>NC_136071.1:1008568075-1009768075 GCF_964261635.1 Lissotriton helveticus | reverse complement strand
TTGCATTTAATTAAGTCACTTAGGCTAATGGATCTGCTGATGATAACATGACTCTGAAATAACAAGACCAGCTTGTCTTTTCAAAAATCTTATTTATTAACTATTTATTCGAGGAAAGTGCATTTTATTAGAATCTTTTTATTCAAGCAGCATTATTTGAAGTATAGCGAATAGAACCAACAGTTTCAAGCAAAATCAATTAGCATGATTTAATGAAGAATAAACAGTTTTCCATCACCTAAGCCCTAACTTCCCTGTCCAAAACTCACTTCAGCTAAGGAATACAAGTAAAGTCATTCAGCCCTATTGATCCTTACGTGCTCCAAAGAGAGTCCGTCAGCACGTCACGCCTAACTGGAATCAGGAGAAGATGAGCAGCAAGAGCCCCCTCCCTCCCATGGGGACAGTTTTTATACCTTTTCTGACTAACTAAAGTATCTTTATCAGACGTTTTTTCTAACAATCCAAACGTTCCAATGGCTGAGCCATGTCAGTCCACTGTCAGGTCACACACTCCTGACCAAGACCGGGGCCTCATCATAGCCCTTATTGTTCTTAGTTTCACCATCCTCTTTGCTTCCTCAAAACCATACTTTTGATGGGAAGAAACATTTACTTCCTAATCTTGGCAGGCCATTCAACGTCCTGTCCTTGGAAATGTCACCAAGAACACATTCAACTCAACCAGGATTTCTTCTGCATTAAACGTTGTCAGCTCAGCAAAATACTCTGCGCATGTGTGAAAGTTTCACTCTGGTCAAGTTTCGAAGGCTGCAGTACTGGCAGCCATTTTCTTTAGGCCCACTCGCAAAATTAATGTATAAACAAACACAAAACATCGATTAATGTGAGAAATAAAGTTCGTTCTGTTACCCACCCACCTTTGCTAATTATTAACCCATTAATCTGTGTTACTTAGCAGAAGCAAATGAAGCAACAAACAGATTTGTGCAACATAGAGACGAAAAGACAAAACATGAGCACACAGAAATAAGCACATGCCATTATTAAAACAGCCGCATTTAATTCTGACAAAACAATAGACAAGATTAGTTTATTATTTTTCACCAACATGCTTTTGCAACATAAAGCACATATATGAGCACATATATTAGTTCCCATATATCATGATCTGCAATTTATTCTAGGTTGATTAGTAATTTTCACTCCATTCACGTTTAGTACAATTATTTAATTATGGAAGTTTAACTTTGCGAGTTGAAATAAATATATTTCCTAATCTCGCTCCATCACATGTAACCTGTGAGTTAGCACACACCCCTGATTCACGACCGCACCAGCCTGCAGACATTGTCCTTCCAAAAAAGACTTGACCAGCCCCCTTTCTTTCTTCACATGCCGGATGCTCTTCCCCTCGTCATGGGTGCACAGACTTCTCTCAAGCAATTACATTTATATCATCTAACCCTTTATTCCTTGATATTTGTGAGGAGCTGCTGTCAGTAATCTTGCCATGCAGGGTTGGATCACCCCACCTGTTGGCCACTCCATGCAGCCCTCGTCTGACAACACTCAACCTGAACCCTTCATCTCAAATTCCTGGTCACACATCTGCCTCCAGCCCCTGAGCCAGAGTGGCACCAGTCATCAGTCACCCTGCAGCCCACATGGATGCCTTGCTGGTCCTCCACACATCTGTCCTTGTGGTGCTGGCCAGTGATAATTTATACTATCTTACGAGCGACTTGAGATGTGTAAGGAGATTCTTTCCCAAACTCTGCCAGGTCTGGCCATTGGTAACTTTGCATAATCCACCCTTTTCAGAGACACATTAAAGACACAATCTTACCTGTCCCCCATGTACCCGTCCACTGTAGACCATCAAAAGTCACATCTCACCCTCCTTTTCATAATACTCATTCCATGATGTTCCTCGTGAGCCATGTTCACCATAATCTGCCTCAAACTCTCCAGAATAACTTGCTGTCTAAGCCACATTAACACACCATGGTGATATGATGATTAATTAGCAACATGAAAAATCAACAATTCTTCCTTATAAGTTTTCATATCGGGCCATTTCAACCTAGTGTAAGCCAAAACGTTTTGAGTTACTACATATTTTGCACAAGCTACTTTCCATTCTATCTCTGTAATACAACCACTCAAACCTTCACAAATCGACACCTCTTTTCCTACATCTGTATCTGTAGTTTAATCACTGCTGTGCAACGTGTAAAAAACGTAAACTAATGGCAAATGCAAAACCAATTGGCTTTGCCAATTTTTATATTCAGTAGACCCCTTGCATTGTAAAACAGGGTATGTGGAACTACATTTTCTGATTGCCTGTTTAAAAACAAAATTCTGCCCATTTATTGATATGGCTCTTTAAGTTGACAGTCACAGGATTTAGCGGTATGCATTGCAACTTAATTGTAATGCAGTTGCCAATACCCTTGCTTGTGGTTTCATTATCATTCCCCTGGCATCAAAATTCCAGAGGGAGGTTTCAACTCCTTTCACGGATATGGTCATGGTATAGGGTCTCACTTTTTTCTCCTCCTGCACTATGCCGACCTAACGTCTGCTTATGCCCTTTAGTATTTCACCTTGTCAACCTCTTGGGTGTGTTCCATCTTGAATCGAATTCCAATAGCCTCTCTGCTAGAATTGGAAAAGAATGTGTTCCAGTCCTCTCCTTGCACTTGCCCTTATATATTTTTTAATCTGCTGGGAAGAAATTGGCAAAAAGGAGAAATGTGACAGTACATCTGGTCTGGCTGGATTGGTCACAAAGAGTCTTCATGATGAAACATCTTATAGGCTTAAGGCACCTTCTGCAGAGATGTTTGTGTGTCCAGCAATTTTCAGGCGGTTATAATAACAGTAAGATAACACTACTGGAAGAGTTCTGTGTTTTGTTCTGTTTTGCCTCGTAAAGTTGCATAGAGGGTTAATGTGGCTGCTGCAAAGCACATCGTACAACATGTAGATCACACATTTGTATTTTAAGTGATAAGGTAAGTGGGTTACTGCTTATGACATAGAAATTCTTATGGTACTTCCAGTTCATAATTTGCAATCCTTCTGTTATAGCACAGTGAGGTGTGAACTGTAATCAATGAGCTGCATACAAACTGCATCTCATGAGTTTAAATCCTTATTGTTTTTTTCCTTAATCTTTTGTTATTCAAATATTGCAAAGAATAGTCCCTTTGGGTAATCATAATGTCTTGTTAGTATAGACAATCCCAATCACTTCCTTATACTTTAAATCCTGACTTTGTGTTTCTCCTAACTATCATGTTTAATTCTTACAGTGCATGCACATCTCTTGCATGGGGGTTGGAACAACATCAAAAACTGTCTCCAAACCACTGTTTCTCTGCAGAGCGTGTGAAGTGATAATAAGCTGTATACCTGTGTTTTTAGGTCCAGCCTACAGCGCTTGCGTTGCAGCGTGATCTGTTGTATGTACTTTGAAGGGTTTGACTCCTCCTATTGCAGCTGATTGGTTAAGTAGAGCATCACTCAGAAAAGCTTGCTTTTCGGTGGGCTATTTGCTTCTATGTCCCACCCTCTAGTGGTCTTGCTCCTCCCCTGGAGTATTGGTCTAGTAATTGTTAGAACTGGCTATTTCTGGTAGGCTAAGGCTGATGCCAAAGCCAGGCAGAAACCACCATTCTAGTCAGGGCGAGGGAGTCACACGCCAAGATAACCCCTGCTCACCCCCTTGGTAGCTTGGTACGAGCAGTGAGGCTAAACTCGGAGGCAATGTGTAAAGCATTTGCGCCAGCACACAACAGCAACAACATCCTAGGCACACCACAAAAGGAACTCCACACAAGGTTATGTAAAAATAACTTCTGTATTGTCAAAACACATTAGATAGAAATCACACATGTACATTGTGCCAACTGGCACGGGCAATATTCATAAGGGATTATGTACAGGACAGGGCCACATGGGCCACTGTCAGAATCAACACTTTTAGGAATAGTACTTTGTAGATCATAGAAAATAAGATATAAGACAAAATAACAGTTATAAATCACATCCAGTAACTACTGGGAACAGGTAAGTACCACCTACGCAACCCTAACCACCTTAGGAGAATGTCACGCAGGGGACCAGGACCTCACTAGGACCACCTGTATTAGAAAGAACAACCACCTAAGAATAAAATACATTTAGGGGTATAAACAAGAACACATTACCCCTGATGCATGAAACACATTCAGGAGTAGAAAAGGAAAACACATGATGCCTAAAAACATTCAGAGGTGTACGGACAACCACCTAAGTATCACACAGCGTTTAGGGGTCTAGGAAAGAACACATTACCCATGATGCATAAATATACATTCAGAGGAGTAGTAAAGGGAAGCACATGATGCATCACAAACACATTCAGAGGTGCAGCGCTAGGAGACACATGACGCCTAAAACATTCAGAGGTGCAGCGCAGGGAAAGAAAGACACAACTCAATAGCGCAAAGACACATGATGCCTAAACATTCAGAGGTGCAAGGAAAAACCAAACAATTGCGCAAAAATCACATAAGCCATCACCTGTGGCAGTCCCTAGGCCAACTGGCCTTGTTGGGGCTAGGACGCCCTGTGTCTCAATGTCAGGGGCCTAAAGAGGCTGAAATGCCAGAAACCGGTCCCCGGTAGCTTGTCTCCTTTCTGGTGAAGAATTGGCTTGGTAGTTTGGTCTGCCCTGTTCCCATGATGCACTGGGCCAGGGACAGACTAATTTGCATATAGCCAGGTTCTGAGCTGGGATGGGGCAGTGAGATAAATAACGGTGATGGATCAAGCCCTGATCTTTGGACTGGGTAAGAGTGGTCTGCTTAATTCAGACACTCTGTTCATCACCACCCCCTTTTCTGTATCGTTTTTGGCCACTATAGGTGTGGCAGGGTATACTCAGACATGAGACCCTTTCTCACTGCTCCATCAGGATTCAAGCAAGCCGGGCCGAAGAGGCTGAAATGCCAGAAACCGGTCCCCGGTAGCTTGTCTCCTTTCTGGTGAAGAATTGGCTTGGTAGTTTGGTCTGCCCTGTTCCCATGATGCACTGGGCCAGGGACAGACTAATTTGCATATAGCCAGGTTCTGAGCTGGGATGGGGCAGTGAGATAAATAACGGTGATGGATCAAGCCCTGATCTTTGGACTGGGTAAGAGTGGTCTGCTTAATTCAGACACTCTGTTCATCACCACCCCCTTTTCTGTATCGTTTTTGGCCACTATAGGTGTGGCAGGGTATACTCAGACATGAGTCCCTTTCTCACTGCTCCATCAGGATTCAAGCAAGCCGGGCCGAAGAGGCTGAAATGCCAGAAACCGGTCCCCGGTAGCTTGTCTCCTTTCTGGTGAAGAATTGGCTTGGTAGTTTGGTCTGCCCTGTTCCCATGATGCACTGGGCCAGGGACAGACTAATTTGCATATAGCCAGGTTCTGAGCTGGGATGGGGCAGTGAGATAAATAACGGTGATGGATCAAGCCCTGATCTTTGGACTGGGTAAGAGTGGTCTGCTTAATTCAGACACTCTGTTCATCACCACCCCCTTTTCTGTATCGTTTTTGGCCACTATAGGTGTGGCAGGGTATACTCAGACATGAGTCCCTTTCTCACTGCTCCATCAGGATTCAAGCAAGCCGGGCCGAAGAGGCTGAAATGCCAGAAACCGGTCCCCGGTAGCTTGTCTCCTTTCTGGTGAAGAATTGGCTTGGTAGTTTGGTCTGCCCTGTTCCCATGATGCACTGGGCCAGGGACAGACTAATTTGCATATAGCCAGGTTCTGAGCTGGGATGGGGCAGTGAGATAAATAACGGTGATGGATCAAGCCCTGATCTTTGGACTGGGTAAGAGTGGTCTGCTTAATTCAGACACTCTGTTCATCACCACCCCCTTTTCTGTATCGTTTTTGGCCACTATAGGTGTGGCAGGGTATACTCAGACATGAGTCTCTTTCTCACTGCTCCATCAGGATTCAAGCAAGCCGGGCCGAAGAGGCTGAAATGCCAGAAACCGGTCCCCGGTAGCTTGTCTCCTTTCTGGTGAAGAATTGGCTTGGTAGTTTGGTCTGCCCTGTTCCCATGATGCACTGGGCCAGGGACAGACTAATTTGCATATAGCCAGGTTCTGAGCTGGGATGGGGCAGTGAGATAAATAACGGTGATGGATCAAGCCCTGATCTTTGGACTGGGTAAGAGTGGTCTGCTTAATTCAGACACTCTGTTCATCACCACCCCCTTTTCTGTATCGTTAGGGGCCTAAACGTGGCAGGTGCCCACTACTTGCTGGGCACCTGGGAACACTCCAAGACCTAAACGGTGCAGCTGCCCACTAATTGCTGGGCAGCTGGGAGTCAAAACGTCAACAGGGTCCTCGCTGACCCTTAGGCGCAAACTGCGCCCACTGCTGGAGCCACACAGGCTCCGGGCATCTCACATGCCCCAGACGTTGTAGCCACACAGGCTCTAAAACACATGGGCCCCATGGAGCCCTCAGGCCCTGAAAACAAAAAAACTGGCCCTCGAGCTTCTCAAGGCTCGTAAATACAAACTGGCACCCTGAGCCTCTCGAGCTCTGAACCAACACCTCGCAGGCAGGGGGGGGCGGGCACCAGCAATGTGCCCCGACGCCCCCCTCTAATTAAAATGGCCCCCGGAGCCTTCTCAGGGCCCTAAAACAAGAAATGCTGCCCGGAGCCCTCGTGGCTCTAAAAACCAATGGCCCCTTGTTGAGCCTCCGGGGCTCTGCCACCAAAATGCGCTCCGGCACGATGGAGTCCCTCTCGGGGGACTCGGAATCACTGGCATGCCCCCCAGGCTTTAGAATACAAATGCGGGGTCGTTGGAGCCTCTCAGGCTCTGCAGAGAATGGTGAGGAGACCGGAGGAGCGGCCCGCTGCCAACGGGGCCGCTCGAGTACTGCCACTGCAGTCCCTGGATCCCATGTGGCCTTCCCCCCGCCCCGGCCGTCTGGACTTACCGGCTCTCGGCGGGGGAAGGCTGGCTCTTCCTCTGGTGGCGGGTAGCGGAGCTCCCTCGAGTCCCGGGAGCTCCGCCCAACAGCGCCCTTGCTCCCCCGGTCCCCCATCTCGGGACCGGGCTCAGAGAGGAGACGGCTTCTTCTTCGGTCTTCGACGTGCGGTGGGGGCGGGCACCGGCAATGTGCCCCGTGCCCCCTCCGCTACTCCTCAGCTCCTCCGGGGCTCCCTCAGCAATGGGA
This sequence comes from Lissotriton helveticus, assembly GCF_964261635.1. Taxonomy (NCBI): domain Eukaryota; kingdom Metazoa; phylum Chordata; class Amphibia; order Caudata; family Salamandridae; genus Lissotriton; species Lissotriton helveticus. The sequence continues at coordinate 1,009,760,866 of NC_136071.1, read as the reverse complement.
GCCCCGCACCGGCGGCACCGGCCGCCATCTCCCGGGCGCCTTCCTCCACCGGCGGCCAATCACATTGCGGCAATGAGGCGGGACTTCCTCTGCAACCCGGAAGTCCCGCCTATGGTCAGGCGCAACGCTGCCTGACTTCCTGTGCGGCCATGCTGACGCGGCTCGGGCCGCCGCGGTGATTTCAAGGGCCAAAATGAGGGGTGGGCACCCTCGGTATCACAAATAAAAGTAGAAACGGGGTGAGCACCCGTTAATTAATTAAATAAATGGGGTGGCACCCGTAAAATAAAACATAACACTAATCGGTCACCAAGCAGGGTAGGCACCTGCCAAACCTCACGCAAAATGCGTTATAGTGACACGCTCGTTATGGGTCAAAAATAAAGCGCTCTCCCAGCGCTATAAGCACTAAAGCAGCCCCCATGAGTGAAGGGGGCAGGAGAGCCAGGCAAAGGGGTCCCCAAAAGTCCTGGCAGCAAAGTCCAGCAAAAAGTCCTTCAGGGGTCCAGGAAAACAGCAGGAATCCAGGGCAAAGCCCAGTCCCCCCATCAGCCCAGGCAAGGCAGAGGGGTCCCCCAGAAGTCCTCCAGGCATCCAGGGGCTGGGCAGCGCCCGCCCCTGGTAGATTCAAGTCAGAAACAAGAACATTTTGGAAGGGGACACATCCCCTTCTTATACAGAGAAAAGTCTTTGAAGTCTTTGTGCAGGCAGTGTGAGAACCGGTTAGAACTGGTTATAGGGAAGTCCTTTCAGTATCAGGGACCGAGGTGACAGTCGCCCAGCGGGGAGGTGGAGCCAGCATTGTGGCAGGCAGGCACAGCCTCATTCACACCCAGGTGCTATCTCCTCCCACTTCCCTGGCAGCAGATGCTGCCTTTCATCCACGGGCTGACTCAGACAACCTCCTGGGGCTCTGCAGCCCCTGTCACCCTCAAACCAGACAGTCAATCCACAAGCAGGCCCAGGCACTCCTGGGCCAGGCTCACCAGCCAATCACACGCCAGCCACAGACTACACAAATATGCCATCTTCATCTTCACTGCACCATCAGGATTCAAGCAAGCCGGGCCGAAGACGGCTGCAATGCCAGAAACCGGTCCCCGGAAGCTTGTTTCCTTTCCAGTAAAGAATTGGCTTGGTAGTTTGGTCTGCCCTGTTCCCACGATGCACTGGGCCAGGGTCAGACTAATTTGCATATAGCCTGGTTCTGAGCTGGGATGGTGCAGTGAGCTAAAAAACGGTGATGGATCAAGCCCTGATCTTTTGACTGGGTATGAGTGTTCTGTTTAACTCAGATGCTCTGTCCATCACCACCCCCTTTTCTGAATCGTTTTGGCCACTATGGGAGTGGAAGGGTATGCTCAGACATGAGTCCCTTGCTCACTGCACCATCAGGATTCAAGCAAGCCGGGCCGAAGACGGCTGCAATGCCAGAAACCGGTCCCCGGAAGCTTGTTTCCTTTCCAGTAAAGAATTGACTTGGTAGTTTGGTCTGCCCTGTTCCCATGATGCACTGGGCCAGGGTCAGACTAATTTGCATATAGCCAGGTTCTGAGCTGGGATGGTGCAGTGAGCTAAAAAACGGTGATGGATCAAGCCCTGATCTTTTGACTGGGTATGAGTGTTCTGTTTAACTCAGATGCTCTGTCCATCACCACCCCCTTTTCTGAATCGTTTTGGCCACTATAGGAGTGGAAGGGTATGCTTAGACATGAGTCCCTCGCTCACTGCACCATCAGGATTCAAGCAAGCCGGGCCGAAGACGGCTGCAATGCCAGAAACCGGTCCGCGGAAGCTTGTTTCCTTTCCAGTAAAGAATTGGCTTGGTAGTTTGGTCTGCCCTGTTCCCATGATGCACTGGGCCAACGTCAGACTAATTTGCACATAGCCAGGTTCTGAGCTGGGATGGTGCAGTGAGCTAAAAAACAGTGATGGATCAAGCCCTGATCTTTTGACTGGGTATGAGTGTTCTGTTTAACTCAGATGCTTTGTCCATCACCACCCCCTTTTCTGAATCATCTTCTAAAAGTGGCACTTCTAGACTAGACACAACAATGACCATTACGCAGCATTCAATCTCACGAGTTCGCACATATCAAACTCGACCCTGCACTCCCCACACATCAGGAACTACCATGGGCATACATATACCCCATTAATTTCTATGGGAGGGCAGGTCACTCACCATACATACACAGAGAGCTCACGCACTTTACACTGTACCACAGTGAAAAAGTACGCAGAGGCCTAAAATCACCAACACCAGGTCACAGAAACAGGCTAGGAAAAAGCAAAAAGTTTAGGGGTGAACCTGCCAAAAGGGCCAGGTCCAACATTAATGCTTTTGATTGGCCATCACAATGCATCCTTTGTATCCCGCTAAAGCCCCACACTGATCAGGCTCTTCCTGCTGCTTGGGGGACGCATCTCTTGCTTTTTAACTGCCTTGTTTTAATCTGTGTGTACGTTCACTTATTTGCCCGAATACCATCACATCTTTAAAAAAAAACTTTTATTTTGAAACCCCTTTTTCTCATGCCATGCCCATTAAAAAGGACATTATTTGTAACTTGCCATGCACTGGGCTATATATTTGTTAACTTCACCCTTGAAGCCGGGGGTACTCTGCGCTCTCTTGCGCGCTGCTCTCAGAAAACGCTGATTTGACCTGTTATTGATTTAAGAATAACAAATCTTTTAAAAATCTGTATATATTTTAACAGTGAGTTTTTATCTGTAGCCCCCACTTTGGAGCGAGAATCACATCGCCAAGGTCGTCTCTACTGCATGACAGTGCCGCTGTTGCTAGGCGCTGGTCACTTCCCCTAGCAACTTGAGCCGCCATCTTGGGCTGGGGAAGGCTCGCGCTGCAGATCTCCGTCCCTCCCACCCTCCTCCCACACCTCTAGATGTATTTAAACCACCGAACCGCCCGTCCGCGCAGCGGGCGGGCGCAGCGGGCGGGCGCAGCGGGCGCACCGGCGGCGCGCCAACGGCGGGCCCGTCTGCGCCCATCTGCGCCTGGACCGGGCCTAGGGCCACCCCCCCCTGGTCTTCATCCCCTGCCCCCAGGAGGGACTTATACATCTAATCAGCTTCGGCACTGGCGCCCCCCCCCAAGACCAATCTTGCACTATATTCGATCCTTGTCTCCTTACTGGAAATTTACCTCACTGTTGCTTGAATTGCTCCGCACCAATATCCTTATATATGAAACACCCTCGATGTAACCCCAACAAAACTCTGAGCTCTTATTCAATCGCCCTTATTAATGTCCGATCGCTCGGCAAACACCGACAGGAAATATCCGAACTAATAGAGGACAAAAAGCTAGATTTACTATTCTTGACAGAGACCTGGATGGACAGAGCTTCTGACCCGGACCTAGTAATTGCTGTTCCTCACGGCCTCACTATCTACAGACTGGACAGACAACGCAAGAAAGGGGGTGGGATAGCAATCATTGCTCGCGACCTATATGCGGTTCGAACCAATGCGATACCGCTCCTCTCCTGTGAGGCTCTTCAATTCTCTATTAAACTGACACCTTCGGTGAATTTTAAAGGCATCCTCCTTTATCGTCCACCAGGGCATAGGTCTGGATTTATTTCCGACATTAGTCCTGTTCTGGAAGTGTCTGCCCTCGATAGCTCCTTCACCATCCTAGGCGACTTCAACTTTCATTTTGATAAAGCTGAAGATAATGATACAGCTGCTCTCCTGGCGGACCTGACAACCTTTGGCCTTTCCTCGTTGGTAAAATTCCCTACTCACGAAGGAGGCCATATTCTTGATAGTATTTTTACTAACTTGGAGGACCTACATGTTACCGAAATTTTTCCCCTCACTTGGTCAGACCACCATGTCGTAATGGCCTCATTGACCACCCATGACACTGGAGCACTTATGGCAAGCGCTAACCCTCGCCAGACGTATCTGGCCTGGAATGACATTGACAGCGACAGCTTAGAATCACTTCTGACCACCTCCAATCCCCTCCTTTCACACGACCCAAATATTGCTATTACTCAATTTAACGAGTGGGTGGGTTCCGCGACTTCCGCTCTGGTTCAGGCCAAACAATGTTCTCGCAACAGATCCTCCCCGTCAGCCCCCTGGTACTCCGAGACTTTAAGGACACAGAAACAATTGTGTAGGAGGAACGAAAGGTACTGGCGCAGAGATTATTCTGAAGAGGCCAAAACCAAGTACAAAGAAATGGTGACTAAATATAAAATAATGATCACTGAGGCCAAGAACAAGTTCTATTGTGAGAGAATAGAACTTTCTAAAAATTCCAATAAGGCCTTGTATGAAACCACCAAACAGCTAGCAGGCTACTCGCCCAATTTACATCCTCCCCCCTCCCAACCGCTTTGTGATGCGCTGGCAAATTTCTTTTTTAATAAAGTCAATGATATCTATGCAGCCTTCGCTAACGGTGTTAAAACCACTCCTAAAACCATCTCTGAGTCGGTTTGTATCCCTAGGACTAGCCCCTCGCTCCTCCAGTTTGCGGAGGTTTCCACAGCTCAGATTAGGGATATTATGTCCTCCATTAAAGCAGGCTCTGCCCTTGACCCATGTCCCTTTAAAGTATTAGCTCCAGTCATCGAAGTGGTTCTTCCTGCTATTACCACCATCTGCAACATCATGATTACTACAGGTACTTACCCACTTATCTTGAAAAAAACTCTAATAAGACCTTTGCTGAAAAAACCGAATCTCGACATGGACGAACTTAAGAGCTATCGGCCCATTGCCAGCCTCCCAGTCTTGGCGAAGATCGCCGAAAAGGCTTTGAATTTTCAACTTTCAGCCTTTATAGAGGAACATCACTTACTGGATGACTCCCAGTTTGGCTTTCGTCAATATCATGGGATGGAGACGGCCCTGATCAAAGCTGCGGAGGATATTAGAGCTATTCGGGATGCTGGGGGAACAGCAGTCCTAATACTGCTGGACCTGTCAGCAGCATTCGACACGGTCGATCATACCATCTTGATCGACCGTGTAGAAAGCATGGGTGTTCAGCAAAAGGCCAAGACTCTCCTGGCCTCCTTCTTGGCAGAAAGGACCCAGGTGGTTACCATAGGATCCTTCCAGTCTTCCACCCTATCACTGCCATGTGGAGTACTCCAAGGCTCATCCCTGAGTCCGACACTTTTCAATATATACGTGTCGGACCTTGCCAATACCATTCGAACCCATGGGATGAGCCTCACATCCTACGCTGACGATACCCAGCTGGTCCTTGCCATCAGGAATGACGGCCAAAAAATCGCTGACGAATTCAATCTGGGCATGCAAGCTATAGGGAACTGGATGGCTTCCAATTGCCTGAAATTGAATTCTGATAAGTCCGAAGTAGTTATCTTCGGAAATCTGACCCCGGAATGGTCCTCCCGCTGGTGGCCACTGTCATTAGGTCCCCCCCCCGCACCTGTAAGCAGGGTGAGGAATCTGGGAGTCATGTTTGATGACCGTCTTACTTTCCTCCCGCATGCCAATCAGATCACCTCCTCTGCTTTTCATAAATTACGACTTATAAAAAAAATTCTCCCTTTCCTTCCGGCTTCAGCAGGCAAAACCCTGATTACGTCCCTGGTATTGTCCACCTTGGATTATTGCAATGCTCTATTCCTGAATACACAAGAAAGAGTTCTCAATAAAATGCAAGCTATCCAAAATGCAGCTGCTAGGCTTTTGGGAGGTGTCCCCAAATTTCACTCAGTGTCGGGAACCATCAGAGAACTCCATTGGCTTTCTATCAGGAATAGAATAAAATTCAACACCCTTTGTATTGTTTATAAAGCCTTGCATAACCAGGGACCAGCCTTTCTCATTCAAAATCTTATTCCCTACCGTCCCCTCAGATCCTTGCGATCCTCCAACTTACACGAGTTGGTGGTACCTCGTACCAAACTGGTGTCATGGGGTGACAGAAGATTCCTCGTGTCAGCTCCCAAACTCTGGAATACTCTGCCACTAGCCATTCAAATCAGCCCGTCTCTCTGGTCTTTTCGAAAGCAACTCAAAACCTGGCTTTTTAATCAGTGATCCCCCTCCCCTTTTTGGCTGACCTTAGCAGATATCTTAGCGCCGAGATGCCCAAGGGCCTTCGTTCGCGCTCTATAAGTGCTATAAATAAATAAATAAATAACTGCAGGTCGCCATTTACTGAGGCTTGCAGCTCTGTGTTCACGCTTTTGATGTTTCTGTCGCAGACTGGCTGCAGCGCTCAAGAGCTTTCAAAGTTCTCTTCCCCGCCCTTATTGTGGGGCTAAGCTACCACTTTTGCCTGAGTGACGTTTACACGCTGGGTGCATTCCACCTCCTTTACACAGGAGTAGGGGGGGTTACGCGATTGGGCATCACAGCCTCCGCGTGCTCCGCCGTGTCCCGTATGTGGCGCTTGTTACGTAAATACCTCGATGTGGCTGTATGTGCATGTTAGACCTAGAAATCCTAGACTACATAGGGTAGCCAGGCACAGAGTGGAAACAGCTAATCTCCGAGGCTTTTGTGTAATGCTTACAATTCACTCACAGTAACTCAATGTCTTACCACTAAAAATAAAGGACACCACACCACTGTAGAAAAATACCAGTACCTTCTATAAAAGTTTCTCTTTGTACCTTTTTCTCTTCCTTTAGTTCAAGATAGTACATACATTCAGTTCATTAGAAGTTTTCAAAATCAATTAGCAATATTCATTGACTTCTTCATTTTAACAGAGAATACATTCATTTTAGATTAATCAGCAATATTTTCAGCTATGACCACCTCTTCAGCCTAAACAGTGTAGATTGGTTAGGTCACCGTACCAGGTTAAAGCTCTTCGATATGTAATCGGTCAAGTACATTACTCACAAGAACCCAGGGTCCAAGTTAGCTTGAGTTACAGCTGCACCGTGTTCTACCCCCAGCAGCGTCCCCAGCCAGGGTTACAGCCAACTATACAATCAAAAGAAGATAGGCAAATTACTCATACATTTTCTATGGCTTTACTCGAGCTCTATTTTCAGTGGGAAAAATCTGGCTCCTAAGGACACCTCAACCACCGAGGAATTTCTAGAACACTGTTCTTTGGCCTCTAATGTAGCCCTACAGTCCTGATTTCTATCTCTCGTGGAAGGGGGGCTGTCTCTCAGAGCACCCTATCCCTCCTCACACCCTCGACACCTCCGCAGCTCCTTAATTTATAGAATCCGATCACTAGCAAGCATTGTTCCAAAGCCTGTAAGTCTAGTTGCAGTTACTTTCTGTTCCGGCGGTTCACAGTTCCCAGGTCTCTCGCTGTGCCGCCTCCCGCTTTCCCCACAAGTTTCCCAGCTTACTTCGCACTAGTGAACTGGCCCGACTCGAGGTTCTGATGTGCTCCGGTCACTCGTTTTCCCAGCCGGAGATGGAGAGGCTCCTCTGAGGTTCACGGGGGCCGCTTTTCCTCGCTCGCGTTGCTCCACGTCCGGGGATTCCTCCGATGTAGGCTCCGTCTCGCTAGATGACAACGAAGACTTCCTGGGTCAGGTCCCTGACTCCGCTCGGCCTCGCTCGACGTCACCGCAGAACTCCACCTCCTCTCAGGCGGCTTCCGCCAAGCCACGCCTCCTACTTTACAGCGGTCGGAAACTGACTCGATGGAAAGGGGCAACCAGCCCGCTGAAATGATGACAGCTGACGCCTCACGTCATCCGCCAGTGAGTGCTGTGTCTGCGCACACTGTGCGATCTCCGCCAATAACTGTGCAATCTCCACAGTCAGTTTTGTGTGGAGATCTTGTCTTTATGACAACGGGCGATCTCTCGGTGGCAACCTCTCACCGCTTGTCAGTCTTTTTGTTTCAGTTCTCCGTTCACAAGACTCAGGGGGACAAATGCGAGGTCTCTTCCAAGATTTGGTATTGGATCCCTCAGGTCAGGGTTTGATCAGCTCACAAGGGGCAGCGTCGGTTTAGGAAATCAGCCGGCCCACGGGTCGGTCTATCCCTGCGGAAGCGCTGTCCTCCTTGCAATACCGCCTCCCTCCTGTCCCTGTCCACCTCACTCTCCCTCTGGTCACTTTCTACACAAAATGGCTACCTTGCCCCTGTCCTTTTATAGACTGACTACACAGGGTCCAGTAGGGTCCAGAAGATTCTGGAAGGTCTCTATGCTATCCTATGGGGCTTCCTCAGAGGATGGCAGTTATGGCAGTTAATAGCCACCATTTTAGGTATCCTCTAGTTTTTAGTCAGGAAAGACTCCTAGGCCTCAAGAAAAAGGACCATGAGGGCAAGAACACCTAACCCCTAGGCCAACACCGTAAAAAAAATAATCCAGTGGACACAAAAAGTGAAAAAGGTTATGAGGGGCAAAAAGGGGACAAAATAAATAAATAGTTAGGAGGGACTACCCAAAGGGCAGACAGGTCTAACAGTGCAATTTTGTTTTTGCCGGTGCACCGCTAAACGGTGCCTATGCTGCTGCATTTGCAGTCTTGAGAGGCATGAGCACACATAATGAACTGGTGTAGGTAATATAATTAAAATCCTTTCCAATTGTTTGCCTAGGTACTGAGTAAAATAAAATACCTTGCTTTTACCCACTCCCTTAAGTTTAAATATGAATGGGCCAAGCACGAGTAGACACCCAACCTCGGAAGTTACTTTAAGCATGTGAATGATGCAATTCTCAGCAGTTTCCTATGATGAGACCTTTCAAAGACTTGTTATGAATGTTCGTGTGGAAGTGTTTATCTGAGGTTAAGACTGCCCCACACACCTCATGTGTGGGTGACTTGCGCCACTTGATTTAGGAAAACTCTTACTTCTACTAGTAGTTTATCTACACTGTATGTCACTCCCCCTTTGCAACGGAAGTTGAGTTACACCAGTCCTGCAGGTAACATTTAACATTCATTTAATTATTTTGTAGATTGATGGTATAATTCTGTCAACCTTACAGGCCGTTGGGTGAATACTCTTTAGGAAATCAGAGTCTGATAGTACTTAAGGTAGACTTTGGCTTTGCCACCTAAAATGCAGGCAAAATGCTAAGTTGATTTTTGGCACTATTTTGTAACGTCACTGGGCCTTAATATATGTCCTTGCGGCGGTCAATTTATACAATGTAAATTGCTTTTGCATGCAAAGCTCAACTATTCATGTAGTGCATGTCGCTTTAAGTAGTGTTGGTGACGCCCACCTATTCAGGAGCTTACCTGATTAGTAATTGTAACTACACCCTCCAAACATGTCCCTCCACCCGCATCACTAAGTCTGGTTTTCACACATTGTGGGATAGTTCTAATGCAGGGAACACAATGTGCCTTAGAGGGGCTCATCCCACAAATTGCGTTCACCTGACGGAACCTCCTTCAAAGGTGAAAGAGATACGTTTGGCAAACTACCATGGGTAATTTGTAAGAAGATAACCAATTCAACACAAGCATATGATATTTGCATCATTTTGCATTCTTTTTTTGAGGGGGTAGGCAGTGCTGCAACGATAATACTCGAACTCTCTCTTTTCGACTGTTAGTGGACACTTCTTTACCAAATCCTGAGCAGCATAGCTTAACCACAACAGGTGTGAGGGGGGTGTTTACATGTTCTTGCAGCACAACCTAAACTTTGATTTTTTTCCCGTTCCTAGAATGGTTTACTGCATTACCAAACAGCTTCGTCCAGGTATGTTCAGCTGCAAGCAATTTGGGTTTGGGCCTAGAATGTAGTAATTCATTCCCTCGGTACTTTAAAGTGCCTTAAGACTGTAAGTCTAGCGATGATGTTTAACAAGCACATAGCTGACGTTTTGAGATGTAACTTCACGCTGACCTAGTTGTCCCACTTATGAGTAGGACTAATTGTGTCAGAGAAACCTTAATGCATCCATTATTGCATTCAGGCTGCATGCTCCTGCTGCAAGGCTCTATGCACAACCCTGCTGACTCTCCAGGTAAGTTTGGGTACCTTCATATCTTGGGCTTTCATACTTTGTGGTTGCGCTGATGCAACAAGGGGTTCTCGCGTGGCAGTGGGTGCTCTTGTGGCCTTCGTACAGGGGGTACTATTGGCTTCCCCATATTTAGCAAACAGCATTGACTGAGGCTTTACTTTCCAATGGCGCTCGAGGGAGAAACCTACTTTAGTTGAAGGTTTTAAGCAATGTGCTTTAAAAAGGGTTGAGCAACGTGGGTGATTGCAATGTTTTTGCGCATTGTTTGATTAAGTGCACACAGGCGACTGCAGGCGAGGAATAAGTAACAGGAAAGGTAACTATTATGGCTCTTCACTATTTTTTCACATCTCCACTCCTAGGATTGGCCAGTTTTTTAAGCTGGGAGAGAGGCAAGATGGCAGCCGCTTGAGACCGCAGTGTGGGCCGTCCGGTGCTCATGGTAGAAAGTTTGGATTAAACTGAACATGTAACATGGGAAAAAAAAGGCAGCTCAAGACAGATGAATATTTGAAAGAAAGAAAGAAACTACGTCTGGAAGGCTGATAAGAGCCAAGCAATTGCGAAGTATAATGCTGGAGGGCGAGATTACAGAGAGACATGGAGCGCTGGTAAAGAGTCAAGTACCGGCGCTGGCCACAGTAATCGGCCTCTCCCTGATTCGGTACTTATGCTATATTGTCAAGAAACAAAAAGAACTGTTGCCAGACCTACCTGGGCGGCGTTGAAGAGCAGGAGCAGAGTTCTGGTCTGGACGACATGGCTCCGAAGAATGCCGCCGCGGCTGCAGCGGCGGCCGCGAAAGCAAGGGAGGCAAGAGCGGAGAGGCTGGCCATCCGAGAGGCTGCAGGGGCGTCCGGGAAAAGTGCAGGCGTAGGTGTAGGGCCTCCAACGACAGCGGCGGGACCCGTGGAGAAGACCCCCGGCAAGGCTCCTAACCAGTGCGGTGTTGCCCGGAAAGGCGGCCAGAGTGCTCCCTCTGTAGTGGAGCTCCTTCGCAAGACACCGGTGAGGCTCCTTCCGGGTCAGGGAGGGAAGAGCCAGCCGGGAGCACAGCACACGCCCGAGGCAATGCTTGCGGTAAAAACTGTCCTGGCTGTTGAAACTGCTAAAACTGTTGTGGACGGAGGTGGACTGGCTGAAGATGCAGGGGGACAGGACAATACGGGACAGGACAATACGGTGAGCGGGGGGGCACCCCCCAAGTCAGCGGGGGCATTACTAAAAATGTAAGGAATGATGTGGAAATGCAGGATCAGACGGATAAAATAGTTGAAAATGCCAAAGGACCCGCTGTACCTGCTCTAACCCCCAGGAGTGCTATCACCGTAGGTAACCACCCGCAATCACTCCCGTCTGCGTCTGGGAGCACAGAAACTCAAGTAGATAGTCTGGGGGGACACTCGCTACACAGATAAGGCAAAAGGCGGTAACACTTCTTGATGGCTCACAGCCTCCGCAACAGGGTTCTGAAAATGTTAGCGAGGATGATCCTGACAAAGACAGAGATAAGGACAAGGATCCTAGCGATTTTTATTCTTTTTCTGATGAGCGGTGTTGGTCAACAGATAAAGGGTCAGGATTTCACTTGAGTGATTCTAGTGATGATGAAACCAGCATCAAGGAGATTAGAACTGCGTCAACTCATCAAACCATTTCAAGATAAGAAGCTTCAGGCATTTCTAAATAATCCAGCTCGGCTCAAAGTTATAAATGGAGAACATGTGAGAGAATGTGGCCAGGCAGAGGAAAGAGGCTGCTAGGATAAACGAATTACAGGTTCAAGAACTAGCTAGAATAGAGGAGAATAGAGGAGAAGCATACTACTCTAATCATGCAGGGCGGGGATGGTGGTCCAACTCTAAGAGAAATGGCGATCTTAAAAGCCGAGATAAATAATAAGCTTACTCAAAGGGCGGCCGAGACGTACCAATCTCATCGTAATAAGATCTATGAAACGGGGTAGAGGGTTGGCAAGCAGCTGGCACTCCGTACTCACCAAAAACAATCTCTTAACTTAATTACATGCATTGAGTCAGATGGCCAAGAATATACAACACCTGAGACTATTTTAGAAGTCTTTAAAAAATATTATGAAAAACTGTTCCAAAACAAGGATACTTTAGACCCTATAGTAATTAAAGAAGCACTTGCTAGATGGGCAACTGAGCTCGAAGGTAGTCTAGGAATGGATATGGCTATGGCTACTAGGCAAGATTTTGAAAGAGACATAACTCAGAGGGAGGTGCAAATAGCCCTCGCAGAGCTAGCCTCGGGTAAAGCCGCAGGCCCAGACAAAATACCACTTGAGCTCTATAAAATTCTCGGCAGTGTTATAACACCTTTACTTCTTGATTTATTTATAGGGATTCAAGTGAGTGGCACCCCTCCTAGCTCATGGACGGAAACTAATATATAGATTTTTCCAAAAAAAGATAAGCCCCCTAACATACCCTCATCTTATCGCCCTATTTCTCTTATAAACTCTGATTCTAAATTATACTCTATGATCTTAGCTAATCGGCTCAGGGGGATCATCGAACATCTGGTCTCACCGTGGCAACATGGCTTCATTCCGGGCAAAGGCACTACGGATCATACCCGTCGGGTTATTGCACTGTTTGATGCCATGAGTATCGCGGGGGGCCGGATGTCGATGGTCCTCCTGGACGCCGAGAAGGCTTTTGACAGGGTTTCGTGGGCATTCTTGTGGGCGGTTTTAGATCAAAATAATATGGGACCCCGTTTTGTGAAGTCTATTAAGGCGATGTATTATTCACCTAAGGCTAGAGTATTGGTAATGGGTCAGGAGTCTATGCTTTTTTATATATCCCGTGGGACTAGGCAGGGGTGCCCATGCTCTCCGATTCTCTTCGCCCTATATATAAAGCCTCTTATTTTAAAACTGTTAGACGCTGAGGCAATCAAACCAATCATCGTGGGTCCCTTTGACACTAAAATATTAGCATATGCCGATGATGTGGCGGTAGTAACATCTCACCCCACGGAGGCAATAATTGAGATTGAACAGATTACTCAAGTCTTTGGCCAGTTCTCGGGGTATTCCCTAAATAAGGACAAAACAATGGTTATTTGCACTCAGAATACACGATTTGAGGACCCTAGAAAGGTAGAAAGTGCTGTATATTTTGGAGTCCGCATATCCCCCAAAATTGATGAGATCATTAAAATAAATTATGATCCTCTTATTCAAAAGGTTAAGAAGGATTTAAAAAGGATAGACAGCCTGCATCTCTCGATTCTTGGAAGAGGGAATTTCCTCAAAATGAATATTCTACCTAGGGTCCTATATTTGTTCTGTGCGATTCCGCTATTAGTGGATGATAAAACTATCAAGGCCCTGGAATCCCAGATGAGTAAATTTGTATGGGGATATAGGAAGGTAAGGAGATCCATCCGGTTCCTCTTTTTACCAGTTATAAGAGGGGGTTTGGCAATTCCTAATTTAGGATTTTATTTATGGGCCGCTCTGCTTCAGGAGATGATGTCATTATTTCTTATTAAAACATCGGAAATAGTGGTAGGGGATAACTATATACCCTCAATATATGAATTGGTTATTGGAGATAAGGCTAATGGCCTCCTATTAAAGCAGCTAGAACCATCATACTTTAAGAAAGTGAAGTTCAAAACCATATCAAGTGTCTAGGGAATTTGGAGGAAAACTGTGAGGCACCTTAATATTCCTAAATATAATAAGAATATTTCATTATGGCATTCTAGAATACTACCACCACAATTATATGATGTTATCTCTAGAAGATGGGAAACTTTAGGAGTGTTAACAATAGGAGATTTCCTACTCTCTCCCTACGGCAATAGATTCCAACAACTTCAAAGCAAATTTTCTATTCCTAATAGTAGTGTATTTAAATTTATCCAAATTAATACGATTCTTAATGTAAAAAGTGCTTTTATTTCATTGGATAGTATTCCCCTTTTAGATTGTATGGCTAGACCTTTAACTAGGATTGGTACTATATACGATATTTTAATCGAAAACCAACGAGATGACGTAGAGACTATTATCTCTTCTAATTTGAAAGCTCAACTGTATAAGACTATTTATGATTTATATTTTACACCTGCTAAACTCTACTCTTGGGGGAAAAGAGCTACCTCAGAATGTCCGAGATGTGGAAAAACCACGGCACACTTACTCCATATGTTTTACGAGTGTGACAAATTAGCAGGTTTGAGAGGTATGATAGCAGGTTTTTGGCGGGAAGTGTTTGGGCATTCAGTAGCTGACTCTCCTACCCTCTACATCTTGGGTTATGATATTGCACTGAGGCATACCAAAGAGGAAGAAACATCTCTCTTTTTGGGGACAGCTGTATATAGGATTATTTTAACAGCTCGTTGGAAAGATGCAGATCCCCCTAACTGTCAGATTTGGCTTGCCCGGTTGTTAGGTATGTACAACCAAGAGAAGGCGATTTTCACCTGTAAAGGAAAGAAGGCGAGAGCCCGAGGCAACAAGATCTGGAAATCAATTGAGAATTGGAGTAATAATAATAAAGTTTTCAATTGAATCGTGTTTATTAAGGTAAGAAAATTGCCTTGGCCATTCTATTTATTTGTATGTAATTTGTTATGTATTTTATGTTTTGCTTCTTGTCTGTGTATCCGTTGAGCATGATGGATTATGTTAATGTGGATTTCTAATCTGTTTATGCAATTATTTGTTGCCAATAAAAAAATTAAAAGAAAAAAAGGCTTGGCCAGGTTATGCGGTTCAAAAGAAAGTTAAAATATAAATGTAAATGTACAGGAATTTATATAGCGCAAATCACCAAGCGCTTGCTTAGGGAACCCGTCCTGGTATTCCCCTGTGAGATAACCCTGGCAGGGTATCCGCAAGGTGAAAGCCAGGCATCCCGCCGCGAGGGGCCGTTGTGGAGATTAAGCAAGCTATTGCCCAGAGTCGCAGAGTGTGAACCCGTGAATCGAGTAGGCACCGGAGCGAGAATTGTCGAGTCCATGGACATTTTAGGACTTAAGACCCCCGCCGAGCCGGGAATTGAACCCTGGTCCTGGGCTGACCTCTGCTTCCAGGTCTGCCTCCTCTAACCAGTGAGCCACACTTCTCCAGAGAGGTCTAACAGTGCAATTTTGTTTTTGCCGGTGCACCGCTAAACGGTGCCTATGCTGCTGCATTTGCAGTCTTGAGAGGCATGAGCACACATAATGAACTGGTGTAGGTAATATAATTAAAATCCTTTCCAATTGTTTGCCTAGGTACTGAGTAAAATAAAATACCTTGCTTTTACCCACTCCCTTAAGTTTAAATATGAATGGGCCAAGCACGAGTAGACACCCAACCTCGGAAGTTACTTTAAGCATGTGAATGATGCAATTCTCAGCAGTTTCCTATGATGAGACCTTTCAAAGACTTGTTATGAATGTTCGTGTGGAAGTGTTTATCTGAGGTTAAGACTGCCCCACACACCTCATGTGTGGGTGACTTGCGCCACTTGATTTAGGAAAACTCTTACTTCTACTAGTAGTTTATCTACACTGTATGTCACTCCCCCTTTGCAACGGAAGTTGAGTTACACTAGTCCTGCAGGTAACATTTAACATTCATTTAATTATTTTGTAGATTGATGGTATAATTCTGTCAACCTTACAGGCCGTTGGGTGAATACTCTTTAGGAAATCAGAGTCTGATAGTACTTAAGGTAGACTTTGGCTTTGCCACCTAAAATGCAGGCAAAATGCTAAGTTGATTTTTGGCACTATTTTGTAACGTCACTGGGCCTTAATATATGTCCTTGCGGCGGTCAATTCATACAATGTAAATTGCTTTTGCATGCAAAGCTCAACTATTCATGTAGTGCATGTCATTTTAAGTAGTGTTGGTGACGCCCACCTATTCAGGAGCTTACCTGATTAGTAATTGTAACTACACCCTCCAAACATGTCCCTCCACCCGCATCACTAAGTCTGGTTTTCACATATTGTGGAATAGTTCTAATGCAGGGAACACAATGTGCCTTAGAGGGGCTCATCCCACAAATTGCGTTCACCTGACGGAACCTCCTTCAAAGGTGAAAGAGATACGTTTGGCAAACTACCATGGGTAATTTGTAAGAAGATAACCAATTCAACACAAGCATATGATATTTGCATCATTTTGCATTCTTTTTTTGAGGGGGTAGGCAGTGCTGCAACGATAATACTCGAACTCTCTCTTTTCGACTGTTAGTGGACACTTCTTTACCAAATCCTGAGCAGCATAGCTTAACCACAACAGGTGTGAGGGGGGTGTTTACATGTTCTTGCAGCACAACCTAAACTTTGATTTTTTTCCCGTTCCTAGAATGGTTTACTGCATTACCAAACAGCTTCGTCCAGGTATGTTCAGCTGCAAGCAATTTGGGTTTGGGCCTAGAATGTAGTAATTCATTCCCTCGGTACTTTAAAGTGCGTTAAGACTGTAAGTCTAGCGATGATGTTTAACAAGCACATAGCTGACGTTTTGAGATGTAACTTCACGCTGACCTAGTTGTCCCACTTATGAGTAGGACTAATTGTGTCAGAGAAACCTTAATGCATCCATTATTGCATTCAGGCTGCATGCTCCTGCTGCAAGGCTCTATGCACAACCCTGCTGACTCTCCAGGTAAGTTTGGGTACCTTCATATCTTGGGCTTTCATACTTTGTGGTTGCGCTGATGCAACAAGGGGTTCTCGCGTGGCAGTGGGTGCTCTTGTGGCCTTCGTACAGGGGGTACTATTGGCTTCCCCATATTTAGCAAACAGCGTTGACTGAGGCTTTACTTTCCAATGGCGCTCGAGGGAGAAACCTACTTTAGTTGAAGGTTTTAAGCAATGTGCTTTAAAAAGGGTTGAGCAACGTGGGTGATTGCAATGTTTTTGCGCATTGTTTGATTAAGTGCACACAGGCGACTGCAGGCGAGGAATAAGTAACAGGAAAGGTAACTATTATGGCTCTTCACTATTTTTTCACATCTCCACTCCTAGGATTGGCCAGTTTTTTAAGCTGGGAGAGAGGCAAGATGGCAGCCGCTTGAGACCGCAGTGTGGGCCGTCCGGTGCTCATGGTAGAAAGTTTGGATTAAACTGAACATGTAACATGGGGAAAAAAGGCAGCTCAAGACAGATGAAGATTTGAAAGAAAGAAAGAAACTACGTCTGGAAGGCTGATAAGAGCCAAGCAATTGCGAAGTATAATGCTGGAGGGCGAGATTACAGAGAGACATGGAGCGCTGGTAAAGAGTCAAGTACCGGCGCTGGCCACAGTAATCGGCCTCTCCCTGATTCGGTACTTATGCTATATTGTCAAGAAACAAAAAGAACAGTTGCCAGACCTACCTGGGCGGCGTTGAAGAGCAGGAGCAGAGTTCTGGTCTGGATGACATGGCTCCGAAGAATGCCGCCGCGGCTGCAGCGGCGGCCGCGAAAGCAAGGGAGGCAAGAGCGGAGAGGCTGGCCATCCGAGAGGCTGCAGAGGCGTCCGGGAAAAGTGCAGGCGTAGGTGTAGGGCCTCCAACGACAGCGGCGGGACCCGTGGAGAAGACCCCCGGCAAGGCTCCTAACCAGTGCGGTGTTGCCCGGAAAGGCGGCCAGAGTGCTCCCTCTGTAGTGGAGCTTCTTCGCAAGACACCGGTGAGGCTCCTTCCAGGTCAGGGAGGGAAGAGCCAGCCAGGAGCACAGCACACGCCCGAGGCAATGCTTGCGGTAAAAACTGTCCTGGCTGTTGAAACTGCTAAAACTGTTGTGGACGGAGGTGGACTGGCTGAAGATGCAGGGGGACAGGACAATGCGGGACAGGACAATACGGTGAGCGGGGGGGCACCCCCCAAGTCAGCGGGGGCATTACTAAAAATGTAAGGAATGATGTGGAAATGCAGGATCAAAAATAGTTGAAAATGCCAATGGACCCGCTGTACCTGCTCTAACCCCCGGGAGTGCTATCACCGTAGGTAACCACCCGCAATCACTCCCGTCTGCGTCTGGGAGCACAGAAACTCAAGTAGACAGTCTGGGGGGGACACTCGCTACACAGATAAGGCAAAAGGCGGTAACACTTCTTGATGGCTCACAGCCTCCGCAACAGGGTTCTGAAAATGTTAGCGAGGATGATCCTGACAAAGACAGAGATAAGGACAAGGATCCTAGCGATTTTTATTCTTTTTCTGATGAGCGGTGTTGGTCAACAGATAAAGGGTCAGGATTTTACTTGAGTGATTCTAGTGATGATGAAACCAGCATCAAGGAGATTAGAACTGCGTCAACTCATCAAACCATTTCAAGATAAGAAGCTTCAGGCATTTCTAAATAATCCAGCTCGGCTCAAAGTTATCAATGGAGAACATGTGAGAGAATGTGGCCAGGCAGAGGAAAGAGGCTGCTAGGATAAATGAATTACAGGTTCAAGAACTAGCTAGAATAGAGGAGTATAGAGGAGAAGCATACTACTCAAATCATGCAGGGCGGGGATGGTGGTCCAACTCTAAGAGAAATGGCGATCTTAAAAGCCGAGATAAATAATAAGCTTACTCAAAGGGCGGCCGAGACGTACCAATCTCATCGTAATAAGATCTATGAAACGGGGTAGAGGGTTGGCAAGCAGCTGGCACTCCGTACTCACCAAAAACAATCTCTTAACTTAATTACATGCATTGAGTCAGATGGCCAAGAATATACAACACCTGAGACTATTTTAGAAGTCTTTAAAAAATATTATGAAAAACTGTTCCAAAACAAGGATACTTTAGACCCTATAGTAATTAAAGAAGCACTTGCTAGATGGGCAACAGAGCTCGAAGGTAGTCTAGGAATGGATATGGCTATGGCTACTAGGCAAGATTTTGAAAGAGACATAACTCAGAGGGAGGTGCAAATAGCCCTCGCAGAGCTAGCCTCGGGTAAAGCCGCAGGCCCAGACAAAATACCACTTGAGCTCTATAAAATTCTCGGCAGTGTTATAACACCTTTACTTCTTGATTTATTTATAGGGATTCAAGTGAGTGGCACCCCTCCTAGCTCATGGATGGAAACTAATATATAGATTTTTCCAAAAAAAGATAAGCCCCCTAACATACCCTCATCTTATCGCCCTATTTCTCTTATAAACTCTGATTCTAAATTATACTCTATGATCTTAGCTAATCGGCTCAGGGGGATCATCGAACATCTGGTCTCACCGTGGCAACATGGCTTCATTCCGGGCAAAGGCACTACGGATCATACCCGTCGGGTTATTGCACTGTTTGATGCCATGAGTATCGCGGGGGGCCGGATGTCGATGGTCCTCCTGGACGCCGAGAAGGCTTTTGACAGGGTTTCGTGGGCATTCTTGTGGGCGGTTTTAGATCAAAATAATATGGGACCCCGTTTTGTGAAGTCTATTAAGGCGATGTATTATTCACCTAAGGCTAGAGTATTGGTAATGGGTCAGGAGTCTATGCTTTTTTATATATCCCGTGGGACTAGGCAGGGGTGCCCATGCTCTCCGATTCTCTTCGCCCTATATATAAATCCTCTTATTTTAAAACTGTTAGACGCTGAGGCAATCAAACCAATCATCGTGGGTCCCTTTGACACTAAAATATTAGCATATGCCGATGATGTGGCGGTAGTAACATCTCACCCCACGGAGGCAATAATTGAGATTGAACAGATTACTCAAGTCTTTGGCCAGTTCTCGGGGTATTCCCTAAATAAGGACAAAACAATGGTTATTTGCACTCAGAATACACGATTTGAGGACCCTAGAAAGGTAGAAAGTGCTGTATATTTTGGAGTCCGCATATCCCCCAAAATTGATGAGATCATTAAAATAAATTATGATCCTCTTATTCAAAAGGTTAAGAAGGATTTAAAAAGGATAGATGGCCTGCATCTCTCGATTCTTGGAAGAGGGAATTTCCTCAAAATTAATATTCTACCTAGGGTCCTATATTTGTTCCGTGCGATTCCGCTATTAGTGGATGATAAAACTATCAAGGCCCTGGAATCCCAGATGAGTAAATTTGTATGGGGATATAGGAAGGTAAGGAGATCCATCCGGTTCCTCTCTTTACCAGTTATAAGAGGGGGTTTGGCAATTCCTAATTTAGGATTTTATTTATGGGCCGCTCTGCTTCAGGAGATGATGTCATTATTTCTTATTAAAACATCGGAAATAGTGGTAGGGGATAACTATATACCCTCAATATATGAATTGGTTATTGGAGATAAGGCTAATGGCCTCCTATTAAAGCAGCTAGAACCATCATACTTTAAGAAAGTGAAGTTCAAAACCATATCAAGTGTCTAGGGAATTTGGAGGAAAACTGTGAGGCACCTTAATATTCCTAAATATAATAAGAATATTTCATTATGGCATTCTAGAATACTACCACCACAATTATATGATGTTATCTCTAGAAGATGGGAAACTTTAGGAGTGTTAACAATAGGAGATTTCCTACTCTCTCCCTATGGCAATAGATTCCAACAACTTCAAAGCAAATTTTCTATTCCTAATAGTAGTGTATTTAAATTTATCCAAATTAATACGATTCTTAATGTAAAAAGTGCTTTTATTTCATTGGATAGTATTCCCCTTTTAGATTGTATGGCTAGACCTTTTGTGGAAAAGTAAATTTTGCCATGTTCTGTGTCCCTACGCTTCATCCATCATATGTTATGTGTGCATGATCAATATGCATATGTTATTCCCCATTTCTGATTAAAGACGCAATTACAGTTGTGTCCACCTCTAATATGTTAGTTTCCAGTCCTCGTGAATACTACGAATATCAGGCCTATGTAAGTAATGTTGCCACGTTTCTCAGTGTGCACGTTATTCAATTATAAAGTCCCCGTTTCCAGGCCTCAAAAGGGCCCGGACCACAGATTCAGCTCCTGTCTCCTGAAAGCCTCGCTGAGGAGCGATACAGCCCCCACCTGTATCCTCGACCCTTCACTTACTCCCTGCCTCGCAGTGCCCGGTGCAGCCCGGCTCTGCCTCTGAGTCTGCCAAAAGTATGTTATAGTTCCTGCTATCAGTTCAGTCCTCCTCCTCTGCATTCCTAAGCTACTGAACTGCATCAATAGTTTCCGTCATTGTCTAGCCTTCTCGTCTCCACGTTAGAGAAATACTGTATTTAATGGTCATTTAATATTCTTCACGCACTACATGTAGAATAATGCATGGTCCAGTCTTAGAATCAAGTTAGCTTTTCCCCTCATGACTTCTAGTTTATATCAACATGTTCCCTAAACATTAGATACCAGATAGGGTTTAGGTACATGTCGCTCCGACCCTCCAGACTCTAGTCTCTGCTCCTAGCACAGAGTTCGTAGCCCCCAGCTTCTCCTAGTAACACGTCATTGCTAGTTTTCGCGCACCATTAGATTAGAGGTCCCGGCTCCTTAGGTAGCCCCCTCCAAAATTTCCGCCCATTCATGACATATTCTGTTACGTTTTGCATCACATGTCTAAGTAAACTCCCAGTTACACCTCTTATTACTGTTATCTCTCGCGACTGCTACGCGTCACGCCTTCTACTCCACCTACTGTTACGCCTACTGCAATGTAATGCTATGTGTTTGCGCTATGTATATAAGTCAATGTTTTGTTATTGAATGTTAGCGCGCTCATCCCAGACCAAGCCCCGGCAGCTGCTGGGATCCTTTTGTTCTGCTGGGTCATCCTATGCAGGTTGTCCTGATCCTGTCCTTATGCTGTAATAAACCTGCAGAAACTCCTACTACCTCGAATCTTGACTCTTATTTTATTGAGCTATCTGTTATGCTATAAGTCTAGTCAAAAATAGGGTATTATTTATTTATTTACCACATAATGGCGCCCGAATAGGGACTTGCCCTTTCCCCACGCGTCGGTGAAGCCACGCCGACCCCCTGACCCTCTGCAGCCGTGACGGAACCATACCGGCCAAGTGCAGATATTTCTGCTTCAAGTATCCCTCAGGCCCACGGAGGAGACGGAGGAGGCGGTCCAGCATCCGAACGAGACGGTGGAGGAACGCGGCGAGTCCCGACCAGAGCCCAAGCCGAGAGTCCAAGGTCCGAGGTATCCGGAGGCCCACCCGTAACTGAAGTCCGAAGTCCGAAGTTCGTCGTCGTAGTCCAGTCCCGTCCGAGGCCTTCCGTTCCGTGCTGCCCGGTGAGTACCATTGCTGGGGTAGTGTCTAGACAGGGTCAGTCTAAATTGACTCCTGGTCCGTGGGTTGGTGGTACCCAAGCCCACAAACGAAGTGTTCACCTAGGTGGATACGGGTCTTGATGCGTTCCTTTATGGGACCGGTATGTTCCGTACTGTTACAGCAGTGCATCCAGTAACTCTAGTCTGTTCCGTTCTCGAGAATTCTGTTCTGTTTCTGTTTTCAGTATTTTCAGGTAGTATTCTGTTCGAACTGTTATGTTATGATATTGTTTAATGTATTTCCAATGTCGTGGTATGCCTGAATTGTTTTTCCCAATTGTTATTGTTTTTCGTGTATTGTATTGTGTTCCGATTCAAGTTTAGAATGCCGCTCTTTTCAAAGTTACGTCAGTTAAAAACTAGAAAGGGTCTGCTGGAAGCAGCAGTTCCTGTTCCGCCTAGGGACAGTCCAGGTCACTTTATGTATCAGAAACATGGCATAAGCGCCATATTGTATCTAGATTTATGGGTAGAGTATACCAAACAGTTAGAAGAAAAGTATAGATGGCCCGTATCGGGTACATGGGATGCCGAATGTATCATGCGAGTAGAAGAAGCATTATGGAAAAAGAAAGCCAGACAGTCACAGAAAGATGCCATCGAGTTATGGCGTAAGGAAGCGCATAGAAGAACGGAAAAGGAAGTCAGAAAGTCAGAGTTAAGTAGAGAATCCCAAGAACGAGCCCAAGAAAGAGAATTAATCGAGATAGGTGAACAAGTCAAAGCCGAACAGTCAGACAGACAGAGGCATGCCCTTATTAAGGGTATGTATCCTCTCCTTGCCGAAGGCTTGCCAAAAGCGACCCCAGAGGCACCCAGTAATTTCCCGCCACCATTAGTTCCGACCAAGCTACGTCACAAACCGACCGCAGCTGATATTTTTATCTCGTCCTATTTGGACGACACAGTTCCAGAATATGCCAATCCAGTTCGCGCTCCGCCTGTCCCTGTAAATCAGGCACTTCCCGTTTCTCCAGACACCGGAGTACCTGTTACGGTACCCCCGGGTCAGCCAGCCATACAAGTTCAGCCCACGTTACAATTACCGATCCCTGCAAGCACGAAGAATGTCAGTCGACGATTCTAGTCTAGGGGCCGCAGGAGGAGGTCCTCCTCAAACCCCGCCGCCACACAAGCGTTTATCAGCACTCGAATTACATGCTCAAGCATCACAGCGTACTCCTAAAAGTAATAAGTCTGTTACAGAAATCAGACAAGCCCTTGCCGAATGTGTTTATGACACAGTCCCAGGCGAGTATAATATGGTTTTATATTCCGTACGCGTAAGAAGGGTGACCGAGTATCTAGTCACCTTACCGAATATGAAAGAAGATCTAGACAGAATATATCGTTTCATCCGTACAGGGGATGATCCAGAAAGTATTGGCGAGATTATGTCTCAAAGGAAAGCCGAGATTCAGCTCATGATATTAAAGTTCCTGATCAATTGTCTAATAAGAGAACAAGATTACCCGTCTAAAGATCCCGCCGAAATGAGAATCCTAACAAGGTGGAGTGATAATATAGCCGAGGGTAAGCACAAGACCATTAGTGCCATGGAAAGTATGTACAAGAAAATTCGTAAAGAAGTAATAAGGTTACACGAACAGCGTAAAGCAGCGCAAGTAAGCGAGAAAGAAAGTATCTCTGATCCTGAAGAGGAAGACGAGAATCCCGCCAGAATAGCGTATGTAGGAAAATCCAGATTTCCAGATCGCTATTTACGTCCAGAACCTAAGTCTATTTTTCATCATCCAGCACCAGAACGAGGCTCTCTAGAACAAGTATTTCAAGCTACCGATCACATTCTGAAATCACGAGTCGGTTATAGCGAATTAAGTACCATGCACGAACAAGAACTAGCCCGATCAGCAGTCCGATGGATTACTGATTCTACCACTTTTCCAGACGAAATAGTGGCACAAATGTTTCTGAAACTGCCCCCAGCCGAGCAACGACTGGTGGGTATGTATATGATCCAGCACCTCATTACCCTGTATGAGGGTCAACATTCTGATCCAGGCCCGTTACATGATATCCTGAACGAGTTACTCCAGTACAGATGGAGAGGTCTAGGTACCGATTTAATTAGTGTCATTCTAGAACAGCGCCACAAGTATAGAACGTTTCTGAACCCGCATTTTGTTCATGTCTCACCCCCGGAAAGTAAACCATTCTACATAGACAGACAGAATCCGCTACGAGAAGTCCACCCAGTCCAAGGGGCGGGTGGCGTAATGCAACGAGTGTTTGTATACACTCCGATATCAAAGATGGAACTTCTTGAAATGAAGAAATTAATCCCCTATCATGACAAAGATCCAGCGGGGTTCCATAGAGAATTAAAAGACATGCTCCGTATGGGAGAATACACTTACCCAGATATCATTAAAATGTTAAAGGTCCTGCTACCCGCAGGGGTGTATGAAAAGTTAAAGGAAAAAGAATGGGAGGTGGGAGAGAAAAAGATCGATTGGACAGCTCTAGAAGCTGAAGACAAGGCACGAGTACCAGGTACCGGTCTTGGAGATAAATGTAAAGAATTACCAGAATTATTGATTCAAGTTTTACCCAGATTATTGACAACTAGGAAAGAAGACTGGGATGCAATCTCAGCCTGTAAACAGAAACAAGATGAAGACATTAGTGATTTTTATTCTAGATTTGAGAAATGTTTTAGTATTAACAGTGGTCTCAAGACAAGTAGTGAGTCATACCCTCATCTTTTCGTTACCAAATTAGTCGAGAATTCAAGTCCACAAATTAAAAACCGAGTTTTGAAAGTCGAAAGCACCTGGCAAGCAAATACTCCGTCCCAGATGCTCCAGATGCTCCAGTACCACCAGAATAGAATCAGAGAAGAGCAAGAACACGAAAGAAAACGTATGAAAGACACGAAAATGAAAGTGCTAGTTGCACAATCTATTCCTCAAGACAGTCAGAAGAGGGGTCCGAATCAAGCCAGTCATCCTGCAGCTCCCGTTAAAGGGACATGCAATTATTGTAAACAGCCAGGTCATTTTATAAACGAGTGTGCAGTTCTGAAGCACAACATAGCTACTGGTAAGACTAAAGAAAGACCACGTCCGCCGAGACAAGAACAAGTTTCACAGACTCCTCAGTCACAGAATGCACCACAGACAGTTACAGTACCGCAGCCCATTGCTGCAACACAGCACGTTACATCACAGATGTACCAGTATGCACAGTCCGAGTATCCAGAGTATCAGTCATATTCATGAAACAGCCTAGAGAGGGAGGTAGGCTTGCCTCTCATCGAGATACCTGTAGACCAAGAAGGTCCCTATGTTCATAGTCAAGTATTAGGGAAAGACAGAAAGTTTTTGATCGATACAGGGGCAAGTAGGACCACAATTAGTCACGCCGAAGTTCCAGGGGCTCCGCTCTCAGGCTCAAGAAATGTTTCCCTTGGATTTTCAGGAAAACCCATAGTTAATGAGATATCAAAGCCAGTTACTCTAGAAGTAGGTCCATTGTCCCGTACTACTGATCTGTTACTTACTAAGTCATGTCCAGAAAATCTATTAGGCATTAAGACATTGAAAGAATTAGGTGCAGTTATTTGCTGTTCCCCAGAGGGAATACGTCTGTTCCTACGTGACTTTAAGGGTCACTATGTGTTACGAGATTTTGATTCAAGATTGTCTAATGTTCCGCAGCATTTATGGGCGCAAGGTCCAACTGATGTAGGTTACATGCAAATCACACCCTATCGTGTGACTCTCAAACCAGGTGTAGTGTTACCACGAATCAGGCAGTACAGATTGCCACCTGAGGCTGTAGCAGCCTTATCCAAAATTATTGACGAACTCATGGCTCAAGGAGTAGTTGTAGAAACTGACTCCAATGTATGTAATTCTCCGATCATTCCAGTCATGAAACGTACTGATCCAAATGCACCGCCAGTATATCGATTAGTGATTGATTTACGAGAGCTTAATAAATGTATTATTCCTCAGTACCCAGTTGTCCCAGATATTTCTTCCCTGTTAACAGCCATTGATTCCGAAGCCATGTTTTTCACTGTTATTGACCTCAAGAATGCATTTTTTAGTGTTCCAATTCATCCAGACAGCCAGTTTCTTTTCGGATTTTGTTTAAATGGAAGGAGCTATATGTTTACACGCGCTCCTCAAGGTTTCACAGAAAGCCCTAGTATTTACAGTCAAGCACTCAAGAGACAACTAGACAATATTCACATGCCAACTGACACTGCCCTGCTCCAGTATGTCGATGATCTACTGATCACAGCCCGTTCTGAACGTGACTGCGAGCGTGCATCACTTACAGTTTTGTATTTCCTTGCCGAGATGGGGCACAAGGTGTCACCTTCGAAGCTTCAATTCTGTGTCCAGCAAGTGGTATACTTAGGACACTTGCTGTCCAAGAGGGGTAGGCAGTTGACACCCGACCGTATCCAGTTAATAGCGAGTCTTCCCCAGCCCAGAACCCAGAAGGAGGTACGTGCCTTTATCGGCCTTACTTCTTATTGTAGACAATGGATTCCCCAGTATGCATTCCTAGCCAAGCCACTGATACAGTTAACGACACAGGAGGCAGCCGTATCGACTGTCCTCCCTTGGACATCTGAACATACACTTAGTTTTAACGAGTTAAAGAAAGCCCTATGTCAAGCTCCAGTTCTAGCTACACCGAACTACAGTAAGCCTTTTACACTTTTCGTTACAGAACGCAAAGGTACAGCATTATCTGTTCTCACACAAGATCAAGCAGGTCAATACAAGCCCTGTGCTTATTTTTCGAGCACATTAGATCCAGTCGCCCAGGCGTTGCCTGCGTGCCTCAAGTCAGTTGCAGCCACAGCACTAGCTATCAGACAAAGTGATTCTATAGTTTTAGGACATTCCCTGACAGTACAGGTCCCACATTCAGTAGAAGTTCTTTTAAACCGAACACAAACTCAGCACTTGACAATTGCACGTTTAACAGGTTATGAATTGACACTGTTCCAGCCACACATAGAAATTAGACGCTGCAACGTCCTGAATCCTGCTACACTGTTACCATCAGTTAGTTCAAATCCAGACACACATGATTGTGTGGAAGTAGTTAACATTACGACAAAGCCAAGACAAGACCTGACAGATATTCCGTTACCAGATCCTGACCTGACACTTTATGTGGATGGTTCATGTATGAGAACTAGTACAGGAGAACTAGTCGCCGCGTATGCAGTGACTACTGACACTGAAGTTATTGAAACACACCGTATTGATACTCTGTCCGCTCAAGCAGCAGAGCTAGTCGCTCTGACACAAGCCTGTATACATGCCAAGAACCTGAAGGTTAATGTTTACACAGATTCACGTTACGCATTCGGAGTTGTACACGACTTCGGAGTGCTCTGGCAGGAGAGAGGTTTTATGACTTCTCATGGAACCAAGATTCAGCATGGTCTCCTTATTCAAGCCCTGTTAGATGCCATACATTTACCGACATCTATTGCTATCATGAAGTGCAAAGCACATACGAAAGTTACTGACATTATTTCCCAAGGTAATGATTTAGCAGACCGCACAGCCAAGCTTACAGCACAGACTCCAGACATTCCAGTTAATCAGATACATACTCCAGATCTGATTACATGCATGACAGTTAAGGACCCTACTCAAGATGTCATAGATATCCAGTTACATGCTACTCCCGATGAAATCAAGAAATGGTCTGTACAAGGAGGGGTCCAGACAGATCAAGGATGGTTAACGAAGGGTAGAGCCACATGGTTTCTCCCCGATTCTATGGTTCAAGTCATTATCAATACCGCACATAGTCCAGCACATTTAGGAGAAAAAGCTATGTTAGACAGTATCCAGAACATTTGGTTCAACAAGCATTTACGAGCTGCAGCCAAGCAGAAAGTCCGTACCTGTATGATATGTTGTCAGTTTAATCCAGGTAAAAGTGTCCCGGTGGAACAAGGTGGTTTCCAGCCCCCTGACCACCCTTTTGAGGTCATCCAGATGGATTATATTCAAATGGAGCGATGTCGAGGTTTCAAGTATGTCCTTGTAGTAGTGTGCGCTTTGTCCAGATGGACAGAAGCATATCCAGTCCCAGATTACACAGCCGCGACCACTGCCAAGCAGTTGGTTCGTGAATTCTTCCCTAGATATGGACTCCCTAGAGTCGTATATTCTGATAACGGCCAGCCATTCTCATCTGAACTCATGAAACACGTTTCCCTTTTGTTAGGGTACCAGTGGAAGTTCCATTGTGTACGCCATCCAGAAGCAGCTGGACTAGTCGAAAGGCATAATCAGACTCTGAAAATTCGAATTGCAAAAGTCTGTAAAGACAAGGGTGTGGACTGGTTAGTAGCTTTGCCAGTCGCTCTGTTTTACATGCGTATGGTCGCACATTCCAGATCAGGTCTGTCCCCGTATGAGGTCGTTTTCGGCCGCCCCCCTAACATGTGGGGTACTCCTAGACCCCGAAGTATTACCGATGTTTCATGTAATATGCTGACAGATTACCTAGCTTCCTTGATGTCTGCCCTCAACTCATGTCGTTCACAGGTTGCCGCCGCATTTCCAGACAATACCGAGGTGGCACCGCACGAGATCGTTCCAGGGTCCCTTGTGATGATCAGAAATTTCGACAGATCAAGTCCGCTGGAACCACGTTGGAAGGAGCCACGTCAGGTCCTCTTGACCACCCGGACTGCCGTCAAGTTGGAAGGCAGGAAGGGGTGGGTCCACCTTTCTCATGTAAAACTTTTCAAAGGACCGAAACCAGTCTTCAAAAACATTTCCAAGAACATTTCCCAGGAATCGAAGGATTGCCAGAACATTGTTTTAAAGGACTGTCCCGCACAAGACATTATTACAACCCCTCCCTTGTTAGAGAAAACTCCGCAACAGGAGTATAAGTTAAAGCTCAGGTCTAATAAGTCAGCCAGTTTGATTGTATAAGTCCTCCCCTAGGTGAAACGGTTAGACTGTTTCTGACATGTATAAAATAGACCCCCATAGTGAGAGAGTCAGTCAAAGTTCAATCAAATGTATCGTTTTTCTGAGTTTCATATTATTTCTCAGCATAATGATTTCCTGCACCAGCTATGCTTTCTATCTGTGTTTTTCAGTTCCTCATGTAAATATGTCTGCTCATGCTACAGTAGAGCACACGTTTAGTGATCTGCCTCCTCACGAATATTCATACCGCCTCGCCATGCGTAATAACACATTTATCCGTATGTTACATTATTCACACCAGACCAGCAATGCCACTAATTGTTGGGTGTGTGGTCGACTCCCCCCTTTCCAGACACCGAAGGGAGTTCTGCCACTCTTTCCTTATCCGTTCTCACACAATGGTTCGTGTGGAGCATGGTCCACGTTAACGTCATCCTCAACAGATATGTTTTTTCTTAACAGTACATGTTTCCCTGACAAGCAAGGTCTCCCCCACAGAACAGGTTCAGATTTAGAAAATGAAGTATATAATTTAGGAAATTATTCGTCGAATTTCATGGTTCTGAATGTTCAGTCTGATACTACTCCAGACTCACCTGCTATTTCAGTACTACCAGTCAAAGGCGAATTATGTGTCCGTAGTTATGGTTCTGTACATATAGGTCATAGTGAATGTACTACTGTTATCCAGTATAGTGACAGTGGGAAATCTATTTTTAAAGCTTCACGTCATTCTTATTTTGTTTGTGGTCAAACTGCATATGTCCGTCTGCCCCTCGATTGGGAGGGAACCTGTTACATTGCTTTCCTACTGCCACCTGTTTTCCTAGCCCCACCTGATTATCATAGGAATTCTTTCTTAGTACACACTAGACACAAGAGAAATCTCCCGATTGTCGATTATACTGAAACCGCCGCAGAGCAATTCATTGATATAGATAAAGGTGTTTTCCCTTATTTAGGTACAGTTGTAAATAGTAAACTAATCCGTAGGTTAACAAGAACCCTTGAAGCAGTAGTAGATGAGACTGCCTCTGCTCTAGGTAACTTAACTGAAGAGCAATCCTTTATGAGAATTGTCGTTTTACAGAATCGTCTCGTCCTTGACGTCATACTGGCCGATAGGGGCGGGGCCTGTAGAATTCTCGGATCCAGTTGTTGCATTTTCATTCCAAATAACGCGCCGTCTGTTTATTCAGCTATAACCAGACTCCATAAAATTGCCCATCTGTTACACCAAGATCCAGGCACCTGGACATGGTCCGGTTGGTTCTGGAATGTAATTTCCACATGGGGATGGAAAGTCCTGTCCTTTCTAGGTATTGCAGTAGCGATCATATTTAGCTGCTGCCTCTGTATACAATGTGGCCCTGCGATTTGCAGCATGTGTGCTACCTCTTGTATTCCCAGTCCCAAGCCCTGTTCTAAATCCCGTTCCAAGACAATTCGAGACGAGCAAATGGTACTGTATGAAATGATAGACGGTATCATGAATATTGATGTTTCCTGATGGAAACGTAGTGACAAGGAGGGAATGTGGAAAAGTAAATTTTGCCATGTTCTGTGTCCCTACGCTTCATCCATCATATGTTATGTGTGCATGATCAATATGCATATGTTATTCCCCATTTCTGATTAAAGACGCAATTACAGTTGTGTCCACCTCTAATATGTTAGTTTCCAGTCCTCGTGAATACTACGAATATCAGGCCTATGTAAGTAATGTTGCCACGTTTCTCAGTGTGCACGTTATTCAATTATAAAGTCCCCGTTTCCAGGCCTCAAAAGGGCCCGGACCACAGATTCAGCTCCTGTCTCCTGAAAGCCTCGCTGAGGAGCGATACAGCCCCCACCTGTATCCTCGACCCTTCACTTACTCCCTGCCTCGCAGTGCCCGGTGCAGCCCGGCTCTGCCTCTGAGTCTGCCAAAAGTATGTTATAGTTCCTGCTATCAGTTCAGTCCTCCTCCTCTGCATTCCTAAGCTACTGAACTGCATCAATAGTTTCCGTCATTGTCTAGCCTTCTCGTCTCCACGTTAGAGAAATACTGTATTTAATGGTCATTTAATATTCTTCACGCACTACATGTAGAATAATGCATGGTCCAGTCTTAGAATCAAGTTAGCTTTTCCCCTCATGACTTCTAGTTTATATCAACATGTTCCCTAAACATTAGATACCAGATAGGGTTTAGGTACATGTCGCTCCGACCCTCCAGACTCTAGTCTCTGCTCCTAGCACAGAGTTCGTAGCCCCCAGCTTCTCCTAGTAACACGTCATTGCTAGTTTTCGCGCACCATTAGATTAGAGGTCCCGGCTCCTTAGGTAGCCCCCTCCAAAATTTCCGCCCATTCATGACATATTCTGTTACGTTTTGCATCACATGTCTAAGTAAACTCCCAGTTACACCTCTTATTACTGTTATCTCTCGCGACTGCTACGCGTCACGCCTTCTACTCCACCTACTGTTACGCCTACTGCAATGTAATGCTATGTGTTTGCGCTATGTATATAAGTCAATGTTTTGTTATTGAATGTTAGCGCGCTCATCCCAGACCAAGCCCCGGCAGCTGCTGGGATCCTTTTGTTCTGCTGGGTCATCCTATGCAGGTTGTCCTGATCCTGTCCTTATGCTGTAATAAACCTGCAGAAACTCCTACTACCTCGAATCTTGACTCTTATTTTATTGAGCTATCTGTTATGCTATAAGTCTAGTCAAAAATAGGGTATTATTTATTTATTTACCACACTTTAACTAGGATGGGTACTATATACGATATTTTAATCGAAAACCAACGAGATGACGTAGAGACTATTATCTCTTCTAATTTGAAAGCTCAACTGTATAAGACTATTTATGATTTATATTTTACACCTGCTAAACTCTACTCTTGGGGGAAAAGAGCTACCTCAGAATGTCCGAGATGTGGAAAAACCACGGCACACTTACTCCATATGTTTTACGAGTGTGACAAATTAGCAGGTTTGAGAGGTTTGATAGCAGGTTTTTGGCGGGAAGTGTTTGGGCATTCAGTAGCTGACTCTCCTACCCTCTACATCTTGGGTTATGATATTGCACTGAGGCATACCAAAGAGGAAGAAACATCTCTCTTTTTGGGGACAGCTGTATATAGGATTATTTTAACAGCTCGTTGGAAAGATGCAGATCCCCCTAACTGTCAGATTTGGCTTGCCCGGTTGTTAGGTATGTACAACCAAGAGAAGGCGATTTTCACCTGTAAAGGAAAGAAGGCGAGAGCCCGAGGCAACAAGATCTGGAAATCAATTGAGAATTGGAGTAATAATAATAAAGTTTTCAATTGAATCGTGTTTATTAAGGTAAGAAAATTGCCTTGGCCATTCTATTTATTTGTATGTAATTTGTTATGTATTTTATGTTTTGCTTCTTGTCTGTGTATCCGTTGAGCATGATGGATTATGTTAATGTGGATTTCTAATCTGTTTATGCAATTATTTGTTGCCAATAAAAAAATTAAAAGAAAAAAGGCTTGGCCAGGTTGTGCGGTTCAAAAGAAAGTTAAAATATAAATACGTTTACTGTATATTCAGTGGGAAACAGCCTTTACAACTGAACTGTTACAAAGCATGCCTTTACATTGCAATGCAAAAGGTGTGCAGCAGTGGGTAGAAGGTGTTGGATTTAACTCCAACACCTTCCCTACTCTTGCACACACTGGAGTTGGAATAGATAATTAATCTATTCCAACTTCCCTGCCCCCACAGAAAGTTGGAGTAAAAATGTGCGTTGCATGCAATGTATTTGCATGCGTTGTAACGTCACATATTCTTATACAGTGGGGAACTTGTTGTTGCCTAGTCATAGTGGCCTGCCCGACATGGCACAGAGGAGAGTCAGAATGTTGGCACTTGATTCACCCAGCAATGTGCCCTTTCTTCAATCCAGTTAGACATGCTATGCACTCAACCCCTGATCTTTAGATTCTGGGCTGCTGGTTTTGCGTCATATTTTAATCTTCTATGCGTCTTATCCACGTGCTACTAGGATTCTGTTCCATAATGAATTCTATAGACAAGCACATTGCTGACTGTGTGGTGATACCATCTTTAATCAGAGAACAGAAGTGAAAGGGCGGGTGATTCCCAGAACAGGGTGTCATAACGAGAAGCTTCTGTGATTAAACTACGTTGCAGTAATGTGCGATAATGTGCTGCATGGCTAAAATGCTTATAAGGTCCCAAAGGCGAGACAGATTGCATTGCAAATGTTTGTTCACCATTACATTGGCATCTAGATTGAAGGCTCCCGAGAGCTCCCAGCCAGGGTGATACTTGAACAAAAGAAGGGATGATAGTCCTTTAAATCATACCTTTTTCGTGGGCCCAGCTGGAGGCAAAACAAGAAAGCCCAAGATAGCAATGTGCTATCTGCACATTGCTGTTGTGAACAGAAAACAGACATTGTGCAGGTGCTGCGGATTTGTATGCCGTTGTTGGAAAATTACACCAGGTCAAATTCTGCAAATTGCAATGGGTGTGCCAGATCCCAGATCTGGCTAAGAAATACCTACCAGACCCGGGATCCAACAGGATACCCCTCCTTTCCTGCACTGAATAGCTGAGACCCCTGAAATACCAATTTATTGATGGTTTGTCTATCCTTGCGGCTTTCTTTCTAGCCCCCTCCTACTAACACAGATAACCTTTTTTATTATAAACCGGTAAATATTGCACTTCTGCGGCTTCTATGCACTGTAAATAAATTGATACATTGTCTGAACTGTGTCCTACTGCACTCGCTCTGCTGTGGAAGAGTGGGAAGGCCCTGAGGCTTAGAGCAAGTCTCCAAAATATTTGAAACCCAAAATATTACAAACATGTCTTTACAGATTGCAATGAGAAAATTATATTTGAGAGTGTTTGCAATTTTTGATTGTGAGGATAGGGTAGTATTCGATTTAGTGACAGTCAGCTTTTGTTTCAAGACACTCTCCCTAAGGAATGTTTGCTTTGATAGAATTCACTTTGCAGTACAATACTTTCCGTTCTTGCTTTGGTATAATAGCAGGCTATTCCAGTCTTAACAAAGTTCACATACAATGGTAATCATCACAACAAGATTATTTTATTGTTAATATGGGAGACCATTGTTTCGCTAAAGTAGTTGCCCATAACAGCATGAAATAGCTGTTACCAAAATGAGCAGGGTTGGATGGACGGAATTTACTTTTAAAGGTTTACCATTGTGCAAGCCAGTAGTACAATTCTAACCGTTTGCAAGTGAAATGTGCACCCGTCTACTTTGGCCATGGTGGTAGTTGACTTCTGCTTTCAAGTGGACAATTTCAGCATATATTATTTCAAAGATTTCTCGAGGACTCACACTCACATCTTTAAAGTTGTATTTCTTGACTATATGGTGGATGATTTTTGTCTTTCCAGTGCACACATTTCGAGAATCTTAAAAAAAAAAAAATCCTGAAAGAGCCACTCCTCTTACTAAACTCCCCTTTGTAGTCACCTTAGAAGCCCTTTCACTTTAAACAAATGACGTGAGCATCTTCTATTTAAGAAGGCACCAATTTTTAGAATTGTTTTTAAAAATGCTTTTTAAGAGAAGACCTTCAAACCCCCTGGTAAAAGCCAGAGTTCCCGCGCGTGATGTCAAGTGCACGACCCGGACCCCCCCGCTCCCACGTTAGGCCAAGAAAGGAAGCTTGACACGAGCAGCCAGGCTTATCTCCAAGGCCCAAGTATTCAGTATGTGCAACCACGCCCACAGCAATCCCACTGATGTCACCACAAATGGACTTCACACAAGTTTGTATAAAACGACTATACTTTATATAGAAAGATATACGAAATGACCACAAGATACAACTTCCACACATATACAATGGGTAATATTGCTTCCGGTGGATTGGGCGGTTGCAATGGTATACAACATTTACAACGCAACTTTTACAACGCACTACCATTACAACAAAACTTTTACAACGCAACATCCATTAAAACGCATACATTTACAACGCAGTCATTACAACGCACACCACTACAACGCACACCACTACAACGCATACCATTACAACGCAGTCATTACAACGCATACCATTACAACGCAAAACTTACCATCCAACACTTACCCTACTGTTGCACCCCCTGGAGTTAGAATAGTAATTTTAACCCCTACACTATCCAAAACTTTCCCTACTGTTGCACCCCCTGGAGTTAGAATAGTAATTTTAACCCCTACACTATCCAACACTTACCTTATATGCAATGTAATGTAATGCGTTGTAATGGTATGCGCTGTAAATGTAGTATGTGTTGTAGTGGAATGCGTTGTAAAGGTATTTTTTAAGAATTCGTTGTAATGGTATGCGTTGTAATGGTGTGCGTTGTAATGGATGTTGCGGTGTAAAAAATGCGTTGTAAAGGTATGCGTTGTAAAAGTGTGCGTTGTAACGTCATACATCCGGTTGCAATCCCCAACCACAGCTTCTAACCAACAGTTACGCTGACTCTTAACCGTTCTCAACAGGTTAGGAACGTCGTATCACTAGAATCACTCTTGTTGCAAAATACCAGAAATACTGCACTACTTGACGATGGGTTCCTGTACAGTGCCACAGTGAAAGAATCAATGCGCAGCGTCACAATCTTGTACTGAGTCAACACAAGATAAGGCTACCCAGTTCGCTACCAGCATGCCCTGTTCAAAGAAGAAATACAGCAATGCGTCTTGCTGCAATTACGTACAGTGGGATAGGAAGACAATGCAATGCATACTGCCACCAGCATGCCCTGTGCAAGGAAGGACTAAGGTAATGTGTCACAGTGCAATTCAGTACAGTGCAGCAAACAATCAATGCAGTGCTCTATGCTAGGATTTTGTATCCTGCAAGAGAAAAATAACTTGGTGCGTAGAGCACTAACCCCTGAGTTTGTTAAGCACCCTTAGTGTCAGACGTTGTCCAATAGTTCGATAGTTCATTGGCAGCAAATATGCAAAGTGTTATACAACTGTTTTTAGAAGTTGTGCGACCGGTTGCCCCCAACATGGATCAACAATGACACCCAAGTTCCACGCCGGGTCTGGCCCCAGTACTGCCCTATCCAGGACTAGCACAAGCCGAGAACTGGGCCGAAGCAACAGACGCACACATCTGCCAGCAGCGAGAGGCTGAGAGAGTGTCCCTCCGGGTCCGCACCCTGCCCCAGGCGATGATCCACTTTACATGGGGGGTGTGACCCCACTCTCCTCTCCTGCAGCAGCGGATTGGCCTCACTCCAGAACCTTGTAACCACGGGCAAGGAGCACTCGGGCCGGTAATTCAGCTCCTGTGGGGCTGCCGGTCCGGGCTGCCCATGTTCAGCACCAACTCCTTCCACGAAGCCTTCCACACAACGCTGGTGCCACCCCATGTTGCCTTTGAGGGCCCAATCGCTTGGCCCTCCTCTCCAGCTCTGTTAGAACTTCTTCGCTCCCCGGTGCTCACCGCTCCCCAGTACTCCTCACCAGCACTTCCGGTGGCACCTTTGACATGCCCCCCCAGCGTGTTCAGAAACTCGCTCCTCCTCCAGCCTCCGATGACCAGGCACACCTCACTACGCCTCGGCTGGCGGCTTGACACGCACCCTGCACGTCTGAGTCTTGCTCCGTCTCTGGGTGCGCATAATCTTCAGGCACTCTCCTCTAGTGCCGCAACTGCACCCCCACACCTGCCTGCTGGAGACCCACCTCATTTCTTGGTGCACACAATGACCCAGACGCTCTCCACTAACGCCCTGGTCACACCACGACACGCACACTGCGCGTCTGAGTCTAACCTCTCCTCCTGGTGCACACGAGGTACCAGGCTCTCTCCACTAACGCCCTGGCTACACCACCACACACCGACCCGCGTGTCAGAACCTCACTCCTTCTTAGTGCCCACTTTGTCGCGTCACTCTTTACTAGTGCATGGACTGCACTGCGACACGCACCCTGTGCGTCCAGAATCTCGGCTCTCTTCCACGATGCCCACAATCCACAGGCGCTCCAACACCTGCAGCCGCACCAAGACACGCACCCTGCATGTCAAAGTTTTGATTTACTCGGGTGCCTACGATCACCATAGGCACCCCTTCGGAGGTCTCAGGCTGCCAGGACATGATCTCACCACCGCGCCACTTAGGACTTCCTGGAAACTTTTATGTTCCTGTGTTTCCAAACAGGGAGCCAGCTCACCTCGGGCCCTTCGGGTACAGTATGCAGCACACAGCAAAGTCCTGCTCAGGAAGAAGGTTTGGCATGACCCACTGCAGCGCCCCTTCAGTCTCTCCTCAGTTAAGAGCTATAAACTGCCCACAAGCCCCAGATCACAAAAAAGGGTCAAGTGTCTCCCGCAGCCTATTCAGCAACTCTTCCTGAGGCAGAGGTTTTCTTCCCGATCGTGGACTGATCAAAGCCGCCAGTGACTTGACCAGCCCACGGCGTCTTCAAAGCACTCAGTTATACCCCTCATTTTCTTTGAAGTTTCCTTGTGCTCAGGGGTCCCCGACCCTCCCTAAACCAGTCTGGCGTATCTCCCCCCCCAGTGTCACCGTCTTCTCTTTGATACTCTGTGCCTGGATCTTTAATCACTCAGAGGGAGATGGGTCTATTGGTTTATGGCTCTGACCAAGTCTCTTCGCCTCGCAAAGCCTCTCCTGCTTCCCGCTCCAGGTACAGGGCAGCCTGGTGCCATCTCCACCCCTCCCCTGGGGAATGACCTCCCTCAGCCTTTCTCACCTCTCCCAGAACCAGGCAGGCAATTCACACCCTGGTGAGACACACAAAAAGGTCCAAAGCACAAACTCAGCCATTTTCTAAAACAGCAGGTTCTGGACCCACAGCGACAAAACCATCTACCCAAAAAGATGTGTTATTACGCTGCGAGTTCAGACATACCAAACTTCACTGCTCCATTTCCAATTCATGGGAAACTAGGCAAACAATACTACACCCAGCCTCCCCCATTCTGTCCTATAGGCAGGATGGCCTTTCACCAGGGAAAATGAAATGGAGTATTTTCCACTGTCAGGGCCTAGTACCCACACTGGCACCGGTCCTGCCTTTTTACCTGCATTGCACCCTGTCTAGGGGTTACCCAGGACGTCCTACAGGGGTGCCCTATGTGTATGTAAAAGGGAACGTCAGGCCTGACAAGTTGTAGCACTTGTCAGGACAACATGCTAATTTAGCATAAGGCCCGCAGGCCCTACAATGAAGACCTATGTTCCCTCTCTGTGCATTTCTTTAGTACTAGCCCTCGCACACACAGTGCACATCACTTAGGGATTTTGCTAATAAGGCAAACATACCAACCAGAGACAACCAATCTCCACTACAATTGATACAGGGAACATCTATACTTGCACCCTGATTAGCAGTGGCAGCGTCTAACTTCAAAGGAGGCAAAAGCAAAAAGTCTGGGGTAATCACGCCAAGTTATGCCAGGTGTAACACCCCCCTAATAGCTTTGCCTTTAAAGCCTATCCTTATCAAACCAGTGTGGTGAATCATTCCTAGATTCCAAAGCACCACTTTACAGAATATGTTTTGAAGATTTTAAATTCCTCGTTTTGGGGGAGCCTTTAAAAGAATGTGGTGGATTTGGTACATCATTTTTTCTTTAAAATTCACTAATTCCAAAATTACAAATGTTCTTTTGTGACAGATCCCACGAAAACAACCCTTTGTGGTTGCATTTGAGAACTGTGAAATTCAAGCAAATGTGGGGGGCTACTTCTATTTTAAAATGCACCAGGCTCCAACCTTTTTTCCTAAAATGATTTCTTGAGAGAGGATACCCAACTTATCTAAATAGTATTGGCTTTGAAGCCTATTCAGGTTGAACCCAAAGCAGTGGGTCATTTCTACATATATTCAAGTTATATTATAAATAATGTGTGCATAACATAATGAACATTGTGCATTAAAAACTGAAATGCTGCATTTTCTAAAAATGTATTTTCCTGTGCTTTACCAAACTAGACCCACATTAGCTTTGATTCAATCTTTCATTTCAACACAGCCATTCCTTTCTTGTCTCCTCACACGTAGCAAAATGTGCACTAATGAAACGCTCTGCCTCGCATGCTGTTCTCAAATAACTCTGTGGAAGCTTCCTCTCTGTTGTAAAAAAAAAAAACAATTTCCTGCCTGTGCCACTGAACAGCAATTCTTTTATTGAGACTGCCATTGTATTATGTGTAACTGGATTTGTACTGTCACATCTGTTGACATTTGCTCAGTAGTAGGGTCTTATTATTATTTAATTTAGTTTAATGTTGTTGCATATTGCTGCACTATGATTGGTTGAACTCATGAAACATATTATTCATTTTATGCTGTCGACATGGCTTTTGCTGTCCATGAGGTAAGCTGGTCGGGTTTGACTCTATATTTGATTTACAATGTATTTTGATTGATTCTGAGGTCAACAATTATTTTTGCCTTCTGTATTAACCTTTAAAATATTTAATAAACCTTCATGGTTTTTTAACTTTTACTAATCTCAAGAAAGCTTATTTAATTGATTATGCTGATTTAAATGCAGTCAATCTAATCCCATTGGGGACACATTACCTCGTATGTTTTTGAGGACAACAATGTCCCTGAGCCTGCGTAGGTACTTTATGTTAGATCATCAAATAAGATAATGTCAAAAATAGCCATGTCTACACTACAAGGAAACATGCAAAACAAAGTGTTGGGATTGAGGGCAAACTCCAGTAGGACACATACACTTACAAACACTACAGAGATTTGTGTTAAATCCACAATCAACTTTTTGGTTGCATTAGTGGTTTACAGTGCTGATGAGTCCAATGGACTTTTCCAGGTTACATCAGGTCTTGCCACACTGTCACAATGGAAGCTAAGGCAGTCTTCTGTTTGAGCAACACACCTGTGGTGGAGACAAGAGCAGGACAGTACACAAGAAGCTGGGGATGGAAACGTGCAAGCCCTCCCACATGCCACATAAGTGAGAGGTCAAGTGCAGGCAGTGAGAGAAGGTACATCATTGCTATATTTGCTTGATGCTTGATGTGTACAAGTTTAAGGTTACTGTTATTTTTGATGATTACTTTATACTGGGTATGGGCAGGACAAATATATCAGTTCAAATGTATGATATAAATGAGCATCTATCCAACACCTTAGTATGCTATCCACCTACGAAGTAATTCTTCATTACATCAGCCTCTGCATCTTTCACTGCATCATTTCTGAAAGGGGAGGATCTTGATCATCTGAATCGTCAGCACTCATCAGGTGGTAGATCCCACCTCGTTTCAATGTTGTGAAGCAATACAAATGTGGTAAAAATTTAGCAACTTGCATCTGGACCACACTGTAGGGCCCCTTCACATTTTGTGTAAGCATCAGATTCTCCCCATCAAAATTCCAAGTGAGTCCTCCCCTGTGAGATAGTGTTTTGTTCTGAATTCTATCAGCATCCAGTCATTCATGTAGGTTGCCATTGTCTATGGTTGTATGACATTGGCTGTGTCATCTACGTATGGGTAGGTGTTGTACTGTGAGTACTGTTTCTTGATTCATGCGAGTACTATGATATTGACTTCCCTGACAGCCAGTGATCTTCTCTTGCAAACTTCTAAATATGGGGGTAAATCACAGAACATGTAGGATTTGTGAGTTCTCCCTAGACTAGTTACTGATAGGTTTGTGATCAATGCCCACCAGTTGTATGCTGAGAACGTGTATTCAGTGTTGGAGTTGAGGGGCATATCAGTTTGTGGGTTAAAACCATGCAACATATGAGATTAGGAAATTGTGTTACTTCATAAGATTTGACACTTGTGTAATGGACCTGTTCTCGGAAACCCATGTGTAGCTTGCATTACATCTAAGAACTTGATGAATAATTCCGATAATGCTTTCTCGGTAATGTCTCCAACCACAGTTATGGAGGTTGGTAACTTCCAGCAGGTATAGTGCACATAATCTCTACAGATGTTTGATTGTTCCCAACTGTGTTATGTTTGTCTGGTTAGCATTGGCTGCAGTTCATTAATAATGTCCAATATTATCGGCCTGCTGAGCTTCTTCTTCTAATACACTTCATTTTCACATGGGCCATAGACAGTAACACTTTGCCTAAACATTTCCTCCTTTCACCTTCTCTGCTAATGGGCTTCAAGAACTTGCATCCAACATAGCGTCGCATAGAGGGCTACTATTGGGTAAGCTAGTGTTGCTTTTTGAGTGTCTTTTTACAGTTTTCACCTGGTTACCGCATGCTCAACACCCTGGTAGTATCAACCTGCCTTTACCTCATTTTGCACCTTTTCGCGATTTGTGAAAGCTCTACGTATACATTTTGCATCTTGAAAGTCTCTGTGAATTGCTATTTCTATTCACTTTTTTGGGATATCCTACAAAATTGCTATGCTTTCTCAATAAATAGAATTGCCCTTTTCTATATTTCAAAAATTGAATTGGGCTATTTTAACATTTGAAAATATATTTGCACTTGATGAGCAAATTCCTACAGATTTGCAGTCTGACTCTGTTATTTAGCTCATATATTTTATTTTGTACCGATTTAGCTTAAGTCATTGCTTTTCATAAGAGAGGTTTTTTTAATAATAT
Source organism: Lissotriton helveticus (assembly GCF_964261635.1). Taxonomy (NCBI): domain Eukaryota; kingdom Metazoa; phylum Chordata; class Amphibia; order Caudata; family Salamandridae; genus Lissotriton; species Lissotriton helveticus. The sequence continues at coordinate 1,009,719,148 of NC_136071.1, read as the reverse complement.
TTAGGATTGTTTATATTTTTGCATATTGCACTTAAGACATTGTTCTTCAGTACTGACCTTACGTCATCACGCATTGTTTTTGTCACTTTTCCATATTTCAATATTGTAAGGAATTGGAGTATTTATTCACTATTTTTGTGCATTTCTTTTAAATTACTTTTCTTTTTTACTTATAATAACCATTATGTATTTTAGTATTCTAGGTAACAAATGAATAATTCATTATGGCCTTATAGCCCACTGCCAGGGGCTATACCAGTTGCTAAAGGCCCTGTGGTTCAGGACTATAATGCGGAGGAGGGCCTTCAACAAGTATAGCTCAAGGCAGAAGGGCTATAAGGCTATTAGAACATTCCACCTACTGAGAGTATCATGTTCTTAATTGAAAAGAGTGAAACAGAAAGACAAACATTAGAATGGTAAGGCAGAAGGCTTATACCAGCCATTATTAGCCATGGGCCATTTAATTGTCTTCAAGTAAGCTCCCAACATTCCAATGTTCTAATTTTTTCTTACATCATACCTAATCAATCCATGCATGGTGCTCATATTTTTGCGCAAAAGGCCCACAATATTAAAGCAGGTGCTGTGCACATGCACTTTGTGGGATTTTGTCATCGCAAAGGTGGCTGGCCGACTGTATGTTCACATCTATACAGTCCCCAGGCCATCTGTAAGAAGCAGTCTGCACTTTCAGTTTACCGACATGAAGCATCTGGGTTCACCAACCAGCAGCTAGCCCAGGTGGCCAAAACAGGGAACAGAGTGGAGGCCACAATGAAGAAAAAGACACACTGAACTTCCTGATGAAAGCATAAGCTGACCGTTTGGCCAGAGTCTATTGTTCAGTCCATGCAGAGGAGTTGTGCCATACCATGTACTAGCTGTTTTTTTGCCATTTCAAGACTGTTTCTTAACCATTATAAATCTGACTGATAAATCATTGCCATACTAGAACTTTTATTACTGAAGACCCTTGGGTCCTTTTGGCTTGACCTACTGAATACTGTGAGAAGAAGTGGCGAGCAATCTAAATAACAAGGACCAGGCCGGTTCCAGCTGTTGGCTCATAAGAGCAAATTTAGACTGTGCACGTAATTGCACAAAGTGCCAACTTGTATACTGCTCAAGATTCAAATAAAGGGTTGGAAACCCCAAGATGTGTACAATTATATTACTTATTGATAATTACATTACCATGAATCCAATTTTCCCTTTTCTGATCTTTACTTACATGAGGCGTTAATGCTTCCCAGTAGAAAATTCTGACAAACTCAATCCCCAATCGAAAATGTGTTGTCCACAAGCCCCGCCTTGAACTACAGGCGTAGAAACATGCCCACTCCCTTATGACTATTCTGACGTAGAAATCTTCATAAACCCCTCCTCCTATCCCAATCAGCCTGGATCTTTTGAGGAAGGGAGGGATGTGATAATCAGAACAGGGAAGAACGGAGAGTAATGCAATTGGTGGTAACTAATTTAGACATTATTTCCTCCTCCCTTTCTCTGTTCTGCTCATTGTACGTGACGAATGCCTAAGCTATAACATACAGCATGATTGGCTAATGATACCCCACTTATAACCTCCTATTATAAAGCGGCAGAAACCAAACTTGATTACAATACAAATAGCTGTTTACTTACTGCATAGTGCCGCATTGCTTTACAGATAGGCTTTACATGGATGATGCTTCACTGTTCTCATGCATCCAACGATGCATTTTGATGCAAACTCATATTTACAAAGACTTGTAAACATGGGTTTGCACCAAGATGGTGCGCATACCCGAGGCTGGAGTAACAAAGAGAACTATCTTTATTTCTCCTTGTTTTTCCTCATTGTATGTCTGCTGCATTATGCAGCACACATACAAAGAGGAAACAGTGTTACAGGATCGTTTTTGTGCAGGAAGGTTTACCTTCTTGAACAAAAACTATCCTAACCACAATGGAGGCACCCTTGCCATTTCAGACAGTCAGTCAAAATATACTTTATTCGACAGCCAAGATTCATACAAGCACAATTCATTAAAAGGTATTAATGCATAAAACCTTAAAACACACCAAAAATTTGTTTTCTAAAAATGCCTATGCACCCTTGCCATATGATCCAAGGGTGCCTGCATTGGCGATAAGGAGCCACAAGTACACCAGTGCTAGAAGGGAGCTGAAATGCTCCATATCTATAAAAAATATGGTGCAGTTCTGCTCTCTCCCTTTCAAGCAGTGCAGCAACTTCACTTGTTGTGCTGCATTGTGTGAAATGTCAATAAATAGATCACAGCTCTGCAAATTTCCAACAAAGATGCTTCTTGAGATACTATGAACGAGACAGGCTTCACCCACGTTGGCTTGCTTTTCACTCCTAAAGTACAAGGAACTCCTCATAAATGCTGTGCTTCAGCATTAGCAGTGTTTATCCAATACCTAAGAGTCTGCTTACACCCGTTCTTTGCTAGGCTAAAATTAACAAACAGATATTCTGATTTTCAAAAAGCAGTAACTTTCTCCAAGTAAATTATCTGAATTTCTCTCACATAGAAAAATTAAGAAAAAGGGATGCAGTTCACCCAGAACGTGGAGGCAAAGAGCTGCACTCAGTGACAAATCTTCTGCAAATTGCAGTTAGCACCCACAGATTCGTGACATTTGCTTCCAAAACCTTTAAGAAGTACTGAATATAACCTGACCTTCTCTTTTTTTACTATATATGCTTTTGTACGGCCTGCTGGAACTCAGGAACTGATTTTTCTGATTACTTCTCATTCTTTCTGGGCTGAAAGCATCTTCTTTGGATCTTGAGTAGGAATATATAGAAGATTCACAATAAAAGCAAACTAAATATGTGGATGCTTCCTTGTAAGGCAGTACATGTTTCCTGTCTGTGATCAGGCTTCTCACCAAACAGTCTTTTCCAGTTAAGGAACTTTTAGAATGGTGGCTTCTCAGATGTATCAGTCTTAACCAGATAGCGTTTAGCTGAAATCGATGCACCAGAAGCCATAGTTAATGCTGTGATGGTGTCAACTGACATATCATAAAGATATCCAGATTGTTGTTCCATTTGTACCAAAAATTCTGAACAATACTCTACTTACTGTATGGCACCATCTAAATACTTACATTTCTTTACCAGAGATTGTGCTACATATGTTGCAACTGTGCATGCTCAAAAAGCCAAGTTGTTGGCAGCATATGATTTCTTAAGTGTGATCTCAATGTGTTTCTTATCTGCAGAATGGAAAGGTGTGCATTCCTCTGAAATGACCAATGTGCACCCAGGTAGTGCATCCAGAATTGAATCAATTTTGATTGAATTCTGAAACACCACACAAGCATTGAACAAGATATACATCCTTTGCAAGACACATGAAATGTCCAAGACTCTCCATTTCCTGAATATTAAGTCATTGGTTTTATCATGCCGGGGAAGAAACAGTGTTTGTAGCACTGCAGAAACATACTTTGTAGTTGATCGAGATGCAGCTCTTGCAGGAATCTTAGATAGTCTCTGACATAATCCACTATCATGCTGATCTATTTTCTCCTTATTGTGACTTCTTTAAAGTATCTTCTCTCTGCTAATGTAGACGGTAAAATGTAACGAAAAAGCACAACTCTGCCCCCTTTATAATGCATGTCATCCAGCTTCCTCGTTGCTTACAGGGTTTCTTATGCACCTTAAAAAAAGTGTGGCCTGGTGAACAGGTTTTGCAACAAATTCTTGTGGGTTTGAGGTGCACAAAAGACTCAAGGAGTGCTGTCTGGTATGCTCTTTCCGTCTTCCAAGGCTTTCAGATTGTGAGGGAACAGGGTGTGAACTTGGCCATGCAATTCCACCTTTGATATTGAAGCGTTGATCTCACAAATCCTCACCTTTCTGCCTTACTGGGTGGGAATCCTTCAGACTGTCCTTGGTTTTTGTCAAGCATGGCTCTGCATTGCTTCTTAATATTCTCTAATCTTCCAACCAATTCCTGGTGTTTGTGGAATTGCAGTGCATATTCTAAATGGTTACTGCAAGCCTCAGCTTTCTGTGAGGAATGGCCAAAATCAGTCACTAAGAGGGAAAATCTTGATGGAGTACAGCACTACACTTTTTGAATTCTTGTATTAAGAGTTTTATATCACCTTTTGTCGATCAGGCATGAAGGTTGGTTGCAGATGACATGAATTGATTCCAGATCGTCTTTCTTTTCTGATCTCAGGTATGCAAAAATTACTTTGATGGAGGGTAGTATAAGGTCATTGCTTTTGGTGGAAGCCATTGCTGGTTGAACAATGTAACAGAAAATTGAGTATGAGATCAAGCAAGAGGCCTAATGCGCTGACAGGCAGCACCTAAGAAGTGAAACTCACAGGAGCCACAATGAGGATACCCCAAAGTCACAACCTTATGTATTTTAAAGCAAGGGTTGGTATACCAAGACAAAGAAAACATTTCAAGAGGCAAACTGCAATTGTCAACTGCTACTGAGTGATGTTCAAATCATATTATTGGCTGGTAACCAAATATATTGGCCTCTGGAGGCAGCATGGGCACAAGAGTGTACAGGAACTCCAAAATAAATGACCTCTCAACCTACACTATTGAAGCCAGCAAAATCAGGCAATGTCCACAGTGCATCATATTGTGACTAGTCGAAGGGTGGCCTCTTGTACCCATATCATGGGGCCCCCAGATAGCTGCTATGCCAATCTCCCTCTAGGGTCACCAACCGACCGAAAGAAGAGTGAGTCTGGGAGTCTCCTACAGAGCTGCAATTCTGAGCTTCCCAGGGAACTTCACCACCAGCCATCTACTCCCAGACTTCTCCACACTTGAAATGGAGGTCCTGAAACTGTGTCACCGTAGTGCACTTCGCACTGTTCACCTAGTATTATGTGGTCCACACATTATTATGTACTGAATCAAGGCCCTGGAAAACTGTTGAAATGGCACTGAAACCTCAGTTTCAGCTACCAAGAGGACAATTTTAGAAAAACAACAAAATCCTGCTTCCCTTTGGACTACTCTTGGGGGAACACTGTATAGGCTTCTCATACTTTTTATTGGTTTGTCTGCTCTTGAGATTTACATTGTTTGTGTCAGAAGCATATATGTGATATGCTGGCCCCTTTTAGGTGGTGATCTGATGTGCTTGCCTATAATATATGTATATATAGGGCTGTAATAAAAACAGATCATTTTGTAGTTGAAGTTGCTCCCCCTCTTCTCCTCCCGTTTTGATTATTTGCTTCGTATACTCTATCAGTACTAAAGGCTAATGAAATAGAGGTATAACATATTTTCTCTGAATTGAGCCAAAGGGCCATTTTGATTTTTGTTGTTGTGATTTACCTCAACCGCTTGAATAACTATGTAACCAGTATCTCTCCGCTAAGATACAATATTTTTGTAGCTTGACTATTTATGTACTTGATGTTCTAGCATGCAATCATTAAACAGCGTGGTACCTGAAGAAATGATTCCTTTTCATGGGTAATGAAATTTCCATATTTAACCTAGGATTCACCCAAAAAAGTTAACATTGCTACTCGAGGCACTGTAGCTGAGAGTAGGGCGTGCTGGGTGATATCACGGATGGGAGGCCAGATAACGACTCGTTCGTGGTCATGATTTTCTGTTTCTGAGCACACTGCAGCATTGCAGACACCTACTCGGTCGAACGGTTTCTACACCTAGAATTTTGATTTACAGGTAGATTCATTAAGACTTTATGCCATTGGAAACCCAAGCAATGTGACCCAAAGTGGCATAAAATCTTGATTAAATATTTAATTTCCTAAGCTGCCCCTTATGTAGTGCAAATAGTGATATGCACTGCTTTGTGCTACATTGAGTCATGGTGCGTTCCATGGGTGGTACTTGGGCAAACCAGCGCTGCCACCCATGGTCTTTGACACAAAGTTAGTTCTACAAAGATTATCAGTCCCCTTGAGGCAGGCGCCAAGTCAGAGAAATGTTTTAATTTTGTCAAACCCGGCATGTGTGATGCACCATACAACACATATGCAATGTGGGCATTTGTTAAAAATTGTAAAATTGCCTAAGCATTGGGTTTTGTACTGAAAAGGTATCCTTCCAGTACAAAACCTATGCTAGACAGTTCAGTGACAGAATATCGAAACCAGAAAAATGCTACTAAAATATTGTGTCAAAAATATTGATCGCAAAAATGTGTTTTTCCTACACATATAATGGTAAAAACAAAAATATGGAAAAAAATATAGCAAAAAACCCACAAATATATATGGAGAAGTGGGTCGGCGGTTGCGCACACCGCTTCCGTTAAAGCCCCTGAAGAGAAGCAAATGGAGCTTCGAAACGCGTCGGGCAGATCCCGTACGGAGTGGCGTCTACGAGTGGATCCCCGTCCTCACCTATACATAAACCAAGCTGCTGTTCGCGTGCTACTCAAAGGTGGACACCTTCGAGCATTGATTTATACGCGGCCGTCCAGCCGCGGAGTATGCACCACCCCAGTACCCTGGGGGTCACTAAAGTGAAGCAGCAGTCGTACTTGGAATCGAGGACTGGGCCCACTTGTGGAGTAGATACAGGACTTGATTGTGTGCTTCCCGGACCACACTTCCCAGAATGCACAGTCTCATTTGAGCCTCCCATCGGTGGGTGTGTTATATATTAAATGGAGAAGTGGGTCGGCGGTTGCGCACACCGCTTCCGTTAAAGCCCCTGAAGAGAAGCAAATGGAGCTTCGAAACCCGTCGGGCAGATCCCGTACGGAGTGGCGTCTACGAGTGGATCCCCGTCCTCACCTATACATAAACCAAGCTGCTGTTCGCGTGCTACTCAAAGGTGGACACCTTCGAGCATTGATTTATACGCGGCCGTCCAGCCGCGGAGTATGCACCACCCCGGTACCCTGGGGGTCACTAAAGTGAAGCAGCAGTCGTACTTGGAATCGAGGACTGGGCCCACTTGTGGAGTCCATACAGGACTTGATTGTGTGCTTCCCGGACCACACTTCCCAGAATGCACAGTCTCATTTGAGCCTCCCATCGGTGGGTGTGTTATATATAAAATGGAGAAGTGGGTCGGCGGTTGCGCACACCGCTTCCGTTAAAGCCCCTGAAGAGAAGCAAATGGAGCTTCGAAACGCGTCGGGCAGATCCCGTACGGAGTGGCGTCTACGAGTGGATCCCCGTCCTCACCTATACATAAACCAAGCTGCTGTTCGCGTGCTACTCAAAGGTGGACACCTTCGAGCATTGATATATATATATATATATATATATATATATATATATATATATATATATATATATATATATATATATATATATATATGTATGTAACCAGTCACGCTCACGGGTGGGTCGGAGTAGGGCTCCCGGTCACCCACTATATCCACAAAAGTACTCCATTCATTCGAATAGACGTCTCCGACACTCAGAAATTGCTGTGCACGAAATTTTAATCAGCAGGAAACCAACTTTTTCCTGCTGATTAAAATTTCGTGCACAGCAATTTCTGAGTGTCGGAGACGTCTATTCGAATGAATGGAGTACTTTTGTGGATATATAAATATATATAGTGAATCAGGAATCAGTATAAATGAAGGGTAATTTTCATGGTGCTAATAGAACCATGAATGTAAAGCACCCACTTAGAAATGGCCGCTCCATTTACACAGTGTATTATGGTGTCTGTTTGTTCCCTTCACATGTAACAGGAAGTGATGTTTGTATATAACATGCTGGGTAACAATGCGCGCATTGACACTGACGAAGGACTTACAGTCCGAAACGCGTCTGTTGGAAAGCCGATAATAAACTAACTGAGCTTTAATACCCCCGTGAGTGCGTGATCGTTTTCTCTGGATGTGGGAACGGTTGGAGCTGAAATATAAATATATATATATATATATTTATTTATATATATATATATATATATAGAAAATATTTTAACTTGTAACACTAATATTATGTTAATTAATTAAAAATATATATAAAACTATACTAATTTAAACATACACATATAAATGTATATGTGTATGTTGATGTACACATCATATCAATTAAAACTAAAATGAAAAATGTTCATTATAACTTATTTTATAATTTCTATTTTTATTCATTGATATAACATATATATATATATATATATATATATATATATTCACTGAAAAAACCATAGGTTATAGACCATATATAGTTAGGAATTAGCATTTACAAAACCTTATTTTACTCACACAATACCATTGAAATTCCATATATAGTTAGTTGCACTAACTATATATCGCGCACCCGCAATCCACTGCTGATGATGTCACATATTACATCATTCATGACATGGTCAGTGACATCACTGATGACATCACTGATGACATCTCAAATGACGTCACTGATGACATCACTGATGACTACATCCAGTGACTGTATGTTTCTGTAAAGTTAAAATATGTCTTACATATTGAAGAATGAGTGGATGTATAAGTGTCTGGACGAAGGATTTAGTAGGTGCATGACTGACTGTATGAGTGAGTGATTAAATGTGTCTCACTAAGTGCATGGGATACTGACTAAACTGTCTTAATTTGTGCATCATTATTTCTGTTGTTCTGTAAACTGCTGCATGTGTTGATCAGTAGCTATATGAGTAACTATATGGGTTATTGATTGGTTGCCCAATTATTTGTATGGGAGACTGAGTGTGTGTGTGGCTGGCTGGGAGGTGTGTGACTCTGTGCAGATTAATGTGTACTTGTATCAATGATTGTATAAGAGAGTAAGTATGTGTTAGTATATGTTTGAAAATGTTATGTGCTCTATGTTTAACTGTATAGATTAAAAAATGGAAGTGTGATTGATTCTTTACAGGACTGACTAGGTGTGTGAGTAACTTCATGGATGAGTGGCAGAGTGTGAGTGTCTGTATAGGTGTATGAGTGCATATGATAGTGTTGTAAAGATGAGTCATTGTATGTATGAATGATTGTATGGGTGAATGAGTGAATGTGTGTGTAGAAGTAGGAATCAGTGAGTGCGTATGTAGTAACTAGTATTGATGTGTCAATGGTTTCAAAAATTATACTCTGTATTTAACACTGGGTGTAACAGAGGTTATATTAAAGTGTGAGGAGATGCATTGTATTGTCACATGAATGATATCATCAGTGATGTGATCATTGATGTCAAATGAGATGTCATCAGTGATGTCATCAGTGATGTTATTTGAGATGTCATCAGTGATGTCATCAGTGATGTCACTGACCATGTCATGAATGATGTAATATGTGACATCATCAGCAGTGGATTGCGGGTGCGCGATATATAGTTAGTGCAACTAACTATATATGGAATTTCAATGGTTTTGTGTGAGTAAAATAAGGTTTTGTAAATGCTAATTCCTAACTATATATGGTCTATAACCTATGGTTTTTTCAGTGAATTTTCAAGGTTTTGTAAATGCTAATTCCTAACTATATATGGTCTATAACCTATGGTTTTTTCAGTGAATTTCAATGGTTTTTTAATAGTAAATATCAAAAGCTTTAAAATGTATTCTTCTTTAAATCGAAAAATATATTTTATATGTTTTTAATACAATTTTTTCATGTATTTTTTTTTAAATATTTTTTTTTGTTTCGCTCCCGGTCCGCGAACCGGGTAGCTTCCCGTTAGCTCAATTTGCTGCCGCGACCCGGTCCGCGAACCGGTAAACGTTCCGTTTGCGCAACTGGCGCGTTAGAAAACAACATGGTGACGCGTCGCGTAACCGCGACGTATCGTGTTGTCGCGTAATGCGTCATATGACGCGTCGCGTTAGCGCACCCGGAAGTGCTCCGGTACGCGAAGCGAGGCGCGAAGCGCAGCTTCCCGGAAGCGATCCGGGACGCGGCCCGGAGCGCGTAACGTAAGCATAACAGGTCATGTGACTTGTTAATAACACTTTTCATTGGTTCATTTCACTTTTGGTTTCCTAATGATGTAAGGCTAGGTCATGTGACCTAAAAATAACACTTTTCATTGGTTCAGAACTATTTTTTTTCCCAAATGATGAAAACCCCTCCTTGTTTACTCACTCTGACTTTCATCTTTGTGAGAGGAAGACCTTTTTTCATCACTTAGCAATGGCAAGTGTTGTAGCTTCCGCTGGTGCACCCCCACCACCACCACCACCTCCTAGGAAGAGAGGACCACCTCCTCAGGTAATCCTCAATCAAGAGGAGGAAGAAGAGGAAGAAGAGGAAGAGGAGCAAGAGAGGAGGCAGTTTTTGCAAGAAGAGCCTAGGACGTCCCGTGTCGAAGAGAGTTTCATTTGGCAATTTTTTAAATATCCCCGGGGCCAAAAAAAAGTGAATGCCCGGTATGTAACTTGCCTTATCTGCAAGAAAGATCTGTCCAGAGGGACAAATAAAAAATATAGTTATGGCAATTATACGATGCATCGCCATATGGAGAGGTGGCACCCTATCAACTACAGTGCTGCGCAGGTACGTGACCTGCAGGATAACCCCCCTCCTGTGGCCCGCAGATCAAATGTAGAGGAAGTGACGGGACCAGAGGCGAGGGACATGGTCCCAAATATACAGATGAGGTTCGGGACAATCAAACAAGTGTGCGTGCGTTGCGGTCAGTTGATTTGCTACAGAGAAAGTAGCATCAATTTAATCAACTTAGCAATTGATAATCATGATTGTCCAAAACGCCCCAGAGAATAAATTATCTTTTTTTTTTGTTGCTCCTGTTGAGCCCTTTACAATGAATCGTTTTCGTTTCCCTCCCCCCAAAAAAACAAAAAAAATATAAAACCATTCAAAAAATACAATAAAAGTAAAAAAATGTTCAGAAAAATAATAAAAAAATATAAAACAACAAAAATAATTTTTCAGAACTACCTCCCCTTTATAAAAAAATTGCTAGAATGTTTAGCACTCTGGCAACCTCTATTTCTTTTGGTTCGCTTCCCGGTTCGCTCGCCGGTACGCGAACCGGAAGCGAACCAAAAAATGTTTTTTTTTAAAAAGAAGAGTAAGTATAAGGGAAGGAAACAGAGAGTAATGTTAAAAGAAAGACAGCTATAGGGAGTAACACAGAGATACTGTTTAATAGATCTATTTACCGAAGAAAAGATGGAAGAGGGTATAATTGTGAAAAACAAAATAGATAAGGAAGTGAAAGAAAAAAAGGAGAGTAGAAGAATAATAAACAAGAGTTTCTTAGAGAATGTGAGTGAATGTTCAAAATAAGATTAAAACATGTGGAATAACAGAGAGAAAAAACAGAAAGCAGAAAAGAAGAAGTAACAGAAAAGGAATGATTGAAACAGCAAAGAAATGTAAATAACATAGGGGCATATTATCAACATAGGTGATAAAATTATCGCTGCTTTTATCGGCAGAAATCTGCCGCTAAAGCCGCTTTTGCGCAGAAAACTGCCGCTAAAGCCGCTTTTGCGGCAGTTTTCTGCCGATAATCGCTGCTTTTATCGGCAGAAATCTGCCGCTAAAGCCGCTTTTGCGGCAGTTTTCTGCCGATAAAAGCAGCGATAATTTTATTGCCTGTGTTGATAATATGCCCCTTAGTGTGCTTGAACTACAGGGAGAAAGCATAATGAACAAGTAGTGAAAGAGTGATCAGTCAGAGACAGTGAGAGTAATAGAGACGGAGTGAGTGAACAGGAGTGAGGAACTATGAGAACAGAGGGACTGAGAAAAGGAGTGGAAGGAGTAGAGTAAGTAAGTAATAGAGAAAGGAATGAGGGAAGTAGCAAAGGCAGGAAACTGAGGGTTAAAGAAATGAAGCAGTGGAACTAATAGAAGTTAAATGTGATAGAAATGTAACGAAAAGAGTACAAAACATTTACCTTATAATTGTCGTTAACTTAGTCACTTGTTATTTTTATACTTTCAATCTGTGAAAGAAAGAACACAAATTTGAAAAATATTAAAACATGTATTTAAAAATTAGAAAAGACAAGGGAAAAGATTGAAGGACAAACAGTTTTTCAACAACTTTGACACTTACAGAAGCCTCTGCTTCTCCATGCCCCCGAAACAGTCCTAAATGTATACATTTTAAACTAACAGTATCTTGTTGCAGATGAAGTGAGGCCTATCTTGCAACATGGTGCATCTTTTGCATCACTGCTGCATCACAAAAGTGACGCAACAGCGGCACAAAAGAGGCGCACGGCCATCATAAATCTGCCCCTAGCATTTTAAATGATTGATTCAGGATGCCGATAAGGTGTGGCCTATCCAGGGGTTTGTTTGAGGTGAGGCCTACTCAGGGTTACAGATGAAATTTAGACTTGTTGAAGAGTACAGAGGAGATAATACATGTGCATGCCTACCAATGAAGTGAGTCATGTCCACTGCACTCTTAAACAAAAGCCCAGACCTCCTCTGTCTCCCTGGACAGGCCTAAACCTGATCTGCACAATGTGATTCGTAATGTAAGGAAACACAGGTGATGTAATTGAAAAACGTGCAATTTCTTTTGCTCATTTCACAATCACATCACTTGTGTTTCCTTTGCTTAGGTATCTCATTGTGCAGATGTAGTCCAGCATATGAAAGAGTACGCAGAAGTTCAGCACTGCATGCAACAACTTTGACACTTACTGAAGCCTCAGCTTCTCCATGCCCCCTACACAGTCCTAATTATATACATTTTAAACGGACGGTATCTTGTTGGAGATGAAGTGAGGCCTATCTTGCAACATGGTGCATCTTTTGCACTGCTACTGCGTCACAAAAGTGACGGAACAGCGGCGCAAAAGAGGCGCACGGCCATCATAAATCTACCCTTAACATTTTAAATGATTGTTTCTAGATGCTGATAAGGTGTGGCCTATCCACAGATTTGTTTCAGGCCAGTCCTACTCAGGGTTGCAGATGAAATTTAGGCTTGTTGAAGAGTACAGAGGAGATAATACATGTGCAGGCCTACCAACGAAGTGAGTCATGTCCACTGCACTCTTGAACGAACGTCAGACCTCCTCTGTCTCCTGGAACAGGCCTAAACCTCATCTACACAATGTGATGCGTAATGTTAGGAAACACAGGTAATCTAATTGAAAAACGTGCAATTTTTTTTGCTCATTCCACAATCACATCACCTGTGTTTCCTTTGCTTAGGTATCTCATTGTGCAGATGTAGTCTATCATATGAAAGACTACGCAGAAGGTGAGCACTGTATGCAACAACTTTGACACTTACAGAAGCCTCAGCTTCTCCATGCCTCCTACACAGTTCTAAATGTATATCATAAATACAAAAAGTACAGAATTAATTATACATGTTAAATGGTTTATTTTTGCTGTTCTCAGAATATATCAAATTTCACTAAAAACAGTGACTTGAAGGTATTCATCATATAACAGCGGGGGAAAAAACCACAATCAAAATGATTGTGTTTAAAAAACCCATATAACATAACCAATCAAAAATCAGAACTCCTTAAAATTAACTTACTTTCCATGACGTCGAAGGATATCCTATGAACAGCTTACACTCTGTTGTGCTGTTATTATTTTCAGCCCGCCACTTTCTGAAAGAAAAGCTCCATCGTTTTGACAAATATGTTACATACAATAAATGACTTCTCGCTCTCTACCGCACTTTTCCACAAGGCCAAATCGTGTAAGAGCCATTTATAACTCTTGGAATTCTTCTAAGCAAATCCCGTCATTTTCTTTTTCCGCAACTTTCAGAAAGAAAACGTTCAAGATCACTTTCACAATCCTGTACTAGTAATATCTCACCCTTCTTGCTCACTCATGTTCCACATTTCCTATGACACTGATACTGCTTACTATGAAGCAGACTTACACTACCTCTATGACTACTACAATTATTTAATTCTCTACATCACTTTTAATCACAAAGCAATTTAAAACAGTACATAAAATTATTTCAACTCCTAGAATCATTATAGGCCAGTTACCTACCCTAAATTCTTTCTTCTGAAAACAGAAAGTAAGAATATTTTTAATAAGATGTGTAATAAGTGGATGTTGTCAAAGGACCATCATGTCATATAATAGCTGCAGTTAGAATTTTTTTTCTAAAATCAACGACTGTGTAGCCACAACATTTGAAATTAAAGTTGAAAACTTATTTTCATCAGGTTTATATAGTTGGAATTTTTAAATGACATTATAACCAAAAGTTTGTTCAAAATATGTCGACAGCATTGCAGACTTACATTACCTCTACTCCATGTTTTGATTGGCTGCTTGAATTAGCTTATTAAAAGAAACAGTTTTTCTGAACTCATTCAAAGGGCAGTTATTTTTCCATGACGTCAAGTGTTATGGTAAGAACACCGTTTGCTTTGGGAAATACTCTGTTGTCCTTTAACTAATCCGTGCCCACCACTTTCTGTAAGAAAACCTTTTTTTTCAGGAACTACTTAAAACTGAAAAATAACTTTTGACTCTGTACTACACTTATCCTCAAGGCCAAATAGTGTAGGAGCCATTAGAACCTCTTGAAATTCCTCAGAGCAAATCCCGTGATTCTTTCCCTAAAATTTTGGTTGTAAAAACACCAGGTAAGAATTTGTAAGGTCAAAAGGCAATTTTTTTTTGAAAGTTAAAACAGAATCATTGCAGAATGACCAGCCGTTTCTAGACTTCAAATAAGCTGTGTAATGTCCTGATGTTGTTGAAGGACCGTCATGATATATAATTGCTGCAGTTACAAAAGTCCTCCTGATATTGACAACTGCGAAGCCACAAAATGTTTTATTAAAGTTGTCAATTTTGTTCCATCAGGCCTACATCGTTGGAACATTAAAATGACATACTGGCCATATGTTCGTATAAATAATGTGGACAACATTTCAGACTTACATGGGCTACACTCCATGTTGTGATCGGTTGCTTTTACTAGCTTATTAAAGGACACTGATTTACTGTCTGGCAAAGTTAAATATATAAATTTTTCTGAGTCTACACTAGTAGTACTTGATACCCTACAGTTCTCGCAGTCATGCTGCCATTGATAAGAAAGGCCAAACAGGTGATCTACATCTACACCTTCATCTTGCAATACATCAAGCATATACATTAAAAACTCCTGAAAATCTTGCTGAATATTTTGAGAGAATTGCGTTTGACCTGAACATTTGTCTAACAGATTTCGAATTTCAGACACACTTTCTATTTTTGTTCTATAAGTGCTACATTTCTCTAACACAGAATTTAACAAACTGCAAAATCTTTGATCCGAATTGACCACAATCTCTTCTTTTAAATTTTCTAGAGAAAACAAAACATTAACCACTACATTAGCATAGCAGTTGACACCAGAACTGTTTTCAAATTGAAAACCAACAACATCTTCAACAAAATCCTTTTTCTTTCTGCTTATAATTTCGGGTTCATGGACTTTTCGTCTTTTTGCTACAACCTCTCTACTATTGGTCACATTTCTTCGTTTCCGGCCTACCACACGTTTCTCAAACAAAGGATATTGAGGCAAATGTGGCGCATACTCTCTTCTTAACCTATTGTATTCCTTAACACAATCTAGATCCGCACAAATGTTTGTGACATCACACTCAATCAAGTACAATCCCGATAAAGTTCTGACTCGTGACAATGCCACATATGCCATACCCTCCTTGAACACAGAACTGCCAATATTCACCAATGCACTGTCTACACTTAAACCTTGCGATTTATGGATTGTCACCGCATATGCCAAGCAAACAGGAAACTGCTTACGGCGAACAAATAAGTCTTTTACAAGCAAAAACCTAGCAGAGCAACGACCAATTAGCTGTACTTCCTCAATGCCATCAAATTTAATTTTTAAAAATTCAATTCCATCTCTATTTCTGTATTTCTCAAAATCAACAACATTACCCATTGATCCATTTACCAGACCTCTTTCAACATGTAAATTCCTTCTTAAAATGATACGGCAATTTAAGCACACATTCAGAGTCTTTTCAAAACCTGCAGTTTTAGATATAGTCTTCTCTAATGAATCCAATTTTGATTTCAAATTCTCAGACAAAATAATTGTTGCTCCCATATGCTCTACTCTGTCAATAGCTTCCAGTTTCACAATCTCTTGGTTTTCTAAATGCAACATTTTGTTGTTGAAGATGGCACATTCTGCAAGAGTTGGCATCAAACATATTCCAGATTTCTTCTCAGTAATTTTCTGAAAAATATTCTCAGGCACAACGTCTTCTTCTGGATACAAATTTGACAGTAATCGTGCATGTAAAGCTTCTTTCCCATGCTCGGTCACTTTTCCGATTCTAACATCTTGTAGAATATTCTTATAATCTTAATCCTTCGCTTGACGCATATTTTCACGCAGTTCAGCATAATTGAAGTTTAACCATATATTGATGTTGCCAATGCTCCCTAGGCACTTCCTGGTATCTTCATGCGTGAGCATTTTGAACACAGGTTGTCCTTTCACTGGTGTCAGCTGCAGGAAGATCACCGAAAACAATGATGTGTTTGCCACCAAATAACACATCATACTCTGTTTTGAGAACTTCTTGCATTCTCAAATGCACAAAGGCAAGCATGACATTGGAAACCATGCTTACTTCGTCAATGATAAGAAGTTTCATTTTCCTCAAGACTCTTGAAACTTCACAACAAGCATCTCCAGATAACTTGTGGTATTGTAATTTGTTATCATGCTCCACTGGCAGCATCAGTAGACGATGCAAAGTAATACCTTTAATGTTATGTGCTGCCAGTCCAGTTGGAGCGGTGACAACACAAGACAGCGATGACTCAGTCCTTTTCTGCAAATAACATGAAATTGCTTTAATGAGGAAACTTTTTCCAGTTCCCGCTTCTCCACTCACGTACAGTCGGACAGGCTTCAACGACGTACATGAGCACTCTTTCTTCTCATGACTTAATCCATGATCTATTTGGTTGGTAACTTCGTCATATATTTTCCTCTGCTCAACGTTGAGTTGTCTTTCCAAGTCTTCTAAGTTAACCACATCCTCCTGAGCATGTGCCATGGCTCTTTCCACTTCAATCATGGCAGTGGCAGCTTCATTGTCGATAACTGGTCCTCCTAGTGGATCCTGACTCAATGAAACAGAACTCTGACTGTCCTGAGAACTGTCTCTAGCAATCTCGGCTGCAATCGTTGCTTCCTGCTCGATTTCCGCATTCAACATTTCTAGATATTTGGGAAAAACAGGACATTCTATGGTCTCCTTGGCGGCATTGAAAGAGTCTTCGTAACAGAGGAAATCTCCAAGCAGTTCCTCTTCTGCACGCCAAGGCTTGAAAAGTTGCAAAAGTGCTAAATAGAAAAACTCTTTTCTTTCAGGAGATTCGCCACTCAATTTTCGATGGTTTACCAAGTGGCATTTTCTTTGCTTGGCCAGACATCCCTCACTTCCAATTACAGCATACACTCCTTTATCAACATCTTCTTTGATGTTCCTCTTGAATATGTAATTTTGTAGAACCTCATACAGACAAACATTCTCGAGGTGACTGCTTCTATTTGGATAATATGTATCCAACATGTTGGTCTTCAAAATATCTGTACTGTTTGGCTCCTTTTCCGCCAAATACTCAATTTCCCGTACAGGTTTCAGAACTCGATTACGCGTTGCAGCAAGACCAAGACTCGCCCAAATGATACTCCTAGATTTGGCATAGAGACTTGCTGAAGATAACCGGTCAGAACATTCGTAAGCTCAGATTTCTCGATGCGACAACATCTTCAGACTGAAACTGTACAACTTCTTACTGAGGCTCTTTTCATGGGAAATGTCCTTCCACATATCCTTCAATTCTGTCTTTTCTTTTTTGGTGATGTAAGATGTCACATCCCGAGCCACAGCCATCCAGTTATCAGCCACAAACTGTATATCCATGTTAGCATTCCACATGGACAAAATCACTGGGTTGTAGTCGTTGATGTACTTGGACTCTTCGTTCCTTTTCAAATTGTACGTATTTTTGGGTGATTTCTTCATCACATTATGTCGCAGTGAAGACATCAAACTGTTCACTCTTCCTTTAGAAATCACCGGTCGTGGAAAGGCGAAACAACATTTTGTGTAGAACTTGTCCTTGTTTCTGAATTTACGACGACAGTACTTTCCACAACGATGGCTTTGGAAGCGTAAAACTTGTTCTCTTAGGCTTTTGTCTTCCTTTGCCTTTGGAACAGCACATGTAGAATACTGTTCTATGAAACTCATCACTAAGTCATCCGGATCTGTTCCAAAATTGGGTGCATCTTTGATCCACAGCAGCATATGTATATGAGGAGCACCTCTTGCTTGGTACTCCTTTCTCCAGAAGAAATCCAACACCTCTCCAAGAGGTGGATTTTTCTTGTTCATGATGAAAGACATCATAGCTTCAAATCTATGATTGAAGTACCTGCATACATTCACTGGATCCAAGGAGCACAGTTCTCCGGGTGTCTTGAATTCGATATTTTCAATGTTTCCATTTGCCTCTCGTAGAAATTCAAGTAAGTCTTCCCAGCCATACTCGGCACAACTGAGAGTGAGGAACCATGTGGGAGTTCCTAAGTTCCTCAGCATACATTTTAAATCACCATGACGACGGTACCAGTACTCATTAGTACCACGCTGACACGTCATGAGAATAATCAGGTGAGAATCCAAAATACTGTCTTGCACATTGACTTTATCCATAAAGTCACTTGCCGAGATATTTTGCATCTGTACACCACTTTTCAAGATGTGGTTCACTGCAAATGACAGTCCAGACAGATCGCTTTCAAACAGTAGATGAAACAAATAGGGAATGCATTGACGAAACCTAGGATCTTCTGCATACAATCGTAAAGTCCGGTATTCAGAAGCAGGAATTTGATCAGGTCGCTCATCATATCTTCCTCCTTGACCTGTTGGAAATAGCTGTGGGAAACACCGAGCTTCCAAACTTTCCTCCCAAACACTAATGGGACTTCCTTTGGCTTGTTTCATTTGAAACAACTCAATAGCATTCCCCATGACTTCCTTGGAATGCAAAGGATGAACACTATAATGTTCATATATTTCTTCATTTTTAGAGGCTTCTACTTTCTCAATTTGACCAGCACACAAATCGCTATCCTCTTCTTCACTTACTTCCTCTTCTGCAACATATACATTCTTGTAGTACTTATTGTTTTTCTTCAAATACAATGTTGCCTTTTTGACTTTCCTAACATCCACTAAATCTTGCCAGATTTTCTTACTCTTTGTCGGAACCCCATTAACTAAGATAACCAGAGGTTCCTCTTCCGCTTTCTCTACTCCAATTGTATTAATCTTTTTCTTCAAATCTAGAGGCAAATAAACAACTCTTCCCTTTAATCCTCTCTGTAAATCTGATGGAGGCAATTTCCCTGTCTTTGGCTCCATTCGTACAATAGCCTGAAAGGGATGGATACTTTGAATCAAAATAGATTCATAAGTATTTAAATCCTTCAATTCAGAAGGAATCTCAACCAATTCCAGATTATTATGAACCGCTCTAGCAGGCATCCGGTTTTGATTTAATTTGTTACAACAATAAGTACACACACGTTGATCCGATCCCAAATCAAAACAATTTTCTACCATCAAGTATGTTGTAAAATCCTTCCATTCACTATTATTTTCACTTTCACTTTTCGCATATAAATCCACTAACTTAGTCTGATTCTTATAATAAGTGCGTCGACAACACACACAAGTGAAATTAGGCCTCTCACTTGATTTCACCTGAAACGTGGCAATTTCTTTATGAAAATTATCTGTACTGGAAACCTGTACACTATCTTCCACATTACCTTCTTCTTCTGGGTCAATTTCAACATTCTCCTCTTTACTTGCAAAGTAACAAAACTCAATTTCATCACAAATATTCTTCACATCTACTTCAGAACCATGCAAAAGAGCAGTGCATAATTGTTTAAGCATAATTGCTGGACTCTTAGCATAATACAACATTCTAACTAATTTCCTCACTTTATTATGATGCACTGCTAGCATCCTGAAATGATGAAAAACACTCTGGCATACTCTCCTGGAAAGACAAGCCAGTGAATGACCATGCAAACCTGTCACTTCTCTCACTCTGCAAGGATCTAATTCTTGCAACAACTTCATTTTCTGTTTTAAAGTTTTCTTATTAAATGTCCGTACAAAATCACAAAGCAAATTGATGGAATCCTGTCGCACACTGCAAATACTACTACACTTCCAGGTATACACTGGTCCCTTAGGACGTCTTCCTAAAACCTCATTACCTAACACCTCTTCTGCCTCTGTTGTCACAAGTTTTTCTTTTTCAACTGGACAACCATCTTTCACCTCATAAGCTCGACCACTGGTGTCAACTGCATGCACCAAATCATTATCCTGGAAATAACTTTCCTCATTAAAAAATGCCTCACAACTTGAACTATGCATCCATTCTCCTGAAAAAACTTCACAAAAATTACTACGATTAACTGTTCTCTTCCATCTACTATTTCTTTTGAAATCATAAATTGCCTTGTTTAGCTTCCTAATTCTATTGATTATCAAAATAAATAACTTTCGCTTAATTTCAAATGCCGGATCAATAGTTTTCTCAACTTTTTTTTTCTCTTATAAAAAACCACTTTCTGTTGACATTTCTTAATATTTTTTAACAAATTGCCAATTATCCTGTTGCGGAACATTCGTCTACGAATGTCTCTAAACTGATTGTTCCTTCTACTACCATGCACAGAGTTATCTCCTGCTGTAGCAGTAACATTTTTGATTGGCCTTTCCTTTCCGTTTAAATTGGCTCTCTTTTTCTGGACTAAAACATGTTCTGTAGTACTACTTTTTTTTCTACAAATGTTTCTTAGGAATGATTTCGTTGTCTTACCCGGAGCTTTCTTGGTGACTTGACGAGTTTTTATTGTAGAGGACTGCTGCAAGCATTTAGTAATCTGCTGTCTTTGACGTTTTGTAGCCTTTCGGGTTCTTTCTTTAGATGGCATAATGTAGTTTTGAAATGATCTGCAGTTGAATCTGTGGTAAAATATAATAAAAAATGTTATTAACCACTATTACCAAACAGTAAATCAATAACAGTTGTCAAAAAATTAACACACTACTTGTCAATTTTCCATACAATAATTTTTAGTGCATTGGCAAATTTAGTAGTCACAAATAGTAGCAAAGAAATAGAATGCTTCTACATTTGACCTTTGCTCTTTTATATGTGAATCTGAACTAATTTTTATCAGCATATTTCCCTATTTTATTAAAGACACTTCACACAAGCTGTTTTTGAAGATGTGTTTAATTTTAAATGAAACGGTTAACAAGTTTACTTTTCATTTCCAGTAACTTTTAAAAATAAATGTTTATAGTTCCATAGGCTCGAGCAGGTCAGCTTCCCACCCTATGTCATACAATTCTGACAAATCGGCATCCTCATCATGTTCTTCATCATCCTCAGGATTTAAATCATCCAAGGGATCTACTTCCACTGATGTTTTAATCACAATTTCAATGATAATATCGAGATCAACAGATTGCTCATTATCACTCATGCTTGATGTTGTCGTTATCTTTAAAGAAAGAGAACAACAATGAGATGTTGCAGAGTAAGAGACAAATCTCAGAGACTATAATTGTAAAATTGTTTAACAAGAGTAACATTTTGCAGATATTATTTAACCATGTCCAGCGATGCTGAGGAGGTGAGGCCTATGTCCAATTTTTCAGTGAACAGGACTCATCTCTTCTTAACCTTGGATAAGCCTCACCAACACTGTGTCCCCTGCTAATACTCAAATTTAAAGGAGCAGATTTATGTTAACTGGCGCATCCCCAGGGATGCACCAGTTAACGTGCGCCACTGCTCTGCCACCCATGATGTGCCGCATTTACAATGCAGAGCACCATTGAGCAAAAACAGCACAGATGCGTCACGCATCTGTTCCACAAAAACGGCGCATTGCACGAATCACGTCGTAAGCGCGACATGTCTACTGCAATGCACAGGGGCAAGCCACACATTGCATGGTGCATCACTCCTTAGGCCTGTTTCAAACAGGCGTAAGGATTTGATTCAGCAATGCCATAAATGTGACTCAGTGAAATCATCTTAATTTTACTGTGTTAGTTTTACAGGGCTTTCATGCAAATGACTGGCCACCCTACAACAAAACGCTCACATGAAATCTGACGCAGGTTTCATGTGGCACAGGACTTTACAGCATGACACATCTGCCTAGATGCATCAAGTTGTAACTATGTCGCAACATAGCAAATCTTTTGCACCGCCGCTGCGTCACAAAAGTGACGCACAGTGGCGCAAAAGAGGCATACGGCTATCATAAATCTGTCCCTAACATTTTAAATGATTGATTCAGGATGACGATAAGGTGTGGCCTATCCAGAGGTTTGTTTGAGGTGAGGCCTACTCAGGGTTGCAGATGAAATTTAGGCTTGTTGAAGAGTACAGAGGAGATAATACATGTGCAGGCCTACCAATGAAGTGAATCATGTCCACTGCACTCTTGAACAAAGGTCAGACCTCTTCTGTGTCCGTGAACAGGCCTAAACCTCATCTGCACAATGTGATTCGTAATGTTAGGAAACACAGGTGATGTAATTGAAAAATGTGGAATTTCTTTACCTCATTTCACAATCACATCACCTGTGTTTCCTTTGCTTAGGTATCTCATTGTGGAGATGGAGTCTAGCATATGAAAGAGTACGCAGAAGTTGAGCACTGTATTCAATAATTTTGACATTTACAGAAGATTCAGCTTCTCCATGCCCCCTACACAGTTCTAAATGTTTACAGTTTAAACTGACGGTATCTTGTTGGAGATGAAGTGAGGCCTATCTTGCAACATGGTGCATCTTTTGCATCACTGCTGCATCACAAAAGTGACGCAACAGCGGCGCAAAAGAGGCACACGGCCATCATAAATCTGCCCCTAACATTTTAAATGATTGATTCAGGATGACGATAAGGTGTGGCCTATCCAGAGGTTTGTTTGAGGTGAGGCCTACTCAGGGTTGCAGATGAAATTTAGGCTTGTTGAAGAGTACAGAGGAGATAATACATGTCCAGGCCTACCAATGAAGTGAGTCATGTCCACTTCACTCTTGAACAAAGGCCAGACCTCTTCTGTGTCCCTGGACAGATCTAAACCTCAACTGCACAATGTGATTCATAATGTTAGGAAACACAGGTGATGTAATTGAAAAATGTTGAATTTATTTTCCTCATTTCAGAATCACATAACCTGTGTTTCCTTTGCTTAGGTATCTCATTGTGCAGATGGAAACTAACATATCAAAGACTACGCAGAAGTTGAGCACTGTATGCAACAATTTTGACATTTACAGAAGATTCAGCTTCTCCATGCCCCCTACACAGTCCTAAATGTTTACAGTTTAAACTGACGGTATCTTGTTGGAGATGAAGTGAGGCCTGTCTTGCAACATGGTGCATCTTTTGCATCACTGCTGCATCACAAAAGTGAGGCAACAGCGGCACAAAAGAGGCGCACGGCCATCATAAATCTGCCCCTAACATTTTAAATGATTGATTCAGGATGACGATAAGGTGTGGCCTATCCAGAGGTTTGTTTGAGGGAGGCCTACTCATGGTTGCAGATGAAATTTAGGCTTCTTGAAGAGTACAGAGGAGATAATACATGTGCAGACCTACCAATGAAGTGAATCATGTCCACTTCACTCTTGAACAAAGGCCAGACCTCTTCTGTGTCCCTGGACAGGCCTAAACCTCAACTGCACAATGTGATTCATAATGTTAGGAAACACAGGTGATGTAATTGAAAAATATGGAATTTATTTTCCTCATTTCAGAATCACATAACCTGTGTTTCCTCAGCTTAGTTATTTCATTGAGCAGATTTAGTCTAGCATATCCAAGAGTACGCAGAGGATGAGGACTGTATCCAACAGAGCAATGTACATTACTCACCTCCTTTGACACTTACAGAAGCCTCTGTTTAATATTTCTCAGTTCAATATTTATTTAAAGAAGCAGACACCAATATGACCTTCTCATAAATGTGAAAAGCGTTTTTTTTTTTAAAAAAAAACGATTTTCTGGTCATAATTTGAAAACACAACACAGGTCCTATGTAGAAGCACATCCTATCAGTACTTAAATTAGCCAAGCACACATGGGGGCGTATTTACAAGGACCTTACACCACGGGTAAATAACTTAAATTAAAATGGGGAAAATAACATCAAAGGGACTCAACGGCCTTTTAAATATGCCCCAAGCAGCCTATGAAACTCGAGCAGTACATATCAAGAAACTTAAATGACTTCAATAAACGTTTTTAAACACATCAAGTAAAGCAGTTATTCAACTACATTCAAGGGGAAGTGACTTAAAATGCCCTAACACACATGAAAGCGTATTTTGAAGGCCCTTGCACCATTTTTCCATCACTTTTAACATGGCTATGTAACTCAAAGAAACAAAATCTAAATTTGCCAAGCACACATGGGGGCGTATTTACAAGGACCTTGCACCACGGGGAAATGACTTAAATTAAAATGGGGAAAATAACATCAAAGGGACTCAAAGGCCTTGTAAATATGCCCCAAGCAGCCTATGAAACTCTAGCAGTACATATCAAGAAACTTAAATGACTTCAATAAACGTTTTTAAACACATCAAGTAAAGCAGTTATTCAACTACATTCAAGGAGAAGTGACTTAAAATGCCCTAACACACATGAAAGCGTATTTTGAAGGCCCTTGCACCATTTTTCCATCACTTTTAACATGGCTATGTAACTCAAAGAAACAAAATCTAAATTTGCCAAGCACACATGGGGGCGTATTTACAAAGACCTGGCACCACGGGGAAATGACTTAAATTAAAATGGGGAAAATAACATCAAAGGGACTCAAAGGCCTTGTAAATATGCCCCAAGCAGCCTATGAAACTCTAGCAGTACATATCAAGAAACCTAAATGACTTCAATAAACGTTTTTAAACACATCAAGTAAAGCAGTTATTCAACTACATTCATGGGGAAGTGACTTAAAATGCCCTAACACACATGAAAGCATATTTTGAAGGCCCTTAAACCATTTTTGCATCACTTTTAACATGGCTATGTAACTCAAAGAAACAAAATCTAAATTTGCCAAGCACACATGGGGGCGTATTTACAAGGACCTTGCACCACGGGGAAATGTCTTAAATTAAAATGGGAAAAATAATATCAAAGGGACTCAAAGGCCTTGTAAATATGCCCCAAACAGCCTATGAAACTCTAGCAGTACATATCAAGAAACTTAAATGACTTCAATAAACGTTTTTAAACACATCAAGTAAAGCAGTTATTCAACTACATTCATGGGGAAGTGACTTAAAATGCCCTAACACACATGAAAGCGTATTTTGAAGGCCCTTAAACCATTTTTGCATCACTTTTAACATGGCTATGTAACTCAAAGAAACAAAATCTAAATTTGCCAAGCACACATGGGGGCGTATTTACAAGGACCTTGCACCACGGGGAAATGTCTTAAATTAAAATGGGAAAAATAATATCAAAGGGACTCAAAGGCCTTGTAAATATGCCCCAAGCAACCTATGAAACTAAGCAACATTTTAAATACACAACTTTCTTCATAATTTTCTCCCTAAAGCATACTTTTCTCTATCTAAATTAAATGAATCTTTTCTCACCTTAGCAAATATTTTTTGAGTTTCAAAACAGTCTCAGACACACACCAATTTGTCTTCAGCAGAGCAAAAGGTATGCACTCCAGAGGCTGCAACCAACAATGGCACATAAATGCTGTAATTCATCACACATATCTCTCATGTCACCCAATCAAAACTCTTCCCTCACTTTTTTCAAATCAACACCCTTCCCCCTTCTGCCCTTTCTGCCTTTTTTCCATAGCAACCACCTCCTGAAAGACCTCTCATGTTTGCAAGTTCACACAACAATGTTTCAATTGAACTCTGAACTCTCAGTACACCTGCGTATCCAGTGCAATCTTTCATAAAACGATTTTTTCTTGACCATTCAAATTACATCTTTCAAAGAACTCATCCATGCACCCTAACTTTCTGTTTTCAGCAATCAAAATCCACCAATCACTGCTACTGATTAATTACCACAGAAACTCCACAGTTTTTTTCATTACATACTCCTACTGTTCCAACTGCCATTTCATTACCACACTTCATCTGACTGCAGCAGAACCTCCTCTCACCATGTTTTCTGTCTGGATTGTTGGACATAGTTATATCCACTGGGCTCAAAGGTATGCTGATAACAGAAATTTACACAACCTCAATTTACAAAATGTGGAAATCAACTGGATTAGCAACAGAGGATTAAGATGTCACCAATTGATACCATTGGTGAAAACCTTTTTGCATTTGCCAAAACCTGACCTGTTAATTGTGCACTGTGGAGGAAATGACTTGGGCACTTTGACTGGGGTAGGTCTGGAAATGCTTTTAAAAGACACCTTTGACCAATTGATGGCACTTTTTCCTCAAACTGCCTTGGTATATTCAAATATATGCCAAAGACAGAAATGGAGGTGGTCCAACCAATTTTGTCCACAAATTGAGAAATCGAGGAAGCATATAAATAAGTCTGTTTCAGCTTCCATGAGAGACCATGGAATGGGCTCCATCTACAACAATAACTTGCGTTACTACATGCAAGATATCTACAGAGAAGATGGAGTTCACTTCTCAGATGAGGGGAACAGAATTTTCATCCTGAATTTAAAACTATGTATTGGTACCTACTTGTAGGTACCTAAATCAGCCACAGGACCCAAAAGCTCTTTTCAGAGCTACCCTACATCTGATCACTCACAATTATTATTTTACTCTAACTTTTTTCACTAATTTTCACCAAAGTACGCTCATCGGAGCGCTACCCGGTACGCGCACCGAACGCTAACCGTGCAAAAATTTGAAAAAAATTGGGTTTTTTTCGCACATATGGGCCTCCTCAGCCACCCTCAGAAAACCTAGGGGGTCAGGATACGTCTACCTGCCCCCTTCTACCCATTCTCAACATTATTTGCCCTCCATCTTGTATCTCAAATCTACCGAAACACAAAATGGAGGACTCCCGTAACGCTGCCGGTTCGCGTACCGGGACGCGCACCGGGAAGCGCTCGCTCAAAAAAGGTGGGAAAGTAATATACAGAAAAACCACTGGAGACACTTTCACCAAATATAGATTAGCTCATACTACATACCAGTCCCTACCATTTTCACAAATTTGGTTGGAATTCCATTTAGCCATTTAGCCTGTAGACCTCTCTAAATACCCTGAGGCAAATTACTTCACAAAACACATCTGAAGTGTTGGAATTGGAATTGACAACCAAATAAAATGTTACTTTCATTTTCTACTTTTTTTACCTGACATTTGATTGGTTATGTACCTGAATATATATAAAGAAAGAGAGAGAAACACAGCCATTTTGACTACTACTTCCTGAACTACATTGCAAGAGCATTTTCACTGACAACTTAAACTTGTTTTTAAAAGGTAAGATGTTATTTTATAAATTTGAAAACATTTTCAGATAGTTATATACTATCCCTCTGTAAGAGTTAGACATTGAGAAAGGCTTGTTTATTATAATTATGGATTGACTTAGGTTTCTGTGGTATAATTATGAATTTACTTAGGCTTTTTCACAGGCACTTTTTAATAGTACTACTTCACGCCTGAAAAGTACCTGTCTGAACTTAAACCCAACAGTGCCCTATCTCTACTGATATATTTATTTTTTATGCAAATTTCAGCACAAAAATGGGAGGAGAACATAACGTTTCCTTTGAAATTGTCCTAGAGATGAACAATGAGGAAATCATTGAACCCATTGACTTGGAATTCATGGATGAATCACGGGACCATGAACTTCTACAATGTGTAGAATCTGTGGATTTCTTACTTCAATATGAGGACGGTCAAATGTTGGAAGTTATGTTCAGTCAAAAAGAAGACATTTCGGACAGTCAAATGTTAGACGTTCTATTAAATTTTGAAAAAGAATCAGAAAAATAAATTTATATTTAATAATCAAAAATTGTTTGAGTATTTAATCATTTTTATATCTAATTCATAAACTAGTACCAAATTGATTATAATGTAAAGTCAGACTTATAGTGTACTGTGCAACTTTATATTATCTCCAATGTGTATTTAACATCTCTTTATCATCTCCTGCCTCCATATTGTTTCTGCTTTCCTGACACACTATGGTATGAATTCCATATTCCAAAATAACTTCTGAAACAACATGCAAGATATCTACAAAGGAGACGGTGTATATAAATTTTTTGACTCTGCATTGGTACCTACATATTGCTACTTAAATAAAAAAAAAACGAAAAAAAAACAACAAAACGAACAATCAATAAACATACAATATTTAAAAAGTCTATCATTCTTTTTTCCTTATAATACGCTCCCCGGACCGCTTCCCGGTGCGCGTACCGGGCGCTCCCCACGCAAAAAAAAACGATTTTTTTTTCTTTTCCCCCGCGGGGCCCTTTTAAAGCCTCCACATCAAACCTAGGGGGTCGGGGAGGATCTGCTATGCCCCCTTATGGTCATTTATCCCTTTGTTTTGGCCTCCTCTTGTCTCTCGATCCTACCGAGAGACAAGATGGCGGCCGCTCCGGACTGTTTAGAATGTTGACAGACACCGGAGAGCCAATCAGCTTCGCTTCGCGAAGTTCCCTTACGCGTCAGGTACGCGAACCGGGGCGCTGCCCGGAGCGCGCTTACAGATATATATATTTTTTTTAACGTTAATTTCTCAAAATCCACTGGAACACATATATTGAGACCTAGCAAAGGCACATCGGGCTACCAGTCCCTACAATTTTGCCAAGTTTCGTGGAAATCCATTCAGCCGTTCGAGCTAAAAGTGAGGCCAACCGCCCTATGGAAAATTGCATGGGAAAAACTCGTTTTGGGACCCCCCTTTTTTCTCGGCCCCCCCTTGACGAAACCCCCCCACATTTTCAGGGGCTGCTCAGAAACAAAATGTTCAATTTTCCTGAAAATTTCAGCCAATTCCGTCCTCAAACGCCAAAGTTATCTGACATAGAATTTTCAAAAATCCCATAGAGAAAAAATCCTAACTATATATACCTACTGGCGACCGCCAGTAGGTAATATATATATATATATATATATTCTTTACCACACCAAACTTTCCCATTCAAAGAAGGCGCTGACTCCGTGAATCTCAGTTCAAAACGTTTATTCCATGTTCAGTTGCTGCTCATAGGTTATAGACCATATATAGTTAGGAATTAGCATTTAAAAAACCTTATTTTACTCACACAAAACCATTGAAATTCCATATATAGTTAGTTGCACTAACTATATATTGCGCACCCGCAATCCACTGCTGATCATGTCACATATTACATCATTCATGACATGGTCAGTGACATCACTGATGACATCACTGATGACATCTCAAATGACATCACTGATGAGATCACTGATGACGTCATCCAGTGACTGTGTGTTTCTGTAAAGTTTAAATATGTTTTACATATTGAAGAATGAGTAGATGTATAAGTGTCTGGACGAAGGATTTAGTAGGTGCATGACTGAATGTATGAGTGAGTGATTAAATGTGTCTCACTGAGTGCATGGGTTAGTGACTAAACTGTCTTAATTTGTGCATCATTATGTCTGTTGTTCTGTAAACTGCTGCATGTGTTGATCATTAGCTATACGAGAGGCTATATGTGTTATTAATTGGTTGCCCAAGTATTTCTATGGCAGATTGAGTTTGTGTGGGGGTGGCTGGAAGGTGTGTGACTCTATGCATAGATGTGTGAGCAGTTTATTCACTAGGTGTATGAGTTCAAGAGTGCATGTGGAAACAGCTACATGGGCAGTTGACTGTGTGCATGAGTGTATTGATGAGTGAATGGATATCTCAATGCTACATGTCATAGTAAGTACATATGTAAAACACAGTACATGTGAGAGTTGGCATATATAAATAACTGTGCATGAGAGCCACTGAATGAGTGAGTGGTTGTATCGATCATTGTGAACTTGTATCAGGGATTGTATAAGAGAGTAAATATGTGTTAGTATATGTTTCAATAAGTAAGGTGTGTTTAACTGTATAGTTGAAGAAATGGAGGTGAGATTGTTTCTTTGCATGACTGACTGGGTGTGTGAGTAACTCCATGGATGAGTGGCAGTGTGTGAGTGTCTGTATACACTGAGTGTATCTAAGGTTATATTAGAGTCTGAAGAGGTTTATCGTATTAGCACAAGAATGATGTCAAATGAGATGTCATCAGTGATGTCATCAGTGATGTCATTTGAGATGTCATCAGTGATGTCATCAGTGATGTCACTGACCATGTCATGAATGATGTAATATGTGACATGATCAGCAGTGGATTGCGGGTGCGCAATATATAGTTAGTGCAACTAACTATATATGGAATTTCAATGGTTTTGTGTGAGTAAAATAAGGTTTTTTAAATGCTAATTCCTAACTATATATGGTCTATAACCTATGGTTTTTTCAGTGAATTTTCAAGGTTTTGTAAATGCTAATTCCTAACTATATATGGTCTATAACCTATGGTTTTTTCAGTGAATTTCAATGGTTTTTTAATAGCAAATATCATAAGCTGTCGAATGTCAAGTACGTGGTAAGTGAAAACATTTTCGTGTTTATGCACACTGATCTGCTTTGAATGGTGCCCCCCCCCCCTCATTTCTATTAGGAGTACTCTCTCTTTGCAGATAGTGAAAGGTAGGTAACGCAGGCCTTTGCCCCCGTTGTAATCCGTCGTGCCTGCTTCTCTCTCCATTTGATTGATTGTTATCCAAGTATTTACTGTTTTAGAATTAGTTCTCTTTGGTTCATTCTCTATTTACAAACAAACACAGAGTCGCAATACTCTGTTTAGTCTTTGCAGATAACGAAAAATCGTGTAAAAAAAAAGAAAAGGAATCGAGCAAAATCAGTAGGCCACTAATGGGATCTCTTTTTGACCTCGCTAAAATAGAAACATTAGGAACAACCCCTCATGACAAATACAAAACTAGTGAGATGAACTGAACTCCACACAATGATGGCTGCAAAACAGCTCGGCTCCGCCACCCACCCCGCCCAAAATAACGATAAAGAGCGGCTGCCATGATTGGTTGCGGAATGGCCACAACGGAGCTACGAAATGGTGGTGCTCTCATGCTAACCCCAGCTTCAGTCTGAAACATCCAGAAACACTGTAGACTACCAATTCGATCAGTTCCGGTAGCGCCCCAATGTAACCCGGTAGAGAAGAACTAGCCCTCCCCTCTTTGACTGATGGTTCTTGTTGCCTGTCCCTTCTGTTGTCATTTAACAGAACTATTTAGCCTGCTGAAAGGGGTTGTGTTTCGACCGCTGGTTGGTGGAGACATTTTGACTATATTCTGGACCTGCGTTGTCGCGTAATGCGTCATATGACGCGCCGCGTTAGCGCATCCGGAAGTCATCCGGGGCGCGCAGCGCGTAACGTAAGCATAACAAGTCATGTGACTTGTTAATAAAACTTTTCATTAGTTCATTTTACTTTTCTTATTCTAATGATGAAAGCCTTGGTCATATCACCTAAAAATTACGCTTTTAATTACTTCCGAACATTATTTTTTCTTAAATATATGTTATAATGTTCCAGGCTAATGTACTTTCCCGGAATGCAAGTAAAATATATTCTTTTTTCGAGAAAAAGAGCGTTTCTTCGTCCCATGACGGAGCCGTTGAGCAAAAGAGGGTCGACCTGCTGTCTTAGTCGCCGATACGCCTGAATATGAGATTCTTATCGATCACTTTATGTTGCAGGAATAGAAAACACAACAGCCCTTGACCATTTATCTTTACTGCGTTCCTTCGTATTATACCTTTTACCCTTCATGTAATTGGTCTGCTTTATTTCACTTGCCTTTTAATGATTCTAAAACAGTGACTATTATTAAAAACTTTACCAATGTATACACTACTACCATGTTTTCTTTTAAAAACCTTTATTGTGAAAATTTCATTATACAAATACGAGCCTATAACCACGTGGGCCTGCCACGGAGCAAACTGTAATCGTATATGATGAATAGACATTTACACTGTAGAGGAACATAACGGGCGGGCCATTAGGTTGCAAAAACTAAGGTGTCTAACAGTTACGGAATCGGTGGACGTACATTTTATAATTAAAATACGACAGGGCCAGTTACAATAAAATTATCTAGATATACATTTGCGGGCAAGTACCATGGGTGACGTTAATTCGAACTTTCAACAGTACAGTCATCAATAACACATCAGAACTTAATATCAATAGGGATGTCGAAATATTCAATCAATTCTCGTCCCCGCCCGCCATGTGCTTCAAAACTGCATACGTATCTCGTGATTTCAAGGTTCTGCAACCAGTACACAACAAGGAGTTACGAGTCCCATTTATTCCGGCGCCATTTTGGGCGAGGACGGGCAGGTCCAGGATATAGTCAAAATGTCTCTACCAACCATCGACTATGATGATGTTCATATGCTGTATTTATT
Organism: Lissotriton helveticus; assembly: GCF_964261635.1. Lineage (NCBI taxonomy): Eukaryota > Metazoa > Chordata > Amphibia > Caudata > Salamandridae > Lissotriton > Lissotriton helveticus. The sequence continues at coordinate 1,009,686,583 of NC_136071.1, read as the reverse complement.
AGAGTAACACTCATCTGCCCACATGAAATTAATTTACCACAATCTAAACATGTCATTTTAATCTTTCCAAAGTTCTTCTAAATATTTGGGACCGTTTCCCTTGCCTCTGAAGCTCTCAGTGCCACTTCTTTGATGAATGTACTAGCAGGTCAGGGGTTCTCCTCCAAATCTCTCTTTTATGCAGCACTATAATTAATTGGTGCCACCTCTCCATATGACGATGCATGGTATAGTTACCACAACTATATATTTTTTCGGTTCCTCTGGAGAGTTCATCGTGGCAGATGAAGCGTGTAACATACCGGGCATTTACCTTTTTTTGCATGTACAGGAAAGGAAAAAAAAATCGAGCGTTCGAGTTCTTACGTGTCCCAGGGCCATTTTAGTGGACCAGGCCCAAATCCAAAGAACAGCTATCTCACAGGCTAATGGGGCGACCCACGCCGAGTTTCAGCATTGTAGGATGACCACACAAGTACAGCAACTTGCTAGACATCACCTCGGTGCCATCCGGATCTCGGCGCCCCACTGCAGATGAAGTGCCTCTCAACTATGAAACCACCACGGTGACATCCGGATCTTGGCGCGTTGTGCTGCCTTCGGCCTATTCGCACATCGGTCCGCTACTGACGCCATCTCACAGGCTAATGGGGTGACCCACGCCGAGTTTCAGCATTGTAGGATGACCACACCAACTTGCTAGACATCACCTCGGTGCCATCCGAATCTTGGCATCTCAACGCCTAGTGGTATCTTCCATACAGAAAATATTGTTACGCTGCCTTTGGCCCCATTCGCACATCAGTCCGCAACTTAGACATCACCTCGATGCCATCCGGATCTTGGCATCTCAGCGCCTTGTGGTGTCAGTCAGAAAATATTGTTGCGCTGCCTTTGGCCCCATTCGCACATCAGTCCGCTACTGACACCATCTCACAGGCCAATAGGGCGCCCCACGCCGACTTTTACCATTGTACGATGGCCACACCAGTGGCACAACTTCCTAGACATCACCTCGGTGCCATCCGAATCTTGGCATCTCAACGCCTAGTGGTATCTTCCATACAGAAAATCTTGTTACGCTACCTTTGGCCCCATTCGCACATCGGTCCGCAACTTAGACATCACCTCGGTGCCATCCGGATCTTGGCATCTCAGCGCCTTGTGCTGTATTCTCTTCAGAAAATATTGTTGAGCTGCCTTTGGCCCCATTCGCACATCCGTCCGCAACTTACACATCACCTCGGTGCCATCCGGATCTTGGCATCTCAGCGCCTTGTGGTGTCTTCTACTCCGAAAATATAGTAGAAAATATTGTTGCGCTGCCTTTGGCCCCATTCACACATCAGTCCGCTACTGACACCATCTCACAGGCCAACAGGGCGCCCCACGCCGACTTTTACCATTGTACGATGGCCACACCAGTGCCACAACTTGCTAGACACCACCTCGGTGCCATCCGGATCTTGGCATCTCAGCGCCTTGTGGTGTCTTCAAATCAGAAAATATTGTTGCGCTGCCTTTGGCCCCATTCGCACATCGGTCCGCTACTGACGCCATCTCACAGGCCAACGGGGCGCCCCACGCCGACTTTCAACATTGTAGGATGGCCACAGAAGTGCGACAACTTACTAGACACCACCTCGGTGCCATCCGGATCTTGGCGCGTTGTGCTGCCTTCGACCTGTTCGCACATCGGTCCGCTACTGACGCAAATTCACAGGCCAACGGGGCGCCCCACGCCGACTTTCAGCATTGTAGGATGGCCACACCAGTGCGGCAACTTACTAGACACCACCTCGGTGCCATCCGGATCTTGGCGCGTTGTGCTGCCTTCGGCCTATTCGCACATCGGTCCGCTACTGACGCAAACTCACAGGCCAACGGGGCGCCCCACGCCGACTTTCAGCATTGTTGGATGGCCACACCAGTGCGACAACTTACTAGACACCACCTCGGTGCCATCCGGATCTTGGCGCGTTGTGCTGCCTTCGGCCTATTCGCACATCGGTCCGCTACTGACGCAAACTCACAGGCCAACGGGGCGCCCCACGCCGACTTTCAGCATTGTAGGATGGCCACACCAGTGCTGCAACTTGCTGGACACCACCTCGGTGCCATCCAGATCTTGGCGCGTTGTGTTGCCTTCGGCCTATTCGCACATCGGTCCGCTACTGACGCCGCCTCACGTGCCAACGTATTTTCTCCTAATTTTACACCCTATGCCGCATAACAGGTCATGTGACTTGTTTATAAAACTTTTCATTGGTTCAGTTTACTTTTGGTTTCCTAATGATGGAAGGCTTGATCATGTGACCTAAAAACAACACTTTTCATAGGATGAAAACTTTTTTTTTTCCCCAAACGATGAAAGCCCCACCTTGTTTCTGGATGTTTCAGACTGAAGCTGGCGTCAGCATGAAAGCACCACCATCTCGTAGCTCAGTCGTGGTCATTCCGCGAGCAATCATGGCAGCCGCTCCCCACCAGAAGCCTGCAGGAGTCGGAGCCCCCAAAACTTTTGATGAATTCTCAAGGCGGAGGGGACGCTTTCGAGAATGAGGTCCAAGACCTAGCAGACAAGCGTCCGATTTCCAAGGTGTCCCAGGGCCATTTCAGTGGACCAGGCCCAAAAAGGAAACAGCCTGCCGCCATTTTGAGAGTCCTGTGACAGCCGCCTATCGCTGCACCGCAAGAGTGGGCGCAACTCAGCTGAATTGCGGCTTTTGACACAGTGGACCAAAAACGGACGGAATGGCAACTGAAACGGTAAAGGGGCGCCCCACTACAACAGATGACACTCCACCTGGAGAGGCCCGTTCACGCCGCCTCCCCCGGGGCGCTCCACGCCGTTATTCGGAGCAGCATTGTGGGATACCAAAACCAGTGCGGCAACTTACTGGACATCACCTTGGTGCCATCGTTCTGCTGCCTTGGAACTATTCGCGCAACAGTTTGCTACTGATGACCCACCCCCCGCGACGCCCCATGCCGTTATTTGCTGGGTGGCAACTTACTAGACATCACTTTCGTGTCATCTAGATTTCAACGCATTCTGCTGCCTTGGAACTATTCGCACAACAGTTTGCTACTGATGACCCACCCCCCGCGACGCCCCACGCCGGAAATCTGGACGTTGTGCTGCGTTGGGACTATTCGCACAGCCGACCGCTACTTCGTTGTTTTTCCCTAAAAATGTTTATATGTTATTACTATTTTTGTTTTCTTGTATATATTTATAAATTATTAAAGTTTTATAATCTTACTACTTTGTCGGAGTGCTATATATTTTTAATGTGACACATAATTGTAAAAACTTTGATGTACAAACAGTCATCCCTGGAATCTTCCGCTTCAGGCTCGGTCCCCTCCCCAATCACAATACAGGATGGTTTTCAGATAATAGCAACGCTTCTGCTGTGACGAATCTCATCGAGTGTGGGCCTTGATCTACTATAACTCCTTTGAAGAGGGGTGATTCTTTACAGCTGTGGCCATAAACTACATCTGCAGGGCTAGCTGATACCCTAGGACCAGCCTGGACAATCGGACACAGAGGAAAAGGAGTGTCAGAGGGTGCGGTAGTGAATAGGGCGAAAGGGAGGTGTCGGGCGGGCACAGGGTGTGATTCTCAGGGAACAGCAGCGCAGATGGGGGAGGTTTATTACCCATGCATAAGACAGAGAGCGGGGGTGACCACTGCCTGGGGGAGATGTTTGCGAGGGTGGGGAGCCATGCTAAGGATCGACAGCGTGCACAGAGTGGGTCTGGTCAAGGCATCTAAAATGGCTGCCGTGCACGACAAAAGTGTGGCATTTGAAAAAAGACAAGATGGCGCAGACAATGTTTTTCATCACTTCCTGATTTCCTTCGAATCGAACGTTAACAGACGTTGGGGCATATTACCAAAGTTAAGCGATATTTATCCCTAACGATGCTTAGCAACGATTTTTTTACCGTCAGAAATTATCGCAGATAAACCTTGCTATTATCAAGGTTTATCGGAAATACGATAAAAAACGACCGCAATGCATTAATATCGCTGAAAACTCAGCGATATTCATGCATTACCGAGCTAATGCTCTTAGCCATGTTATCCACCTCCCATTGGATAACATGGCTAAGAACTGCTCAGGGCAGGTGGTAGCTTTTAGAGATATTCGCCCTTATCTCGAATATTTCCAAAAGTTGATAATAGGAGATAGCGATGTTAGCGACTGTTTCCAGTCGCTAACATCTTGGCATGCCCACTTTGCATGTCATTAGTGATAAATATCACTCACATGCAAAGTGGGGCCCAAGATGGTCGCTATCTTCTACTAGCCGTCGCTAACTGGTGTTAGCAACAGCTAGGTAATACACATATAATTTTATCTCCGCGAAGCGGAGCGCTGTTACAGATATATATCTTGTTTCTGAACGTTAATTTCTCAAAATGCACTGAAGCACATATATTGAGACCTAGCAAAGGCACATCGGGCTACCAGTCCCTACAATTTTGCCAAGTTTCGTGCAAATCCATTCAGCTGTTCGATCCTACCGAGAGACAAGATGGCGGCCGCTACGGACTGTTTGGAATGTTTACAGACACCGGAGAGCCAATCAGCTTCGCTTCGCAAAGCTCCGTAACGCGAAAAGTACGCGAAGCGGTGCGCTGTTACAGATATATACCTTTTTTTGAACGTTAATTTCTCAAAATCCACTGGAGCACATATATTGAGATCTAGCAAAGGCACATCGGGCTACCAGTCGCTACAATTTTGCCAAGTTTCGTGCAAATCCATTCAGCTGTTCGATTATTATTATTTTTATTTTTTTTTGCCCCGCGGGGCCCTTTTAAAACCTCCACATCAAACCTAGGGGGTGAGCGACAATGTACTATGCCCCCTTATGGTCATTTGCCCCTTCGCTTCGGCCTCCTCTTGTCTCTCGATCCTACCGAGAGACAAGATGGCGGCCGCTACGGACTGTTTGGAATGTTGACAGACGCCGGAGAACCAATCAGCTTCGCTTCACAAAGCTCCGTTGCGCGAAAAGTCCGCGAACCAGAGCGCTGCCCGGTCCGCTGTTACAGATATATATCTTTTTTTAAACGTTAATTTCTCAAAATCCACTGGAGCACATATATTGAGACCTACAAAAGGCACATCGGGCTACCAGTCCCTACAATTTTGCCAAGTTTCGTGCAAATCCATTCAGCCGTTCGGGCTAAAAGTGAGGCCAACCGCCCTATGGAAAACTCTTTTTTTTTTTTTTTTTTTTTTTTTTTTAAATATATTTTTATTGCAGAGTTATAAACAGCAGGTAAAGGAAACAGCCAGTGCACTTGCGGGCCCCCCCGTCCAATAACAGTTCACGGTTGTACACAGCCATTCAGCCCGCATCCCGGAGGCCGGGCGGCACATCAGTTCGCTCTGGAGGAGCACAGCATAGTGTACGTCCCGTTGGGACCCCGGCAGAAGGTCGATTTACGTATCTGCGTTTACCCCCCCACCCGCAACAACATTCCCGTCAGCCATCCCCATGGTAGCAACGTAGTTGCCCCCATCGGGGCCTGCCCAAGGCTATATGGGCCTTCGTACCAGGCCGTCCCACCCAATCAGGCCTCCCGCCACTCAATACCCCCTGTCCCAGTAGTTCCAGGCCCCCACCAGCAACCCTTCAATGGCTTCCGGCCCCCCCCAAACCCCTCTACAACTAATCCCCCCAACGCCCCCCCCCCCCTTGGCAACTGCAAAGGTGTGCGCATCGCTCCACCGAATTGGATGGTTCCACTACAGTGCTGAATGACATACTGCTGTGTTCGCCCTGCGGTGTCCAGCGGCTTAGTTCTCGCCGTCCACATCCACAACCAAAGCATCACGCAGAGCCTGTACCACTAACTCCCACGCACGGGCCGCATCCAGAGCCTTCTCATTCCCCAGCTTCACCGCTTGCTTCATCCGGAGCACGCTCTCGCAGTCAGACCATCTCAGCAACTCATTCTTCCATCTACGCAGTGAGGGACCCCCCCTGGCCTTCCAGTGCCACGATATTTCCCTTTGAGCCAATATCAGACCCAGATCTATGAATTTACTGGTCACCTTGGTGTGCTTAGTATGCGGGAACCAGAGCAAGAGGCACGTCGCCATGTCGAAGTCTACCTCCCTGTCAGTCACTTCATTCAGGAGTTCCCCTACCTCAGCCCAATAAGTTCCCAGTTGTGGACACCCCCAAAACAAGTGGTCCATGTCCGCCCCAAGGGACGAGCACCGGGGGCAACAGGCATCCGGCACCCGAAAGTGCCGCTGTAGTTTCTCCGGAGTTAGATAGGCCCTATGGAGCACATAAAAATGAACCTGCTGAAAGCGCGCGTTCCTGGTGCCCTTCCACGTGCGTCGCAGGATATGGCCCCATGCCGTATCCGGTATGGGCCGGCCAATGCTCCCCTCCCATTTAGCTTTGAGCCCATGGAGTGGTTCCAGCCCGTCGTGCAGCATCCTATTATGGAGGCACGTCACAGCTTTGAAGGTACCAGCCGCCATCACCACATATTGGCACGCCATAGTCGTCGCAGGTTCCAGGAGCCCCTCCTTCCAGTGCTTTTGCATGGCAGACACTACAGCCGCGTGTAGCAGGAAGCCCCCTTCAGGTAGTCCGAACTGGTCCCGGAGCACGTCGAACGGTGCCAACGCCCCATCTATATACAAGTCACCCACCACCTGTAGCCCCGCGGCCTCCCACTCCATCAACGGGGACCAATCCCCTCCGTGCGGCAGAGCTGTCAACATCCCAATCGGGATCTCCGGGGCATAAGGCCGCGAGGCCCTCGCCCTCCGGAGGCTCCTCTGCCAGCACAGCCGAAGCGTCCGCTCCTCCATGGTGAGGGCCCGTAATTCGAGCCGTTGCTGCATAATAATGTACGACAGCACATGGCGCCGTATCCCCCGACCCCGGTCCTCCTCCGGCCCCCGGAACACCCTGGCCACGTTCTGCGTAAGGACCTGCAACTGCGCCGCTAAATAATACAGCTCAAGGTCGGGTACGGCCATGCCCCCCTCCAGCTTGGGGCGAAGTAGCGTGCTCAAGGCAATCCTGCGTCGGACATGCCCCCATAGAAAGCCAATAATCATTGACCGCAGTTCCCTAAACACCCCCTGGGGAATCCAGACAGGTAGCGTTCGGAAATAATAAAGGAAGCGGGGGAGCGCCACCATTTTCAACAATGCTATCCTGCCCAGGACTGTCAGCGGGAGGGTCGACCAGAAAGACAAGCTGCCCCGTAGTGACCGGACACAACGGCCAATGTTACCCTCCAACAGGTCAGCAGCCGAGTGGTAAATGCGGACACCCAAGTAGGTGATGCAAGAGGGTTCCCACGCCACACCCAGGTCGCTACTAGGGGCTGGAGATCCCGCTCTCAGTGGAAACACGCAGGTCTTTGCCCAATTGACCTTAAGGCCTGACAATCGGCCGAACTCGGACAGCAGATCCATCGCTCCAACCAGTGCCCCCGAAGTGTCAGCTAGGTACAGGAGCAGGTCATCCGCATAGAGCGATATGTGATGCCACCGCCCGTCACTCACTATTCCCGCATATCGCTCGCCCGACCTCGCATGGACCGCTAAGGGTTCCATCGCCAGGGCAAACAACAGAGGGGAGAGAGAGCACCCCTGTCGTGTTCCCCTGCCAACCGGATATGCGGCAGACACCAAGCCGCCCAATCGAACTCTCGCCGTCGCCGAATTATACAAGACTCTCGTCCACCTCCGAAAGCCATCGCCCATGCCAAACCGCTCCAGCACTCCATCCAAGAAAGGCCATTCCAGACTATCGAAGGCCTTCTCAATATCCACGGACAGAACCGCCGGCGATCCCTCCCCATCCAAGATGGCGTCCATTATTCCCACCAGGCGGCGGATATTCATCGCCGTGCTCCTTGTGGGTATAAACCCGGCCTGATCCCTGTGCACCAGGCCCGTCATGTGCGGGGCCAGTCTAGTAGCTAGGATGCGACTCAGGATCTTATAGTCCACCGTCAGCATGGACAGCGGGCGATAAGACCTCACGTCCGTGGCATCCCGGCCAGGCTTGAGGAGTGGCACTATCAAGGCCTCCCGCATGGAGGCAGGCAATGCCCCCTTCTCGAAGGCCTCCGCATACACCACCAGTAGCCTGGGCGCCAGAGCGTCTACATATTGCTGGTAGAACTCGATTGGGAGTCCGTCCACCCCGGGCGTCTTGTTACGGGCCATATGTTTGATAGCCACTCGAATTTCCGTTAGCGTGATCGGGCTACCCAGGTCCCCCGCGTCGTCGTCGTCCAAGACCGGGAGCGGCCTCTCCCCCAGGTATTCCACGATGTCCTGAACCCCCACTCCCAGCTGACTCCGGTACAATTCCTCATAGTAACCCCGAAAGCGGTCCAATACAGCTGCCTGGGAGTACACCATCCCTCCCTGCGCGTCAATAATGCTGAGGACCGGGCAACCCCTAAGTTCCGGGTTAGCTAATCTGGCCAAGAGGGTACCCACCTTGTCCCTCTCTGCGTGTGCCCTGACAATGTACTGCCTATAATCATAGCAGCGCAAACGTTCCGTCTCCGCGGCTACCGCTTCCTTCGCTTCCAATAACTGGGCCCGTATACCCGGCCTAGTTGGCCTGCGGCGCTCCAGGTCCCTCAAAGTGTCTTCCGCTTTCATTAAATCATTCAGCACAGACATTCGAGCATTCGAGAACCTGCCCAAGCACACCCCTCTCACCACCACTTTCAGTGCATCCCATTCAACAGACCTGCTCGTCGCTGTTCCTTCATTCACACCGAAATAACTGTCAATGCCCTGCCGGACCGCATCGGCGAACACAGAATCCTCTAGCGTCTCCGGCCGAAGCCGCCATGTTGGTATTACGGAGCGCTCCCTCTGCCATTGAAAATGTACCAACAGGGGGTTATGATCGGATATCGTCCTAGCAAGGTACTCAGCATGGGTAATCAATGGGGCAAGGGAGCTCCCGCAGAGCACCGAATCAATCCTGACATGTAAATCATGTAGAGCGGAATAAAAGGAGTAATCCCTGGTTCCCCTGTGCCTCTCCCTCCAGACATCTAGCAACCCCCACCGGTCTTGCCAGTCCTTCCTGTGCGCGGCCAGCCTGCGCACAGGAGAGTCTACTAAGGGGGGATGGGACCTATCCAGAGCCACATCCGTAATCGAATTGAAGTCCCCCCCTAGCACTATCGGACCCGCCAGGAAAGAGGCCAAGGACCCCGAGAGGTTATCAAAGTATCGGCCTTGGTCCGTGTTCGGTGCATAAACACAACATAAAACCACATCCTGTCCGTATAATCTCCCCTCCACCGCTACAAACCTGCCATCCGGATCCATTACCTGATTCAACACCTGAAAGGGTATCCCCGCCCTCACCCAGATCAAGACCCCCCTGGCATACGCTGAATAAGTGGTGCCAAAAACCTGGCCCCGCCATCGTTTCTGCAAGGCAGCGCACTCTTTTTTGGTGAGGTGAGTCTCCTGGAGCATAGCTATCTGAACCCCCCTGCGTACCAGGTATGCATGTACTTTGTGACGTTTCACCATAGTCCGCAGCCCCCGGAAATTCCACGTTAGGCATTTCAAATTAGGTAATGTCCCCATACCAAGTCCGTACAATCCGAATTAAACTCCAACGGTCCATGACCCCCCCAATGCAGTTGCCCCCCCCCAAACAACCCCAAAACTGAAACACACCCCAAACCCCACTCCCCAGGACAGAGCACACGAACCCAATGGCCGCCCCCATCCAAACCTTGATCCAACTTCTCGCACACTTATCCTGTGGTCTCCACCACAGTCGACCTTAAGGGCCTAGGGGGGGTGAGTCGCCGCCGACCCCAGCTAGCGGAGCCCGCGTCCCGCCCTTCATCCCCTCCAATACACTCAGCTCCCCCACCCGGCGACCCGCCCTCCAGCAACAGGATATCACCCTACCATGAAGTCCCGATCTAGGCCAAAGTCTATCTTAGCCGCAGAAAATTTCATCCGAGGTCTGTGGGGTCACTGTCGGCCCCTTCTGGCTCTCTGCTTCCGAAAGATCCTCTCCCGTTCTGCTGCCTTCTCCTCCCGAGTCCGTTCCGGCCCTTTCACTGTTCTGTTGTGACCCTGTAATGGCCGCCGTCGCCGCGAGTGCATCCCTCTTCTCCGCCTCCATTTGAGCCTCCCGCTTCTCCCGCTGGCGCCTGTTACGGGACCTGATTCGTTGTGACTGCCGCACCCGGGTCTGCTTGGGTTGGTCTCGCCTACTTTGGTGCGGTCTGTCCGTCCCTGCTCTGTACGACTCAAGCCATTGCCAAGCTTCATCCGGAGTCTGGAAAAAGTGTGTGGTGCCATCCATGATAATCCGCAGCTTGGCCGGGTAAAGCAAGGAGTACTGAATGCCTTCCTCCCTGAGCTCCTTCTTCACAGCAAGGAACGATGCCCTGGCCTTCTGGACCGCCTGCGTATAGTCCGGAAAGATCGTCACTTTGCTGTTCTCCACCCCATAAGGGCCCGACAACCTGGCCCGCTGGATGAGGAGGTCCCGGTCTTTGTAGTGGAGGAGCCGCACCACCATTGGTCGGGGGGGGCGGCCAAGTCCCAGCGGGCGAGCGGGCACCCGGTGAGCCCGCTCCAGAGTGAAAAATGGAGTCAGCCCCTCCGGCGCCACCACAGTGCGGAACCAGTTCTCCATGTAGGCCACCGCATCTTCCCCCTCAATCCGTTCCGGCAGGCCCACGACCCGCACGTTGTTCCGCCTATTGCGGCCTTCGGCATCCTCCGCCCTCCGCTCTAGAGTGTCCAGTCGGGCCAAAATGTCTGTAATCCTGCGCTCCGCGGTCACCACCGAGGGCTTCAGGTCCAGCAACAGTTGGTCATGCTCCTTGACCCGATCCGCCAGCTTTGCGTGGTCCGCGCGTAGCAGCCCCAGGCCCGTGGCCACCTGGGCAATGTCGTTGTGCAACGCCTCCTTGGTGGAGGTGATCGCCTCAAGGATGGCATCCAAGCGCCGGTTCAGCCGCTGTTCCTGGTCAAGCTCCGGGGAGGGACTCTCACTCAGCCGGGCCGATGTCGCCGAGTCCCCCTCACGGCTCCCGGGCATCGGCCCTCCGGTCGCCGCCATGTTAGGGTGCTGCGTCACAGGTCCGGCCACCCGTACTGCGGGCGCTCTCGTGGGTCCGTGCTGATTACCGGGCACCGGGCAATGCAATGCCACCGCCAATGGTCTCAAAAACAATGACCAGTCGGGTGAGCCCCGGTCCGTCACCCCCACTGGACCCGTGGGGGGAGGATGAGTCGTGGGACGGCGGCCGACGAGAACCCCCGATCTCCTGGGTGAGTCGGGCAGCGTCCCCCGGTCTCAGGACGTCGCGCCGCCAATCCCAGTGCTGCGAGCAGCCGGGTGCAGGGTCCTTCTCTGCTTGGCGACAGCCGGACTCAGGGCCGAAGCCCGGGACCGTCCGACCACCTCGCCGCCATTTTCTTCACACCCCGGGCTACCCCTCGGCCGCCTCTTCCTCGATCTCCTCGGGGCCAGCAGTCCCCCAGCGATTCACCGATTACGGCCAGCAGTCCCCTCACCCTTCAGAGGGCAGGAACGTCGTCTCCGGGTCGCCTAGGGTCCCGAAAAACAGGAGAAGTAGCGGGATTCCGCGCGGAGCAGCGAGCTCACGCCGCCATCCCGATTGGCGTCCAAGCCACGCCCGCCCTATGGAAAACTCAATGTTAAAAACACGTTTTGGGACCCCCCTTTTTTCTCGGCCCCCACTGGACGAACCCCCCCAAATTTTCAAGGGCTGCTCAGAAACAAAATGTGCCATTTTCCTGAAAATTTCAGCCAATTCCGTCCACAAACGCCAAAGTTATTAGACATAGAATTTTCAAAAAACCCATAGAGAAAAAATCCTAACTATATATACCTACTGGCGACCGCCAGTAGGTAATATATATATATATATATATATATATATATATTCACTGAAAAAACCATAGGTTATAGACCATATATAGTTAGGAATTAGCATTTACAAAACCTTGAAAATTCACTGAAAAAACCATAGGTTATAGACCATATATAGTTAGGAATTAGCATTTAAAAAACCTTATTTTACTCACACAAAACCATTGAAATTCCATATATAGTTAGTTGCACTAACTATATATCGCGCACCCGCAATCCACTGCTGATCATGTCACATATTACATCATTCATGACATGGTCAGTGACATCACTGATGACATCACTGATGACATCTCAAATGACATCACTGATGACATCACTGATGACAACATCCAGTGACTGTATGTTTCTGTAAAGTTAAAATATGTCTTACATATTGAAGAATGAGTGGATGTATAAGTGTCTGGATGAAGGATTTAGTAGGTGCGTGACTGACTGTATGAGTGAGTGATTAAATGTGTCTCACTGAATGCATGGGTTAGTGACTAAACTGTCTTAATTTGTGCATCATTTGTCTGTTGTGATGTAAACTGCTGCATGTGTTGATCATTAGCTATACGAGAGGCTATATGTGTTATTAATTGGTTGCCCAAGTATTTCTATGGGAGATTGAGTTTGTGTGGGGGTGGCTGGAAGGTGTGTGACTCTGTGCATAGATGTGTGAGCAGTTTATTCACTAGGTGTATGAGTTCAACAGTGCATGTGGAAACAGCTACATGGGCAGTTGACTGTGTGCATGAGTGTATTGATGAGTGAATGGATATCTCAATGCTACATGTCATAGTAAGTACATATGTAAAACACAGTACATGTGAGAGTTGGCATATATAAATAACTGTGCATGAGAGCCACTGAATGAGTGAGTGGTTGTATCGATCATTGTGAACTTGTATCAGGGATTGTATAAGAGAGTAAATATGTGTTAGTATATGTTTCAATAAGTAAGGTGTGTATAACTGTATAGTTGAAGAAATGGAGGTGAGATTGTTTCTTTGCATGACTGACTGGGTGTGTGAGTAACTCCATGGATGAGTGGCAGTGTGTGAGTGTCTGTATACACTGAGTGTATCTAAGGTTATATTAGAGTCTGAAGAGGTTTATCGTATTAGCACAAGAATGATGTCAAATGAGACGTCATCAGTGATGTCATCAGTGATGTCATTTGAGATGTCATCAGTGATGTCATCAGTGATGTCACTGACCATGTCATGAATGATGTAATATGTGACATGATCAGCAGTGGATTGCGGGTGCGCGATATATAGTTAGTGCAACTAACTATATATGGAATTTCAATGGTTTTGTGTGAGTAAAATAAGGTTTTTTAAATGCTAATTCCTAACTATATATGGTCTATAACCTATGGTTTTTTCAGTGAATTTTCAAGGTTTTGTAAATGCTAATTCCTAACTATATATGGTCTATAACCTATGGTTTTTTCAGTGAATTTCAATGGTTTTTTAATAGCAAATATCATAAGCTGTCGAATGTCAAGTACGTGGTAAGTAAAAACATTTTCGTGTTTATGCACACTGATCTGCTTTGAATGCTGCCCCCCATCTGAATGGAGAGGAATGCACTGAGACGCCAGATCATTCACTAATGTGTAGGCACATACAGTTACACGGTTCATGCAACAAACACCGACCAAATATGGCTTGCGTGTTGCAAGGCACGCCAGTTCCTGCTATCATCCCCACGTTCAAGTTGTTGGAAAATGGTAGTTATTTGATGCTCAATAATGAAGATTGTTCTGAGTTAATTAAAAGTATTCCTTTTATCGTAACAGTAAGTGAACGGGTTATTTGCTGCAGAAATGTTCTATTTCCTCCCACACATGAACATAGGGAGTTTTCAATCTGGCCACAAATACCAACCTTGGGACAGATTTCAACGGCATGGCAAGAATAAGAGCTCTTTTGTCTCACAGAGAGGTGGCCTTGAGTTCGGCCCGTGAAACTTTCGTGCTTCACATAGCGAACACCCGTACAGAGGTGCAGACCCTTTACAATTCAGATTTGCCTTTCAATTTCAGCAAGATGGTTCCGACTATCTTTAACGCATCCTCCACAAAGGCCCTGGCGCACTTTTTTAAAGTTGTTACCAGTGGTCTCGTGACTTCATTTGAGAAAATCTTTGGAGTCATCCCTGCTTCCTTTCATTCTATTTTCTCCACTCTGGTTCGTGGATTGGCATTTTTACTTGCATTACCAGCGGACGCTCTTGTGCTTTTTTACATTTTTAAATATGGATGTCCCTCCTATGCAACCTCCCACCCTGCAGCTGCTGACACTGTTCCGCAATCGCATGCTAGAATATTATGGCACAATGCCGTTGGCGATATTAAGCACGGCATATGGATTATCTTTTCGATTCTCCTACTTCACCTGTGTCCAGCCTGTATTTCACTGCCTGACCTGTGATTTCGATTGGGCCATTGATTTGTGTCTCTGCGGACCGGTTTCTCCTGACGTCGACTTTAATCAGCTGATGACTCCTATCATTACTCACGAGTTGGTTTGTCCTGGCGAAAGGATTATGGCTGTGGCATTGATGCATGGACTACTTGGTCCCTGGAATTTACTGGCGGCAGCACAGTCTTTCTTGGAACAGAGCTTTCTTGAAAACCCACCGAGCTGTCCTCTGATGGTGATAGAGGATCCGGTGCTGGGAGAGCACGTATGTTCTTTTCCGCTTTTAAATTGGATGGCTGAACTGTTTTCGGATGAAGACGGTGACTTCCTATTGGAGGCTGTTGCAGCTTATTTTGCATACACAGTTATGTCATAGACCTTTTTCATGTTTGATATGCTGAGTACTAGCATTTCATTGACAATTCATTGACTTATTTGTCAAGTTTTTATTATTTACCTTGCCTATTGGCTTAAGACTCGATAAAATACTTGGCTATTTTATTTTTCTTTAGCATTAAATTTTCCTAGTTTTTAATGCTTTACCTTGCGGACCGTCCACATATAAACTTGCAATCTGCTCTCATGAGATGGCACTTCTATTATCTTATTCAGTTCGTTTCCGGATCATGGGGAGGTGTCATCTAGGTCCTGGATATCTTTACACCGTGTTAAGTTAGCATGGGCTCATTACCGGTTTAAACGCCATTTTTCCTTTTTTGCAACTTCTGCACACGACACTTAGTTGTTGCTTTAGCTTTCCACCTAGTAGTTCTTCGTGGTTTACATGAGAATAATATGTTATTGCTCTACTATCTGCTTTGCTTGTTAAACTATATCTGTACAGCGAGTGCTAAAGTTTCAAGAACAACACGATACAGAATTGTTATGAGGTCTGATCTCCACGACTTCATACTCATAACATAAGTGCAACTTCTGCCAATTCTGGGCATGAGGCGGGTTTTATATTGCTTTGCCGAACACACATACACAACAGTTGATGCGGTTCACATGAAGAGAGAGCTGGTGTATGCTGATGTGATTCCTTCAAATGTAAGACACTAAAGTATGGGCACGCCCTAAACCAACACAAAGAGACCTTCTTAGCAAATAATATAATATGTGTATTAGGGAGGGTGAGATATAAGCAGCCGCGGGCCGTGGAGGGAGTTACGGTGAGGCAGGGAGGCGGGGAGGGGGAGAAGCAGGGTGGAGCCCTCTCTACCTTGCCCCTCCCCCTCCCCGCCTCCCTGCCCCACCGTAACTCCCTCCACGGCCCGCGGCTGCTTATAAGTGTTGCTAACTCTTATTCATTTACAGCATGTTAACATACTATCACCATTCCCTTTTTATGTACTAGCAACTATGCTGGTAATTTTGCTACTGATAATATGTGTACTTGTATTATCTAAGATACTACGCCTGAGAAGACGGCATTAGTAAATAAACATTTCAAATACACATGTGTTCTTCTTAACTCCATGTTCTGGTTTCTAAGAAATATATAACGACCGACTGTTCATGAGTTCCACGTATCCTGAGGTACTATAAGTTCATATTCTGGATTGTCTAAACATTGAGAGTTTGTTATATCCAATGTGACACTGTACCTAGCTTGCTAAGGAGTTTTTGATTACTAACGTGAGTTTTGGGACACCCTAATTCGCCGAGGTTCCAATCCTCTGTCCACAGTTCTGTGTGAGAACAGAAACCCTGCAACAGGGGCACCCCCGACCCTTGCTGGAGCTTCATCACACTTGCGATACAACTCCAGCAATGCGCCACCTTTACGGCACAGATACATCACGCATCTGTGCTGTTTTTGCCCCATGATGCGCCGCATTGTAAATGCAGCACACCATAGGTGACGGAACAGCGGCACAGAATGACTAACACATCCCTGGTGATGCGCCAGTCATCATAAATGTATCCCTATGCTTCTTATCTTGTTAGAGATGAACCGCCATATGTATCATCAAAGTTTTTTGCATTTCCTAAATAGCGAACTTTAAGGAATAAATAGCGATTCTTTACCATTCCTAGTTTGCGATTAGCTATTTGCTAATTACAAATTACCCATTCATTTCCTTCATTTCCATAGGGCGGTTGGACTCACTTTTAGCTCGAACGGCTGAATGGATTTCCACGAAACTTGGCAAAATTGTAGGGACTGGTAGCCCGATGTGCCTTTGCTATGTCTCAAGATATATGCTCCAGTGGTTTTTACGAAAATTAACTTTGAAAAATATATATTGGGCTACATTGGCCTATATATATGTTGGAGCCCAAATGTAGCCCAATGTAGCCCAATGAAGCCCAATGTAGCCCAATGTAGCCCAAAGATGGCCGCCAGACACACAAAAAAACAAATGTAGCCCAAATATCAGCCAGATGTAGCCCAACTATAGCCCAGTGACAGAATGACCAATCAGCTTCGCAAACCTCCGTTACGCGAAGCGGAGCGCTGTTACAGATATATATCTTTTTTTGAACGTTAATTTCTCAAAATCCACTGGAGCACATATATTGAGACCTAGCAAAGGCACATCGGGCTACCAGTCCCTAATATTTTGCCAAGTTTCGTGCAAATCCATTCAGCCGTTCGATTATTATAATTTTTTTTTTTTTTGCCCCGCGGGGCCCTTTTAAAACCTCCACATCAAACCTAGGGGGTCAGCGAGGATCTACTATGCCCCCTTATAGTTATTTCCCCCTTTGTTTTGACCTCCTCTTGTCTCTCGATCCTACCGAGAGACAAGATGGCGGCCGCTACGGACTGTTTGGAATGTTGACAGACGCCGGAGAACCAATCAGCTTCGCTTCACAAAGCTCCGTTGCGCGAAAAGTACGCGTCCTGGGCCGCTGCCCAGTCCGCTGTTACAGATATATATCTTTTTTTAAACGTTAATTTCTCAAAATCCACTGGAGCACATATATTGAGACCTACAAAAGGCACATCGGGCTACCAGTCCCTACAATTTTGCCAAGTTTCGTGCAAATCCATTCAGCCGTTCGGGCTAAAAGTGAGGCCAACCGCCCTATGGAAATTACCATGGGAAAAACGCGTTTTGGGACCCCCCTTTTTTCTCGGCCCCCCCTTGACGAACCCCCCCAAAATTTTCAGGGGCTGCTCAGAAACAAAATGTGCCATTTTCCTGAAAATTTCAGCCAATTCCGTCCACAAACGCCAAAGTTATTAGACATAGAATTTTCAAAAATCCCATAGGGAAAAAATCCTAACTATATATACCTACTGGCGACCGCCAGTAGGTAATATATATATATATATATACAGTTACATACAAATAGAAATGTAAAATAAAAACTATAACACTGAGGGGTCTATTCCGATTCATCCGACATCAGGCAGGAGCTGTGACCGACCGTTCTGCCGTCGTCGGTCACAGCCCTGCAAGTACTGTCGCATTCGTATACCTGACAATGCAAGCATGCTTTCCGGTCGGAAAGCATGCTTGCATTGCTGAAGGTAGGGGTGCAGTTCATCCCTGCACCCTGTAGCCGGCCACCCAAGGTGCCTGCCACCGGGTGCGGGGATCAACGGAGGGGCGCCATAGGTGCCCCCCAGGCTGCCATCCGGCGGCCTCACACCCTTGGGGGCCCTGCTGGGGGCCCACAGAGACAGCTTCCGACTGACTTTTCGTGCTGGACAGACCGACACGAAAAGGCAGTGAAAAGCTGCCATCGTACTCCCTCTGTCGTAAAGAGGCGACCGGGGGAGTACTGGAAGATTTCCGGATGGCAGACGGGCTCTCCGAGCCCGTCGTAGGCCAAACCCGGAAATCCTAGTCGGATTCCATTCCGACCAAGCCCAACGGAATGGCTCGGTCGGAATGGAATCTGGCTGGCAATGACCGATTCGGTCGGTAGGGCTCCGACCATGGTTCGGAGCCCTTCCGACATGAATCGGAATCGGCCCCTTAATGTACTGTACGCTTTAAAAACATTACAATTTATATATAAAAAATAAACAAAAGGAAATAATGTTTTATCCAAAATATATTAACAATATATAATTAAATACACAAACAAACAATACTACAGAATCAGGTGATGATAACAGAACTATTGCATATTAGAAATATTCAATATACTATTACCATTGCAGTTGATGCAAAAGTAAGGAAAGCGTTGGACACAGGAGGGGTAAAAATCACTATCCTGTCTCCAGTCTGTACAAAAGTTGGGAAAGCTTTGGACACAGGAGGGGTAAAATTTACTATTCCCACTCCAGTCAGTGCAACAGTAGGGAAAGCGTTGGACTCAGGAGGAGTAAAATGTACTATTTCCACTCCAGTCGGTGGAATGGTAGGGAAAGCGTTAGACTGAATAGGGGTAAAAGTTACTATTCCCGCTCCAGTATGTGCCGCAGTATGGAAAGTACATCCCTTCAATTTTTCTTTTTTAAATCTCTTTATTCAGTTTTAACATTTTTCCCCAGAGATCAGCACGGCATCTCAACCAAATTCAGAATACACAAATATGAGGTTTTAGCACCACGCATACACAAAAGGTTGCATAAAATAATTGCAAAGCATCAAACAAAAAAGAAGCATTTTAAGCGGAAGGGAGCAAAATATCTAACAAAAAAAGAACATTCATCTGGGTTTGCAAAGAGAGCATTTGAGATAAAAACCACCGTACAGACATCATCCACCCCCCAACTCAGCTTATAAACCTGGGTTATTACAGTTTCTATGGATCCTTCCATCTTGCTAGGGGGGTCCATATACCCCACCCTAACAATTTTGATTTCTTCCCCTTCCTCTCATAGATAGCTTTTCCCATTGTATATATTGAGAGTAAACGCGAAAGCCATTGATGAAAAGTAGGGGGTAAAGGGTCAAGCCAGGCGGAAGCGATACTCATCCGTATTACAGCCATAACCATAAAAAGAAATTGATAAGCCATATTGTTCCGTTCCCTACTGCTTACTCCCAGCAAAACCATAGCGGGGGTTAATGTAGCTTTTAACCCCAGTGACAGATCTAAAAATCTCGTAATGGATTCTAACAGACACTGAAGGCGAGGGCAGGATGCTAACATATGCACTAGGTCTGCTGCCAGCGCACCACACCGCGGACAGATAATCCCTAATAGCCTGCCCCACTGCGCTATTCTCGCCGGAGTATAATATAAAGCAAACACAGTTTTAAAATGTTGCGCTTGGAGCCCGGCAGAGCACAGAACCATCTGAGCTAATTCTAGAGATTCCGCAAGCCCCTCTGGGGCGGCCCCCACACGTTCCACCCATTTATTCCCGTGCTTAACTAAATCATCCTGCTTTAGTGCTATCAATTCTACATGCAGTAGCCTAATTGTGCCCTTGGTACTGCCCCTAATAATATCTATAATTTTATTTCTACTAAACCCACTAAACCCCCCCAGCTTTTTACCAAAAACCTACGCAGCTGAAAGTATTTAAAAAAGTTGCCCCTTTCCAGCCCGAACTCCAACTGAATATCCCCAAACTGACGAAATCCTTCGTTGAGTATCAGGTGCCTAGCCATCCGAACTCCCTTCATTGCCCAGACTGCCATGACCTCATCTGAAAAGATTTCCGGAAGGGTAGGATTTTTGTAAAGCAGGGTGTAGTGATTAAGTCTCCCCAAGCCAATCTTTCTTTTTAGTGCCATCCAAATCTTAAATGCGGCTGCAAGAGTCTTAAATGTTGTCCTTTTATAGTAGCTGGGCTCCGAAAATTTCCCAAAACAATTCTCAGCATGCTCCCCCAGGAGCAGCTTATAAACGTCGGGGAGCTCTATTTCCCCTTCCAAATCCCCGGAAAATGCACCAAACAGTATACCCATGTATTGGAGAGCGGCAGCCCAATAATAACTTCGAAAATCAGGAACTAAAAACCCCCCTTTCTCCCGTGGTAATGACATAAACCGGAGAGCCCTCCTAGTTTTCCTGTGTGCCCAAATGAATCGATTAACTATACCTTCCAAAATACCAAACCAATGTTTTTGAAATTCCAACGGGATTGCCCTAAACAAATATAGAATGTTTGGCAAAAACATCATCTTCACCACATTGCATCGTCCAACAAGTGATAGATGAAGATTATTTAGTCTATCGAAATCGGCTCTCGCCTTCCTAATTACTGGCTTGATGTTCTTGGCTACCAAGTTCTCTAAATCAGGCATGATCATAATTCCCAAGTATACTGCTGAATCTGTAACACGAGGATCTTCAATATTAGCAAGCTGATTGTTTATAACTTGAGTTTTGGTTTTATTTAGAGCGTATTCTGAATATCTGCCAAAATCTTGTGCAATTGACTCCACCACCGTCAACGCCGAAGACGGATGGCCATAACTATGGCCACATCGTCGGCGTAGGCTAAAACTTTAGATTCAGTGCCCTAACAAACAATTGGGAGGATTCCATTATTGGCCTCAAATAGCCTTATTAAAGGATCCAAATAGCAGGGGTGAAGATGGACACCCCTGCCGGGTCCCCCGCTTGATAATAAAAGGCAAAGTATGGCCACTGTTTAGCATCAGACTTAGAGCTGTGGGTGCCGAATAGAGTACCTGAATAGCTTTAATAAAACCTTCCCCCAACCCAAACCATCTCATCGATTCCCATAGAAAATCCCAGGAGACCCTATCAAATGCTTTCTCATCATCTAATACCAAAGTGGCCATAGGGTCTCCTGAGATCTCTGTTTCATCGAAAAGTGTTATCACTCGCCGTACATGCTGCGTGCTTCCACGGCCTATTATAAACCCATGTTGACAGGGGTGAATAGTTTTACTTAAAATATTGTTTAGCCTTGAGGCCATGGCTTTCGAAAAGATTTTAACATAGCTATTTAATAATGTTATTGGGCGGTATGAACCTGGCTCCGTAGGTAGCTTATTTTTTTTAAGAAAACTATGACATCACCTTTGGCCCAAGACTCGGGTGCAGGCCCCCCCTCCCCCTTTGAGCCAGCAAGATAACCTCGATCAAGTCCGGTCCAATAATATCTATTAATATTTTGTAGGACTCTAGCGGAATCTGGTCAGGGCCTGCCGCCTTACCAGATGGTAAATCTTGCAGAGCTCTCATTATTTCTTCATGAGTCAACAACCTCTTGAGTTTCTCCCGATCCACAGGATCGAGTTAATGTGCAGATATTCTATCTAAGTACTTTCGTATATCCAACTGCATCTCTGATGATTCTCTACTGTATATGTGTTGATAAAAACACCTAAACGTCTCTCGGATCCCTAGAAAGTCTGTTATAACCTTCTTATTAGCATCATAAACTTCAGAGATCTCGCCAGCCGCCATTTTTGTCTTACTCTTACGGCCAAAGTATGCCCAACCCGCTCCTTATATTCGTGACAATGCTGTCTTTTTGCCAAATAAATTTCTGCTGCTCTCGCAGCGATATGTTCACCAACCTCAGCCTTGTTTATAGCTAGCTGAAGTATTATTTCTTCACTCGGCCCTCCCGTACTAATAGCAGTAGCCAATGCCTCTCCAGCTTAGTTAACTTATCTTAAATCGCCTCCTCCCGCTGTAGCTCCTTTTTCTGGCGATGCAGACTATAACTAGTGGTTTCTCCTCTGACTACTCCGCATTTGTACTCCCACGATTAAAATCCCAAAATGCTTTAACCCACCCCTTCATGTGTGAGACATAATCTGGATCAATGAGCAACCTCCGTTCGAAGGTCCATCCCCGGACTTGCTTGTCCCCCCCAGAAAAGCTAACAATAAGAACTAATGGATTGTGGTCCGAAAGTATCCGAGGGTGCCTCTCAATACGAGAATTGGAGATAAACTGGTGAGAAACAAAAAAATAATCTAATCGGAAAATAGCCTTATGCGGTGCAGAGAAAGAAGTACTACCTAAGTCTGTAGGTTTCATGTATGTCCAAATGTCGGTAAGGCCATTATTGATGGCTAAATTTGTTAAAGCAATACAAACCTTTCTTTTCCTACCAGAATATTTGCTTCCTGGGATGCCCCACTGAACCCCCAGGCCATTAATATTGAAATCTCCACAGCATTTCCGGGCCATCACATGTTGATCCATAAAGAGAACATAGTGTACATTTATTGCCATTTATCGAGCATTCAGCCAACACCCAGCGACCCCATTGGTCAGCAGACTTTCTTACAACATTTACATTGTTGCCATCCCCCTTGTACGTGAGCCCTGTGTCGTATGCACCATGAGTTTAAATCCTAATTCACTTCAAATACATACCATATTTTAAAATATGCATTAATTGAAGAAAAATAAACACAGTTAATATGAAAAAGTATTTTATACACATATATATATATATATATATATATATATATATATATATATATATATATATATATATATATATATATATATTCACTGAAAAAACCATAGGTTTCACACCAGTTATAGTTACCTGGAAATTTTACTTGCATAAAACCATTGAAATTCCCACGTTATAGTTAGTTGGACTCACTATAACTTGCGCGTGCAATGCACTGCTGATGACATCACATATTACATCACTCATGACATGGTCAGTGACATCACTGATGACATGTTTTTTTCAGTGAATTTAATAGGTTTTTTAAATGCTAATTCCTAACTATAACTGGTGTGAAACCTATGGTTTTTTCAGTGAATTTCATAGGTTTTTTAAATGCTAATTCCTAACTATATATAGGGCCTCAAACCTGTTTTTTTCAGTGAATTTCAAAGGTTTTTTAATAGCAAATCTCTATAGATATGAAATATAATATTTTTTATAATGAATTTTATATTGTATATTTTTGTAATACTATTTTTTTATGTATATTGTTCCCTTTTTTTAAAAACAATTTGCCCTGGTGCGCTCCCGGTGTGCGTACCGGTGAGCGCACCGGTAAGCGCAGTCTTGCGGCACGCCCCGGTGCGCGTACCGGTGAGCGTCCCGTTAGCGCTATTTCCGCGAACAAAAACAACATTGTGACGTATCGCGTAGCAGCGACGCCGTGCGTCACAAGACACGTATCGCGTAGCCGCGAGATGCGTCTTATGATGCACGGCGTAAGCGCACCCGGAAGCGCCCGAGCGCATACGATCGTGCAACGTAAGCGCCCCGGGGCGCGACCCGGGCGCGTAGCGTAAGCGCGTCGGGTCATGTGACCTGAAAATAACACTTTTCATTGGTTCAGAACAGTTTTGTTTTCCAAATGATGAAAGCCTGGGTCATGTGACCTGAAAATAACACTTTTCATTGGTTCAGAACAGTTTTGTTTTCCAAATGATGAAAGCCCCCACCTTTTTTCCTCATTCTCACTTTATTCTTTGAGTGAGGAAGACCTGTTTCCATTCATTGAGAAATGGCTACAGTAGCAGCAGCAGCAGGAGCATCTGCACCACCACCACCACCACCACAAGGTCCACCACAACACCACATTGGTGGTGAAGAAGAAGAGGAGGAGGAGGAGGAGGAGGAGGAGGAGGAGGAGGAGGAGGAGGAGAGGAGGACTTTCCTGCCTGAAGACAATCCCCCTTATAAACCGAGAGAGCACATTGTGTGGGAGTTTTTTAAATTCCCAAGGGGCGAAAAGAAAGTCAATGCGGCGAAAGTGACATGTCTGATATGTGGCATTGTACTTTCCAGGGGGAACCCTGCGAAAAAGTACTCTTTTGGTAATAATACCATGATTCGCCACATGCAACGGAGGCATCCCAACAACTATTCTGCAGCAGAGGTGAGAGAACTAACGAGAAACCCTCCCCAATCTTCTGCAAGCACCTCCACAGGCAAACAACACACTCCATTGGGTCTAGAGGCAAGGGAGATGGTCCCAAACATACAAACCCAGTTTGGAGAATATAAAATTATTTGCGTATTTTGTGGGACTACAATTTCTTATCGTGAACAAAGCATCAAATTGATTAACCATGCTGGAGACAACCACCAGTGCAAAAAGAAGCCTTCATTTTTTCTTGATTTTTTTTGCTCCAGTTGAGCCGTTTACAATTCCCTGTTTTTTGTTTGTCCCCATAAAAATTACAAAAAAAATATAAAATTGTTCATAAAAGCCAAAAAAAGTAAAAAATGTTCAAAAAAACAATAAAAAAAATATAAAACAACAAAAAGAATTAAAAAAACAGTTCTTTTTAGAACTACCTCCAATTTATAAAAAATGCTACATTTTTTAAAAACTCTGTCATTCTTTTTTCTCCAGGGTACGCTCCCCGGTGCGCGTACCGGGCGCTCCCCTCGCTCCCTCCGCGACAATCCTACCGAGACACAAGATGGTGGCCGCTCCGGACTGTTTGGAATGTTGACAGACACCCGAGAGCCAATCAGCTTTCCGCTCGTGTACTCGCGTAGCGTGCTGGTACGCGCCCAGGTGCGCGTACCGGGGCTCGCTTATAGATATATATATTTTTTTTAACCTAAATTACTCAAAATCCACTGCAGCACATATCTTGAGACATAGCAAAGGCACATCGGGCTACCAGTCCCTACAATTTTGCCAAGTTTGGTGGAAATCCATTCAGCCGTTCGGGCTAAAAGTGAGTCCAACCGCCCTATGGAAATTAACATGGGGAAAACACATTTTGGGGCCCCCCAAATATCTCGGCCCCCGCTTGACGAATCCCCCCCAGACTTTCAGGGAAGGAGCAGAGCGGAGTGGGCCATCTTCTTTGAGAAATTCGCGAAGATTTGTCCACCGGCGCCAAAGTTATTCCCAATAGAATGTTGCGGATTTCCTATGGAAAACAATCCTAACTATAACTACCTACTGGCGACCGCCAGTAGGTAATATATATATATATATATATATATATATATATATATATATATATATGCTTATATGTATATATATATACATATATATACAATATATATATATTAAAAGCAATTAAAAAGTGTACATAAAGATAAAGTTTTTTAAATAATTAATGTCAAATATAAAATGCCATTCATTGATTATTTAATACAATTTCCACACTATACTTCCACATACCTAGCAGCACAAGTTCAAAATATAATTAAAATGCAAAATTATAATTCACATATTAAGTAATAAATAAAATAATTAATAATAGATGATCAAATAATTGTTAAATATCTTCCACCCTATCCCCCTAAAAACACAACACCGAAATATATAACATAACAATATATTTATTAAATAATTTACATATTTATTAAAAAATTACACATTTTAATTAAAATTACTCATCAAATTAAAATGTAATATTTCCTTAATTAACTTCCCACTCTATACCCCACCAAACACAACAACCTGCACCTAAAACATAACTTTAAAAAGTTATATTTACACAATGTACACAATTAATTATCAATTACATAATTAATCATTTTAAAAGTATTACTTAATTAACTACCTACCCTAACCCCCTACAAACCCAACAACCAACATATAAAACATAACTTAAAAAATGTATAATTACACAATGTACATAACCCATTTACAATTAAATAACGAATCATTAATTAATAATTAATATATTATTATGTAATTACATAATTAACTACACACCCTATCCTCTTACAAATCGTACAACTCATACCTAAAACATAATTTTTAAAAAATTACAAAATGTATATACCTAATTAACAATGAAATAATCATTAATTAAAAAACTAATAATTATTTAATATACTTAATTTACTATAACCCTCGCAACCCGCTATGACACTATAAATTACTTTAAAAATCAAATAAAAATTATAAATAACTTAAAATGACACACTATCAAAAAATTAAAACACATGCAAATAGTATATAACATATACAATTACAATATTATTTAAAACTCCTAAAGATAATTTAAAAAACTATATTTTTTACAACAATATTATTGCAATTGATATTAGCAGCAACAATATTTTTGAAAACGATATTACATACCTTAAAATCTAGATTTTTGCCAACATACCGGTAATTCCTGCATCATGATATTTCTGTGACAGGATATTAAAAACTCGATATTAGTTTCTCTCGATATTTATAACTTGATATTTTGTTCGAATATCTGCTAGACAGAACACACACACTTTTGCACTATGGTGCAAAGGTGTGTGTGCGTGGCATTAGTTAGCCTGTTTGTGAGCCAGAGCAGGGTAAGAAAGCAGCAGGCCACATTTGTAAATATGATTCTATGCTGCTTTCTACTCCTATCGCAATGCAGGGCAGCAACTGTGGCTGTTGCGCTGCGTTGCAGTGTTTCTTTGCCTCTTAGATTCAGTGGGCAACTGCGATTCTAAATATGTATTACTCCTGAGGGCTAAAAGAACTGTCCACATTAATAAGGGTGATGGCCTCACTTCTTCAAGACCTCGAATAAAGAGAAAAAAACTTGGTTTCATCTGGGGTTAGTTCAGCACAGATACAACACCCTAGTTTCCAGGATTTTATTTGAAGCGAGGAGAATGTTCAAAGATGTTTCAGCAGCAAAACACAATGGTCTGCATGCCAAGGGTACAGCCAGAGCTTATCGCCTCCAGGCCCTTACTACTTTTTGCCATGTAGCATGTATGTATGTGGCTGAATGCCTCAAGCATGTTGAATAGTGTCATGTGAAGGATACAGTGAGTGCTGTAAAATAGGTTGCCATTGTCACTGTGGCTGTGGCACTGTCGACATACACGCTGTTGCTGTGGTCGTTTCCCTCCCCCCAAATGATGTGTATCGATTGTGGGCATGGAGAATGCTCATCTGGTTCTTGACAGCCACCTCTGAAAGCCACAGTCCCTGCAATGACTCCCCCCTTCATGTGAAGTGCTCGTTTCTGCAGCTCTAGGAAAGAAACATCTTGCAAGACCTTCAGCTATATGATGCTTTCAACCCAAAAACTCGTTGTCCTCTTTTTAAATAGCCACCTAATGCTTACATCTCTCACGTCTAAGCATCCCTATAGTCGCTGTCCTTTCTTGTTGTCTAAGATGCTACTTTAAGCATATCCCTCCCTGGCTTGATACCACTCACCTGCCCAAGCGCCTGGTACCCTCACCGGTGTTTAGTGTACTATACAAGTCAATTCAACATAACATAACACAAGGCCAAATACCAGAATCACAGGACGTTGAGCGTCCCTGCCGAGACTCGAGCCGGGTTCCCCAGATTTGAAATCGACTGCCCTAGCAGTTAGGCCATATCCTCTCCCCGATGGTTTTTCTGCCTCCACACCCTCTAGGAGTTACCTTCTATTTCCATTCTTTTTCTCTTTCTCTTCTCTCCACTAAATGCTGGAAAGCCCTTCCTCCCCACATTCATTCCTTTCAGAAGCGTCGACTTCTTTCCCTACCGTTCCAGGCAGTGAGGCAGCTCACAGGATCAAGCTCCAGGCAACAGAAAAATCTGACAACTGTAGAGTACCCATACAAACGGAAAACTGTTATTTTCTGGGCTTTTTCGGAAGTTTGATGCAATTACTAGGTGGTGTAGGGAGACAACTGCCTTACCTCTTCTAATGAAAGCACCTATCCTGCAAACCTCCTAGTAAAAGAGAAAAACACAAAGGAGATGAGTGGAGTGATTGTAAAAGTCTCACGCCACAAGTCAGTCCTTCGCTTTTTGCCCACGATGCCACTTCACAGACAGGTCAGCCAATGGCATCAGCCGTGGACCTCCTACAATAGAAATAGCCCAGCCAAAATTATTAGGCCGTGCGCCGCCCCCTCTGATCAGCAAACCAAGTAATCCCAGACTGTTTCAGCCTAATTAGGCTCATCAGTGAAATATAGTTTGAGTGCTGTGACACAGCAAGTCGGAGACTTACTTCCGGGGACACCCATCGCACTTAGGGCATTGCCCTGAAGGCATCACTCACAGAGTGGGTAGAATGCTGCAAAAGTCCCAGCCACTAGCAATTGCTTGAGTCCGTATTTCAGCGCATCGTTTTTCACCCTTTTTGACACTAATTAAATAGAGCAAAACTAAAGGGAATGATGGACGGAGTGTTTCACATTGCAAGCACTCATCCCCAGTCAACTGATCTGGGTTTAATCCATCATCATTCTTTAGCTCACTCCGCCACCCCAGTTAAGACATGGCCATATGCAAATCAGTCTGACTCTGTGCCTCATGGGAACAGTCCAGCCCGAACTGCCAAGCCATGCCTTCCCTGGACCGGAAACAAGCTTCCTAGGACCGGTTTCTGACATTTCAGCCGTCTTCAGTCAGGCTTGCTTGAATCCAGTGGTAAAGTGAGCAAGGGACTCACGTCTGAGCATACCGTGCCAACTTATGGCGAACAAAGCGGTACAAAAGGGAGTGGTGATGGACGGAGCATCTGAACCAATCAAACACTCACACCCAGTCAACAGATCTGGGTTTAATCCATCACCGTTCTTTAGCCCACTCTGCCACCCCAGTTCAGACATGGCCATATGCAAATCAGTCTGACCCTGTGCCTCATGGGAACAGTCCAGCCCGAACTGCCAAGCCATGCCTTCCCTGGACCGGAAACAAGCTTCCTAGGACCGGTTTCTGGCATTACAGACGTCTTCAGCCAGGCTTGCTTGAATCCAGTGGCAAAGTGAGCAAGGGACTCACGTTTGAGCATACCCTGCCAACTTATGGCGAACAAAGCGGTACAAAAGGGGGTGGTGATGAACGGAGCATCTGAACCAATCAAACACTCACACCGAGTCAACAGATCTGGGTTTAATCCATCACCGTACTTTAGCCTACTCTGCCACCCCAGTTCAGACATGGCCATATGCAAATCAGTCTGACCATGTGCCTCATTGGAACAGTCCAACCTGAACTGCCAAGCCATGCCTTCCCTGGACCGGAAACAAGCTTCCTAGGACTGGTTTCGGGGTTTCACCCCTCTTCAGCCAGGATAGCTTGATTCCAGTGGCACAGTGAGCCCAGGACCCACGTCTGGGCATACCTGGCGCACTTAGGGTGAGAAAGCAAAAGACACACAATTGATGGACGGAATGCAGAACAAATCAAAACATTCACCCCCAGTCAAAAGATCTGGGTTAAATCCATCATTCTTTTGCTCACCATGCCACCCCAGTTTAGACCTCTCTTCCACACCTCTGTCCTTCAAATAGGCTGTCTAACACCATAGTGCAAACGTATGTGTGTGATGTCTTTCATGGGTACTGTAATTGAAAGGCGACCTTCCAGTACAAAAATGCTATGCCCAGTGCTTTAAGTGGGCCGGTACTGTCCGGTACTGAGTGCAAGCACTTTTTTATTTTGAGAGGGAGGGTACCTGCACTTTTCGATAGTGACGTTGTTGAAAGTTGGACTAAGACCGTCAACATTATCGGCGCCCTCTTGCTCTCCTTAACCTTTTTGTGCGCGTAAAACAGCCGCCATTTTGAACACCATGGCTTCCCTGCTCCCGCCGAGAGCCAGCGCGCCTCTCTCCCACTCCTAGCTTCGCCGGCATCCCCCCCGCATACTGACAACCCCCCTGCCTGCACCTGCCGCGAATCATAAAACCCCTCTTCAGCGCTGCTCTGCCCCAGGCCCTCTTCCTCGTTCCCAGTGCGACACCTCCCTTCTTCCCATTTATGATCCCCGGCCCTTTGATGCAAACCCCTTTTCCCCGTGTGCCCGTTCGTCTTCCTCGTTCCCAGGCCGACACCCAGCTCTGCCGATTCTGTTCCTTGCCCCTCCCCGTACAATAGAAAGTTCCCCCCCAGCAAGGGATCCCCGGGTTGATCAAAGCCCCCGCCCTACGAGACCCGATCAAACCCCACACACTCCGTGAATCGGCGGAATATCCAGCTGCGCGATGATCATCACCTGTTGTGACTGGGGCGGGGACTTCCACTGTAACCTTGCGTGGGAACGGGCTGGGAAAGGGGGGGATTCTGAGGATGTCTTTCCGTACATCAAAGTATCGACGAGAATGTGTTACATGCAATAAACAGATAAACATGTGTATAAGAGGCCAGGCCTCAGGGATGCAGTTAGAGCACCTCAGAACGATACCTTCTGTCCGTTTCGTTGTGTTCTCCTCCGGAGAGAATAAAAACCTTGTTTCCTGCCTTCCAGTCTCCAGCGCCTGCCTCTTCAATAGTTTAACTTCTTTTGTGGGTTCAAGAGGCGACACCGCCGGGCAATACTTAAGGATCTTATATTCTGGTTGGTAGCGCCCCCCCAATTATTTTCACAATTGGCGTCCCAAGCGTGGGGCCCATCAGCGACCCATGGATCCAGTGGGAGAGGTCCTGACGACAAAGTGAACGACTGCAACGATCGGGAACGCGTCTGTCCGATAGACCCTCGTCTGACAGCCGATCATCCGAACTTCACTGGTTCCGAACAGACCTCTCTCGAGCGATCTACGGTCCTGACTGGGAACCATCAGGAGTGCCGCGAGGATAACGAAGAAGAGAGGACGATCGGGCGCTGGATTCGGAAGACAGGAAACTGTCCATGCGGTCCGGGTAAGGTCGTGTAACCACGACAAGTCGCGAAATAATTGCTTGATTGCTTGTTTGTTTAAAAATACTAGTATTGCTCTTTTTATTTATTTGGAGATTCACTGTCTGCAAACGGAGAAACAACGGGCTCTCTCTTTGCAAGCAGTGGAGGATAGGTAGGGCAGCAGCCGTGCTTATTTTTTTCTCCCCCACTCAATAATCACTTGAAACTGAACTGTTGTTCGCAAAACTATTGTTTCCTGGAGATTCCCTGTCTGCAAACAGGGAAGAGACCACCCTTTTTGCAGATAGTGAAAAGGGTAGGTAACGCAGATCTTTGCGGACCTACTCATTCTCCCCATTGTTATTTATTGGTCTTTTGTTATTTTTGATCCATGAGGTATTCACTGCCTGCAAACAACGTAGAATAGAAATATTCTGTCCAGTCTTTGCACCTAGTGATAAGATAGGCAGTGCTGACTTTTTAGTCCCTCGTTACGAGCCGTCATGTCTGTCTTCTCCCCACTGATTAGTAGCCTGTTTAGCCCGGACCGCCTATTAGAGATGGACCATCCAGCCCCACTGGAAGGCACCCCTAATAAGGACATGTTCATGAAGCATGGATTGACCGCTATAGCCTATAGTAGACTATGGCATAAATATACAAAAAAGGGTCAAGAAAGTCAATGGCCCCTGATAGGATCCTTCGATGATGATAAAATAAAAACGCTAGAAACTGCCCTGGGTAAAAACAAGACAACACCTACTATGCTTGACAGCTTCGGCATGTGGCGAAAAGAAACTGAACAACGTAAAAAGAAAACTGAGAGTAGGTTGGAAAAAGAGCTGCGAAAAGCAGCCCACCTAGCTGCTCAGAAACTAGAAAAAGAGATAAAGGAAAGAGAGAAAGCTAAACAGAAACTAGAAATGGAAACGCCAAGCCAGTGTCCGGTTAGAACCCCCTCCATGCTCTACCCTGATTTACCCTCGAAACGACAAGCCAATGAGGACCTGCTGTTAGGTCCTCCTATCATCTACATGCCCCCTCCATATGCCCCTTCTCAACCCGTGGCGCAGCACGCGCCACCCCCAGGTACAAACGAAGGTACCGCCACAGCGTCGGCCCCAATGGCCTCTGTGCCAGCCGAACCCCTTGTGTTAAAACCCGCATCAACAACGACGTTAGACGACCATGAGACTCGAGGGGCTGGCCCTGCAAGAACAAACAGACTAGACAAAGATGAGCGAGCGGGGATCGACAAAATAGCAAGGACACTGGTAGAAAGGAAGGATGATGAAGAGTACATCACAGATATGTTCAGCTCGTATACAGGGAGTCACAGACGACATTTTACCGTACGACTGTGTTATCATGTCTTGAATGCATACGAGGACCGATATCGAGACAAAGGTCCCGAGAGCCTAAGGACTCTGTACCGGAAGGTCGATATCGGGGATGAGGGCGAGTGTGATGTGTCGGACCTCCTTACGCGTACGCTTGAGGTTTTCCGCCACCTCACTGAACGAAAGCCGGGAGCTAAATCCGCAGCCCCCGTAGTGACCGAACCACCAACCGAGCAATCTAACACCATGATGCCGATACGTGAGGCTGCCCCTTACTGGGTTCCTCCTCGGGGTACAGGGACTCACGATGATGCAAACAACCAAGATGCGAAGGGAAGGGTAGTATACAACTGGGTCTACCAGCCATGGGACCGGCAAGAGATACTGACATTCCGGAAATCTCTACCCGACCTACGTAAAAACCCCACTGCCTTCTATACTGAATTGGGTACAGCCCTGGGTTCAACGATCATGACCCTGGCTGACATCGACTTGTTCTTCGGGTTATGTCTACCAGCTGATGTGTGGAAGCAAATCCGGAAAGTCGACCACCTTGAGCTGTTTGGACATACCTGGTCACAACTCGATGACCTGGACAAACAACGGGGACCAGGACAAAAGCCGTTGAAATCCATTCTAGACCTCCCAGATAAAATCGTAGAGAAATTAAAAACCCTAATCCCAGAAAAGAAAGTGGACTGGTCGATAGTAACAGCCTGTCGCCAAAAACCCCAGGAGGATGTATCGGAATACTTCTCCCGGTTTGAAACGGTGTTCTCCGATTACAGCGGCCAGGACATGACCACTGCAACCGGACACCATCTGTTTGTCCAGAATTATGTTAAGGGCCTATCATCGGAAATCTCCCAGAAACTACAGGCCAGCGAGAGTAGTTGGGCAGCCTCCAAACCTACAGCGATTCTCCAAATGGCCCAATATTATGAGCATCAGAAAAATCAAAACGATAGGGCGACAGAGAAAAAGAAGAAGGACTTAAAAGAGAGGGTGATGATTGCCAAACTGCAAGGGGTGGCTATAGGACGAGACCAATACCGGGGAAACTACCAGACAAACGTCCCTAAGACTACATTTCCCCAGGACCGCACTCTGACTTCCTACAGTGGACGCACAGACCTTAGAGAAGACCAGTGCGCTTTCTGCAAAGGGACTGGCCATTGGAAATCCCAGTGCCCAGTTCTTCTGGAAATGATCAGAAACAAAGACCCCAGGGATGTAGCAAACGGACCGAGACCTAAGGGACAACAACGAGGGCCCCCAAATGACGCAACTAATGACAGATCAAACAGACCAAATACGTTCGACCGACCCAGGCAGAACCAATATCAACAATCTGACTATGACGACACTCACACCTTCGCATAGGACAGCCAAGGGCGAGGGAGGGATCCAGTCGAGCTCTATGTTGACCAGCAGGGCCCTTATGTCACTGCTAAGGTCCTGGGTACCAAGTCTCCATTTCTGGTAGACACTGGCGCAACCCGTAGTGCGTTATCTAAACGACTGATTCCAAGGGCACCCTTGTCTGGCTCACTCATAACATCGACAGGTTTCGATGGAACGCCCTCCACCAACCCTTTGTCTGCCCCGATTCTCTTTGACGTAGAAAACAACACCACCGACACCACGTTCTTGCTTTCCTCCAATAGCCCTGACGCCATTATGGGACTTGACTTACTGAAACACTTCCGAGCGACGATTAGGTGTTCTCAAGATGGAGTTCGAGTGTTTCTTTACGACAACCCCGTTCTGCTTAGACATTGTTCCCCCCGACACATGTTTTCCATCACCGACGTTGACGCGTCCCTGCTTGACACTCTACCTCCGTATCTGTGGGCCAAAGCGGATTCGGACGTAGGGCGTATGTTAATTGACCCAGTGCACATTACTGTCCGACCAGACGCAACACTCCCAAAACTCCCACAATATCGGATATCGCCAGAGGGCGAGAAGGCATTGGTAATGATTATCCAGTCACTGATAGACGCAGGAGTGGTAGAGGAAGTGGTTAGCAACGTTTGCAACAGCCCTATCTTGCCCATTATCAAGAAGCAGGGAGAGGGAGATGAGAGAGCATACCGTTTCATCATCGACCTCCGAGAGATCAACAAAGTGGTGGTACCCCAGTACCCTGTGGTCTCAGACATCACCACCATCCTGACCTTGATTCCATCCACTGCCACCACCTTTTCCGTCATCGACCTCAAGAACGCATTCTTCTCCATCCCCATCCACCCAGACAGCCGATATCTCTTCGGCTTTACCCTAAAAGCCCGCTCATATAGGTTTTGCCGAGCGCCTCAAGGCTACACGGAAAGCCCTAGCATCTACAGCCAGGCCCTCAAAAGACAACTAGACCAAGTCCAGTTACCCGACGGGGTGGTGTTGGTACAATATGTCGATGACATCCTTTTGGCAGCCGACACCACCCCCCTAGCGGTTACCGCCACCATTCAACTCTTGCACTTCCTTGCGGAAAATGGCCACAAGGTCTCCAAGAAGAAGTTGCAATTCTGCCTACCCCAGGTCACTTACCTAGGCCACCTTTTGTCCAAAGATGGAAGAAAACTCACCCCTGATCGAATCCAAACCATTCTAGATACCCCTGTCCCTAAAACCCAGAAGCAGGTTCGCTCCCTATTAGGCCTCACCTCCTTCTGCCGACAATGGTTACCAAACTTCAGCCTCGTTGTAAAACCACTGCTTTCTCTGCTAAACAAAGACGTCCCTTTCCCACTCCCTTGGACTCCTGAGTGTCAAACTTCCTTTACAGAACTGCGAGATGCTCTTTGCTCAGCCCCTGTCCTGGGTACCCCTGATTACAGAAAGCCCTTCTCCCTTTACACTCACGAAAGGGAGGGGTGCGCTTTATCTGTCCTGACCCAGGCCATCGGCCCTAAGCAACGACCGTGCGCTTACTTCTCTGCCACTCTTGACCCTGTCGCCAGAGCCTTGCCTGCCTGCCTTCGAGCTGTAGCTGCTGCTGCAGTCTCTATCCGACAGAGTGAGGGGATTGTACTCTCGAATTCCCTCACGGTACTGGTACCCCATGCAGTCGACACCCTCCTGAACCAAACCAAGACACAACATCTGACGAGTGCACGACTGACTGGATACGAACTGACCTTTCTTGCCCCCCATATCACCCTGAAAAGATGCACCACACTGAACCCAGCAACTCTGTTACCCTTGCCAGAGAACGATCCCAATGTGCACCCCGTACATGACTGCGTGACTCTTACGGACGAACAGACCAGGAGTAGGGTCGATCTCAGAGACACAGCTTTCCCTGACCCCGACGGGGAGTTGTGGGTGGACGGTTCTTGCATCAAACTCTCCGATGGCACCACTTCCGCTGCCTATGCAGTCACCACGGCTCGAACGGTAGTAGAAACAGCCCGCATCACCCAGCGATCTGCCCAGGCAGCGGAACTGATTGCTTTGACGCGAGCCTGCATCCTGGCAACAGGAACCACAGCGAACATTTACACTGACAGCCAGTATGCCTTCGGGGTGGTTCACCATTTTGGGCTCCTCTGGAGGGAGAGAGGATACTTGACCTCACACGGCACACCCATTTTGCACGGGGATTTAGTCTCCGCCTTAATCGAAGCTGTCCTCCTCCCCAACAAACTTGCCGTTATCAAATGCCAGGCACACAAGAAAGTGACAGACATTATTGGACAGGGAAATGCACTAGCCGACATCACCGCCCGAACGACAGCTGAAAATAGAACGACAACACATATGTACGTGACCAGGTCACAAGCAGAAAACTGGACTGACGCCAAGGACACAATTAGAGACATACAAACGGCTAGCACACAACACGAATTGACTGAATGGACACGGGTGGGATTGAAAGACGATGAAGGCTGCTGGCGGACAAAAGACACGAACAGATGGTTGCTACCTGATTCGTACTTGATTCCCATATTAACCATGGCACACTCCCCTGCCCACATAGGATCAGCCCCCATGATCGAACTTGTCTCCAGGGTTTGGCACAATGACAAGATCCCAGATTCCGCCAAACGCCTGGTCCAACAATGCTTAATATGCCTGCAACACAACCCCGGGAAAGGAACTGTAGTACCCCGGGGGGGATTTGGGGTCCCAAACCACCCATTTGAAGTCCTGCAGATGGACTACATCCAGCTAGACAGATGCCAAGGCCTGAAATATGTACTCGTCGTGGTGTGCGCATTTAGCAAGTGGGTGGAAGCATATCCAACCCGTGACAACACCGCTATGGCCACTGCAAAGGTTCTGTTAAAGGAGTTTTTCCCCCGTTATGGCCTCTGTCGTGTTTTATGGAGTGATAATGGCCCCCACTTTGTAGCCAAAGTTATCCAGCTCATCCTAAATGGGCTGGGTATTCAACAGAAATTCCACGCAGTCTTCCACCCTCAATCTGCTGGGCTTGTCGAACGGCACAATGCCACACTAAAGCTTAAACTGGCCAAAATAGTGGCTACGACGGGCCTGAAATGGCCAGACGCCCTCCCATTGGCATTGCTATCGATGCGCTCTACCCCCACCCGACATCACTTAACCCCTTATGAAGTTGTCTTCGGTCGACCCATGAGCGTCTGGTCTGCCCCGAAACCAACTTCCATTCATGACGTTCCGGATGTCCTAATGTCTGATTATCTGTACAAATTGACTGAAACTTTGTCTGTCCTTCATCAGCAGGTGCAGCAGGCCATCCCCGATGCTTCCAGGGGTCCGGGTCACGCCATCCAGCCGGGGGACTTCGTGCTGATCCGAAATTTTCAGCGATCAAAGAGTTTGGAACCCCGGTGGACGGGCCCCTGGCAAGTGCTGATCACCACTCGGACCGCACTTCGAGTGGAGGGGAAGAAACACTGGCTGCACGCTCATCACTGCAAAAAGGTCTCTCCAGCCCTGGCCACGACAGACACCGTCAACACCCAAGAAGAGCTCCTGAACCAGGACCCACCATCGTTGAACTGCTACCCTGATACTGAGACACTTGAACTTTCAAAACATCCTGACCCCACTGTGCCATCTCGAGAAGGGTATTTCCTGCGTCGAAAGGAGGGAGCTTCGGCTAAGTAGGCCACGGACTAGGTTAAAGGATCTCAGAACGGTGACCCAAACTACCAAGGGTTACCCGGAGAGAAGCTAAAACTAAGTCTGTGGTCCTGCCCACTACCGAGCACCTTGAAGACGAAGATGATGGAAGCGCCAGATAAGAAGATGATGGAAGCGCCAAATAAGAAGCCGACGGAGACAGCAGGAAATACCCACTACAGAAATCCGAGAATAGACAGACTCCATAGCTCAAAGACAATTGCACTCTTCATCGTAATCCTCCTCTGTTTTCTCCTCATGACTACGCTCTGGATTATGGAAGAACACGCACCTGCTCACGAAACATTCCTAACCACTGCTCAGCCTACCACCATGAAGGAACATTATCTAATTTCGCTCTCTCCTCAACTAAGAGAGAGGCGAAAGGAGTTTTGGAACAACTCTTTCGTGCAGCTACTTCACCAGCACAATCTTGCCACCAATACCACCAACTGCTGGATCTGTGGGTTGCTACCCCATGCCACTGGACATTCAATACCATTCGTCCCTTCACCCTTCTCTGTCCACGGCTCCTGCCTTGCCTGGCTGATCCTCCTGCAAGAGAGCTATACGGGCAATGCCACCTCCAGCAGAACTGCAGCACATTCTTCTCATGGGGCCGGGCGAAACAAGACAAAGACACACTTCTGCCCGCTGACCCCCAGCGACTCGAACCAAATGGACATCCCGGCTAAAGAACGAATCGAAATGCAGGTGTTCAACAATCCAACCAGACCCACCTTCTCCTATCTGCGGAAACGAACGGCTGCCACTCTGACTGTGGCCCTGACGGTCATCAACGTCACAGGCCACATGTGTGTAGAAGGACTTGGGGCACAACTGGTGGGTCGCAGCGCTTGCCGCTTTACCAGAACTCTGGATTCCACGGATCCACCTTCCTTTGTGTCATCCCCAAACATGTATTTCATCTGCGGCACGAAGGCCTACACCTGGCTCCCCAAAGGCTGGGGGGGCACTTGCTACATCTCCTTCGTCCTTCCTCCAACTTATGTGGCCCCAGCGAATCACCACAGGCAAAAACGAGCCAAAGACGTTGAGCAAGCCGACTCAACAGGGGCGCAGTTCCTCGATGCTATGAAAGGACTCGTCCCCCTCTGGGGCCCGATGGCAAACAGCCGTGCCATCCGACATTTGACTCAGGCAGTCGAGACAACCATGAACATCACAGCGGGCATCTTTGCCAACAACACTGCCGAGCTCCAAGCGGTCCGTTTGGTGGCTCTTCAGAACCGCCTCGTTCTAGATGTGGTTCTGGCGGACCGTGGAGGAGCATGCCGCATTATTGGGTCCAGCTGTTGTACATACATACCGGACAACTCACCCTCAGTGTACAAAGCCATCGAACATCTTCACAGACTCTCTTCGGAAGTTCACCAAGAGCAAGAAGAATGGTCGCTTGGTGGTTGGTTCTGGGACACCGTCAAAAGCTGGGGCTGGAGACTGCTCACCATTATCCTGATTCCCGTAGTTATAATATGTGGCCTATGCTTAGGAATTCAATGTTTGCCACCTATGTGTTCTTTATGTGCGAGTTGTATTTTTCCCAAAACTGTGGACATTGGAAGCGAACATATGAGAGCATTGTATGATACCGAAGTTAGGAATTTGATGAAAATTGACATTGAGTAAAGCAAGGTGGCTAGATATGTTGAAAAGGGGGGACTGTTGAAAGTTGGACTAAGACCGTCAACATTATCGGCGCCCTCTTGCTCTCCTTAACCTTTTTGTGCGCGTAAAACAGCCGCCATTTTGAACACCATGGCTTCCCTGCTCCCGCCGAGAGCCAGCGCGCCTCTCTCCCACTCCTAGCTTCGCCGGCATCCCCCCCGCA
The DNA here is from genome assembly GCF_964261635.1 of Lissotriton helveticus. NCBI lineage: Eukaryota > Metazoa > Chordata > Amphibia > Caudata > Salamandridae > Lissotriton > Lissotriton helveticus. Next base: position 1,009,647,522 of record NC_136071.1, on the reverse strand, counting down.
TACTGACAACCCCCCTGCCTGCACCTGCCGCGAATCATAAAACCCCTCTTCAGCGCTGCTCTGCCCCAGGCCCTCTTCCTCGTTCCCAGCGCGACACCTCCCTTCTTCCCATTTATGATCCCCGGCCCTTTGATGCAAACCCCTTTTCCCCGTGTGCCCGTTCGTCTTCCTCGTTCCCAGGCCGACACCCAGCTCTGCCGATTCTGTTCCTTGCCCCTCCCCGTACAATAGAAAGTTCCCCCCCAGCAAGGGATCCCCGGGTTGATCAAAGCCCCCGCCCTACGAGACCCGATCAAACCCCACACACTCCGTGAATCGGCGGAATATCCAGCTGCGCGATGATCATCACCTGTTGTGACCGGGGCGGGGACTTCCACTGTAACCTTGCGTGGGAACGGGCTGGGAAAGGGGGGGATTCTGAGGATGTCTTTCCGTACATCAAAGTATCGACGAGAATGTGTTACATGCAATAAACAGATAAACATGTGTATAAGAGGCCAGGCCTCAGGGATGCAGTTAGAGCACCTCAGAACGATACCTTCTGTCCGTTTCGTTGTGTTCTCCTCCGGAGAGAATAAAAACCTTGTTTCCTGCCTTCCAGTCTCCAGCGCCTGCCTCTTCAATAGTTTAACTTCTTTTGTGGGTTCAAGAGGCGACACCGCCGGGCAATACTTAAGGATCTTATATTCTGGTTGGTAGCGCCCCCCCAATTATTTTCACAACGTAATACTTTTAATTGGAGAGTACCGGCACTTCTCAGAAACAAGGAAGTACTCTGTTACAGGGTACCTGCACTTCTATTTTTCCATTTCAAGCACGATAATGCCTAGGCAAACATTTTAACTTTTGCACATGTGATGTGTCCTCAAAAGTGCAACACACATGCAAAGTGTGCAAAGTACTGAGACATTAAAAGATTTCTCCTACTTGCTGCCAGCCTCAAAGAGGTATTTGTTTGTGTAAAGCCCTGTCTAACATTTTTAGTAGATAGGGCTTTACATCAAAAGAACATAAGTGGTAGTGTGAGAATGCTCACATACCACCTATAAGATGCCCGCTGGTGCAATGTATTTTCAAAGCAGGACAAAATGTGCATTACTTTTAGGGTTACAGTCCAGTCAATAAAGGTTTTGTACAGGAAAAGTAAATACTTTATCAAGGCTTTTTGTTGGCTTGCCTCACACTGCCTGACTTTGCACTAGTGCAAAGTCTTTATAAATCTGCTCTTATGATTGCAAACCTTACTGGGGATATTCATAAAGGCAACTTGCACTTGTGAGTCAATTACATGTTTACTCTTACACTTTTGAGTAACTGTACTACTTTTGGCTATTCACAAGATATGGGTGTGAAGTTACTGAAAAATGCAGACGTGCATGTCTCCACGACCTGAAAATGGAAGAGAAGGCAAATTTACGAGTGTAAGTTATTACTGCCTAAAAAGAACAGTGGAAAGCCCAGCACCACACATGGCCAACCACTGAAACGGCAACACCTTCAAAGAGAAAATAATGGAGACAGGGTCTTAAAGTAGAAGAACCCCATAGCAAATAATGTTACATTGAATTTAATATTTAAACAGTGGTTGGCCATGTGTGATGCTGGACTTACTTCAGCTAGAGAAATGGGAGCTTGCAACCGCACCATGTGCAGTTGCATCCAAATGTGGTCTTCGGAACCGCCGACCTGCGGTCAGTCGGTTCCCACATCAAGACAGTGCCGGTCGCAGGCCACTCCGACCAACATCATAATAGGGGCCTAAGTGGTAAACTTACATGTGTGTGAGTCTCCCCATAGAAAAGATAGGATAGCTGGTGATTTACACTTTTAGGTTTCTGAATTGCATGTTGTAGAAAGTAAATAGTGCTACTGTGGTACTTCTTTACATACTACAAAATGCAGTATGTGAATTGGGCCAGTTATGTGACATTGGGCTATAGAAGCACAGTTGGTGTTAGCTCCTTGGTTTATGGATTCTTACTGTTTCTCTTGCACTAGATTTCCTGGTTTTTCACTCTAGCAGCAGATTGCTTGTGTTTCCCTAAGAAGCGCCTCTGTGGTGTAAGAATAGGTTGTTCAGAAGGTTTGGTCTCTCATCTATAAAATAATTCCAAGCTAGTTTCCATGTTGCTTTATGAGGATTAGTAAAGCAAACGTGGACTTTGAAGTCTCGAGGATGGGCTGGAAGAGAAGCAGCTCTTTCTACATTGCCATGACAACGGAAAGGATGAGCAGCCAGGCAGGTATGCTCTCTGCAAGTGTTCTGCAGTGGCCTTGGTGAGTACAGAGTGATCCAACATTCTTTGCATAGCCTACCATTAACTAATAATTAAGCTGCGGGCAAAAAGTTACAGGTACTTTAACATGGAAATTAACTTGTTAGATCGGTGATGGGTCATTAGAGCTCTGTGATGTACTGTACACTGTTGAAGTGAGTAAGGCATTAAAGATGCATTTGGCCCTCAACTTTAAACGCGTGGCATCTTTGTTGCTCATCAGAGAGCTGATGTGCTTACCTAGCAGTGTTTGGTAACAGTAGCGGCCCGTGGTGGGAGTGCTGCTGGGCGCTGACGTGGGGCAGGGTAGAGGGTAGTAAACTACGGATTACGGCCGATTAGATGTAAATTAACATATACATAAATTAAACGAATCTCTTTGCGCGCGCGGCATCGCCAAATGCGGGCCGCTACTGTTTGGTAATGGATTATAGCAGCCCTTGAAGTGCCATAGGCTAAGTGACACATGTTACATCATTACAGATGCAATTTTACATTGACATTTGCAAAGCCCAACAAATACAAAAATAAAATATGTAACAAAGTCTCTCACTCATAGCGCTGGGGCAAAGTTTCATCAGCTCTCGCAGTCTTTGTAAGTCAGGCCCCACCTTTTAACAGGACCCCGAAGTACTGATCTCAACACTGAGCAAACAAGCAAGAGCGCCAGATGCCAGAGCACACCCATGACCAGGAGCCAACTCAATGCATTGGGACTTCCAGCGTGTCCGTTTGCTGTCTTCTTATGGGGTTGTGAGTATTCCTAAGTACAAGATATTAACTACCTGTCCTTCCAGTCCGTCCCGCTCGCAGTTGCCATCTAGCCATCTTCAAACACACCTGGCAATGTGAGTAGAGCACACACCTTCAGTAACCCCAGTGCGAAATACTGGACTTTGTGTTTTCCATAGCTATAGTAAGTATTTGGAACAATCACCACACACCAAAGGATGCTCATTCAGGGAGAGTTATTCTGTCTACATAGGAGTGGGCCACCAATGAACACACACATGCACACACAGCGTGTAGACACACACATGTAACCACACAACACATTTAAAACTGGATAGCAGCCTTCCAACTCACACAGTGTCACACCTGTTCACATCCTGGCCTGGTTAAGGGGCACTTCTAGGTGGTGTGAGCAGCGCATTCTTTCATAGAATAGATTTCGAGCACAGATGTGAATGCTTTGCACAGGGGGGGGCTGCATTTACAGCTGCCCCAGGGCATGACAGGTGAGTCCAGGTGAAACATGACTGATGATGTGGTTGTGGCGGGTGATAGGTGGGTGCGCTTTAGGGAAGCGGGGCTTCGAAAGACCCACCCACTATGTCCCGCGTGCTCTTTCCATGGCCACGCCCCTGCGCTGTATGATCACAGGGTGAAAGTTATGTTTAAGTCTGGCAGGTCTGGGCACATGTGGGCAATCCTTTTGTTGTTGAAGCAACTTTAAGGTCGTGCAAAAGTTCAGATTTTGACCCACACGAGGAACCCGTTTTTAAATATGGGTAGTAGCTGTAGTATTTGTGAGCATCACGGAATTTCACTAAGGAACATTTTAGAAATTTCACACCCCCCTAGTTTACGACAAGCGACAGCAGTTGCGGGGCAGAGTCAGTCACATCCGTGGCTTTTCCTGCCACGTGAGAGGCTTTGCAACAACCACGAGACTGCATGAAGCAGGAATCCATGCAGTCAAGCTGGCAAAAAGGGACCTTGAGGAAAATACCCGCTAAATTCCTTAAATTACAGATTCTACTAAACAAAATGCAGTGCAGAGATTGTTAGACTTGCAAGGCACTTAGTGGGTGCGCTGAAAAGCCGATTTCACGCCTGTGTGTTGAGTGTGGGTGTGGGTGTTCTCTCATTTAAATGGATGTCAAGGACAGCTGTAAGTGGCACTTGTCAGGCGTGCACAGCAGTCAGGCTAGCTGACCTGTGGCCTGTTCAGCTCGACAAAGCATTCAGAACCACACAAATCCGTCCTCCTGGTGACAAAAGAGCAGACTAGAATGCCGAGGGCATTGACATGGCTTGTTCAGGCAAGTGCTGCCTGAAAACACCCTCTCGTTTCGACGCCTTTTACCGACATAATGGGTGCAATTGAGCAAGAACCGGCTCAATAGATTTGCCTCTATTTGACACAGCATCTTGTTTCACGGTAAACGTCCTGGCAGCCCCCCAACAAGCTGCAGTGAATAACAACAAGCGGCATTTAGAGGACGGAAATGGACGATGGGGAAAAGTGACTGCCATGAATACGACTTTATTTAGCAGCATAATCACACAATACCGTGGAAGGGAATGCTGCTAACGCTGCCCTCGGTCACCAGTAAGCTTGTGGAATGCATGCTAACAGTAAGCAACAAACAAACATCCTACAAATACCTCCCACTCTAAGACCCGCACTTACCTCGCACGCCGCTGATCAGCACACATAAGCTGTCAGGAGAAACAAGAACAATCTATCCCAGGCTCATTAGCGCTCGTTCCACTGCCCATCATGGACCTGGCATAAAAGGCAACATTTTCCTGATACACCGCCAAACTCTCCAAGCACAAGAGAAAAAATGCTCAAATAGCACACTCAGGATTATATGGAAGACTAACCAACCAGCAAGGAAGTAGGTAGGAAAATAAAATACCCCCCACTTTGAGCCCTATAACATCAAATAATAATATGCCATAAATAACAGAGCAACATGAGTCATCGCAAATTTTCATATGAATGCTAGAGAAAAGTGTTAACCTAAGGAACATTTGCAAATAATTGTTCATAATAATGCATTTTATAGCATAGTCTAAAGGAATTTGGTCAAAAACTTCATGTAACTGTATTCACTTTCTTCCATTCTCTTTCTCTTTCTATTTTGATTCTTTCATTTAAGCCTTTTTTCATTGTGTCCTTTTGATCTATATTTCTTCCCTGCTTTCTATTGTTCTTTCTTTTCATCTTTCAATTCCCCTTTCATTCCTCTTTCCGTCTTCTTTCTGTCTGTCCTTCCTTCTTTCGTTCCATCTCTCATTCTTTTTACCTTTCTGTTCTTTTTTATTTTTCTATTTCATTTTCTTTCCATCCTTCTACTTTTAATTTTTTTAATTATTTTTATGTTCATTCTTTTCTTCCTCTTGTCTTTCCTTCTTCCCTTAATTCCCTCTTTTTTTTAACCTATTCCTTCCATTTGTTGTTTTTCTTCTTTCCTTCCATCACCCTTCCCCCATCGCCCATTTCTTCAATCTATTTTCCTTCTCTCCATATTTCTTTACCTCATTCCAGTTTTCAATTTAGTTATTTGTTCCTTGTATCTTTTCTTCTGGCTGTCCTTCTTTCTATGCTTCATTTTATTTATTTCCTTCTATCTTTGTTCCTCTATTTTTATTTCGTTACTTAATTGCATTTTTTGGGACGTTTTCCATCCTGCTTCCTTTTTGCTTCCTATTTCTCTTCATTTGCATTCTACTCTCCTTCCTTCTTTCACACTCTCTCACTCAATTCGTCTCTCGCTTATTTTGTGTTTACTATTTAAATAATTTCTTTTTCTGTCTGTCACCTTTTGGCTATTTTGGCACCCTTTGGCCCTCACCCAACAGTTTTGTCATGGTAACTATTCATTGCAAGCGACAGATCAAAGTTAGGAAAGGTCATAAAACAATTTATTTTTCTCCAGCGGCACCCCTAATTAGGCTGATAAAGCGGGTGCTTCACTAGCCCTTTGTATAGCTGAAAACATCTCCAGAAGCAACATATTTTTTTCAAAATAAGTCAAATAGTGCAGAAACACCAGCAGGATCCAGCTTTATCACACAAGGCTGGCTTTAGGGTGATGCAACTGTTGCAGCCACACCTGGCTCTGACCTTGTGGGGCGGGGGAGGGGGAATGGGGGCTGTATTTAAAAATAACTTACAGGTTTGAAAGCACCTGCTCCAGAGTTTGTTGTCTGTCCAGCAATTTTCAGGCAACAATAAAAATGTCAAGATAACTGTGAGAAATTGGTTTACTGGTTGAGTGAGGTGAGATCCTATTCTATCAGCAACCACAATCCTTGTCAACGAGAGGCACAACCAAACCCCAAATTACCCTGTGCTCAACCCTCTTGGAGCTTGGCACAGAGCAGTCAGGCTAAGCTACTTTGGCTTTTCTTTGTTCGCCCTAAGTTGGCAGGGTATGCTCAGACGTGAGTCCCTTGCTCACTTTGCCACTGGAGTCAAGCAAGCCCGGCTGAAGACGGCTGTAATGCCAGAAACCGGTCCTGGGAAGCTTGATTCCGGTCCAGGGAAGACATGGCTTGGCAGTTCAGGCTGGACAGTTCCCATGAGGCACAGGGTCAGACTGATTTGCATATGGCCATGTCTGAACTGGGGTGGCGGAGTGAGCTAAAGAACGGTGATGGATTAAACCCAGATCAGTTGACTGGGGTGAGTGTTTGTATTGTCAACGCTCCGTCCATCACCACCTTTGGTTTTTCTTTAAACTATTTATGCAGCACAGTAATAAAGTTAAAACACAACACATGGAAGATCCCCCACCAATTTAGAAAAGTAGAGTACATTTTAATAAATGAAACGATCAAAACATCAAAAATCCAATCTGTAGATCTGGATATATGCAAGTTTAAAGATTTCATTGAAAATAGCACCAAAAACTCACAAAGCTCCAACTTCCATCGGACTGGGACTAGGTCCTGCATTGAGAATGGGTCATGCAGCCGAGGCAATGCATCAGTTCCGCGGTGCTGCAGAGTTGTGCTGCTAGGTCCTGTTTTGTCAGCAAGGATCCTGACGATGATGGCTTGCGATGTGAAAATCCAGCATCAAGGATGTGTTGCACATGCAAGGCAGTTTGTCACTTCTGAAGAGCTGCGTCGTCATCGAGGCAGCAGTCGGCTAGAGATTTTCAATGCGTCGGTGAAGCTTCACAGAGCGGCGGTTCGGATGCAGGCTGCGAAGTCGATGTGGAGTCTTGGTTCTGAAAGAAGAATCGCAGCAGAGGCAATGCATCGGTTCTGCTCAGGATTGTGCCGAGCAGCAAAGGTGCTCCGTCGATTCTGCTAGATCCACAGATGGGCGGGCTGAGCACCTTCAGGCCCACTTGCACGGGTGCAGGACTGGGATGGCACCACTTGAGAGAATAGGACTCACAGATGGTAGAGTCCAGTTGCTGGGTCAAGGTTGTTGGAACGTTCTGTCCCTGAGGCTGTAGTCAGGGTGAAGCCAACTGGCCCTTGAAGTTAATCTGGGGAATTTGCATCACAGATTCAGATCCAGTCCTTATCACCCAGGCAAGAGGGCAGCAGGTCAGCACATTTAGGAAGCAGTCCTTCAGAGAAGCAGCCCTTCAGGGCAGCAGTCCAGCAGAGTGACAGTCCTTTCAGCATCACAGCAGTCCTTTTTCCTTGCAGTGTATACACAGGTCCAGAAGTGTACTGAGGAGCTGGAATCTAATGTCCAATATTTATACCTGGGCCTTCCTTTTAAGTGGGAGAAGCTTTCAGTGGTTTCCCTTTGCTTCAACTGTACTGGTTCCAGACTAACGGTTCCATGTTTAAATATCGATAACAAAAATATAGTTTACAAAAATATAGATGTAAAAATATCGATTACAAAAATATCGACTCCCTATACTTAAACAGGTAAGTACAATAATCTCGACTCAAAAATATAGATGTAAAAAATATAGATGTAAAAAGTATCGACTTTAAAAAATATTATAACTTAAATTAAATAATTAAATAATATTAATATTATTAACAAAATAAATTACATTACATTCATATTTTAACTATTTATAACAAATAAACTTAATGTAATCAATATAAACTTAATAAATGTGTACATATACATATATTTTCTTAAATACATTTTATTGTTATCTTTATTTAATTGAAAAACTTTAATAATTATATAGAAATAAAATAAAAACATATATAAAACACTTAGAATAAAATAAATTTTTCTATATTTAATTAACACATAAAAGTATTTAAAAATAATAATACATACATTTAATAACAAAATTAAAACATTAGTAGTTAAAACATTTGATAGCGAAGGGGTAAAAATTACTATTCCCACTCCAGAGGGTGCAACAGTAGGGAAAGCGTTGGATAGCGTAGGGGTAAAAATTACTATTCCCACTCCAGAGGGTGCAACAGTAGGGAAAGCATTGGATAGCGTAGGGGTAAAAATCACTATTCCGACTCCGGTGAGTGCAACAGTAGGGAAAGCGCTGGATAGCGTAGGGGTAAAAATTACTATTCCCACTCCAGAGGGTGCAACAGTAGGGAAAGCGTTTTATAGCGTTGGGGTAAAAATTACTATTCCCACTCCAAAGGGTGCAACAGTAGGGAAAGTGCTGGATAGCGTTGGGGTAAAAATTACTATTCCCACACCAGAGGGTGCAACAGTAGGAAAGCGTTCGATAGCGTAGGGGTAAAAATTACTATTCCAACTCCAGTGAGTGCAACAGTAGGGAAAGCGTTGGATAGCGTAGGGGTAAAAATTACTATTCCCACTCCAAAGGGTGCAACAGTAGGGAAAGCGCTGGATAGCGTAGGGGTAAATATTACTATTCCCACTCCAGAGGGTGCAACAGTAGGGAAAGCGTTGGATAGCGTAGGGGTAAACATTACTATTCCCACTCCAGAGGGTGCAACAGTAGGGAAAGCATTGGATAGCGTAGGGTTAAAAATTACTATTCCCACTCCAAAGGGTGCAACAGTAGGGAAAGCGCTGGATAGCGTAGGGGTAAAAATGACTATTCCCACTCCAGAGGGTGCAACAGTAGGGAAAGCATTGGATAGCGTAGGGGTAAAAATTACTATTCCCACTCCAAAGGGTGCAACAGTAGGGAAAGTGTTGGATAGCGTAGGGGTAAATATTACTATTCCCACTCCAGAGGGTGCAACAGTAGGGAAAGCATTGGATAGCGTAGGGGTAAAAATTACTATTCCCACTCCAAAGGGTGCAACAGTAGGGAAAGCGTTGGAAAGCGTAGGGGTAAAAATTACTATTCCCACTCCAGTGAGTGCAACAGTAGGGAAAGCGTTGGATAGCGTAGGGGTAAAAATGACTATTCCCACTCCAGAGAGTGCAACAGTAGGGAAAGCGTTGGATAGCGTAGGGGTGAAAATGACTATTCCCACTCCACAGAGTACAACAGTAGGGAAAGTGCTGGAACCCAAAACAATAAAAAAAAAACTATCAATTTTTTTATTACATTTAATTTCCAATATAAACATAATTAATATATACATTTAAATATGTTATTATTAACAAAGATAATTACACATTATTTAACACTATAATATCCACCACACACACCTAAAATTAATTACACATTTAAATTTAATATTTACTAATTAATTAATGAAAATTAAAGTATTTTTTAATTAATTAATTAATTAATTAATTGACAGCTTTCACACCATATACACTTATAAACACCACAACACAAATCTAAAATTAATTACACATGTACAATTAATAATTACTAATTAATTAATGGTAATTAATTTATAAATGATTTAATAATTAATCTATAACAATTTAATTACTTCACACCATTTACACATATAAACTCCACTACACACACCTAAAATTAATTAAACAATTAACATAATTAATTAACATAATTAATTAATTAACACAATTAATTAATAATTGACTAATTGAAATTAATTAACACATAATTATTAAACAATTATTAATAAATTAACACATTAATTAATCAATTAATTTTATATATTTAAATTACTTCCCACCCTATTCCCCTATAAACCCACAACCCGCTACGGAACTATTAACACAAAATTCAACATAATATACATTAATAACTAATACAATTCTACAACATATAATAAAATGACAAACAATTCTCATTAAAAACACTAAAATACATAACATTATTAAAAAATTGATATTTTTGTAAACTATATTTTTGTAAACGATATTTATTACAACTATATTATTGTTATCGATATTACTTACCTGTCAGTCGATATTCTGGTCAAACTATATTTTTGTTATCGATATTTCTTCAATTTGATATTTCTGCGGGGATATTTATGTCAGACGATATTTCTCCGTCGATATTCCTGCTCTGCACCCAGACTAACTACAGGGGGAATACAGCCCTTTCTGTGGAGGTAGAACACAGCCTATTCAAGTGTAAGTAGGGCTGTGCCCAGCTTTTCCCTCTCATCCTGCTAGTGATGGCCCATCCAGGCACACTAATCTCCCTATTGTGTGTAGCTGTCTAGGATGAATACACAAAGCCCAACTGTCAGCTGCAACCAGTCATGTGACCCAGGGACAGCTTGCAGGCACTAGATGGCTAAGGCAAGAAAATGCCAACTTTGTGGCTTTTTCAAAATGATATACAATGCACCCTGCCCATGGCTTACCCTAGGAGTGACTTAATTGTATTAAAAAAGAAGACTTGAACCTTGCAAAAGTTTTATTTTGCCGGATTGACATGGCAGTGTAAACACTGCACACCCAGGCTGCAATGGCAGACCTGAGACATGATTAAATCTCTACTTAAGTGAGTGGCACAATCAGTGCTGCAGGCCCACTAGTAGCATTTAATTTACACACCCTGGGCACAGGTAGTGCCACTTTACTAGGGACTTACAAGTAAATTAAATATGCCAATTGGGATATAGGCTAAATATACCATGTTTTAACCTCTTCCATGCTCGTGATTGCCGGAAACCGTCACGCGTCACGGTGGGCGTGTGCGCAGGATGGCCCCCGGCTGTCCGAATCCCCGCCCACTAATGGAAACGCCCGTACACGTAAGGGGTTAAGGAGACAACACAAGCACTTTAGCACTGGTTAGTATGCAGAGTCCTAAAGAAAGCAAGAAAGGTTCCCCTGGACTTTCTAACAGTAAGTAGGAATTTAACATTCAATTCTATTATTCACTCACAAGCAATATTGCACACAACATCCACTCTTCCTTCAATTTACAGGATATTCCCCATAGTGGCAATAATCTGTAGCCAGACTAGAAAGTAGTACTAATATATATTTATTTCCATTAAAAAGAAGTTTAGACAAATATTTGGTTGTATCAATACAAAATATAAAAAAGAACAGCTTCTGCACACATGTATATGAGGGACACCAGTCCATTAAAAACATAACATTTTTTTAAATAAAAAACAATAGCACAATATATCATAAACAATTCATAAAGCTAAAATACAAGACCCAATGGCCACTTCCAGCACAATAGTAAAATTCAGTTGTGGCCAGACAGTAGATCCAAAGCTGATATGTAATTAAAAAGGTAATTTCGGCAAGAGACCTTTCTTTTGTCCTGAAAAAACCCTTCAGCGGTGGATTCTTAACAAATGCGTCGACGCGTTTCGGTGGTGTCTATGCCTATTGCCCAACCACCTTCTTCAAGACTAACATAAATGGATACAGGGTCTATTGTGTTAATTTGGCGTCTGATTAATCTAAATAAGAGAAAGGAAATGTCAGCCTTATCTCCATATATTATACACACAAAAACAATGCATATTCCTATGTCCCCTAAATATACATAAGTGCACGGGCCCCTTAATGAAGTCAGCAAAACAGGAGGGATGCCGGGTCTGACAATAACTCTGGTGATTAATGTTCTTGCTGGAGAGAGATAGTAGTTTTTTTCTAGTGGCAGTTTTGACTTATCATGAATTAGCACAGCACATTAATGTGCCTGCTGCAAAGGACATGTATCATGTAGATCACAAAGTGAACAATGAGTAGTGCTATAAAAAATGAAAGATATGAGGGGCTTTGGAGAGATGAGAGGTACTGTTGGAGATTGATAGTGAGGGAATATCTGTAGAAGGAGTAAGATCATTGCCCTGGGCACCACTAGTGCTAAAGCCTGGCATGTTATCACATCAATGTTATGTCAATTATCCTTGTAGAGCACTTGATTACCCAGAAGGTGTATTGGCCCTAACTGAGATAGCAATTGAAAAACAACTCCAAGAAAACAGAGTAACCTACAGAGATAAGAAATGGCTTTGATTTGTAAAGAAAGAGCATTCCAGGCTTTGGATGTTCCAAGCACAAAACCTATACCTCCCTAGTTCGCATATCTGAATCTAGGTAGGGCCGGCAGTCTGGCCGAGGCTGAGCGTAAAGAAGTCAGGTCCTATTCCCTGCAGTGTTTTAATCACAGTGCACAGAGCTTTGAGAATGACCCTTTGTCTAACAGGGAGCCTATGGAGGTGCTTGATATATTTGCCGAAGCCATCCCATCAACAAACTCAAACAATACTTCCATAGCTCAAATAATTCATGTTCACAAAGCCACTCAACCCTCTATTTGACATACCTAATCCGTCCACTTTCAAAATAGTTTACAGTTTCACAGCCATACTCACTTTTCTTAAAGCAGCCACCAATGAAGAGGCATCCTCCTCTTGTCCTTCTTGAAACACCTTATCAGTGAAGCCCTCGTAGAGGTTCTCAACATAACAAATGACTAAATCATGCAAGGTGTATTCCCAAACCCCCTCAAAATCCATCATACTGTGAAGAAGGTCACCCATACCTTTATAATGTATTTAACTAACAACCCATCAGCCACCTCTTATTCATTGGAAAAACATTTTAATCACGTTGTCACCGATCTCAAGGTAATCACTTACTATATGTCAATCAATCAGAGTTTAAGCCAAGCTGCTTTAACAAGACTATTACCATCCAAGTTCTGAATAGATTACTCCTCACCACTGACAACTAAGAGTTCATTCTCCTCATCCCACTTAACTTATGAGGAGCCTTCAATGCCCAACAATATCCTGCATGGGTTTCATTAGCCCTATTCCTCTTTGTTATGTATTTTAATCTTATTCAAATCGGGCCTTCAAGATCTCAACAGCTGCCTATTACCTAACGTTTCCTACAGGGTTCCATCCTCTGCGGGGATCTTCAACATGTACATAACACCTCTCAGAATACTCCACACCATCCATACCATCAATGTTCACCAATGTACTAAACACTCTCAAGCGTCCCATTCTCAAAAAAACAGCCATCACATCAAAAACTGGCTCTCGATCATACATCCATGGATGCCAATGCCTGCTCTTTGCCAATTACACAAAACAGGCCCAAACCCAAGACTAATTCTCCCATTGGAGCTTGGGAGAATTAACAACACAAATCACAATAACATACAAAATCGCTTTTCATTGCAAACAAAAACTCTCTTACCTTCAGCATAGACTTGACCCTTTACTCAAAGCTCACATCATGAAGACATAAACAAAGAGTGGTAACCGCTTCTACAGTAATTGCACTTATCTTAAGCAGACTTTAGACCCATGGCTCATGTGGTAGTTATGCCCTAGTAATTGACATGCCTGATTCAATCCTGCTCCATCTCTTGGATATTTTACACAGTATTACACCTCTCATCAAAAAGCTACCATACCTCTATTATCTTTCTAGAGCTTCAAAAGCTGTCCTTTCAAACCTACATTATCCTTAAGTCAGTTTGCATCAAATGCCATTGGATATGAACAATGTAACTTACATGTGCAACAGAATGTGCCTCTATTCTTTCATTATATAGGAAAAACAGTGGTTCCTGTGGAATGATATACTATGACGTTATGATACATAAGCACAATCGTAATATAGAGGGTAAGATAATGGCAGAGCGCGAAGGAACTACTAACACACTGATTCCAGTGTAGTATATTTTATGGATTTTTTAAACAATAAAGTTAGGAGTAAACATTATACATCAAAACAACATTTGTGCATAGTGTTTCAAGTGACAAAGGGAACCTAAACCTAAGTGACAATGTGAATATTATATACTAGGTTTCCACAGTTTGTACAAGTCGACCATTATCAAAATAATTCCATGTGAACAGCAACTATATACAATGATGTGTGCTGGGAAAATGGTTTGCTTCTTCTGTTTGTTGACAGCGTTTCGACCCTCAAAACAATGTGGGGTCTCTTCTGGACTAGTGATGAAGGGACATCTGAATTTATGATTGCGCAGCCTTGTGAAAATGATGTGCCACACGTTAAGAATAGTGGAAAAGAGTTTACTCACATGAGGACCCGTCCAGGTACTCAATGTGAGGACAGGCTGTCAATCCAATGGGGTATGTAGATAGGCTTAATTAATTTAACGCCACAGCCGTAGCATTGTAGTATCCCTGTGTGGATTAACAGTGACAATGCACTGGGAGTTTCTCTCTGTAGAAGATTAGAAAAGCGGGACAGCGTTCTGCATGTAGCTTCAGAAAAAGCTGCGTCAGTCAGCTTGATCGGGTACAATGAACTATTCTTTCATTGGCACAGTAATTTTGGATCCCAGAAGAAATATCAGCTATCTGACTGCTCTGTTCTGTAATACACATTGTACTGCAGCAAAGTCAGCACCCGCACAATTTAGAGAGGGGATTCTCTCATATGATTAGGAATCAGCATATTTGGCGTAGTTCCCCTGAGTTTTTTTGCCTTATGACCTCCTGTTTTGCTGACTTCATTTTTCCTGGCTTTGGGACTCTGGGCACTTTACCACTGTTAGCAAGTGCTAAAGTGCAAGTGCTCTGTACTTAAAACTGTATACAGACATAATATCGATTCAAAAATATAGAATAGCACAAATATTGAAGTAAAAATATAGAATGGACAAAATATCGAATGGACAGAATATAGTGGTGAAAATATTGTTTTGAAGGTAAGTAATTTAATATCGATTTTTAAAATATAGAAAGTTAAAATATTGAAGTATATAATATAGAAATTAAGATATATTGAATTTTTAATAATATTGAATTTTTTAAAGTGTTTTTTATGTTATTTAAGTTTTGTGTAATTTAAATCTGTGGCAAGTTGTGGGTTTATAGGGGAATAGGATGGGAAGTAATTCATTGTATTTAATTAAATATGTTAATTTATTTATAGGTACTTATTTTGAATTATTTTTTAATTATTTATTAATTTGTAAATAATTAATTTTTAATTGGTAATTCATTTTTAATTGGTAATTACATTTTATTAATTGATTAATTGATAATTATGTTAATTTAATTCATTTATTTTCTGTAGCGGGTTGTGGGTTTATAGGGGAATAGGGTGAGAAGTATTTTAATTGTAATTAATTAAATATGTTTTTTTTAATTAATTGTTAATTAATTATTAATTTGTAATTAATTAATTTTTAATTAGTAATTAATTTTTAATTGGTAATTTATTTTTATTAATTGATTAATTGATAATTATGTTAATTCTATTAATTTATTTTCTGTAGCGGGATGTGTGTTTATTGGGGAATAGGGTGGGAAGTAATTTAATTGTAATTAAATTAATAATTTTTATTTGTTTATTGGTATAGATTTTTAATTTATTGTTAATTAATTGTTAATTGGTAATTAATTCGTATTAATGGGAAATTGATTTTAATAACTAATATTTAGTTGTATTTTTAATTGATTAATTATTACATAATTTTAAATTTGTAATTTATTTTAATTAATTTTTTATTGGTATTGATATTTAATTTATTTGTATTAATATATTAAATGTTTACTTTCCCTACTGTTAATCTCACTAGAGTGGGAATAGTAATTTTTACCCCTACTCTATCCAACACTTTCCCTAATGTTGCACTCTCTAGAGTGGGAATAGTAATTTTTACCCCTACGGTATCCAACGCTTTCCCTACTGTTGCACTCACTGGAGTGGGAATAGTAATTTTTACCCCTACGCTTTCCAACGCTTTCCCTACTGTTGCACTCACTGGAGTGGGAATAGTACTTTTTACCCCTACGCTATCCAACGTTTACCCTACAGTTGCAGTTGCTGGAGTGGTAATAGTAAATTTTACCCTCCCGATATCCTACAGTAAAAATATTGTATATTTTTAATTAATATTATGTTAATATATATATATGAGTTAAAAAATCAAATTGTATGTCTATTTTTTAACTTAAATTAATTATTTCATGATTTTAAAGGTATTAAAGTATTTTTAAATATGTTTTAGTTAATTTTAGTTATTATTTCATTAATTTTAAATTACTTTAAAGACATTTAAAAAAATTCGATATTTTGACGAACTATTTTTTTGTTGATATTTTTGACTCAATATTTTTGTACTTACCTGTTTGAAGATAGGACTTCGATATTTTTGCTTTCTATATTTTAACTTCGATATTTTTGTCTTCTATACTTTTGTATTCTATATTTTGTCAGTGATCCACTTAAAATATGGTAACATTGGCTTATCCCCAGTTGGCACATTTTATTTACTTATGAGTCCCTAGTAAAGTGCACTACATGTGCCCAGGTTCGGTAAACTAAATGGTACTAGTGGGCCTGCAGCACTGATTGTGTCACTTACTTATGTAGGCCTTTAAACATGTCTGAGACCTGCCACTGCAGAGCCTGTGTGTGCAGTTTTAAACTGCCATGTAGACCTCTTGCCATGCCCAAACCTTCCTTTTAATACCTGTGTCACCCCAAGGTAGGCCCTGGACAGCCCAAGGGCAGGGTGCAGTGTATTTAAAAAGTAGGACATGCACTTTTAAGTTTTACATGCCCTAGTAGTGAAAAACATTTGTTTTTCACTACTGCAAGGCCGATCTCTTCCAATAGGGTATCATTTGGGGTTAACTTATTTAATCTTATGAATGTAATTTCAAATTGGGAAGAGATGGGACCTCAAGTTTGGTGTCTCTGGGTTCACAATCAAAAATCCCAAATTATGGAGAAGTTAGATTTTAAATTGCAATTCTGAAAATGACACGTTTAGAAAGTTACCATTTTCTTACTTTAGCTATTTGGTGCCTTCTGCCTGTGTCTGAATACACATCTGGGGTGGGTGACAGCTAGGCTTTGTGTTTACCCCCTAGACAGCCACACAAAAAAGGAACTTAGGTGTGACTAATGGGCCATTCACATCCTGATGGGTCATCCTGGACAGGCTGGGAGAGAGGATCTGACACTTACACCTGAAAAGGCTGTGTCCTGTTCCCTGAAAAAGGGTTGTATACACCCTTTTAGTGGGTCTGGAGCCAGGACTAAAAGAGCAGGGATTCTGCACTACAAAAGCCTCTCTTTTAAGTCTCCTCCACTTCAAAGGCTCAACTGGGTATAGGTACTGGGCCTCTGACATCACCAACTCAGCCCACTTCTGGACCTGTGTATACTCTGCCAAGAAGAAGGACTGCTGTGCTGCTGAAAGGACTGCCACTCTGCTGGACTGCTACTCTGCTGGACTACTGCTCTGCTTGCCTGCTGCCCTCTCACCTGGGAGTGAGAAGGTCTGGACCTGCAACTCTCCAAACCAGAACTAGACTGACTCAAAGGGCTTGTCTGCTTGCCTCCTGTTCTGAAGTCTCAGGGGTGTTAAGACTTCCAACCCATCTACCTACAACACCTAGACTCTGTCATCTGAGAGTCTTGCCCTGCTAAGTGGTGCCAATTCAGTCCTGGGCCCTTGGAAGTGGGTATAAAGTGCTGCAACTACCAAAATCCATGCATCCCCTTCGGTGAAGTACTCAGAACCGGCGCATCTCCCTCGACGCATCGCTGCTGCCACAAGGACAGAAGACATCAAATCACTGACTGCGCAGTTCATAGCCTCCAGTTCCTGAAGTGTCCTCGACTTGCATGGCTCGAAGATGACAACACATTGCCTGCTTCCTGCGGTTTGAAGACAATGCATCTCTGACTTCCTGACTTGGAACAGACACATTGGCTACATCAAAGGAATCGGTGGCAACGCATCTCCTCTTCAGCCCAATGCATCGGGTCTTCATCAACTACGCAACTAAGGTACTTTACAGCAGGACAAGGTTGCTCCCTGTATCCGAACTGTGCTCCATTGCAGTTGGCCTGAACTTTTGGATTTGGCCCGGTCTAGCGCAACCAGATAGCAATGGTTGGTGTTTTATGCTTTTAAGCACTACTTTTCCATTTAATCTTTACAATTTCAGAACTCCAGTTCTACTTATTGGATGTTTGAGATTTTGGTCTTGTTTTGCTCATTAAATTAAGCTCTATTGTTCTAGCCAGCTGTAGTATCTTTTTATGGGTTGTTTTCACTGGTATACTGTTTGAAGTACACAAATACTTCACACTTTGCCCTTAAGTTAAGCCTGACTGCTCTGTGTCAAGATTCCAGAGGGTGAGCACAGGTTAATTTATGGTGTGTAGCTGACTAACCCTGACTAGGACTGTAGTTCAAATTGGACAGGGTGGATATGTCTGCCAACCAGAAACTCAATTTCTAACAATTGGGAGCATAGCCCCTAGTAAAATTTCAAATATCTTTTGGTCATGAATCTGCCTCATTTTACAGAAGCAAGTGCATGAGTAAAAATTGACACTTTAGACTATGCTAACTTCGCATCACCCAGGACACCCTTTAAGAGGGAGAACAGGTGGCACTCCTGAAGATCCTGCCACTCTCTTGAGTTGCATCTTCCAGTCACTAAATGAGATTAGATGAGACAATGCCTAGAAAATGGCAGGCATCAAAAACAAGATGGTGAATGGACTGCTTGAATTAATCTCAGCAACTAACAATTGCTTGGGGCCTCATCCCAATCCATTGTTTTTCACCTACTGTGCCACCTATATGCAAATCAGTCTTGACCTTTCTCCAGTGTGAAAGGTAAAGCCCGAACTGCCAGGCAAGGTGCTCCCGGAACCAGAACACAAGCAAGCCAGGACTGGTTTTACCCTTATTAGGTCTCATTAGTTATGGCTTGGTTCCAGTTGCACAGTGAACCTGGGACCAAGGTCTGGGCATATCTGTCACACTTAGGTCATCAAAAACAAGATGAGGGATGAAATGCTTTAATCAATCTCAGCCACCATCAACTTGTTCAGGCTGACCACCATGTCACCTCAGTTTAAACCCCGACCTATGCAAATTAGTCTTGACCCTCTCAAATGGAAACAGTCCAATACAAACTGCCAGGAACTCCCTGAAACTGCAGGCAAGCAACCCAGGGCCGGGCTAGCCCTTATGAGGGCTCAGGCTCATCAGCAGGTATAGCTTGCTTCCAGTGTCACAATGAGCATGTGTCTGGGCAAACCTGTCATACTGGGCATTAAAAAAAAGATGATGGATGGAATGCTTGAATTAATTGCAGCTACTAGACATTGCTTGAGCTGCATCTCAGTTCAATATTCTTGCCCACCATGTCACCTCAGGTTGATCCCAGCCATATGCAAATCGGTCTTGACCCTGCTTTAATGGGAACAGTCCAGTCTGAACTGCCAGGTCCTCCCTGAACCAGAACACAGTCAACCCAGGACATTTTCTCCATTATTAGGGCTCATCAGCTAGGTAGAGCTTGGTTCCTTTGGAACAATGAGCACTGGACCTACGCCTGGCTATTCCTGTCACACTTAGAGCATCAAAAAACAAGCTGATGGAATGAATGCTAGAATGAATCCATTCCACTATCAATCCCTCAGGCCACATCCCGATCCATTGTTTTTCACCCACCATGCTACCTCAGTTTGAACCCAGCGATATGGAAATTAATCTTGACCCTGCTGCAATAAAAATAGTCAAGTTCGAACTGCTCATCAGCCTGGTATGTCTTGGTTTAAGTGGCACAATGAGTACAGGACCCACACTTGAGCATACCTGTCACACTTAGGGCATAAAAAAGCAAGGTGATGGATAGAATTAACCCTGGGCGTAGTTCGCAAAGTAGCGCTATGCGTAGCTAAGCGAAGTGCACTTCGCACTACACGAGATACGCGTAGCGCTATGCAAACTGCGTAGTGTGTCGTTTGCGCTGATTGCACAGTGCCAGATGCTTGTCCTTACTGTGCAATCATTGAAAATGGCATCTTGCACAGTGCGAGCTGTCGTTTTCTGCCGCTCAAGTAGATTATTACTCGAGCGGCAGCTTTCTCAGAGCGGACTGGTAGTTTCTCATCGTGAGCGGTCGCGAACATACGCGACCACTCGGAATGAGAAACCTGACCTCCCCACGTTGAGAATCTCTCCGGGAGATTTGTTTTCCACGCTCGCGATAGGCAACTTGATGTTGCTGATCGCGAAAGAGGAAAAAGTCTCGCCGGGATGTCATTTTGCTTGCTCGCGGTCACCAACTTGATGTTGAGGACCGCGAGCAAGCAAAAAATGACCGCTGCGCTACGCATATTTTCACTGTGCTACGTGCAATTCGCGTAGTGCGAAGTAGGCCAACTTCACAAACTACGCAAGCGTAGCGTAGTGCTTTTCCCAGGGTTAGATAGAATGCATGCATTCATCTCACCCACTAACAATCTTTCAGGCAACATCCCAATTGATAGCTTTTCGCTCCCCATGATACCTCAGTTTGAGGTGGCAGGGCCATATTATCAGTATTTGGACTGAGACACATTGCAGCCTAGCCACCTAGAGAAGTTATCCAGAAACCCCTCATGAGTGTTGGTTGTATGGTGTAGTTGCACCAGTACTTTTGGGAGGCATCTGCTCATTCCACATCCTGATGGTTTACCATCAAACTATGGCAAATGCAGCTGCATGCTTCTTTCCAGAACTGTCTTCAGGGCATGTGCAACTCTTTGAGTTAGCAGATGTGCCAAATACTATGGTTTTCTTTGTAGAAGGGCGCATGACCCAAGAATGCATGAGCCCAATAAGTGTTGTTAAATGTGGGTTCAAACCTGGTATATTCCTGCGGTCACTAATGGGGTAGATGCATTTACTCATTTTTGCCGTAGGTGTTGTCTACAAAATTATTGTGGGATTAAGAAAAGTGAGCAACCTCTCAGACCAAGAGACAGTGCTAAGAACCCAAATCACCAAAAGATGCTCCCCTAAGTGCTTCTTATATCCACAAAGCAAAATAAATCTACTCCATCCTCACTCATGGAATAACTGCATGAGCACTGTGCAAAAACATATAGATACCATAGAGATTCACTAAAATATACATATCTACCACATTATGCCATTGTACAATTATGAGCTAATTTGTCATGTACAATTATTCAGCGTGCAGCGATTGTGAAGATATATAAAATATGGGCTAAAATAAACCAGAACTCTCTTTAGCACTAGTGCCAATATCTTAATGTCCCCTTTAGAGGTAGTTGATGGTGCTCCTGTGTTAGTTCAGGGAAATCTGAGTGTTGTTGTTCTTCCTGGAGCTACAGGGCCACTGGCTTCTCATATCCATGTAATTTGAGTTTGTATTAGAGTACTCTTGGACCTGTCATCCTTAGGGTGGTCTTCCCCCATTTTTTTCCCTCTCCTCCTTCATTTTGCTGAACTTATTTTTGTTGGCCTTAGGACTCTGTGCAATTTATCACTGCTAACCTGTGCTAACGTGTTTGTTCGAACTCCCCTAAAACATGGTTAAATTGACTTATATTTACCTGCCATATTTAATTTACGTATAAGCCCCTTGTAGAGTAGTATCCCATATACACAAGGCCTATAAATGATATGCTACCAGTGGACTTGCAACACTTATTGTGCCACCCACTAAAGTAGCAGCTTAAAACACGCCCCAGGGCTGCCACTTCAGCCTGAATGCAGTTTTAAACTGCCATGTCGACTTGGAATTTAAGCCCCCTTACCAAACCTTATTCTCCCCTTTGATTATATGTAAGGCACCCCTAAGGTAGGTCCTAGGTTGTCTATAAGGCAGGGTGATGTGTAATTAAAAGGTTGGACATGCACTTTTAAGTTCTAAATGTCCTGGTAGTGAAAAAATCCTAAGTTTGTTTTTCATGACTTGGAGGCCTACCCCTCCTATAGGATAACATTGTGAATTCCTTATTACATTTAGTAAGCTATAATTTTCAAATGGGAGTAGGCAGCTATATCATGTTTCGTGTCTTTGGAATTGTAATGAAAACCCCTATTTAATGGTAAAGTCAGGTTTTTAATTACAATTTTGAAAATGCAAATTTGAGCAAGTTGACATTTTTCTGCCCATTTGTGCCTGCAGCTATCTTTGGTCACATGACTTGGTATAGCTGATCGTAAGACTTTGTATATCCCTCCCAGACAGTTACACAATAGAGGGATTAGGTGTGCCTTAATCGACCATCGGCTGACAGGATTGGGGCAGCGGAACTGAACATAGCCCCACTTGCAACTGAATAGGCAGTGCTCTGCCTTTACACAAAGGACTTATCACCTCCACATTGACACTACAGCCAGCGTGGAGCCTCGGCATGGGAATCAGAAAATTCCATGCACTTCAAAGCCGCTGCCTCGAAGCTTCTCCCACCTTCCAGAAAGAAGGCACCAGGGTATAAAATGAGGGTCTATGACACGGGCTCTTTAGTAACCTTCTGGACCTGTGAAGAAGGATTACTATACTGCTGAAAAAACTGCCACTCTGCTGGACTGCTGGTCTGCTGGTCTGAAGGACTGCAGCCCTGCTACCCTCTCGAAAGGGTGAGAAGGACTGGACCTCCACCAGAGTGACTCCAAGGGCTAGTCCGCTGGCCTCCTGACTTGAGTTCCGGGATAGAAGGCTTCAACAATCTAAAACCCAGCACCTGGACTCTGCCATCTGTGCGTCTACACTGCCAAGTGGTGCCACCCCAGCCATGTAGTCTTGGGAGTGGGGCTAAGGTGCTTTGCCAGCCACTGTGGAGCCAGGGGAACCAACACATCTCTGCTGTGAGGCTCAACCTCATGCAAAACTCATTCATTGATGCTGCTGCATGGAATTAACCCATCACAAAGACGCACATTGGCTCTGAAGCCTCTTTGGAACCGCTGCTGCATGAAGCAGCCTCGGTGCAGGCCCTTGCTTCCTCATCGACGGGAGCCTCAACAGCGATGCCAGACTCTATATCACAGCCTCACAGCTCCTCAGAACTGATGCATTGCTCGACTGTGCAACGCATCCTTGAAGCTGAAATTTGCATCGCAAGCCCTCATCGACAGGATCCTCAACAATGATGCCGGACCTCTCATTGCAGCCTCGCAGCATCTCAGAACTGATGCGAGGCTTCCATTGTGCTACGCATCTTCGACACGGATCCTCGCAACACTCCACAAACCAGAAAAAGGTACTTTAATCAGCGGGCCTAACATTGCCCCTGTAGCCGGCTTGCGCTCCATGACCTGTGTCCTGGTGCGGTATGACTAGATATCCACAGTTGGCGCATTGCGCTTTTCTGATCTATTTTCACAAAAATCTTTAAAATTGCATATCTCCGGTTCTGTTTGGATTTTTGTTGTTCTAGTCTTACTTTATTTATTAAAAACAACTCTAGTTCTCAAATCTGGTGTGGGATCGTTTGTGTGTGGTATTTTTGCTATGTTACTGTTTGAAGTGTTGCACAAAGACTTCAATTTAATATACACATTGCCTCTAAGTTAACCCTGACCGCTCTGTGCCAAACTACTATTACATTTCAACAATTAAAAATAAAAACATCCAATGCCTTCTTACAATATGTCCCATATGACAGTATGTCCTTCAGGTTCCATAATGACACACTTGCAAAATCTAGCTTCTGGGCACCACACCAAACCACTCCCTGGATAACAATCATAGCAATACAACATTTCTTCGAACCACGCATTCCCTGATGGTTCTGCTCATATGCCACAGCATCTTGCAGGAGAATCAGGCGCTATAAATATGCAAATACGGTACAATACATATCCTTTATGGATTCTGGACTCTGAATGTATTGTATTTCTTAAGATGACTGAAGTAACGTATTGTTTCCTAAGATTAGGATTTTCAACCAACAGAAAATAGTCCACTTTGTCTTAAATTTAAATTGATCAGCACCCCAAGCAAAAACATTTCGATTTGTCTTTATCGTTCTTTCAAATAACTGTGAACAGGCTGTTTAATTGTTCCATGTTGTATATTATTGTGATCACTGAAAACAAAGGTCCATATATGTGACAGAGCTTTCTTTGTGTTCGTCATATCATAAGTACTTGAAAAATCGAGACAAACTATTCCATTCGGGACGAATAATCTAAACACCTAGGACAACAATAAGGTTAGAGAGATACACCAAATTTAAGGCCAAGGTTCCTGCAAAGCACTTAAATTGTAGTGGACTTAGATAAAGAAAAGAGACTTAATGCATGCACTTAAAGACATTGGATGTTCTAGGTATGGTCTAGCTGGGGTAGCACATGAGATCAGCGGAACCAACTTTAGTGAATATGCTTTCGGTATCTTCTTTGGGGAAGTCTTGATAAGTCTGCTGTAGGGCCTTCTCAAAAGGAACACTTGTTCTTTTATTGTTGTTAGTATGACATTGTGGCAATTCAGCGTATTGTTTATTAGACTATCTAAATAATTATAGTTGTTTGCTTTCTGCAGTTTGTGCCTACTTAAGTAGCTGAGCACTTTAGCCGCATCCCCAAAACACATCACTTGGGTTTTCCTCTTTACTATAAACTCCCTGTCTTATTACATAACACACTCAAAGCATTTTATAATCCTATTAGAATATGGTCAATGATTATCATTGCTTTCCAGTACTATATTATGCCATTTCGAGCCCTACGTAGGTGCAGATCACCATTTAGGTCACAAAGATTTAGATTAAAAGTAGCAGGTCTAACATACATACCTATCGCGCTTCCTTCAAAAACGTCACTATTTTACGGAGTTCCACTGTATGGACAACTTCAGTCGTGCCTACTTATCACTGTGCATCTCATTGTTTATTATGACCATCTCTCTGAGATACTCACATGAAGGCACTTATTTAATAAAATGGGTTTTTCAGTGTTAAACTCTAACAAATACAGATTGTTGAAGCCTTCTGTCCATATACTCAAGTCAGGAGGCCAGCGGACTAGCCCTTGGAGTCACTCTGGTGGAGGTCCAGTCCTTCTCACCCTTTCAAGAGGGTAGCAGGGCTGCAGTCCTTCAGACCAGCAGTCCAGCAGAGTGGCAGTTTTTTCAGCAGTATAGTAATCCTTCTTAACAGGTCCAGAAGTTTACTAAAGAGTCTGTGTCATAGACCCTAATTTTATACCCTGGTGCCTTCTTTCTGGAAGGTGGGAGAAACTTCTAGGCAGTACATGGGCACAGCTCCCAGTCATGACTCCTAGCCATTATGGTAAGTCCCATTACACTATGCACCGTGGACACATTCTTGTAGAATAGATTTTGTCAAAAAGGTAAAGTATCCGATTCGGAAACCTAACAGTTGAATCAGCCTAGTAGTGATTTAGTAAAAATATTTGCCTGTGACTCTAGCATCGCTTAGAGCCTCTGTGACATGGCAATTTGCAATCAGACTGCTCAAAATCAAGCTGTGTCATAAGCAATTAGATTTAATTCTTCTCGCCACAGGTCATCACAGAAATGGCATCCTCTGTGTCTGTATCAAGAAAGATGAACTCAATAGAACCAAGATCCTGTTCCACGTATAACACATTCCTACTCCTGACATAATTGCAGCTACCAAGACGCTTTCAGTCAGTGTCATTAATACAGATTGTCACATACTATGACCAGAGGATGATGTCCATTTGCTCTTTATGGACACTTTGTGTAACAAGGCACCTTTACTTCTCCACTGTTACTCTTGAATGAGAATTACACATGGATCCTCCATGCTGTAGGGGATGTTTGGGGAAGCAAAGGTGCCCAGTATCTTGCAGTAGCAAAAAAAATCTCATTGGCAATACTCCATTCTTGATGTGAGCCACAGTTGGCCCTTCAATTTGAACCCTATGTGAGTGGCCATTTCAAGGCAACAAACAAGGGGCCCCATTCACAGAACTAACTTAAGACAAAATCCTAAACTTACTACCATTTTGGTATTCACAGAAGGCACTTACTCATTTTGGTATTCACAGAAGGCACTTACTCATTTCGGTATTCACAGAAGTTAGGAGTCCTAACTTTAGGACTCCTAAATGCCTTCTGTGCATACCGAAAGTCTTAAAACTAGGATTTTTCTCAGTTTAGTAGTAGTAAAGTTAAGAGTCCTAACTTTGGGACTCCTAAACTGAGAAAAATCCTAATTTTAAGACTTTTGGTAGTCACAGAAGGCATTTAGGAGTCCTAAAGTTAGGAGTCCTAACTTAACTACTCCTAAACTGAGTAAAGCTCCGCCAAATGAGTTTGTTTGCTACAATCTATACAAATTTTTAAAACCTATTTTAACTTTGTAGTAGAATGAAAACCTTTCTTTTTAACAAAACTGTTTACAATTTTATATTATGTACTGAATATTTGTGGTTCTCTGTGGAGAACTAAACCAAATAAATTAACTTGAACTTGAGAAAAATCCTAACTTTAAGACTTTCGGTATTCACAGAAGGCATTTAGGAGTCCTAAAGTTAGGAGTCCTAACTTTACTACTCCTAACTTAAGAAAAATCCTAACTTTAAGACTTTCGGTATTCACAGAAGGCATTTAGGAGTCCTAAAGTTAGAACTCCTATACCGAAATGAGTAAGTGTCTTCTGTGAATACCAAAATGAGTAAGTGCCTTCTGTGAATACGAAAATGGTAGTAAATTTAGGATTTTGTCTTAAGTTAGTTCTGTGAATCGGGCCCTATATGACTGATGATTTCAGCCCAGTAGTATTTGAGTACACTCATTTATAGTGTACGACCTTGTGATGAATGGCAGTTGGACTGTTCTAATGATGATTTCACAAGCATCTTTTAGTTCCAAAGAAAAAGGGCAGATTTAGAGTTTGACCAGCAGGGTATTCCGTCACAAACAGGTTTCCTTTGATGGTCTGATGGTGTAGGGGCCGTTGAAGGAAGGGTATTACACTGGCTGGGGCGAATGGTGGGGTGCCCTTTTTTATGATCTGTCCATCAATCTCAGGAAAGACATAATTAAAAAATAAAAATAATGACAGCCATGGAAAAAACTCCAGGGGGATGGGGGTCATTACTTATTTGCATTTCAATAACAAAATCCCTCTTTGGCAGTTTCCTTTCGTAAAACAAAACTTACTAAAGTAACCGTCTATAGTGTTGGTTGCTGCCCACCAACATTTTTGGTCCTTGACAGGAACTGCCATGATGGCGGTTCCTATCAAGGTAAAGAGATCACGCTGGGCCAGTGATAAGCTCGAAATTTGGCAGACGGTAGTCTGGCAGAGTGTCAGTCATAATGTTATCTGCAAGCAGATTAGGACAGATTGTTATCCATCCGACAAACTTTAAATACATCCCAAAATGTTTCTCCTGTATCCCTGAAGGAAGTACAGCCCATGCACACATGTTGATTGTACATTGTGCAACTATGGAATGACTGTGAACTGCAGTGTACAACCAAATCACAATTTCTGGATCAAAGCAATCCTGAAATGTGACAGCCAATTTTCATACCACTTGCAATATCAATGTCACTGCCCGTATACGCACACTTTCAAGCATTCTTCAAAGTGAAGTTGCCTTGATCTGGCATGCACTCAGGAAATTACTTCTGCTGGTGGACTGATGGCCATCGAAGTCCATGGTAGCCAAAGCTACAATTTATCAGAGCAACTTCCTTTTAGCCAGGACTCACCGGCTGCCATACATCATACTTGTCTGAATTCCTAGATATATTTGATGCACACTTGTGGCTCTGCACTATTATTTCCAACAACATGAAATATCTGCTGCTTCTACGAGATTGACAGGCTGGGCTGACAGGTTATTAATTCTGCTGGATACCACGATGTGCCTGAGTCATCTGTTATGCAGGAGCATAGCTATCAGCTGTGCAGCAAATGCAGTGGCGCCTGAGTACTGAAGCCCGAGCAGCTCCCTGAATACTGAATATCAGAGTATTTTCCTGCCAAAACAGCAGTCATGAGATAATTGTGAAAGGGCGAGATTTTGATCGATACCTTATAACTATTGATCCAAACCTCGATCTGGTCGACTGAACCTTTATTGCCTGTCTGTAAGGAAAGAAAGTACACCTATTTCCAAGTTAGTTCACCCAAGAAAGGACTCTACTCCCAAAGATCACGGACAACTTCTAGTTTTCAAAAGTTTATTGTAAAGATATAATGAGCTGCAAATACAGGCATCTCAAAATGAGATTCACGAGATACACAGGTCCAATTACATACATGTGCTCTCGAAAAGCCCTCAAACGAGCAACAGAAATCACTAACACAAGTTCTAAGAATAATAAAGCTATCAGCATAGACGCATATCTCTCCTTCATTTAGGTTGGAGGAAAACAAACACAGGTTAGGCGTCCCTACCCTGTTCTAGATGGTATCCCTACTTAACCAAATCCCAACCTAACAAAGGTGTCAGCAGTGAATGACCCCCAAGGGAAGTCACTCACTCTAAGTCTCTTGGTGAAAACCTATAGTTCTCCAGTCATGACCCCTCTCTGCCTACCCATCCGCTCTCTAAAGGGTCCTCAGGTCTCTGCTCTAACTCCACCCAGGGGTACTGTCCCTAATACAAAACAGTCAACAACATTTGAGACGCCCCTTGCGGAACGCCCCTCACGTGGTGCAACTTCTGGCTTTTTCCATGATGCTTTGTCTTGGGCCTCATGCGTTAGAGTTGACCTTGCTTCTCAGGCTCTTCTCCGGCCCGCTGATACCCCTTAAACATTCCAAAATCCTCCTCCATGTCTGGGCCGACTACTGAACAGACCTCTATTCATTCATTTATAATTGCATCCCCCCTTTCCTGTTGCAGACAGATATCTGTAGCCAAGAACCCAACTCTCATATACTTCTAAAAGAAAAAGGCTTGCAACATTTCTCAGCCCAGACATGTACGTGTAAATCAACGTTAAAACATTTCAGGCCTACAATATTTCTCATAACGATTATAGCATTCAACTTCTTCATTTAATTAAAGCATGTTAATACTCTTATTCTATTATTAAGTAAACATTTCTATAAATCATGGCCTATTTAATGCAATGACCAAAAACATTAATATAATCTGTGTCGTGAAAAGAACCACCTTCCCTTTCCCTCCAGCTCTGGCCCTGAGGCCTACCACGTTCTGCTTTTAACCACATACCATCTTATGTTTTAGCAGCTTCACGACATGGATTCAAAAATACTCACATCTAATAAAATCATATAATGTCACACATTTCCGTATTAGTTCCACTTCTACTTAAATCTCTATTTTAACTTATACATTTAGAATATATTTGCAGATACTATTAGCACTCATGGCATTTCTCTTCATGATTTGTGCTTACTACAGGTAAGTGTGATGTACTCATACATTTAAATCAGTTTGCGCTCTCTCAGTTCCCCCCTTTGATGACCTCTCGGGGTCATCACTAACATTTAAACTGCAGTTATTGCTGGCATTCTCTGCGCTTCCAGAGCTCTCAGGCTCCTGTACTGATTATCTTGTATGGCAGCCAATCTCTGCAGCTGCTCTCTTTGGGCCCTTTCTGACCTTCTTGCTCTGTACCATTTGAATACCCTCACCAATCCCCACAATATTATCCCACAGATCAATATTATGATGATAGGCTTTAGGATATACCATACAAAGCTTTTGCCTAAGGTGGAAAACCACCCACCAACTGTACTCATTCCGTGGCCCACCTTTTCCCAGACATTTTCTCTACTCAAGTCTTCGATCTCTTTGTGAATATTAGTTATGTTCTTAATAACTTTCTCAAGGGGCTTCGAATTGTCTGGAATGTAAGTGCAACATTCCTGGACCTTCAAAGCCTTACAGACTCCGCCCTCTTTTGCTAATAGGACATCTAATGCAAGACGATTTTGAAGAACCATAGCCCTTATCGATTGCATCTCTCCTTCTACCAGCATTAAGGACTGTGCAGTGCTGGCAGACAACCTGTCGACAACTGTTGCCAGTCGTCTAATTTTAACATCATTAAGGATTATTCCCAAAAGAGGGAACATAGCTCCAAAGACATCTCCAACCATTTCGGCATCACCTACATCTCTCCTTCCCCTCGATGATGTCTGACCCTCAATGATCACTAAGTCTTGTGCATGATATATTTTGGGGAAGACAATTGCCAAGTAACATGATCCATACCAGTTATCAGGTAGTCTCACGTAAGCATTTCTTCCACATACAAAATACACATTTGGAATCACTTGCATTCCCTTCAGGAAATCCTTAGTGTAATACTCTAAATTAAAAGCATGTTCACAGTCCACTTCACCCACGTATACATTTTCATAATACGTTTTGGCTCGGTGAAGACATAGCTTTCCTCTCTTCGCTTTATCTAAAGCTATTGGACCACTACTACCCTTTCTCTTATGTGACTTCTCTTCCTCGGTCCAATCTATTTTCCCTTGTCCTGATTTTTTCAAAATCTTTTGTCTCCTGTAACGATCATCCACCTGCCCTATGAACTTCTTCTCGACTTCTGACACCTTACATGTCAGGTTATTTCTACGGGCATGTGAAGTATCTAAGGTAATCCAAGGAATGAAGAATTTGGCCAATCTGTCTTCACTCTTCCAGTAGTCCCATTTGTTCATCTGCTTATAATTTGGGACTTCTGGCAACACTGAATCATAATTAGAGAAATAGTATTCAAAACTATCTCTCTCATAAAATATACTAAGCAATAAGCTACATGTAATGCCATATGTCAGAGGGAGGTGATGATAGCGAATTCCTTCATCTACAGACGCAGGCAACTGCATGCAGACGTAGCAATCCTTAACCTCCATGGCATCCACGTATTCATATAAAAGTTTAGCATAAGCATTTGACCTAAAGTCTCCTTGGGACTCGTCTACATGTAACCTGCGGGCTTCTGCAGCCAATAACGCTTTCTCTTGAGTGTTTTCCCTTTTCTCACCAGCAACAATAGGTGTAAGCGTTACTACAGAACTCACATCAGTTACCTTTACCTCTTCTTCATGTCCCTTTACATAAGAAATTGTTACCACTAAAGCTATTAATATTATCACTCCTACTATTAGTGTACCTATTATACATTTAGCTCTGCGGTTCGGGGTGCCGGCCTCCATTTCGTCAGACAATCTGGCTCTCTCTTATCTTAGCAAAAAGTTCTTTTCCTCTCGTTCCTTTACAGTCTCTTTTCAATCCTTTTGTCTTTAGAATCCACACAACTGGAGGCTGACAACCTTCTTCGCAAAAGTCCTTTAACAGTTCAAAAAGACAACCCTAGCCCTTCTCCATCAACTCAAGGGAAGTTCCCTAAAATTCACTGCTTCCTGGGCGCTAGGTAATCTTCTTTTTTCTGCTTGCTTTATTTACAAAGTCCTTTAACAGTCTACTATCAGATTTGTGGTTGCAGCTTCAATAGCATAGTTCAGTATTTCCAAGCGAAGATTGTGCTCTTCATGTGCTGTTATCGTTGTACCAAAGTCGGGGAATTGCAATTCTGTAAGGAACATGTGCTTTAACTTGCTGAGGCGGGGAGGTCTGGGGAGCACGAATGTTAGTGACCCTTCTTGTTCGACACCGGGTACCAACAGTCGTATTTCCACGGTGATAATGGGCTCAGAACTGGACACCACCACCGCTCGGATCCTCCCTGTCTCTGGTTTCACAGACATTTGTCGCCAGATATGTCCACTCAGGTGTGGAGTATCTTCTGTTAGGCACACGCACTCTTCTTGACCTTCTTCGGTCCGGTGCTTCAGCGCCCTGAGCACCTTCTTCTGGGTCTGAGTCTTCTGATATCGGAGGAAGGGTTGCTTCTGGAGTTGACCTCAGGCTAGAGCTCCTTCTTTGCGGCCAATTAGCTTCTCCACGTGCCCTTCTACTCCTTCTCCTTCTGGTCTGTTCTCGCTCTCTTTCAGACCTGTCAGGGTCAGACTCGTACTCCCAGCTGCTTTCTCCTTCTGTAGCGTCGTCTGTTTCGCTGTTGTACTGACCGTCCTCAGCTTGGTCAGACTCGTTCCCTGCTTCCGCTGGCACCTCTACAGCTTGGCTAGCCCCCTCTATGGCTTCTCGGTCCTCAGCTGGACGTCTATCCGAGAGAGGAGCTGTTCCTTCCAGAGGTGCTGGAACCCTTTTCGTATGTGACGCGTGGGTCCAATTGGGCAGGCCTCCCACCTTTACAGCTGTGTTTGTGATCAGGATGACCTGGAAGGGCCCACGCCAACGAATATCCAAGCAGCTTCTTCTCACATGTTTCTTCACCAGGACCCAGTCCCCAGGATACAGGTCATGGCAAGGGCCCTGGCACGCTGGAACCTCGGCAGCCTGTACCTGAAGAGACACAGAACGCATTGCGTCAGACAGCCCCTTACAATAGTCCAGGATCATGTCATCTGTGATATTTAACAGTGCAGTAGCTGGAATAGATGGCAGCCTCATTGCTCTCCCCATTAACACCTCGTGTGGTGACAACCCTGTTCTTCTGTCTGGGGTACTACGAAGGCTCATGAGGACTAATGGCAGGGCATCAGGCCAACTCAGGGTCGTTGAGGAACAAACTTTTGCTATCCTGCACTTGATCGTTCCATTGATCTGTTCCACAATTCCTGAGGCTTCTGGTCGGTAACTGCAATGCAGCTTTTGGTCAATATTTAGTGCTACACAGATCATCTTCACAAGCTCGCTGTTAAAATGTGTTCCCCTATCTGATTCCAAAAAGGCCGGCACCCCGAAGCGAGGAATGAGTTCTCTAAGCAGTAACTTGGCCACTGTGAGGGTGTCGCACCTACGTGTAGGGTATGCCTCAACCCATCTGGAGAACACACAGACAACCACCAAGACATAGCGGAGGCGGTTGCACCTTGGCATTTCAATGAAATCTATTTGCATTCTATTGAATGGACCTCCAGACCTTCCTATGTGACTTAGTGCAACTGGTGTTCTTTTCCCTACGTTCAGCTGCTGGCAGGTCACACAACGCTGGCACACTGCTTCTGCTGCTATTCTAAACTTAGGATTGTACCAAGTCTGTCTAAACACTCTCAGCATAGCATCTCTCCCTAAGTGTACGGGACCATGTATGAGTCTAGCCATTGGACTCACCATCTCATTGGGCAACACTGCTCTGCCGTCTGCTGAGACCCAAAAATGGGTCTCACCCATTACACATCCTGCCTTTTCCCATGTTTCTTTTTCAGAATCAGGAGCATTTTCTTGCATGGTTGACAGTTCATCCCAAGTATCAACAGTTTCCAGTATCATGGCTAATTCAGTTCTTACATTTATTCCACCCACATCCACCTCTGTGAAAGAGTAACCTTGTTCCGCGCAATACCGCGCAACTTCATCAGCATATCTATTGCCTTTCGAAACAAAGTCCTCATTTCTGGTATGTGCGGTGCACTTTACAACTGCGATACTTGCTTGCAATGCTTCTAACAACAGACGCACAAACTCTCCATTGCGTATGGGAGAGCCTGAAGAAGTCATGAACCCTCTTTGAGACCATAACTGCCCGTAATCATGAACTACCCCATACCCATACTGGCTGTCTGTGTAGATGGTGACTCGAATTTGATTGCCTGCTAAGCAAGCACGTGTCAGGGCAATAATCTCGGCCACCTGAGCGGAGTGTACTCCTTCCAGGCACCCAGCTTCCACAACTCCTTCAATTGTACAAACAGCATAAGCTGCTCTCAACTGCCCAACTTCGTCTCTTACACATGAGCCATCGACAAAGAAAACTTCGTCTGGGTCGGTCAGTGGCTCATCTACGATGTCGGGTCTGGGTTTGGTGCATAGTTCAGTCACATCGAGACAGTCATGGTCTGTATATTCATCATCATCCTCAATATCATTTGGAAGTGGCATCAATGTAGCAGGGTTCAAAACAGAGCATCTCTTGAGGGTCACGTTCTCTGCAGCAAGAATAACTTGCTCATAGCGCGTGAGCCTGCTATTGGTCAGATGCTGTGTTTTGGTCCTGGTCATTAACAGTTCAACAGAATGTGGCACGCACACCTCTAACGGGTGCCCCATAACGATATTTTCACATCTTTCAATGCTGACACCCGTTGCAGCAACGGATTTGAGACATCCGGGCAACGCTGCGGCTACTGGGTCTAAAGTAGCCGAGAAATAAGCAACTGGTCTACGGGCATTCCCATGGATTTGGACCAACACAGACAACGCACAACCTTCTCTCTCACAACAGTAAAGAAAAAATTGTTTAGTGTAATCAGGCATTCCCAATGCCGGAGCACGACACAGGTCCTCTCTCAGCTGTAGGAACGCCATCAAACAGTCTTTGTCCCATGGTACCGGATCACTCACCTCTTTGTGCGTCAGTTTTTGCAAGGGCTTTGCTTTCAGTGAAAAGTTCACGATCCACTGTCGGCAGTAACCCACCATCCCTAGGAACATCCTGACCTCTCTCTGTGTCTTAGGCGCATTCATTTTCATGATCGCCTCTATCCTGTCTGGTGACACTTTTCGTTTGCCTTTCTCAATCCTGTGTCCTAGGTACTGCACTTCTGTCAGGCAGTACTGCAATTTTCCCGGGGACACCTTGTGCCCATTGGCAGCTAGGTGATTTAACAAAGCAATGGAGTCTTCCCTGCAAGCTTCTTCTGTTTCTGACGCCACAAGGAGGTCGTCTATGTACTGGACCAGAACTGACTTCTGGGGCAGCACTAGACTTTCAAGATTTTTCTTCAAAAGCTGGTTAAAGATCGATGGGCTCTCTGTATACCCTTGAGGGATACGACACCATGTTAGGACGCGATTTTCCAGCTTAAATGCGAAAAGAAAATGGCTATCTTCGTCCAAAGGGATCGAAAAGAAAGCCTGACAAAGATCGATCACAGTGAACCACTCAGCTTGAAATGGAATCTGAAACAGTATCACTGATGGATTCGGTACCACTGGACAACACGAAACGACTATGTTATTAATCTTTCGCAGGTCCTGTACTATCCGAAATTTCCCATTTGGTTTCTGCAGACCCATAATCGGGGAGTTGCATGGACTACCCACGATTTCTTTCAGTATTCCCTGCTTAATCATGGACTCGATCACGGGTTTTATGCCTGCAATCGTTTCTGGAGTCAATTTATATTGGGGTGTTCTTGGGAACTCAGCATGCGGTTTCACTACAATTTTCACTGGGTCCACCCCTTTGACCAATCCAATCTCTTCCCCAGTGAAATCCCATACTTCTGGTGCCACTGTCTCTCTCAAGTCCCAGGGGAGCTCCTCTACTGTTAAAGTAGGGTACAGTTCCACGCATATTCTAGAGTTTGCAACTTTAAAATCTGCGTCATCATCATTGGTCAATACCTCCACTCCCTGAGGTGTACAGTATATAGTACAATTCAATTTACACAACAGGTCTCTTCCTAGCAGACACACAGGACTAGAATCGCAAACCACAAACTGGTGCTCATCACTGTACTTCCCTATTTTCACCTGCACCGGTTCTGTCAATTGGCTGGTTATTCTCCTGTTTGCGACCCCTACCACCTGTATGGTCTCTCCAGACATGGGCAGGTCTGGAACTGCAGCTGATCTGATCGTGGACCTAGTGGCTCCTGTGTCCACCAGAAATGTCGTAGGACACCCTGCTACTTCTGCTTCCACATAGGGTCCCCTCTGATCTACCTCCAAGGCTGCCCCGAGGGTGCAGTCTTCTCTTTCCACTCTCTGTCCGGTTAATGGGTCCACATAATAGCACTCTTCCCCTTCCACAAACAGGGGCATTTGTCTATAGGTCTTACCCATACTCCCTACTCGAGGAGCTTGCGGGAACTGGGCTCGGGGAGGAGCCCCCCCCCCTTTGAGCACCTTTCCTTGGTATGGCGTTACCCCTCTTGTAGGCGCGCTCTGGACCTCTTCCTCCTCTATCTCTTGCTCTCCTATCTCTACATTGTAAGGGCACTCGCGTTTCCAATGCCCCACCGCGTTGCACTGGTGGCACCTAGTCGTTTTCTTCAAGGCAGCTATATCTATTCTGGGTCTAAAGGTGGAACTCTCCTCATTGCCCTTGTTCTGACTGTACTGCTTCTTTCCTCCTGTACCAGTTCCTTGCTGCTGTTGCTGTTGTCCCCCCTTCCCTGCTGCCTGCATCTGTACCACCATCAACTTTTCTTTTAGTTTCTTAGCCTTGGAATCTATCTCATCACAGCAGTACCTGGCATATCTCAGTATTTCATCTAGGGGTTTAGTTTGCCAACAAATCGAGTGTTGCTGAATCATTAAACTAATATCCGGTCTCAGTCCCAGGACGAATTTGGACACGAATTGCCCTATGTCTTTTGGATCCATTACATCCAAACCGCTATACTGTTTAAACGCCTTCAGCAATCTCTCGTAATATTCATGAACTGTCTCTTTGGGTTCCTGTCTTGTTCGGTCTATTCTGACCCAATCTATGTCTTGCATTGGCACTTTCTCTTTCAGCCAAGTCATCACTCTCACGTATTTTGCCATCACAGTCTCGGACGGCCCATTAGTCTTGGCATCTCTCTCTGGCTCCGTTGTGGGCCACTCAGCGCTAACCTTGCATGCTGTCCACAGATCTCCTGGTACTACAATGTCAAACAGCGTGTTCAGATCTATCCAAAGGACCTTTGAGATTTTTACAAATCTCTCCACTTGCTTGTACCACTCCACTGGGCTCTCACGTAATTTGGGGAAAGAGGTGGTAAAAGCAGCTAAATCTCCCCTACTCCAAGGGACATGTACATAATTCCCATTTGCAACTTCACGCAAAGGGTAAGCTTCTATTCCCTGTTGTCCTGGTGTCATACCAATCATGCTTCTCCTGCCGGTCCCTTTCTTGGACCACCTCTCTTCCCACTTATCTAGTGCCCTCCAGGTCCTTATTCCAGTAATCAGTTCCCTTATGTGTGTTTTCAGCCCAATCGTTCTCCTCTCATCTAGGTCTCGATCTGAGTAATGTAGCCTGTGGTTACCCTGTAATGCTTTGGTTCTTGACAAGTCCACCATATATTTGCCTGCTAGTTCGACTAACTTCTCACGGACTGCTCTCGCTTTTCGAGTAATGTCTTTTGCCATATACAGTATTTCATCCTGTTCATACATTTCCATTCTTTCTAAAGGCAGGGTACCATCTACCATGTCATCCAGATCTGACCTTAAACTGGAGACATCGAGTCTCTTGGCTTTTATCTCAGCTCGCAATATGTCTTTCGAAGGGGGCTCACTGGTCTCCCTCCCATCCCAACTTCGAGCTCTGCGTTTGGGCTCGGGAGAGTTAATGGGTGGTCTCCCTCGCTCCCATCTCTCCAGGTCCCATGCTCGGCCATCCGATCTAGGAAGGTGGTGGAACACGGGCCTGTTACCCCCACTCTCTCTCTGCCCACTCTCTTCTTCTTCTCTCCTCTCACCGCACATCTCTCTGTTATTTTCCCTCTGGTCGCTACACTCCCTTTGCCTCGTATCGCTCAGTATCCGATACGATCCTTCCTGGTTCCCCATATTCCCTGGGCTGCGCTCATTGCCGTCATCACAGGGACTATGGTGCGACCTCTCACAACTCCCATTCAGTTCTCTGGTGCCGGGCACACAGTGTGGACATTTAAAGCTGTTTCTGTACTCTTGTGCTCTCCTCTCCCCTTCACTGAGTATTGGGCGCGCCACCCCTTCACTCCCGGGGCCCCCGTTTTCCAGGTCTGTTCTACCTCCATTCCGGGCCCAATGGGTGACTCCCCTACTCCCTCTACAGTCCCACTCCGGGCTACTCTCCCCAGCCCCGCAGTGAGTCCGTGCTCTGCTGTCCTGACTTTCCCTTTCAGCTTCCGCAGCATTGATGCTCTTTTGAGCCTTCACTGCCTCATCCCACTGCTTCATGTACTCATTTAGCTCTTGAAAGGATTTTCGTCCAGATCCCCTCAGATCCATTGGCCATCTAGGGCCCCCAGGATCTCCTCCTGGGTCCCCTGCTGTGTGCATCGGGGTACTCCACTCTCTGGGTATCGGCATCTGACTTGGTGAATTAGTGGTATCGTTCCTCCTTGCCTTCTCTGCTCTTTCTCTGTCTTTCCGTACCCGTTCTTCCCCTCTTGCTCTCTCCTGGTCATATATCGATATTATAGGACCTATGGTGACAGGTACCTGTAGTGCATCTGGTAATGGGTAGGATGTGGCGCTTTCCGTTTCCGGCGCTCTTTGTACCACAAACCTACCGACTACCTGTTGCACCTGACTAGGCTGGGACAGCTCTCTCTTTGGCTCAGGATCCCACTCTGAACTGGGAAGCGGTCTATGCTCTCCTGCATTGCCCCCCTTTTCTCCTTCACTCTTCTCGACCTCTCCCCCTGCTCTATTATACGGGGGTGGCCTGTCTGTCAATAATCTGTTTATCAAGCTATCCTCTGTTTCGCTCTCATCATCTTCTTCTAGGGGGCTTTTATTTACTGGCGCCTCTAACACTGGGTACAGTTTATTTACTTCCATGTTATGCACTCTCCATCTTTTAGCATCCGCATCCCACCTGGCATCCTGTACTGCCCTTACCGATCGTTTCACCCTTTCTTGTCGTCTGTTCATATTCTTTTCATGCGCTGCCCTAAGCCATGCATCAAGAGCTTCAAACTGGGTTGGTCTAGGCAAGGGTCTCATTGAGGTCATGACTGATTTTAATCGATGTAACACCTCTAATCTGAACGTCCCGTACTTCGGGAACGTCAGTTCCTCATTTCCTTCTGTAATCTTACTCCACTCTGATATCCAAAGGATCGTATGCAACCCAACATTTACTGCCATGTAACGTGCTGGCGTACCCTCCGGCGGGGCTTCTTCCCCTTCATACGATCCCCGCTTCTCTTTCTTAAACAGCGCTTTCAACCATTTAAAACACTTCATAATTATGCGCACAAAATCCAGCCTCGCTACTCTGTTTACTTCCTGATGACAATCCACCAATCCTGTCGCGGCTTTGCTAGCTTGGCCTATCACAGCGCGGTCTTTCTCCTGTCGGCCAATCACGTCGCGACCCTGTCTGACGTGTTCGCTAGCTGGCCTATCACAGCGCGGTCTTTCTCCGGTCAGCCAATCACTGCGCGACACCACCTGACGTCACTTTTCTCCGCTTCGCAGCAGCACCCCTCCTTTCTCAACTCGTCTCCCGGTTATGCATGCGTCCCATTCATACACCGAAAAATGACTACTTCCGACCAAGCGGTCACTTCTCTCGACTGTACGTCCACAGTCTATCTGTAATTGTCAACACAACTGACGAGATGTCTATCGTCTCTCTGATAGGTTGCTTACACACACAGTAACTTCCGACCAGCGTCCGTTACTCACGCACTCACTCTTACGTTCCCCCTATCTCGGTCTCTCGGGTGATCAATGGTACCTCATGACCCCCTTCACACTAGTTGACAATTACTCTGGGTGTCCGATACACCCGAACCACTTAAGCTCTCCTTGAACTTAAGATTTCCACCGGTTGCGCGCGCTCACAACCTGTTCCACAGTCACTCTACAGACATTCAACTCCGCCAGACATTACAACATAGATACAATACAAAACACCGCAATCTAACACGCATAACCCTTTATACTCACTCTCGACCGATACTGCTGCTTTTTCTGTCTCACGTCATCCGGATCTTCTCCAGCGGGCTGTTCTTCCAATCATCGATCTCTAGGGGCCTTGGGGTAAGCTAACCTGGCCTAGGTCACCGTCCTCAAGAAGGCAACCATCCTCTATAGCTACCAACTGAAAGGGCGAGATTTTGATCGATACCTTATAACTATTGATCCAAACCTCGATCTGGTCGACTGAACCTTTATTGCCTGTCTGTAAGGAAAGAAAGTACACCTATTTCCAAGTTAGTTCACCCAAGAAAGGACTCTACTCCCAAAGATCACGGACAACTTCTAGTTTTCAAAAGTTTATTGTAAAGATATAATGAGCTGCAAATACAGGCATCTCAAAATGAGATTCACGAGATACACAGGTCCAATTACATACATGTGCTCTCGAAAAGCCCTCAAACGAGCAACAGAAATCACTAACACAAGTTCTAAGAATAATAAAGCTATCAGCATAGACGCATATCTCTCCTTCATTTAGGTTGGAGGAAAACAAACACAGGTTAGGCGTCCCTACCCTGTTCTAGATGGTATCCCTACTTAACCAAATCCCAACCTAACAAAGGTGTCAGCAGTGAATGACCCCCAAGGGAAGTCACTCACTCTAAGTCTCTTGGTGAAAACCTATAGTTCTCCAGTCATGACCCCTCTCTGCCTACCCATCCGCTCTCTAAAGGGTCCTCAGGTCTCTGCTCTAACTCCACCCAGGGGTACTGTCCCTAATACAAAACAGTCAACAACATTTGAGACGCCCCTTGCGGAACGCCCCTCACGTGGTGCAACTTCTGGCTTTTTCCATGATGCTTTGTCTTGGGCCTCATGCGTTAGAGTTGACCTTGCTTCTCAGGCTCTTCTCCGGCCCGCTGATACCCCTTAAACATTCCAAAATCCTCCTCCATGTCTGGGCCGACTACTGAACAGACCTCTATTCATTCATTTATAATTGCATCCCCCCTTTCCTGTTGCAGACAGATATCTGTAGCCAAGAACCCAACTCTCATATACTTCTAAAAGAAAAAGGCTTGCAACATTTCTCAGCCCAGACATGTACGTGTAAATCAACGTTAAAACATTTCAGGCCTACAATATTTCTCATAACGATTATAGCATTCAACTTCTTCATTTAATTAAAGCATGTTAATACTCTTATTCTATTATTAAGTAAACATTTCTATAAATCATGGCCTATTTAATGCAATGACCAAAAACATTAATATAATCTGTGTCGTGAAAAGAACCACCTTCCCTTTCCCTCCAGCTCTGGCCCTGAGGCCTACCACGTTCTGCTTTTAACCACATACCATCTTATGTTTTAGCAGCTTCACGACATGGATTCAAAAATACTCACATCTAATAAAATCATAT
This sequence comes from Lissotriton helveticus, assembly GCF_964261635.1. NCBI lineage: Eukaryota > Metazoa > Chordata > Amphibia > Caudata > Salamandridae > Lissotriton > Lissotriton helveticus. The sequence continues at coordinate 1,009,606,448 of NC_136071.1, read as the reverse complement.
AATGTCACACATTTCCGTATTAGTTCCACTTCTACTTAAATCTCTATTTTAACTTATACATTTAGAATATATTTGCAGATACTATTAGCACTCATGGCATTTCTCTTCATGATTTGTGCTTACTACAGGTAAGTGTGATGTACTCATACATTTAAATCAGTTTGCGCTCTCTCAATTGTCCATGCTTTTACTAGCCCACGTGCCACCTTTGCTACAGAACAGCTGATACAGAACTTGACTCTCCCTAAACTTCTCTTGCTCATTGTGCCACTGGAACCAAGCTACACCAGACTAAAGCGCTCCAATCAAAACCAAATTGAAGTTCGGTTGCTTGTGTTACGGTTCAGAGAACACCTGGCCTGGCAGTTCAGCCGGACTGTTCCTATTGCTGCATGGTCAAGACTGATTTGCATAGGACTGGGTCTAAAATGAGGTGGCATGGTGGGTAAAACAAAATGGGTAAGAATACCCCGAGTGATTGCCAGTGGTTAGATTTATTGCAAGCATCCTCCCATCACCTTTTGTCTGTTTTATGTAATTCAATAAGTGACCAAGAGAATGTCCAGACGTGCGTCTCTTGCTTACTGTGCCACTGGAACCCAGCTACACCCGACTAAGGAGCCCATATCAGGGCCAAACTGATGTTTGGTTGCTTGTGTTCCAGTTCAGAGAGAACCTTACCTGGCAGTTCAGATGGGCTGTTCCTATTGGAGCAGGCTCAAGACTGATTTACATTATGGCTGGGTCTAATCTGAGATTGATTAGTGGGGAAAAGAATGATAGGTTGTAATATTACCCAAGCAGTTGCCAGTGGTTAGGTTTATTGCAAGCATTTTCTGATTACCTTTTATGTGTTCTCCTGTTCGATAAACAGAAACAAATATGGTGAATAGGTTCCACATTGTTACCATAATGAACGTAAATCTCATTCAATGTAAACCTGCATACATGCCTGTGCATCATCAAAGCTGCTTACTTCAGTGTCCTTATCAGTCGCTGCAACTCTCCATTATATTCATCGTCATCAGTAGCCCGAATCCTTTGGTCCAGGTTAACAACTTTAAATTTAACTTATGATCCCGGAAGTCTACAGCAGCCAGAGTTGCAATGTACCAGAGCAGCTTCCTTTAATCCAGCGCATGTCATACCATACATCACACTGACTGTATCCCTATACACATTTAGCGCACACGTGTCACTGTGCTATTATTTCCAATGCCAGGAAATGGCAACTGCTAATAGTATATTGACAGGCATACCAGAAAGGGGACTAAGGGCCTGATTCAGATCTTGGAGGATGGGTCACACCGGTGATGGATATCCCATCCGCCGAAATATAAATCTCATTATATCCTATGGGATTTATATTTTGGTAGATGGGATCTGTTATGACGAAGTAACCCGTTCGCCAAGATCTAAAACATGCCCTTATTCTGTCAAAGACCCTGATCTGCTTGAGCCATCTGATATGCAGGTTCATAGTTATCAGAGGTGCATCAGCTGTAGAGAAGCCGGTCCCAGAGGCCCGAGGGAATCCATGAACCCAGAACATTGGTATATATTACCACCAAATCTGCAGTCATGGAATCGATTGTCCATGCTTTTACTGGAGCACATTGCACCCTTGCTTCACCACAGTTGACCTGTAGCTGACTCAGCCCAAACTAGTGTTGTACTGTATCTATACTTAGGAACCAACATGGTGAATAGATTTCGCATGATTGCCAAAAGGAATTGAAATCTCATTCAATGTGAATCTGCTTATAGTCCTATGCGCAGTCAAAACCTGTATATTTCAGTGTCCTCAGTCTTCTCTCAAGCTCTTCATTGTGTTCATTCTCATCTGTTGTCCAGATCTTTTGATCCAGTGTAAGCTGGTGATAATCAACTTTAAATCTACCTGATGTGGGCAAGCAGGGGCCCTAGAAAGTGATCTGCACCCTAACGGGTTGCCCAGGTGTTGGGTTGATGTGGGACAGTGTTCACCTTGAATCACGAGACAGTGCGTCCCAGAGAGGTTCAAAACAGCATTTCAAAAGACAGTCAATAAAGAGAGAGCTTACTAAAAAGAGAGTTCTACAATGGAATCTAGAGAAGCCATGAAGGTTTATTACAATATTCAAAAGGTACAATGCAGAAACAGCAAATTGCAGATACAGCAATAGTCACATTTAAATGCTAAAAGGCACTGTCATGAAGGCTCTCGGTAATAGGAACAAATGCAGAATAAAAAGCTAAATCAGAAATAGACTAATTCTCGAGTGTGCAAAACAAGCAGTGAGAAATCGGACAACGTCCCTAGTAGCCAAGGAAAGGTCTCTGTCTGAACTCCACATTCAAGGGTTTATGTGGCCATTTCTCTGTAAGACAGCATTGAAACTGCAAAGATACCATTCTATGAGGAAAGATTACATTTACAACAAATCATTTTGCAGCATTATGAATTATTATAGAACTTTATCGCACTAGCCCACAGCATGAATATTGATTCAGCCCTTCTTACATACCCTCACCCAGATGTGTCAGGACAAACCAGTTACATAAACAGAAGTGAATAAACATGATACACCGCATCCATTTAGCACAAGATGGCGATGCATGAGCATAACTATCAGCGGTGCAGCAGCTGCAGTGGCACCAGGGCCCAGGGGCCTGAGGGGTAGGGTGACCAGGTGTACGGGATTTACCCAGACAGTCCCAGTTTTCCACCAGCTTTCCTGTCAGATTTTGGCAATTTTGGCTTATGTCCCTGTTTTTAGAGGGGGTCAACTAAAACCAGTGAGAGGCACTCATTGTGTGTTCTAAAGTTGTGCTAGTTAGCAGCTGTTAGAAGGTAGCAATTTAATTAACAGGTATGATGCTGGTTTTAGAAATATTATTATATTTATTTTCTTATTGCTTCTTCTGTGTTCCTATGTTGATAAGAGTTGTCATTCGGCGCAGCACCCTTGATGTAAAATAGTAGTCCGTCTTCTATTTTTGCAAAAAGTCCCGTTTTTTGGTTCTCAAGATCTGGTCACCCTATTGAGGGGCTCCCTGAATCCAGAAAACAGCAGTCAGGGAGGATCCATGGTCCATGCTTTCTCTTCAGACACGTAACTGACTCAGCAGAAACTCTCTCGTCCACCAGGGACGCTGTGGAGCACTCTCTCCATTTTTCAACACCTCAGGCCTCATTTCTGTGTTAGCAAATAGGTATGAACTAAGGGCCATATGTATCAAGCCTTTTTCCCATTTGCAAATGGGCATATTCTCAGACTCTGCCCGTTTGCGAATTGGAAAAAGCCTGTTGGGATGTATCAACCCAAAAGCCATCGCAAAATAGAGAATTGCAAAATGTACGATTCTCTATTTTGCAAATGCAATTAAGGAATTGCATATTGCGATTCCTTAAATGCAGTTCTGGAAGCACCAGAAATCTGCTATTTGGCCTTAAGGCATTGCAAATTACCACCAACTTCAAGTTGGTGGTAATTTGCAATTTTCTTTAAAAAAACACTATTTTTATTTTTTTAAAGTGCCATATGTCGCACATCCATTTTACTTAGGGCATGTATGTGCGCAAAATGTGCTCACATGCATATTTCAGGGGTGCAACAGGGTGTCCTTTTGGCACCCTTGCAACCTTGAAATTGCATTCTCAATTTGTGATTCTCGAATGGTAATCGCAAATTGAGAATGTCTTCCCATTCATTCCTATGGGCCTCCTAGCCCATACGAATGAATTGGTAGGTATTCCTTAATTGCGAATCTCAATGTGCGATTCGCAAATAAGGAATATGTATGATTCAAAAAATGTTAGCAAATCCTCCATACTCTGCATTTTGCTCTTCTCTAATTGCGATTCGCTAAAAATAGCAATTTGAGCAGCCGCGGCCGGTAGTAGGTGATGCAGTGCACACAACGAAATTCGTTTTATTTATTTATATGTTTACTTACCTGTTAAAGTCCGTGATCCATACATTACTACCCCCCACCCTGACCCTCCCCCTCCCCACGTCACGGCCCTGCAGTTACACCTACTACCGGCTGTGGCTGAATTTGAGAATCGAAAACTCTTTTTGTGATACATCTGGCCCTTTAATGTTTTTATTCTGTGACCTGACCTGACCTGGTCGGAGCCGGTCGCTCCTCCCGCCGCGTGGTCCACCCCGAAGGTGCCCGGTATCCGCCGCCGCTGCCAGTTTGTATCTGCCCCCTCATATCTGTATTGTGCCAGTATTCGTTTTTGCATCGTCCTCTGATAGAATTGTGCCTGTAATTGTTTTTTAGCATCGTCCTCTGTGCCCCAGATCGTATTGTGCCTGTAATTGTTTTTTAGCATCGTCCTCTGTGCCCCTGATTGTATTGTGCCTGTATTTGCTTCTTAGCATTGTCCGCTGTGCCCCTGATCGTATTGTGCCTGTATTGTTTTGCATCGTCCTCTGCTGTGCCCCTGATCGCTCCTGTTCCTCCACCGCCGACCCACCCCGCTCCCTGCCGCTGCTCCCCGCGGCCCCACCCCCGCTCCCTCCAGCATCACCGCTCCTCTCCCAACTCGCCACCCCGCTCCCGCCTCCCAGCTGCTCTTCCCTCCCACTGAACTCAAAAGGTGGTATCCGCGAGGCGGGGATCTGTGACCTGACCTGACCTGGTCAGAGCCGGTCACTCCTCCCGCCGCGTGGCCCTACCCGAGGGTGCCCGGTATTCGCCGCCGCTGCCAGTTTGTATCTGCCCCCTCATATCTGTATTGTGCCAGTATTCGTTTTTGCATCGTCCTCTGATAGTATTGTGCCTGTAATTGTTTTTTAGCATCGTCCTCTGTGCCCCTGATCGTATTGTGCCTGTATTTGCTTCTTAGCATCGTCCTCTGTGCCCCTGATCGTATTGTGCCTGTATTGTTTTGCATCGTCCTCTGCTGTGCCCCTGATCGTTCCTGTGCCTCCACCGCCGACCCACCCCGCTCCCTGCCGCTGCTCCCCCGCGGCCCCACCCCCACTCCCTCCAGCATCACCGCTCCCCTCCTCACTCGCCACCCCGCTCCCGCCTCCCAGCTGCTCCTCCCTCGCTCCGCCCCACAACTCTCCACTTATGGCAGAGTCCGCGCGTGCGCGCAGCGGGCGCGCCGATGGTGCGCCAAAGGCAAGCCCGTCTACGCCCGTCCACGCCTGGCCCGCGCCCAGCGCCAGACCCCCTGGCCCCCGCAGAAGCCACCCCACCCGCCGGACGTACAGCGCCGCCACCCTCAACGCACTCAACACCGGCCGGACCCCCGGCTGCCACCGAGCCACCCCAGGACCCTTCACCTGTCAACCCTGCAAGTTCTCCTGCATCCGGACCTGCACCGCACCCGCACCCGCCAAGCCGAGCACCAACAGCAACCACCTGAGGTGCATCCTGCTCAACACCCGCTCCGTCCACAGACACGCCGTGGAACTATGGAACCTGCTCGACACCACATCTCCAGACGTTGCCTTCCTCACGGAAACTTGGATCAACGCCTCCTCAGCGCCCGACATCGCCATCGCCATCCCGGACGGATACAAGATCACCCGGAGGGACCGCGTCAACCAGACAGGAGGAGGCATCGCCATCGTCCACAAGAACACCATCCGCATCATGACCAACTCCGACGACACCCTTACAGCCGCCGAACATCTTCACTTCCAGATACACACCGACCCCAAGACCACTCTCAGAGGAACCCTCATCTACAGACCCCCCAGGACCCCACACACAATTCAGCGAAGACATCGCAGACTTCATCAGCCCACACGCCCTCCCCTCCGCTGACTACATTCTCCTAGGGGACCTCAACTTCCACCTGGAGAACAACAACGACAACAACACCACCACCCTGCTGGACAACCTCGCCAACCTCGGACTCAAGCAACTGGTAAACACCCCCACCCACTACACCGGACACACGTTCGACACAATCTTCTCCTTCAGCCACTCCACCGGACTCCACTGGACAGACCACAGCTGCGTCCACTTCAGCTTCAGAAAGACCACAACTCACCACCTCCCACAACAGGTTCCCCGCAGGAGCTGGAACAAGATCACCACGGACCAGCTCACCACATCACTGAACCAGAACCCTCCCACCAGATCTACGGACCCCAACCAAGCAGCCAACAACCTCACACAGTGGATCACCAACTGCGCTGATGACCTCGCTCCCCTGAAAAACCATCCCAGCAAGCCCGGAAGCAAGAGAGCCTCCTGGTTCAACGACGACCTCAAGAACTCCAAGAAAAACTGCAGCACCCTCGAGAAAGCCTGGCGAAAAACCCCGACCACAGACAACATGACCGCCCTCAAGAACGCCACCCGCAAACACCACCAGCTGATACATACCACCAAGAAGTCAGCATACAAGGATCGACTAGACAACAATGCACACAACAGCAAGGAACTCTTCAGCATCGTCAAGGAGCTCTCCAACCCCAGCGCCGGAAACAACGACATCCCCCCCTCACAAGACCTCTGCGACTCACTTGCCTCGTACTTCCACAGCAAGATCGCAGAAATACACAACAGCTTCGGCAAACAGTCCACGTACCCAACCACAGAACCAACGCCCCCCACCACCACCCTCCGCGCCTGGACCCCGGTCAGCACCGAAGACACCATCCACACGATGAACACCATCCTCTCCGGATCACCAACCGACCCATGCCCCCACCACATCTTCAACAAGGCCGACTCCGCCATCGCACCCCAACATCATCAACTGCTCCTTCAACACCGCCACCTTCCCGGAGAGCTGGAAGCATGCCGAACTCAGCGCCCTCCTGAAGAAACCATCAGCAAACCCCACCGACCTCAAGAACTACCGCCCCATCTCGCTACTCCCATTTCCCGCCAAAGTCACCGAGAAGACCGTCAACAGACAGCTTGCCACCTTCCTTGAGACGAACGGATCCCTCGACCACTCACAGCACCGAGACCGCCCTCATCGCTGCCACGGACGACATTCGAACCCTGCTCGACAACGGGGAAACAGCGTCCCTCATCCTCCTGGACCTCTCCGCAGCGTTCGATACTGTCTGCCACCGCACCCTAGTACAACGCCTCAGCAACGTCGGTATCCAAGAGAAGGCACTGGAGTGGATCATCTCATTCCTCGCCGGAAGAACCCAGAGAGTCCGCCTCCCCCGTTCAGATCCGAGGCCACCGAAATCATCTGCGGCGTACCGCAAGGATCATCACTCAGCCCCACCCTCTTCAACGTCTACATGAGCCCCCTCGCAGCCATCGCACGCCAACACAACCTCGACATCATCTCCTACGCCAACGACACCCAGCTGATCCTCTCCCTCACCAACGACCCTGCCACCGCCAGAACCAACCTACACGAAGGGATGAAAGAAGTAGCCGAGTGGATGAAGAACAGCCGCCTGAAACTGAACTCAGACAAGACGGAAGTCCTCATCCTTGGATCATCAACCTCCGCCTGGGACGACTTCTGGTGGCCCCCGGCCCTAGGCAGCGCACCCAATCCTACGGACCATGCACGCAACCTGGGCTTCATCCTGGACTCCTCCCTCTCGATGACCAGTCTCATCATCGTGTTTCAACATCCTGCGAATGCTCCGGAAGATCTTCCGATGGATCCCCACCGAAACCAGGAAGACTGTCACCCAAGCACTCGTCACCAGCCGACTGGACTACGGAAACACCCTCTACACCGGAACCACAGCCAAGCTGCAGAAAAGACTCCAACGCATCCAGAACGCCTCTGCACGACTCATCCTAGACATCCCCCGACACAGCCACATCTTCGGACACCTGAGAGACCTGCACTGGATCCCCGTCAGCAAGAGAATCATGTCTCCTCACCCACGCACACAAGGCCCTCCACGACCTGGGACCCAGGTACCTGAACAACCGCCTGACCTTCTACACTCCCACCCGCCAACTGCCATCGACCAACCAAGACCTCGCCACGGTTCCACGCATTCGAAGAGCTACCATGGGAGGAAGATCCTTCTCCTACCTAGCAGCCAAGACTTGGAACTCCCTTCCCATCCACCTCCGCCGCACCTAAGACCACATCTCCTTCAGGAAACAACTCAAGACCTGGCTGTTCGAGCAGTAGCGGACCCCTCTCCCCCAAGCGCCTTGAGACCCTCTGGGTGAGTAGCGCGCTATACAAATTTCTTGATTGATTGATTATTGTGCCATTTTCAAATTTTCACAGTCCTCAAAATGCTTAATTTATCATGTTGCAGATTACGCAGCGCGTCCATAAACCCCTCTCTGCGAGCGGGCACAGTAGGTACAAACTGAGACGAGGTTTCAGCATTTGACATTTTCCAGCAACCAACGCTGCAGGTCCCGTGAAATTACTTTCAATTTAAAGGTCCTCCCGTGAGAGCATGCATCATCCCTGGCTGACATTTTAAATGCATTTTAGGTTTGAAGGTCACTTTGATCCAGGATTGTAATGGGTCAGTAAGGTGCGAGTGCCTTGGTGTGGCAAGTAGATTAAATCACCCACCATGGTTGTCATGGCAGTCCAGCGGGTGGTGCAAAACCAAGGCAACTGGCATTCACTAGAGGGGCAGGGGAGAGAGTAAATCTATTCATCCTTGTCCAGTTTAGCGCTGGTTCTGCAGGGTAATCTATAAAAGTATATCAAGGAGATCCGAGCTACATGTGACTTTCTCTTTTTTATAAGGCCATGAGCTTGTGGCTATTAACTCCTTTTAGGCCAAGCTACTCTAGCCTGTGCTAAGTGTAATGTTATGTTACTATCTTATGTTAAGTTGTCGTGTTATGATATGTTAAATTAGGTTATGTTATGGTATCGATTGATTGATTTGAGTTTTGAACTTATATAGCGCATACTGTCACCCCAGGGGTATCCTGGCACTTTAGACTAAAAAGCCGAACCACGATGGAACATGTCGCAACTGAAGGAGCAGAGAGAGAGGGCTTGGACTAAGCCTTAGGAAAGAGCCAGGTTTTCAGATTCCTACAAAACTCTAGCAAGGCGCTGATCTAGCTAAGGCTCTGGGGAAGTCCATTCCACAGTCGGGCGCCGGCCACACTGAATGCCCTTCCTCCTAGCCTGGACCGTTTGAATCTAGGCACCGTAAGTAGCCCGGCACTGGAGAAACGGAGCTGCCTTGTAGGTTGATACCAGGAGAACCTTTCCTGAATAGGAACAGGGCCTAGTTCATGTATCACTTTAACGACCAAGATTAGGGATTTGAAACGAACACGTTCCATCACTGGCAACCAGTGCTGCTCTCTCAGAGCCAGTTTAGTCGATGAGCAGCGTTGCCAGCCAAGGGCTAGTTTAGCAACTGCAGACTGGATTCTTTGGAGCCCCTGCAAAATGTATACTGGGGCCCCCAGATACAAGGAATTAGAGTAGTCCAGCCTGCTGCCTACTACTATACTACTTACGACCACTGATCAGGCCTCTTTAGGTAGCAAGAGGAGTATTTTACGCAGCATACGTATTAAAGCAAAACTGACACTGGCGGTCTTATTTGCCTGTGATTCCATCTGGAGATCACTGTCAATCAGCACCCCCATATTACGTACCTTACTTACCGGGGTCAGTGGTTCCTCCTCTGGGGTAAGCCTGAATTCAGAGGGAAATTGTCTAGGTAGCCTACCAGAGGAACAGTACAGCAACTCGGTCTTTCCAGCGTTAAATTGTAGGGAATTCCTTCGAAGCCAGTCGGCTGTCTTCCGCATGCATTCCTGGAACAGGTCCAGAGATACTGCGTTATCACCCTCCAGAGAGAATGCCAGTTGTGTGTCATCCGCATAGTTGACTAAGCAGACTCCGGCAGACTTTATAATGGGAAGCAGGGGCTGCAGATAAATATTAAATAAAATGGGACTGATCGCGGAGCCCTGCGGCACCCCATGGATGACTGGTGATTTATTAGCAGTGAAAGGAGCTAGTGTTACCACCTGGTGTCGTCCTGCTAGGTAAGATTGTAACCATTGCAGTGCCCGCCCCTTCACTCCTAGCTTCTGTGGTCTCTCCAGTAGGATGAGATGGTTCACTGTGTCAAATGCGGCCGACATATCGAGAAGCACTAGCACAGTCGCATTCCTGTTGTCGGCACGCATCCGTAGGTTATCCAGCATTGTGACTAGGGCCGTCTCCGTCCCATGACCAGGGCGGAAGCCAAACTGATCCTTGTCAAACAAGGAGTCCACATCCAAAAAACACGACAGTTCCCTACTAACTGCTTTTTCTAAGATTTTCACTGGGTAGGGTAGGAGGGAAATAGGCCTAAAATTAGCCGGTACTGACGGATCCAGGGAAGGCTTTTTAATCAATGGAGTCACCACCGCCAGTTTCCATTCCTCTGGGACCACTCCTTTCTCCAGGGACTGATTACATATCTGCCTCAACCAAGGAAGAGTGTCTCAGCCAGATGATTTCCAAATTCTGGAGGGAAAAGGATCATTCGGGGAGCCTGAGGAGACACTCTCCACCAGACTGTCAAATGCACCTATAGTAAGGGTTTGGAAGTTACTCAGAGATACCAGTTGTTGCTGATCTTCAGCTCCCAGCAGTCCAGGATTAAGTTGTTCGGCCTTGGTGTTAACAGTAAGGCTATCCACGATCTTAGCGATCTTATCCTGAAAATGTGTGGCGATTTCATCGCAGAGTTTTTGAGATGCTGCCACTTTATTGTCCATACATTTAGGGGCAGACAGTGCCTTAGTAATTTCAAAGAGTGCCTTTGTCCCATTTGATGCGTGGGCAATTGAACTGGCATAGAAATCTGCCTTGGCCTTAAAATGCTTTCTTTATAGTGCAGCTGTCTCTGTCTTAGTTCAATTTTTTCTTCCTCCCCATATCCCTTTCTCCATTTCCTCTCCCCCTTCTTGCGGAGCAGGCGGAGCTGTTTCAGCTCCCCATTAAACCAAGGCGCCATGACCTTCCTCCTATTTTATATCCTCTTCATGGGGATTGCCTGGTCTAGGATAGCAGATATATGGTTAGTATAAACTATGTAATTCTCATCTACAGTTAAGGTAGGATCAAAGTATGTGGTCTCTGGAGCAAAAGCTGTGGTTCCAGTCTGACCCAGTTTTGCCTATTCCCTACCTATCCTATAAGACCTTTGCTTGCCTACACTGGCCCCCGAGTGCTCCATCCTGATGCTGAACAGGACTAAATAGTGATCTGACCCGCTCTGAGGCATTATATTAAGTACCCTTGTAGTGGCCTGGTTAGAGAATAACAAATCAAGGACATGCCCCCCTTTATGTGTCGAACTTTCCACCATCTGGGTAAGATCCAAATTTGTACACGTGTGTCTTAAATCTCGCAGATGGCTATTAGCCTTCCCATCTTCCCAGAGGTTGAAATCTCCAAGAATAATCATTCTGGAGTGGGCCAGCGTAAGATTGGTAATAATATCAAAGAAGTTCTGGTAATCTGTTGCGTCCCCCTGGGGGCCTGTAGCATAGCAATCCAGTAAGTAGGTTCCCGCTTACAGAGTATAGTAAGAACCCCATCACTTCAATACCCTCCACTTCATTAATCTGCAGGAGTCTAAAATCCAACTCCTCTCTGAAGATTACTCCCACTCCCCCCCCCTGCCCGCGGCCCTAGGCTTATGCAAAATGTTATAGCCACTAGGGCAGACAAATTCCAATACAGCAGTGGACTATACATTCAGCCATGTTTCTGTTAGAAGTAGTACATCGAGTCTCATATCGTCAATCAAATCTGAGACCTCTGTGGCGTGCTTTGTAACGGACCGGCAATTAATCAGCCCTCCCCTAAGAGTCTTTCCATCAGCTCTCACGGGGGCCTCAGTCTTACCCAGCTCCAGAAGTCGTTCTCTATCATATGTTATCCGTTGTTGGTCGGTTCCCAGACGGGCAGCACGTCCTGCGCCGTGCGCCTCCGGAGCGCGGACGGGCGCAGACGGGCTTGTCTCTGGCGCACCTCCGGCACGCCATCGGCGCGCCCGCTGCGCGCTTGCATTTCCCCTTTTAAGTATGCTGGGCCGTGTGATCCGCCGAGCATCTACAGCGACTAGAGCGCCTCCCAAGATGGCGCTTGCCGATGGCCATGACCCTGCCTCTCCCTCAGCCAAGATGGCGCAGTGACTGCCTAGGTATGTCTAATCACGCAAAAATAGCGTGTGGAGGGTACATTTTTTAATGTGCAAGTGAGCGAAATAAGGTCTGAGAACAATACAGTCAGCCAGCAATTAAAATAATGCACCAAAGGTAATAGTAAAAAACGACGATTTTAATACAAACAAATGCACAGATTCCTCTCTTCCTATCAAGTGTAACCTGCAAGATCGCCCTGCAGTTTAAAGTCTAAGAACTGCGTGCTTGCATTTCCCCCTTTAAGTATGCTGGGCCGTGTAATCCGCCGAGCATCTACAGCGACTAGAGCGCCTCCCAAGATGGCGCCTGCCGATGGCAGTGACCCTGCCACTCCCTCACCCAAGATGGCGCGGTGACTGCCTAGGTATGTCTAATCACGCAAAAATAGCGTGTGGAGGGTACATTTTTTAATGTGCAAGTGAGCGAAATAAGTTTTGAGACCAATACAGTCAGCCAGCTATTTTATGTTATGTTATGGTATGTTATGTTATGTTTGTTATGATATGATATGTTATGTGTATTTGTAGAACGCATGACTCACCTGGGAGGGTATCCTGGCAGAGGCAGAGCTGGTCGGGCCTGTGGCCTAGGAAAAGAGGCAACGTTTTAGATGCTTGTGGAACTCAGCTTCTGATTGGTCGGCTCTTGTGTGAAGGGGCAGATGGTTCCAGGCTTTGGAAGTGAGGTAAGAGAACATGCCGGCTCTCTGAGTGTGGCGGATGTGAGCGAGTAGGAGTCCGGCCGAGCGGAGGTTGGAGGTTATGTAGAGCTTTGTGTGTGTGTGTGTGAGGAGCTTGAAGAGTGTGTGCTTGTGAATGGGGAATCAGTGAAGGTCTTTGAGGTGCGGGGTGATGTGTGCGTGGTGAGGGAGTCTGAGTGTGAGTTTGGCCGACAGGTTATGTGTGGTCTGAAGCCTTTTGGTCGGTGGGGTGGTGATACCAACGCAGAGAGCATTGCAGTCTATCCAAATGAACCAATATGGTGAACAGGTTCCACATGACTGGCACAATGAATTGGAATCTCATCCAACGTGAATCTGCATTTATCCCTATGCATGGTCAAACTGCTTACTTCAGTGTCATTGTCTCTCTATGCAACTCTACATTATGTTCATCATCATCATTTGCCTCATACACCAACATATATAGCACTGAGTAAGAGACTAATATTCAGTTGTGCCTAAAGCAAATTATTCATCGCCATATGTAATACACTGACTGCCCATATCAAACCAAAAGCCACTCTTGTGAATTGAAAGATTCTTTCCAAAATGAGGAAGGCTGTAAAGTGTTTTGATCCAGGGTAATCAGGTGAGAAGCAACTTTAAATCTAGAAGATGATCCAGGATCTCTATGACAGCCAGAGTTACAAGACACTGGCGCTGCTTCCTTTTATCCAAGACTCCTGGACTCACATGATACCCCATACTTGGCTAACTTGAAGGATATGTTTATTGTGCCCTTGTGGCTCTGCAATATTGTTTCCAATGATATGAAATGGCCGGAGTATCTAGTATGCTGACAGGTTGGGCTGACAGAGGACTAACTCTATCAGGACCCCGATCTGCATGACTCATCTCATGTGCAGGAGAGAGGCATGCAGTAAAGCAGCCATAACACCTCCGCTCAGAGACCTGAGGACCACCCCGAACTCAGGATATTGGTGTATGTTATTGTCAAAATAGTAGGACCTATTGTTCTTACTTTCACTAGCACACATGGCATCGTTGCTATACAACAGGTGGCATGTAACTGTGACACTGACTGTGGGGAATTCTCTTGATTTAGCAACACCCCAAAATTCAATTCTGTGTTAGCACCTTGAGTCCATCCCAGGTGATTTACTGCACTTTGTAATCACTTGATTGATTGATAGCTAAGTTTTGTAGGATACACCCATCTAGCCCCCCAATGATTTTCCACTTTTTACAACCTGTCTTTTGGACTTTTACTGTGAATTAGTCTCACTACCTGAGTCTCAATCATGCTAAATTTACAGGTATTTAACTGACTATTCTAACCACCAGTTGCACTTTTTAAGATAAGAGGCGCTGAGCTTGTTGTACATGAACACATACATGTGGGAACAGTGTGGGTTGTGCATTTGCGACTGCCATCTTGCACAACGCGGTATCTGGCCACAGGTAGTCTGTCATAGAAGGGTAGACCATAATGTGAGTGGGCATTCATATTGTAGGTTTGTAGTGCTTACCCAAACCCACAGACCACGCACGCAACCTGGGCTTCATCCTGGACTCCTCCCTCTCCATGACCAGACAAGTCAACGCCGTCTCCTCGTCGTGCTTCAACATCCTGCGCATGCTACGTAAGATCTTCCGATGGATCCCCACCGAAACCAGGAAGACGGTCACCCAGGCCCTCGTCACCAGCCGTCTGGACTACGGCAACTCCCTCTACGCCGGAACAACCGCCAAACTCCAGAAGAGACTCCAGCGGATCCAGAACACCTCAGCACGACTCATCCTGGACATCCCCCGCCGCAGCCACATCTCCGGACACCTGAGAGACCTGCACTGGCTCCCGGTCAACAAGAGAATCACCTTCCGGCTCCTCACCCACGCACACAAAGCCCTACACAACCAAGGCCCAGGATACCTCAACAGCCGCCTCAACTTCTACGCTCCCAAACCCCAGCTTCGATCGACCAGCCACGCCCTCGCCGCCGTCCCCCGCATCCGAAGAGCCACCACAGGAGGAAGGTCCTTCTCCTACCTGGCCGCCAAGACTTGGAACTCCCTTCCGACCCACCTCCGCCTGACCCAAGACCACCTCGCCTTCAGGAAGCAGCTCAAGACCTGGCTGTTCGAACAGTAGCGGACCCCCTCCCCCCAGCGCCTTGAGACCCTCCGGGTGAGTAGTGCGCTATATAAATGCTTTGATTGATTGATTGACTGAAGATCTGTTGTGCTTGCACTGTAAGGCACATTATAGAAGAAATCTACACCGAGGTACAGTTTCGCTCCAATAATGCCTATAGTTTCAGAGAGGTATCAAAGGAAGGGTTAAGGAGGAAATCTGCATCTATTAATCAGTTTGCCACTCTACACGTGACTTGGTACAGTCCAGGCACACTGGAACAGAGACGGAGGGCCAGACCTAGAGACAACACAGGATGGAACCGCTGCATCAGACTCACCTTTGAAGATTTGGTGGGAAGGAATCTGGCAGATGTGTCATCTAGGGGGAGAGCTGAGGCTCTCAAGGAAACTCTTTCCACAGACAGCTTGAATTCGCCCTATTGATTTGTCCCCAAAAATATTGTGCAGGAGGGTTGGGAAAGGGGTGGAGGGATGGTGTGGCATTTTAGGATTGGTCAGGGGCACCTGACATCTAGAACTTTCTATCCCCACTTGAAAGCCCCTGCCCAAGGGAGAGACAGTTGAGAAGCCACTGGACTTGGGAGCAATGATGGGAAAAGAACGCCCAGCCAATAGGAGAAGCCACCTGATGCTCAACCGGGATGCACTTTTGGACTCTTACTCCATCTGACTCCCAGCCAGGACTTGAATGGGTCTCTCCAGGAAGAATGCCCCCTGAGTATTAGGGGTGGCATGGACCTGCTGGGAAACTCTGGATGGTTCCCCTGGAGACTGGTCCTGGGCTCTGCGGACCCACAGGTGCCCTTCAGGAGACTCAGGGACCTGGGAAGTGCAGCAGGGTGAGTGTTTTCTGTCTGGCTGTGGGGGGCTACACAAGATGTCCCCACTAGCAGGAGCAGAGGACCAGAACTCAAGCAGAGGACAGGTCTGGTGCTGGGAGCCCTTAAAAACCCAGCTCACAACAAAAACACCTTTAATGGTCACAAGGCCTGAAGACAATGCTCGTGGTGGCTAGGACTGGCCCCCAGGAGCAAAACAAGGCCAAACTTGTAACCACTGTGCCAATGGTGCTAGAGAAAAGGGCCTGAGAAGTCTGGCCCCTGCAGAACAAATCAGAAAGAAAAATGAAGCATGTAGTACCTTGTGGCATGTCTTCCAAATACCCCCAGGATGAGCCAGGACCTGGGGATTGGCACATCTTTGCCTTGTCAATTCCCTATCAGGAGGAGGTGTGTGAGGGGCCCGCTCACTGAGCTTATTATATGCCCAGAGGCCCCCTCATCGCCCTGGTCATGTTGCATGTAGCTGCTGCCTGTTCTTGTGTCTGGAGGGAGCGAACGTGTACTGCACCAGAAATGTGCACATGAGTGCGGTGCCTTCGGGCCTGCTCATGAGTGGGTTTCCTGTGATGCCCCACTCCCTACCGCATTCGGCTGCCCTGCGGTCTGGGAACCCAGGAATTAAAAAGAAACAAAGGAAATTAATCCAGTGCAAGGCTGCAAAACAAACAACATTGAAAAGCAGCCACTTAAAAAATACTCATCAATACAAGGCGGAGCACCCCATAATGACCCAAAAGGGGGATCATTTGCGGATCAGTTTGCTTCTTTGGAGTCCCAAAATGGGCGAAGGCATCACCAATGTATTGTAAAGGTTTTGAGACTGGGCTGAAAAAGTTGCAGCATATTTGTAGTGAAACTTACCCTAAGTCTCCTGGGGTCGTATGAAGATGACCCCAGGAGAGGTTTATCCTAATTTTTAACACTCATAGTGCAGAAGGCTTGCTGTTAGGCTCTGGAGTGTGAGGGCTCTCTAGCAGTTGACCCTAAAGCTGTATTTGCAGCTTAATGAATATAAAAGAGAGACTTACAGACATGTTTTTAATTTAAAAAAAATTATTTGCAACATTAATATCATCAATAAATGGTTATTCGTTATAAAAACTTCTTTGAAACTGTGATTATTGATTTCAATGGGGCTACAATGTTGTATCATAATGTGGGTGCTTTTACTAATGTGATGCCACCCTAACAAAGTCGTTAGGCCTGTCTTAGGTATAATGTAACCCAATTATATTTTGATATCAATGTGATATAGGTGGGGGGATTGTGATTATGGGATTCCGGGCCCTCTACGGGTGTAATGTGCTATGAAGGTGTCACTAAAGGTATTTCCATTCTCCTGATGCACATATTTGTAATTTAAAGTATAGTATTTAGAAGTGTGTGTAATATAAGTACTTTTCATTTTTTAAAGAAAAAGGACTGACTAGACAATGGCTTATTGAGTGTTGTTGTTGGTTATCAGCAGGCTGGGGTTACTAGCCTATACCACCTCCTCTGAGTAGGCCTTGGACCGCTCTGTTTCACTACCCTGAAAAAGTCAAGTACTACAAAGAGGTACTTGGAACCCAGTAAAAAGACAATTGTGAACGTATTAATTGCGAAAGACTCACATCCTTCGCAACTGATATCTAAATGATATTTTTATTGCGCTGTTTTCAAAGTTCCTGGTACTCGGGACACTTCATGTGTCCTGCTGCAACTCACACAGCACATATCAGAAGTCCTGGAACCCTCTGTCTGCAAGAGGGCAAAGCAGGTCCAGACTGAGCCAAGTTTTCAGTATTTGACATTTTTGGGCAGCCAGAACTGCAGGATCCATGAAATTACTTTCAATTGAAAGGCGCTTACCTTGCACCATCCCTGGCTGACATTTAAAAGTGCTGGAACTTCGAAGGTCACTTTGATCCAGGAACGGAATGGGGCAACGAGGTGTTAGTGTCTCAATGTGGCATGTTGATTAAAGCACCCGCCGGAGGTTAGCATGGCAGTCCAGCGAGAGCTACAAAACTAAGTTAACTGGCATTCACGGAAGGGGTATAGGAGAGCATACATGGCACACTGGACACTTCCTTGTCCAGTTTAGCACTGGTTCTGGCAGGGTAATCTATTAAAGTATATCAAGAAGCTTCTGCCCTAGTCTTCTGTATGAGGTCATGAACAAGTGGTTGTCACCTCCTTTTATGGAAGGCTACTCTGGCTTTTGTTAACCAATCCCTGTATTCACCGATGACGTCAGTGGCATGCCCTGGTCGCTGGTTCTGATATTCTGATAGCCCTACTGAGACTACATTCAAAATGACCACCCAGTTGGATGGTGACTCCTCCATTGAATAACTGCAATGTGTTTTACAAGCAAATGGGGCTGACCATCCAGCAGCAGACCAAATTTTCACTCACACTGGGGTGCTTTTTTATAGACAACTTCAAAAAGGTTTCATTGGTCAATGGAATTATGCAAGAAAAAGTGGAATACTTGGGCATGCAGAGTGGATTGAACTGAAGGGTGTCCTGTGGGTGGCGGAGGACAGCCTCTAGCAAGTCTAAAGTTTTAGGGCCATATGTATCAAGCTAATTAGCATTCGCAAAGGCCGAAATTCTGCGAATTTCGGCCTTTGCGAATGCTAATTAGCTAAACGGTACGTATGTTACATGTTTGATGCAAATAAGGAATCGCAAAATTTGCTGTTCCTTATTTTGCGATTGCACTTAAGGAATCGCAAATTTTGCGATTCCCTAAATGCAATGTATCAAACAAAAAATATTCAAAAAATGCCCATAAGGATTCGCGAATTACCACCAACTTCTAGTTGGTGGTAAGTTGCGAATTCTTTTTAAAAAGCTTTTTACAAAAAAACAAAGGTGCCATATGATGCTCATACATGCCCTTAGGGCATATGGCGCACATACATGTCCTTACATGCGCATGCACATACATGCCCTTAGGGCATGTATGTGCGCCATATGCCCCCACATGTCATTTTCAGGGGTGCAGCAGGGTGTTCTTGAGACACCCCTGCACCCTTGAAAAAATTCCTAATGTGCGATTTGCAAATTGCTAATCGCAAATTCCCCTTTCATTCCTATGGGCCTCCTGGCCCATAGAAATGAATGGGTAATTTGCGATTAGCAATTTGCTAATCGCAAATTAGGAATGGTAAGGAATCGCTATAAAAAAGCGATTTTGTACATACATACCGTTTTGCGAATTCTAAATAGCGATTCCTTAAAAATCGCTATTTAGAATTCGCAAAACGGAGCTATGATACATATGGCCCTTAATCCCTTAACCGGCTGTTGCGGCAACAGCGAGTCACCAGCTAGCAACAAAGCAA
This sequence comes from Lissotriton helveticus, assembly GCF_964261635.1. Lineage (NCBI taxonomy): Eukaryota > Metazoa > Chordata > Amphibia > Caudata > Salamandridae > Lissotriton > Lissotriton helveticus. The sequence goes on along the minus strand of NC_136071.1, from coordinate 1,009,587,339 downwards.
TTTGGAAAGCGCAGCCTGGAGTCCACCGGCTGTTACTGGTTTGGGGCGTCTAATTGGCTTGCCAGCCAACTCAGCAGGTTTGGGGCACTGATAAAAAGACAATCTCACAGCAGCATCTCCACTTAAAACAGGGTTATTTTTAATTTCGCTGCCATTCCCCAATTACATAGTTAGTTTAAATTAACTAATATGAAGTTTCTAATGTTAATCAAGTTAAATGTTCTTAAAGTTAGTTGTTTCCTTCAAACCCTATGCTATAAGAGGAGAGAGTGTGTGTTGGTGTGTGTGTATGCTGGTGTGTGTTCTCGTAGTAGAATGCTACTCTCCATAAAGCCCTTTAGCGCCTCGTCAGGGGTAAAAAACGCGATATAAATACAATTACAATTGTGTTTCAGTTCAACCAGTATTTTCAGGCGGGGTGCTAGAATGGAACAACTCACCCTAGTTCACCACAACACCAGTTCAATAAAGTGACTTGGTGGCAGCAGGAGAGAAGACAGCCTGGACGCTATTCTACGACTAGAGAAAGAGATGGAGTAAGTGCGCCTCACGTTTTATTTTGTGGTCGTCTTCCCTATTTGTCCATTTAATGTGTGCACCTACATGGTATTTCTGTTGGGCTGTTCGTGTTGCAGTTATGAGTTTGTGTTCCTATGAAATTAAATACGATACAAATATTTTTTTGATTTACAAAAAATACCAAATTGTGCATGGGTATTATTTTTTTTGTGTATTCTTTGATTTTTGATGCAAAAATGGACATGCACAATGCGCATTTGCACAGTGTCTTCAATTGAAAAAGCAGACTTTTTTCTCTTAAAACCGAATCTGAGAAAAAGAAGAAACGAGGCAAAACGTACTTGATAAAACAGCCATACCTTCTTTTGCGGATTAATTAGTGAGCTGATATATTTCAGTCTATTGCAATTGTAGTTAGCAGGACAGCCATCTTCTAAAGTCAAGCAATGGCCTTTAACCTTATCTTTTATCTATTTATCTTTAAAGTGTTTACGTGAATAAACGTTTAGTTATTTCTCACTGGTGCCCAGACACCAGAGGTGCAAAAGAGTAACACAACAAGGGAAAGAAAACATGAGACAATTTCAAACAAACTTTAACCCTCTGTCTCAGCGTGAGATCCCTGTCCCACTCTAAGGACTACCAGAGGACACAGTCAATCAAATGAGAGTCCATGCAACCTGGTGCGTTGGGCATAACCCAACATATTAAGTGAGTGTGAGGTACATAACTTATGAAGCCAGCATATAATTGTGCATAGCACATCCTTATGTGTAGTGGCCTATCATTCTTTTCGCAGGAGGACACATGAATATGTAAAATCAACATCCGCTCGGTGGCACATGACAAAAAAAGCATCACAACTGTGTCAGTGTGTACCTCTCTTACCTTTGGCCATGAGGAAACACGACTTAGGGGTTGATTACAATGTCGTTATGAAAGCATTCTCAATGAATCGGGTTAGGAATGCTCTCCTAATGATTCTTATTTGGGGAGTCCTACCGACCAATTACAATGTGTCAGAATTTTTACGGATTAGGGTTCAGTCCGATTCCAATTGCCTTCAATGGGAGTCTGTGTACAGAACATGAACACAGGTTCCCATTGAAAAAAGGGGTAGTTGGGGAAAACCATGCACTCTGTGGCGGACACCCCATGATGCATGGTTGGGAAGAGGGTTGGGAAGAGGGATACACCCACCGGCCACATTCGGTTACCTCTGGGTGAATGGCGGAACGCAACAGGCCCCCAAAGACTGATTTCCAAGCCTGTTTCGTCTCTGGCAAACTGATTCAGAACGGCTGCCCGAATAGGTCATTGTACTCGCTCATTCGGAGATCGTCTCCATTGGGCTGTACGATTGTTCCCGGAACGACTCGGTGCCTGAATCTCATTCAGAACCGATTCGGACAGCCAGGGCGGTTTTCTTGCATCGTACTTGGTCGTCCAGACGGGTGACCAATTAGGTCGGATACAAGGGTTCTGAATCGGATTCGACAATACTGAATCCCATCTGGAGCCTTTCCTAACGACCTGGGAATTGGTCCTTTAGTGGTAGAAGGAAGCAGCATCGCTGTGACTCTTCAGCCCCCTCCGTCAATAGGACCTCTTCTTGCCAGACCTGCCGGGCATCACTTGCACTTTTGAACAATGTTGTCAAGCCAACGAAGGTCAATGGGGGAGGGCCTGATTAGCTGTCCTCACTGCCTCCTGCAAGTTAGCTCTTTGTTTGTATTTATGTACAATGGAACAACACCAAGGTCACATTACAGAATCTGCTGCAAAAAACGTCAAAAAGTTCAGCTTATTATAGCAATGCTGCCACAATTTAACATTTGAGATGATGCCTCAACTGGATGTGCACCCCCTGTCTACTAATGAATGTGCAAATTCATTTTAAAGTTAGAATTCCCTCATTTTTATGGGAGGAAAGCTCCTTGCAAAACCCTTTTGTGTTCAGTCATGCTCCGACTATGGAAGAATGTACATGAAACAAATGAGCCCAGAGGGAGGTGTTAAATGTCCTCACCCATGTGGACATTTAACCCCATTACCCTGGGAGCAGTTTGGGTCAAGTTAATAATGGTGTCAAGGTTCCACCAGCCTACCTTCAAGTGGAGTCCTAGGGGGAACAATATGGGTTGAGACTACAGTGCTGTGGAAAAGTCAGCCCATAACGCACCGGATGCCCAGGCTGCTGGTGCAGGGCGACTCTTCGTTCCCATCTTAAATAATTACCAAATAAAGAGACGGGCGCTGAAGGCAGGAAAACAAGAACAGAGTTTTATTTCTCATGAGGAGAGCATGTCATTTCGGACACTCTCATAGTGTCTTCAGGAGGTGCTCTAACAAGTTTCTCTGAGGCTTCGTCTTTTATACACAGGTTTATGGCACACAGACATCCTTCATTACAATCAAGACATTGTGAAGTATGAAGATATTCCAACACGTGGCTACAGTAGGAACCCTTATCCTCCATACAATAGGAGGGGGCTGTCACGCAACTGAGTGTTCTGCTGATTCCTTTGGAATGTGTGCTCCTGATCGAATCTCAGGGGGTGGGGTGGTCATGATCAATAGTGGCTCCTTTCAAGAGAGGCGAGTGCATACAGTAGTGGGCAATAAACTGTATCCTCAGGCCAAGGGATGACCAGCGGTCCGTGTAGACAATCTGGCTCAGAGGTCGGGGTCATCAAAGGAGGGGTATTCATGGAGGGAAAGGAGGTGTTGGTCAGGCGCGGGGTGTGATTCTCAGAGACAGAGTCATGTGGGAGGGGAGGGCTCATGACTTGTGCATGTGAGAGCCGGGGCGGTCAGGGTGCATGGGGGAAGCTTGCAGGGTCAGGGAAGGGCGCTGGTGATTGATCGCAAACAGCGAGACCACGGTACCTGAAATGGCTGTTGTATATATGTGTGCATGGGTCTATGCTGGCGGGATAACACAGTCAGTGTTTTGCAATGTCCATTCTGCTTACGACAAGAGGTACAGTGAACACAAATGAACGCCGCTTATGTGTATATACATTGCCAATTTCAACAGTCGCCGCTTTTTAACATATGCTAGTACATTTGTGTTTACCCCAACTGATGGGGTGTACGTATAGCCATGTGTGGCCAATGAAATAACGTTCGTCAAATGCTAGCAAATTGCTTGTAACCATATGCAGTCGATACAATTGGCGGAATGTGGTACGTATGAATTTACATTTGTTGGGTTATCGTACAAGTCTAGAGATCGACATAACACTTTAGTCGAGGGCAATCAGAAAAAAACGTTCCGACATATTATAGACTCAGGTTCTGACTTTCTTTTCAATGACATCAACATACAGTAAAAAGTGCTATATGAGACTTTTGGACTTGAGTGACCGATGAAACATTTTTGAAAGCAATAAAAAATAGTTGAGGGAGGAATTCAGTTCGGTGTAAGCAACTGGTCAAGGGGTGGGTAGAAAGTTCAGGAAGGGGGGGTCTTAGTGAAAATGTTTTTTCAACGATGAGCCACCACTGGTAGACTCTGGTAGTCCGTTTTCTTTTCGTTGGCGCTTTTGAGCACCGGTGGTGGAGCTATAAGTCCAGCTCGGAATCATCCTTACGCGTTGCAGGGTGCGATCAGTCCTCTGCTGTTAGATCACAGTCCTGTTTCCTAACTGATCTTCTTAGGGGTGCCTTATGCTGGGCACCTGCGTGTCTTTCTTCTTCCGTGGCAAAACCTAATTCTATAGTCAAAGTTTTTGCGAAAAGGGTGAGTTTGTTGAATAATCGAGGGAAGAGAGGGCGGAGTGGGGCCAGATCTTTGAACACACCAAGGGACCAAGGGAGCAAAGGACAACGAGCAGGCAGGCCCATCAGTCGGACTCAAAAGGGGACGGGGACTTCAGGCACGAGTGGGTCAGCAAGTCGAGGGCTTCAAGGCAGCCCTTCATTCCTTCATCTGCCGAGTTTGAGAGTTGTGCCTCGTCCCGCGTCTCGTTGCTCTGCGGCTCCACCTTTGGTCGCGGTCACATGTGCTTCATGATCTGTGGCCAGGCTGTGCGTCATGTCCAGCTCCTCTCCTCCGGTGATTGTATCTTTGAATAGGTAAAAAATAAGTTTTAGAAAAACTGGCAGGAGAAGACATTTATATATCTCAATTCCGTCCCCAATCCTATGTAGGTGGGGGATAAGTTCATCGGTCACAGTCAGAAGTCATTATTTATGGAGTATGTAGGAGGGCATTATCATTGAATTCATAAAACCCATTTGGTGTTCATTCGTGGAGAGATATTGGACCTTTATACACAGTGTATTATATCAAAACTCAAAATTGAGTCCTTATGTAGAGACTCGCCCTTCCCTTTAACCCAAGTATCGACAATCTTACATTTCTCTTTGGGGTCGGCTAAATCTTGCAAGCAGGGGCATTATCGTCATGAAGAAGGGGGAGGGGGGGGCAGATGTAAAACATGCGTTTCTTGGGGAATGACCGTTAATCAAGGTCATAAATTACGCTTCGAGGGAAGCTGACATGAAGCTGGGGTTAATCGGGGGAAGCGTGGGCGCTTTGGACAGGGAGCTGGGGTCAATCGGGAGAGGTGGGGGCGCTTCGGACATCCGCACTTAAGTGCAGAGGGGTGGGACACTCTGGGCATTGGGGATCGCATTTCTAATGAACTGAAAAACAGAAGACCATTGACGTTATAGTCCCCCTATAAAAAGGCCAGATTAGGGGACATCAGTCGTCTGACCTGTCCTTTCTTTCATTACCAACTCGGGTTCTATCGTTTTGCAGAAAGGAGAGGTAGTAATATGGCAAGTCACAATCGTTTTGGTTTCGGTCAATTTTGCTGAACACCTTTGTGTTCGAGGAGACCCAATTATGTTTTGTGCCGGAGGGGCACAACGTCACCATACAAGGAAAGAGGGAACAGGGGGCTTTGAAGAGAGAGAGAGAGAGAGAGAGAGAGAGAGAGAGAGAGAGAGAGAGAGAGAGAGAGAGAGGGAGAGAGGGAGAGAGACCGCACTCTAAATGGTCCATTCTGTACACGTGTGACATGGAGCGAGATAGAAAGAGGGAGAGAGAGAGAGAGAGAGACGTGTACAATAATGGTCGATTCAGTGCGCACATAACACAGAACAGCGGGGGTTAAGCAATACGGAAACACAGGCAGAGGGATGACGTAGATCTATACATCACGTACACAAACTCAGACGGGGGAGACAGTACATGTATTATATACAAAAATCCAAGACAAAACATAGAACAGTTATTGGCCAAAATGATCTCTTCCTGTACGCTGTGCATTCTCAGCATCCTAAGCTCTCTTTACCTTTTTTTTTCTTCTCTTTTTATTGTCGGCTGCCTCTACTGGTGGTTTTGATTGCACACACTTACACCTCTGCCAATTGGTCATGAACTAACCTGGTCGGGCTAATGCTCACGGTGGCATTTTCGAGTCATTTTAGCAAATGTGTTTCCAGGCTGAGACAACAGTTGGTGTCAATTGGAGAACAATGGGGCAGCTTTGAGTTACAGGTCTATGAGGATGCGAAAAAGGAGGTAGTAGGTTTTAAATATTGGCAATATTCCTAACCCTCCCGGCGGAGGATACTTGTGTAAACCTCACCTCAGAGTATTCTTTAAACTTTTCCCTATTTAGTTAAGCGTAGAGTGCTTAATCATGAGTGCACATTTTTTTTGGTTGTATTATTTGGGGTGCGTAGGCACCATAATCGAACGCCTTTTTCCCGTCTCTTCGTCCGTTAGATCACCATTTTTGTACATTAATCGACATTCCGATGTGACCTGCAGAGAGAGGGAAAAAAGAAGGGGGCAGGGGCTACATTGATAGACACATTAGCGTGCATAAACCCAGAAAGGCTTTTACTTACTGCATACTCGGCCTATCTCCACGGGATGCAGTCCCTGCCAACTGGGCGTTCAAGCCCAGGTGGACCGTTAGTGTGACTTTTCTTATACAGGTAGTATATAAAGCATAGGCTAAATACCAGGATCTTTAGCGGTTGCTTTTGGCTGTACAAAAAGGGAAAAATACACAACTAAAACTTGGACCCTTCATATCTGCAATATCTCTATATATTATATCTTTTAACCCTTAACTAATCGAGCTGAGTCATTTCACCTGTATTTTAGTTATATCGGAAACAGGGGTCATTTATTCGAAACGTACCAATTTACACGTGACAACTACGTAGTTTTTCAAAAATCTTTAATAAAAAGGTCAGTGCATAAATACGGGCCTACAACCCAGGGGGCTGGCCAGAACCGTACATGTGGGAATACTTATTTAGTGGAAAACCTAATAGAGTCGGTGGTCGTTAATTTCATAATAAAAAGTGCGACAACTGCAATATAATCATATCGAAACTTCAGTGTGAGCGAGTATCATAAGCATTGAAATTCGAACTTTCAATAATCATGACGCGCCAAAACTTAACAACAATTCATTGTCCGAATGTTCAATCGGTACCCATCTCATGTCAATTCATTGTCCTTCATTGTCCGAACACATAATCAGTACCCATCTCATATCAATTCATTGTCCGAGCTGACAGTATACATCCTATATCAATCCATTGTCCGAACATATAATCAGTACACATCCTATATCAATCCATATGTTTAAAAACTACATACATATCCCATGACACCAAGGCTGAGCAATCGGGGTACAATAAGGAGTTGAAAGTTTCATTTGCATCGGCGCCATTTTGGGTGGAGTCAGGCAGATCCAGGCATAGTCTAAATCTCCGCTAACTCATGGTTGGCCCAGAGCCTCTTTCGGCAGCCCAAAAGTTCTGTTTAAAGGGCAAAAGAAAGGATCGGTGGTCTGAACCATCAGTCAAAAAGGGGGGAGGGAGGCAACAATTTTCCTACCGGGTCATACTGGGTTTTCACCGGAACTGATCCGAACTGTAGTCTGCAGGATTCTAGTCATTCAAACTGAGGCTGGCGCCGGCATGGGAGCGCCGACGTCTCGCGGCTACATTTCCATCGTTCCGTGGGCAATCCTGGCAGTCATTCCCCATCGGGGGTATCTGCGGGAGTCGGGGACTCCCGCGGCTCCTCTAGAATCTTCAAGGTCGAGGAGAACTTTTATGATGGTGGAATCAGCAAGCAACCGGGCCATTCCTTCATGCTGGGCCCGCTCTTGCAAGGTCGACCGCCATTTTGAGAGTTCAAATGAGCAGACGGGCTCCAACCTGCCGGGCGAGGCGTTGCAGCATCGCCACAGTGGACGAACCCTTTGCCGGGTGTGAGGAGCGTTGGGGGTGCAGCTGGGGAGCCTTCACCTGGGGAGGTGGGAGAGGCTCGTTCGCGCCGCCTCTCCCTCCCGGTGCACCCCACGGCGTCTCGCTTGACATTTGTTATGGCCGGACCAGGTGATGAGGACGAGGGGGGGGGTCGGAGGCATGTGCAAGACATCCCCCCCAGGGTTGTCGCAGCCATTATAGAAGAAGTGGGGCCTAGCATGTTTCGGGCCGGGCCTCCGGTTGATGGCGGCCGGACGCTCTTCGCCCTGGCCCCAGGAACGGGTCCCTTGGTTCATCCGGTGGGGCAGACCTTGGCGCGTGGTGCCGCCTTCGGGCTATTTGCGCAGTGGCCTCTCCACCCCCAGGCCTCTTATGGAGACTGGTCCAGACTGTTCTGAGAGGGGGGGGGGTCGGAGGCTTGGACATTCCTCCCCCCTACAACTCTCCAGGGTTGTCGTAGCCGCCACCGCGGCCGGATCCCGTCGGCCCCGGCCTCCCCTCAGGCCCACCTCATGCGATGACCTCCGGCTGGCAGCAGGACCCGCCCTACATGTGTTGAAGATCTCGTCTTCCAGTTGGGCGTAGCTGTAAACCTGTTGCACTTTGGGAGCTTCCAGAATGGGGGCGGATGTCTGCTGACTTGTATCTTTCCCAGGTTGCCGTTATTGGGGCGTGGCAGGCGGTGGGACAGACATGTTTGGAGCAGTGAGGCGCGATGAAGCCTCGTTGCCTCATGGCCGTCGCAATGTCAAGCTTGGCTTCTCTTATCATTTTCATGTTTTTTATTACGGGCTTATTTCTAACGTTTCTTGTTTCTAGGACAATCATAGGTTTTATCGTTAAGTATTGTTATCGTTTCCTTATTCGTTATTTAATAAAAGTTTCATCAGTGGCCTACTGATTTCGTTTTCTTATTCCTTTCTTTCTAGTTTGTTTCATGCTAAAGTTTCTGTTAACAGGATACAGTGATCACTTCGTTATTATTGCATCTGTCCTTTTCACTAGGGGTGCTCTCTGGTCGGGCCAGATGACCTACCTCTAGTAAATGGTCCGGGTGGAACTGGTTTATCAATCAGTGGGGAGTAGATAGGCATGACAGATTACAACGGGGGACAAAGGTCCACATTACCTACCCTTCACTACTTGCAAAGACTAGACAGAGTATTTCTTTTCTATGTTATTTGCAAACAGAGAATACCTCCAAAAAGAACAATTCCAAACAGTCAATGTTCGGACAATCAATCAATCAATGAGGAACGAAATAGGCACGGCGGGTTACAATGGGGGCAAAAGCCTGCGTTACCTACCCTTCACTATCTGCAAAGGGAGAGAGAATATTCCTATTCTTCCCCGTTTGTAGGCAGAGAAGATCCTTAAGAGAACCAACTTCGAACAATTCAATGCTCGATCAAACAATCAATCAATGGGGAGAAAAATAGGTATGACGGATTACAATGGGGACAAAAGTCTGCATTACCTATCCTTCACTATCTGCAAAGGGAGACAGAATATTCCTATTCTTCCCCGTTTGTAGACAGCGAATGTCTCAAAGAGCAACAGAGCAACCAATCAATCAGTGGGGAGAAAAATAGGTATGACGGATTACAATGGGGGACAAAAGTCCGCATTACCTATCCTTCACTATTTGCAAAGAGAGAGAGACGTTCCTATCTGTCGCTGTTTGCAAACAGAGAATGTCTCCAAGAGAACCAATACTTCAAGTAGCACCCAAGGCTAAATGAACCAATCAATGATCAATACCAGTATCTAAATACCGTTTCCAATATCAATAATCAATCAATCAATCAGATGGATAAAGCCATCCTACCAATTAAACGTAAAGACGTCCTACTTAACCTTACCCGGACCGGACCATGTGGACAGTTCTTCGCCTTCCTTTTTCCAGCGCCCGATCGTTCTCTTTCTCCATGTTTTTACCGCAGCATTCCTGTGGGATTCCAGTCAGGACAATAGGTCACTTGAGAGAGGTCCGTTCGGAATCGGTGAAGTTCATTCAATCGGCAGCCGGACGAGGGCCCTCTCAAGGCAGGTATACTCCAATCATTTAGATGTTCACCCCATCGTCTGGACCTCTCTTACCGGACCTTATGTCGCTGATGGGCCCCGCGTTGGGCGCCAATTGTGGAAAAGTCAGCCCATAACGCACCGGATGCCCAGGCTGCTGGTGCAGGGCGACTCTTCGTTCCCATCTTAAATAATTACCAAATAAAGAGACGGGCGCTGAAGGCAGGAAAACAAGAACAGAGTTTTATTTCTCATGAGGAGAGCATGTCATTTCGGACACTCTCATAGTGTCTTCAGGAGGTGCTCTAACAAGTTTCTCTGAGGCTTCGTCTTTTATACACGGGTTTATGGCACACAGACATCCTTCATTACAATCAAGACATTGTGAAGTATGAAGATATTCCAACACGTGGCTACAGTAGGAACCCTTATCCTCCATACAATAGGAGGGGGCTGTCACGCAGCTGAGTGTTCTGCTGATTCCTTTGGAATGTGTGCTCCTGATCGAATCTCAGGGGGTGGGGTGGTCATGATCAATAGTGGCTCCTTTCAAGAGAGGCGAGTGCATACAGTAGTGGGCAATAAACTGTATCCTCAGGCCAAGGGATGACCAGCGGTCCGTGTAGACAATCTGGCTCAGAGGTCGGGGTCATCAAAGGAGGGGTATTCATGGAGGGAAAGGAGGTGTTGGTCAGGCGCGGGGTGTGATTCTCAGAGACAGAGTCATGCGGGAGGGGAGGGCTCATGACTTGTGCATGTGAGAGCGGGGGCGGTCAGGGTGCATGGGGGAAGCTTGCAGGGTCAGGGAAGGGCGCTGGTGATCGATCGCAAACAGCGAGACCACGGTACCTGAAATGGCTGTTGTATATATGTGTGCATGGGTCTATGCTGGCGGGATAACACAGTCAGTGTTTTGCAATGTCCATTCTGCTTACGACAAGAGGTACAGTGAACACAAATGAACGCCGCTTATGTGTATATACATTGCCAATTTCAACAGTGCCAGACTGCTGCCTCCATTGGGGTGGACAGCCATCTTCTAAAGTCAAGCAATGGCTTTCTTTCATTCTGCAAATGGATTCATTGCTATTGGAGGTCTGGAGGGCCACTTGACTGAATGTGTTCTTGATACCAGGAGGGCCACCTGAATGCCTCCATGGTTTGACGAGTCAGGGCACTGCTGCATGAGGCTTACTGCTAACTATGCCTTTTAGTTGCTGAGAGCAGAAGCTGTTTTTCTTGTAAACATTTTTTTTAATTAAAGGGAGGCAATAAGGTTATAGAAACACATTATGACAAAATATAAAAGGATTTGTAATACTTTCTCAGGGACTAAAATAGGTACTTTAAGAAAGCAAAAGCGTACTGCGAGATAATGCATGTTTCCATATCAAGCACCATCACTTTTAAATTAAGGAAACACTGAAAATAGACACAGTCATTTGTAGTATATAATTGATTAACAAATTGCACACATATCATTATCAATTTCTACTACGCTGAACTAATGAAGACTTTTTGTGCACATGCACTTCTTTTTGATAAATAACCTTATCAGGAGCATATGACAAGAGGCACATACATATGTTTACCATTTAGGTTATCAGCTTTCTTATCAGCACTTGAATAACCACTTTATTTGAAATATTGAAAACATCTAAAGAGGTGGATGAAGCTTGGTAACAAAGACAGATGTACTATCACTTATACGTAGGTCCTATTCATTTCTTGTCTTGAAAAAGATGGGTTTTGTACTGCGAAACACGTGTCGGCTGTGTGGCAAATGTTGTACTGTTGTGATACAATTTGCATATTGGAGAAGCTATAGTCTAGTGGCACCACTGTTTTGTAACTACTCAACTGATTAGGTAAACATTGTGCATTGATGAAGTTTATGTCTGGGAACTTCAGCTTCTTGGTTGCCTGTTTCAAATCTGTGACAATTAAAAAATATATAAGGCCACGTTTTGACATAAAATCGAATGACTCTTGATATTGTTAACATTGTCTTATGGAATAAAGTAACCCTTATCACATATATTGTACTTGTTTGGAGCTCCTGAGAACATTTTGTTTGATGTTAGAAAGTTTTACCCAAAACGTATGTACGAGGAGGATTTGTTAAATGAGAGAGATTTTAACTTCTCAGTCTAGACATCTATTTTCGGTTCTGCCCTAAGTGTCCTTTATTCCTGAAAATATAGGACCTTGGACACTATTACTTAAATCAATCATTAGTACATGTACAAACTAGCACCCTGCACCACTTTCTGTGACATAGCACCACGACTGCTGGTATACTTGGTATTATAGAATTGTGCATGTGGACACCACTATAACGCAGGAATTACACTTGGTATAAAAGCCCAGTACCAACAAGCATTGGAAATGCAATAGGTCTCGCACCATTAGAGTTAGTGCTTTTAGAATTGTTTATGGGTTTTTTTTGTAAATGTTTAGCATTTTTGTTTCCTGTAGCCAATGCTAAAGTATTACAAATAAAAAAAGCCATAAACATTTCTAAAAGCTCTAACTGAAATGGTCTGAGAACTATTGCACTGTGTGAGGGTGAGGGTGAGTGTGAGTGAGGGTGAGTGAGGGTGAGGGTGAGTGTGAGTGAGGGTGAGTGAGTGTGAGGGGGTGAGGGTGAGTGAGGGTGAGTGAGGGTTAAAAGGGTAAGATTTAGTAAAAGCGGTGCAAGTTTGAGTAAGAATAGATCATCCAGGGCAGCTAAAGGAAACAAGACGGAGGGAAGAGAGGGGAGGGGGGAGGAGAAATGCGTCTCGGCCGGAGCAGGGGGCGGAGCAGGGAGAGCGGGCTTTGGAATGTAATTGACACGGCCGGCCGGTCGTGAAACTGAAAGCATGGCCGGCCGGCCGTGAAAGCCTTTGATGCGGCAGGGGAAGCTCAATGCGCATTACCTATCTAACAAGCCAGCTTGTTAAACCTCACCATAGCAAATGGAAACGTTGAAAATGCGGTTTTAAAACAAATACTTCAAAATTCCATTTGTGAGGATATACGGGCTAGGTCATAAAAAAATAAAGACGGCACCATTTTGATTGCATAAATGCAAATGTGCTGTATTGTACTACTGCAGGTACCACTGTGAGTGTCTGCTGATGTTGCAGACATCGATCAGTCTATTTTCTGATAACGTTTAGAGTACTACACAAGCACGCATCCTTAACGCACATGGACACGTTTCTAGTCCACGAGCATCCACGCGGACCCCGAGAAGCGCCACTGCGTCTGGTTAAAAGGAAAAAAACGTAAGGATGGCATCTGTCTAAAAGAACTAATGTCTACAGTTCCACAAGGCCGGCTGTTCATTGCTGAAGCGCCCGCGAGGGAGCAGGCCAGCGCCAGCCCCGGCACGCGCGCGAGGACCTGTGAGGACATGTTCGCCATTGGCTGGGCTCGCACCTGAATGCCCTGTAGTACTACCGGTGTCAATGCCGCGCGCTCCCCGAGGGAGTGTCGGAGCTCTTCACGCATGGAAGGCGGACTACTCAAGCGCACGCATTATCTAATGCAGCGCGAATTATTAAATAATGCGTAGCCTTCCTCAAGGAGGTTTGTTATTTAAATGAAGCAATATATTAATATTCACTACATCGAAAGGAATAACATAACATTCAATACTTACACAGTAGCAACCAGACAACACATGCACAAAAGATACAAACACATTTCCAAACAGAACCAAGCAGTGGGCCGAAAAGTGAAGCGAGTCAAAACGGAGGGCATTGCTGTGGGGAGGGGGGAGGAGAAATGCGACGCGATATGGCAGGCAGGGGAGGGGGCGGAGCGGGGGTGTGGGAGGAGTGCGGGAACAGACGGTGAGGAGAGGAGAGTAGGAGGAAGAGAGTAGGGGAGGCACGGCGATCTACTGGGGAGGGGGGAGGAGAAATGCGACGCGACATGGCAGGCAGGGGAGGGGGCAGAGCGGGGGTGTGGGAGGAGTGCGGGAACAGACGGTGAGGGGAGGAGAGTAGGAGGAAGAGAGTAGGGGAGGCACGGCGATCTACATGAGAACTGGTTGCAAAGTATAAGGATTTAGGATTACGAGCGTTACAAAACAGATACAACAAGGAGGAGGCAGCGAGTCAAAACGGAGGGCATTGCTGTGGGGAGGGGGGAGGAGAAATGCGACGCGACATGGCAGGCAGGGGAGGGGGCGGAGCGGGGGTGTGGGAGGAGTGCGGGAACAGACGGCGAGGGGAGGAGAGTAGGAGGAGGAGAGTAGGGGAGGCACGGCCTAGCGGCCGTGCAATCAAGAAGTGAGAGGGCGGAGCTGGGGGAGGCTGTGAGAGAGAGAGTAGGCAAGGCAGGCGGCTGGGGGCATGTGCACGCGCTTTTAAGCTCAATGCGCATGCGCATTGAGCTTAAATTTCTCGTGCACTGCAAGGAATCGCCACGATTCCTTGCAAGTTGGTTAAAGAGTGGATAAGCCCCCATAGTCTCGCAAGCTCGATGCGCATGCGCATCGACAGGCGAGACCTAAAAAGGGTTCACCCAGGATTTTTCACCAGACCTAATCCTTGCAATATGGATGACACATGGATTTTAATTCAACGCATAATAAAAAAGCATACACTTAGCATGATTTAGTAATGTTTGTGAACCAAAGATACCGATATATTAATTTATGGCTGTACCTTTTTTAGGGCTCGCAAGCGAAGCTTAGCGAAAAACCCCTTTTAGTAGGGTTTCAAAAATGGACCTTGAAATTCCACACAGCTCGTGCCTGTGCATTTCAAGGTCCATTTTGATTGGGCTTTGCGTGCATGCTGTTTTTTAACAGAACACGCAATAGGCCATAGGCGGTCGCGTAGCTCCGCCTATGGCCTATTGGTGTCTGTTACGCGCACCAAAGCCCATATGTCTTCAAATATCGCGGCCTTCAATTATCGCAGCCCTGACGGCCGTGATACTCACGGGCTTTTTTTTTTGGGATCCATTTCACAGTGAAGCGCTGACGTCTTGTTGGTATTGCCGTTGATCTGCCGCTCGCTTCTGCTGAAATCACCTAGCAGCTCGCTTCCAGGGAGGTTACATCAGAGGACGGAGGTGCTGGAGAAATGCCCCATTCTGATCAAAAGGGCCCCCTACTGCACGCCTCCTCGCGAATAAATTGAGTAAAGCCGCTGAAATGAATGCAGTCTGATGTTTAGGTAACAGTTTCGCGGCGTGTGAGTTTGGCAGGCGACTGCTTTCTCCGAAGATGTTTCCGGTTTAAATTTGTACAAATAAATAAATGAACATTGAGTGACTTAAAGGAATTCATTTTTGGAGCTCTTTCTTTTCTAAATGTAAGACACAGTGCGGTCGTTTATTGAAACGAACACATCGTAGCACCCAGCCTTTTGAACTTTGTTTTACAGTCTGGTTTCATGTTCATTTTGGAACAAATTGGGTGCCTTTTTTTGAAGCAACTCACCCTCCACCCTTCCCACCACCCCTTGCCCACCACCAGCCAGCCGTGCTCCCCTCCTTTAAGCTGCAAGGAATAATATTACAGTTACAAACGTACGGTTCCAACAATATATGCTTTTCTTTTCATGTTTCCTTGCATGGAAGAAAAGCACGTTTATCTTAACATATAACATTGTGTGCCCTCGCAGTAGTTTTTGTGCTGAAAGTCTGCCACAGGTGGAAAGATGGGCTTCTTGAAAGCTCTACACAAAAATGTTTTGCTGTCGGCCAGACTTGGGAATGCTTGTTTACAATAGCGATCGCGTTTTTTCAAACTGTGGCAGACATACAGTACCATCATTCTCTCAACTCTCATTATACGGTGCACATGTACATGCTCATCCACCATCGTGCATTGCCACCACCAGGGCCGGCGCTAGGCATGGGCAGCATGGGCAGCTGCCCAGGGCCTCGCACTCAGCCCACCAGCATGGGGCCACGCAATGGTGATGTGTCCTGTTGTTTCCCTGGCAATCTATTTCAAAGATAGGTGTCGCCTTGCAATTAAGGTCCTTCGGAGGGGCCCCCCTCCCCTGGCCTCTCAGGGATGGTGTCTGGAGGCATAGGGGAGGGAGAAGCTCCCTTCAATTGCAAGGAGACCCATTCTACAGACACTGTGGGAGGCCCTTTATCCAGCATTTTTTGCGCCCCCACAGTTTTAACTTTTAGCCCACAAGCAATTTTCACACCTATCAACTGAAGGTGAGAGAAATGCTTGTGGGCTGAAAGTTAAAACTGTGGGGGGGGGTCGCCAAAATACTGGACAATGGGCCTTCCACAGTGTCTGTGAATGGTCTCCTTGCAAGGGGCCACTTATCTACATTAGAGGGGCCTCGCACATTCCATTTTAGCCCAGGGCCTCGCTAATCCTAGAACCGGCCCCGGCCCCCACTACCGCTGCAATCAACCAAAACCTCAAAAGGGCCTCCGTACTGCACGCCTCCTCACTGCCGACCTCTTTATGACAAATATTTCATCAAGGAAAACATTTCATGGTGGGGTTGTTAATGATATGGGCTCTATGTTTCATGGACTCGTGGAACTATCTCCATTTCTGGACTGGTGGTGACAGAGGAGGATTCCTCAAGCTGTACACAACTAAACCAAGTGCAATGCTTGAAAGTGGGCAGGTTGGAAGAGTAACCTGATGCAGAAATATAAATCAAAACTAAAACAGGAAAAGATGCCATTGGGCTGTGCAGCAAAAAATATTCACTATTTTAAGACTCTTTGAAATAAAAAACTCAAATGTAAACTATTCAGAAGACCGATCGACCCTGCCTCTGGTGTATGTTCTTTTAGTATAATGTTGTGAAATTGCTCTAATTAGACTTCGCGCAAAATGTTCTGCATGGCGAGGACCTTTCCAGGAAGAGTCACAAGTACTGCCCTCAATATGTGTTCCCTCTCGGATTCTAGGAAAGCTGTTCTAAGCCTTTTATTTTTTGTATTGCTTTTGTTAGAAAGAACAGTTACACGTCAATGTGTGAAAGCTCATTACACCCTGGAATCTTAGCTATCAGCTTGCCTTGGATCGAGAGCTTTTGTAAGTTTGTAAACTTCAATCTAGTTTCAATTTTAAAAAGAACATCTGTATTCTCTATGCTCATAAAAATAATTTATTACCTCTCACCACAAATCCTCAATGGGGATTTGTTAATCACCTATCCGACGAAGACCGAATATATACAAGGTTATTCTTTCGTGATTTTTTTTTTGTTTGTAGAAATATCATGGCTCTTAGATCAGCTGCACAGCTAATATGTTGTACATATAGGCCCTAATTATCACGAGAAAGGAAAATTACAGGTTTCAACGTGCCTACTGCTATTGGACTGGTTGAAAGTGAGCTATGTGTCCCGGCAGCAAGTAAGCATTACTACTGGAGTTGTTTAGGTTTCTACAGAGCCTATGAAAATATGATTAAGTGTGGCAGCAACCGTTCAAGCCTTAAGAGGGCGTTGTGTCACGGCGTCAAAAGAAATCTTCAACAATAAATTGCTGTGGCCTTCCATGAACTTACGTTGCAGATATTTATCTGTAAGTATTTAGTTTTAGCTGGTATTGTTTGTACGCTGGCCGCCTAATTCGCATCAATGTACACTTGTGATGCAACTCTAACTGACCCCTATTACCTAGTTTGCACAATAAATTCTATAACTTCTAGTGTATACCTGTAACCGCTGTACGTTTCCACCTCCATTGTACAGCGCTCTGAAGCCTCTCTATGTGGAGTTTGTGCTATATAGGAAATACAGAAATAAATGATAAATGTCATTACAGCGCTCCCTTCTCTTTGGCCTCTCGGTATTTTGTGATCTTTGCCTCTAGCGACCTCCCTCCATGTAATCAACGCACCTCTCCCAGGTTGTTGGGCAGCCAAAAAGAACAGAGGAGCAAGCAGCAACCTTGACACCGATGACAATACCACAATTAGGGAAAGTATACGTTGCTTATCTGTTGTTTGAATGCAGTTGCCTGTTTTTAGTCAGGTATAATTAACAAGACAAGAAAGAGCGACGATTGGCTGAAACATGTCAAAACACCTTTAACCTTCCTATTATCAGATGGCGATTTCCTTCCTGGTCAGTGTGCACTCATTCCTACCAGTTGATGGCTAAGGCGAAGAGTAGAGGAGGGGGCTGATAAGTGGCAAACTGTGGGCTGTTGCCATCTGAGTGCATCGTCCATTGGTGCTATGTTCATGCATCACTTGGCACTTCATGCATCTTTGCAAACATAAACCCTACTGAATCACAAAACGTGTGAAGCATTAATAATTGGCTCCCAGCCCAACAGTTTGCATATGGCCTCAGCTCTTCCTAAAACTGTGCTCTGTTTGTTAACGAAAAGCATGTGCAGTTTGCCGCTTCAAAAACAGTGTACAGCCGCCGGCGTTGCTCAGATAAGTCTGTTTCTGTTGCAGGGCAGAGTCTTCATACAGTCAGGCCTGCAGCCACTCGGGCAGTAGTAGTTGTTTATTCAAATTAGGCCCTAGTCAGAGATCCCTTCGATGCTGTCGGATCTCCATCCTCCCTCCCACGGTGGTCCTGGCAGGCTAGCACCAGGACACAGACCCCAGCCTTCCAAGCATTATCACCATCCCACAGCACCCGCTCTCAACATTTCACAGCGTGTCCACGGTTGTATGACATTACAACGCGGACTTTTACCCCACGTGCCATTACGACGCTGTTTTTACAACGCAAGTCGTTACAACGACTTGCGCTGTAAGCGCTGGATAGTGGAATAGTTTAATTTTCTATTCCAACTCCAGCCCACATTACAGTAGGGAAGGTGTTGGAATAGAAAATTAAACTATTCCTTTTCCAACAGCGCCCTCCAGCGCAAGTCGTTGAAACGACTTGCGTTGTAAAAGCAGCGTTGTAATGGCAGCGCGTGGTAATGCCCGCGTTGTGATGGCTGCTCACCGTGTCCACTCAGTTCGGGCAAACATACCGTGCCGACAGACGACACTTTTTAATATTAACCAAATGTGGTATATTACGTAACTAGTTTTAAAAAAATTAAGTAAACAGAATTTAGTAGGATCATGTGTAAGATCTTACGGGGTGGCCCTTGGCGTTGACTCATTTGTGCGGTGAATTATGCGGTACATGGGATGCCGAGGAGCGCATCTAGGACTCAACATCTATTTTTGCAAGTTCCCTGGAATCGCTCTTTAAAAGGAGTGAAACTGTGCCCTTGGTGTCTGTCTCTGTGTCTCACTCTGTGTGTCTGTCTGTGTGTCTTTCTGTGTGTCTCTGCCTATGTGTCTCTGCCTGTGTGTCTCTGCCTGTGTGTCTCTGCGTGTGTCTCTGCCTGTGTGTCTCTGTCTGTGTGTCTCTGTTTGTCTCTGTGTCCGTGTGTCTCTGACTGTGTGTCTCTGTGTGTGTCTCTGTGTCTCTATGTCTCTGTCTGTGTGTTTTTGTCTGCGTGTCTGTGTCTCTGTCTGTGTGTCTCTATGTCTCTGTCTGTGTGTATCTGTGTCTGTGTGTCTGTCTATGTGTCTATGTCTGTGTGTCTCTGTCTGTGTGTCTCTGTCAGCATCCCGTTAGGCGCATGGGTACTCAAACTTTCTCTCGAGGGGGGGCAAATTTACAGGGTGGTGGGGCTAGAGCAAAAAAATCCTGTGACCAAGAGGTTGAACATAGGCCCCGGCAGTGGAGCATTAGTCCACTGACCCACCAGACCCAGCATACACACGTCTGTCTGTCTGTCTGTGTGTGTGTCTCTGTCTGTCTCTGTCGGTCTGTGTGTCTCTGTCTGTGTGTCTCTGTGTCTGTCTCTGTGTGCTCTGTCTGTGTGTCTCTGTCCGGGTGTCCGTCTGTCTTTGTGTCTGTGTGTCTCTAACTGTGTGTCTCTATCTGTGTCTCTGTCTGTGTCTCTGTCTGTGTGTCTCTGTCTGTGTGTCTCTGTCTGTGTGTCTCTGTCTGTGTGTCTCTGTATGTGTGTCTCTGTATGTGTCTCTGTATGTGTCACTGTATCTCTGTGTCTGTCTGTGTGTCTATGTGTACCTCTGTCTGTCTGTATGTGTGCCTCTGCCTGTGTGTCTCTGTCTGTGTGCCTCTATGTGTTTGTCTGTGTCTCTGTCTGTTTGTCTGTCTGTTTGTCTTTGTCTGTGTGTCTCTGTCTGTGTGTCTCTGTCTGTGTGTCTCTGTGTGTCTGTGTCTGTCCGTGTCTCTCTGTCCGTGTGTCTCTGACCGTGTGTCTCTGTCTGTGTCTCTGTGTGTGTGTCTGTCTGTGTGTCTATGTTTCTCACTCTTTGTGTGTCTCTGTCTGTGTGTCTCTGTCTGTGTGTCTCTGTGTGTCTGTGTCTGTCCGTGTCTCTCTGTCCGTGTGTCTCTGACCGTGTGTCTCTGTCTGTGTCTCTGTGTGTGTGTCTGTCTGTGTGTCTATGTTTCTCACTCTGTATGTGTCTCTGTCTGTGTGTCTCTGTCTTTGTGTCTGTCTCTGCGCTATTGGTGTTGCAATATTCAGCATTGCCAATAGCTCAAACCTTAATAATGCGAGACCTATTGCATTGTAAATGCTTGTTTGGTTTGGGCTGCAGCTTTCTGCCTGTGATTGTGATGTAGGCTGAACCCAACAGGATCACCCACCCTATAAGCAAACTAGGTTATCTTGCTCCCAGGACCAGGAATTGCCCTGCAATAAACGTAAATGCATCTGATGGAAATGTCATCAAGTGGCTTCTCTACCTTTGCAATGTAGAACAAATACCAAATGTTCCTTATCATTGTTCAAACATTTGCAGAGAACATTACAAGATGATTTAAGATAATGGGCCGAATTAGTCTGTACTTCCAGTAGAAAACGTAACTGAGGCAAGTCGATGTGAAGATACAAGTTCACAGGCGAATGGGAAGACCCAATTGTGTTCCGAGTGAGCTGTTCACATACGGCGTTATTCCGAGTTACTTGTAATTCACTATGTGGGTGAAAATGAAGGTTGACTGACTTGGGAAATCTGAGTAATGTGGTAATTATGTGCGCAGTATTACCACATGAATGATTGCCTGATAAATATTTGCCAGGTCAAATTTGATTGATCATGTCCTTGGGAAAAGGTTTGGAATTTGGAAATTACCTGCAGTAACATACCCTCCTACACCTACCTCGACGTGGCCTGGACCGTTCCAAGTCTTTACCTTCTGTGGTCACTTTGCATACTTTCTGGTTCTTGTTGTCATCTGTTTGACTTCGACATATCTAACCTTTGGTAGACTGATCCTAAGTGCTCTGAGGCTACCCAATAGTGGTTAGTATCACTATACTAGAACTCCGAATAAATAAATAAATAGTCATTCCCCATGCCATACAGAATTCTCCACACAAAAATACCGATACATGGGTCGTATCGGATGTGAAATTACTGTATCTGGAATTCCAGTGAAGCTGGAATGAGGGCCACAGCCTTCAGGACAATGTCATTAAAATATGAACTAAAACGTCGTGTGTCCAGTCACGCAAAGGTTAAATCAGGCACTGGGGGGATTATAGAGCTCCAAAGTGGGACTTACAGTGGAGTGCAAAATTTTGGTGATTGAAATCAATATATTGAACAAATCACTGAACCTCCACCCTCTGATGTATTGACATGTATTGACAGTCAACACAACCTATTAACTTAGAAGGTTAACCTGCCCCAATATAGTTACCTTTAGAGGAGAGTCTGTGTCAGATGGAAACGCATACATTGATACTTGTAAATGAGACATATGTGCATGTCTATAGAAAACACATGTCTAAAAGAGAGGAGAACAAGAGCATGAAAGAGTAATGCCCCTTTAAAGGTGCTACTACTTTCTTTACTGAGGGTTCTGGGAATCATTATCAAAAATAGTAAGAAAACAACAGAAGAATAGCAAACATGATCTGAATTGTTGTAAGTCCACTGCAGTCTGCCAATTAAATCTAGTATTTAATTGAACTGCCTTCATTTCATTTAGCTACTTTAATGGTTGTTTTGTTATGGTTAATCAATCGTGGCTTAAAAAGAGTAGGGTTCCTTCTCACGCCATCTGCTGCCACTCATTAACCTGGCCATATTGATTAGCGAGTATATCAGTCGTTACGCTAGGCAGGACAGTAGACTTTCTATGTGCCTTCATTACTTCCAAAGATCAATAAATGAGTTTCAGGGTTAATCTTGTTTCCTCACATATGTTCCGTTGTGTGAAGTATTGATTGACTCTGGTATGGTGTCAATACCCAGCAGGTGGTTCACACATGCACGAGCTTGGCCTGAAAATCTGAACACAAACAATAGTGCATATCCTTGGTGTGTTTGTTATGGCACCTTGGAGACATAGCCATCCTCAAGATTGTAAATAAATTCAGATGCATACACTTAGTCGCTTGTACTGAGGACTGCGTTAGGTGAAGTGTGAGCTCAGAGGTTAGGTGCTCCATCTTCAATCCGAAAAGTTTACATTTAGAAATTCACAGGTCTGATTGTCCAGGTAGAATTGTTATTTGACAAGCACATATGTGTTTGACAAATTAGAAAGCGGGCTTTCTTGATAATAGGCTTCTAAGTAAATTGCCTTGTCTTTGAAACAATGATAGAGTTCAAAGTATTGGAAAACGAATGGTTTATTGCATCAGCCTCATTGATTTTTAAGGTCTTATCTTGATTAAACTGCTGATTGATTGAGAAAACTGGTTTATGCACATGGGTTTTTGCTGATAGGTTAGAAAATGCCTCTTGAAAAATTAGGTGGCCTCGGTTTGGAAGCAGGGAATTATTATGGGCATTTCAACTCCATTCACAAATTTGATGCAATCTATTGTATAAGGTTGCGTTTTAGTTCCCCATTTACACTCATCGCATCAGAAGTAATGCCAAGCAACTACATTTTATATCTGTATGGGTACTGATTGTAGAGTGTAAAACCAGATTCCATTGCATACCCTTAAAAATATGTGGTACATTTTTCAATAAAATTCTTATATTTATGTAAATTCACAAAAACTATATGCATTCTAGGCCTAATCATGTTAAAAGAAAACTTCTAATCGCTGCATTGATTTCCTGAATTAGAAACAGCAGTTGGGGTGGATTCATTTTGTTAAAGTAGACCAATGATTGAAAATGAGAAATATGTCTTGTGTTCCATCATTTTCTCTATTTCTGATACAACAGGTAATAGATAGAGCTTAAATGCATACTTTAAGTTATTGGATATAGTGACTCCTAAATGTCTTAGGTGGGACTTGGGCACCAAATTGACTAATTCTTCACACAACCCAGTGTGATAACTAAAGTTGCTATGCTGCCTTATGTAAAAGGGAGAGAGCAGAAAATCGCTGTATCTACTAAGGTATGGCGCTGTATCTTTCTCCCCCAGAGCTGATCACTTTAGTCTGCATTGCACCATTCACAGAAAGTTGTATGTGTGTGTGATGTCTAGTATAGGTTTTGTACTGGAGGATTACTCTTCCAGTACAAAATAATATGCTTAGACAGGCATTAAAACTTTACCAAATGTGTGTGTCTGCCACATATTGCAGCACACATGCAAAGACTGAAACGTTTGTAGAAAAGAAACCCTTGCTCCAACATTATGCCTGCCTCAAGGAGGTGAAAATGTTTAGTGCAAAGTCATGCCTGCCTTTTTTGGTAGATACGGCTTTATGTCAGAAATCATTGGTGTTTGGATAGGAACGCCCAAGTACCACCCATGGTGTGCCCCCTTGCAGCAAAGTAGCACACAGTGCTACATTTCATTACTTAAGGGCTACTTTTCAGTGCAAAACACGTTACTCTCTACATGAAATATACAGCTGGTGCATGCTAACATGGTCACTGTTTTCTCATTTAAAATGCTAGAGTGGTGCAAGCGCAGGGCATAGAACAGCAGACTAACTTTTTCAAATGGTGCAGCTACTAAGGGCCCGATTATGATGCGGGTTGGAAAGCTTCTCGACCGAATTGGTTTGGAAATGGTTTAAAACCCACTCGGGTCGGGAGAGTCCGACCGACGGAGTACGATGCATCCGATACAATTTGGTTGGACTCCCATTGACTTCAATGGGAGCACAAGTTCCTAACCGCATCATAATTGGGCCATCGGTCGGTAAGACATGTTCCCGATCCGATTTGGAAGGAGCAAATGCCGTTAGGAGGTCTCCCTAACCGCATCAGAATCAGGCCCCAGGTGGGGATGCTTTCCTAACCGCATCAGAATCAGGCCCTTAATGTGTGCTTGTCATGTTTTAGATTCAAATTAACAAAGCAGAGAAAGAAAATGTCCATGCTTAGATGTATGCGCTGTACATGAAAATGGTAGACGGAATAAGGCTCCAAGAGTGAAATGGCCTTGTGTTTTCAAACTTGCAGCAAGAAGGAAGAAAAGTAGCACTGAGATTCATGCATAGCTACATTTTGAACAGGATGTTTTGTTCAACATCCTGTATAATGGGACAGGAGGAGAGAAAGAGATGTTTCCTTACTTGCTGTTAGAACACCTTGCATAAGTAAGTTCTCTGTGATAAAATTAGGGGTAGGGTTAAACACTTTGGGACCTACACACACAGATAAATGTGCACAGGAGTACATCTACACATGTAAAGTTGCTCTTACACTTTGCAGTAGATTTACTACATTTGGCTATTTACCATTTACCAATGTTAATTTACTGAGAAGTATAGATTTGTCTCAATTCACTTTATTCAAGGGGCCACATTTATCTGTGTAAAGTTACTACTAATACGTTTTTACATTTAGGTGGAGATCTCTGCAGTCAAGGAAAAATCTCTCTATATTAAAGTATGGATAAATGTAAGCACGTCATTAAAAATAAAATAACCTTAATGTAATGCCAAATAATCATGTATATTCATTTTATATCTAGTTTA
Source organism: Lissotriton helveticus (assembly GCF_964261635.1). Classification (NCBI taxonomy): domain Eukaryota; kingdom Metazoa; phylum Chordata; class Amphibia; order Caudata; family Salamandridae; genus Lissotriton; species Lissotriton helveticus. The sequence continues at coordinate 1,009,562,700 of NC_136071.1, read as the reverse complement.
AATGTAAACAAATTAAAAACTACTGCTAACTTAATTTTGAAATATGCATTTCATTTAAATATAATAAATTCAAATAAGTTTGTAAAAGAATCACTGTAAACAATCCCACCAAAAGTAAACTGTTTAGATTTATTTACCATGCATTAAAAATTACGAAAAGTTAGAATTAATTTAAATTCATTTCTCTATAAAAATAAAGTTACATTTATTTTTTAATTAAAAACTTGTTTTATCATTAAACTAAATGGCTATATATGTTAAAAAGTCAACATAAAAACATTTATTTTACCAATATTTCCTATTAGGTGTTATTTTAAGTCCCTGCCTCAATTTTTTTTTTATATGGGATGATGTTGCAATACCAGTGGTTGGTGAAGTTTGTTGCTGGACCTACTACATCCCCTATCCCTCCTTGAACCCCTGCTTACCCCTTCCATTCAGAGAAGTGCTCAGTCCAGACCACCTACAGAGGAGAGGCTCTCTGACAGATTTGTCTGACTCCCAACACTCCCATTTATCGAGGCATAAATGAGTAGGAGAGGAGTTAGATACATCTGACAGGTCTCCTTTTCTCCCAAAAGGTCACAATCTCTTTTGGGACTTAGGAGATCTACGGTGTGCGGCCCCAATAATTTAAGGGTAATACAACATCCCTCCTTCAGCTAGATCAGTAGTCTCCAGAGCATGAAGACGCACATCCGCCCAAGGTAAGGAGGCTGAAACTACCATAGTCATGGAGACTGGCACTGCTGTTACTTGAGGAGACCGGCACTACCACAAACAACAACAATCAACCCTAGTATTTACCTCTTTATAGCTCAAGTGTTCCTAATGTCTGGTTAGTGCAGGGGCAGATCTAGTTTATACCAGATGTGGTCTAAGGGTTTTCTGGTATCTGTCTACATTGCTCTGAGAGGCATTTGGTAGAAAAAAAAATCAATTATTTATTTTTGATGATTTATGTTAATGGTGCCTACGTGTCAAAGATATCCTATGCCTATACACTACAATTGCATGCAAGACTTGCTAGCAATGGTACTTCTCACCAGATTCAAATGCACAGCAATAAATCTATGAGGTTTGGTACTGGAATATCTAAAAATGAAATATTGTGCTGCATAAATACAAAAATGTTGTATGATAAATATTGATGACCAAAATATATCTAAAAAACAACACACACATATATATGCGCATGTGTATTCACTGGAAAAAATAAAGGTTGAAATGAGGTAATAGTTATAGTGAGGTTATAGTAGTAGTAACGCATATTTATAGAGCGCAACTGTCACCAAAAGGGTATCCTGGCGCTTGACCACAACACTACCTACATATGACATACATTACACAGCCCTTGGAAAAAGATGACTTTTGAGGTCCTTTTTAAAAGACAGCAAATCCTGCCTACACCTCAGGAATAACGGTAAGGAATTCCAGAGTTTGGCGGCCGTAAAGTTGAAAGAGCGGCCGCCAATCCTTACCCTTTTTATCCTGGGGACTGTCACCAAGAATGCCGAGGAGGACCTCAGAGTTCTAGAGGCTGAGTACCAGGAGAAGAGATCTTGCAACATCACTGGACCCAGACCATGCAGAGCTCTGAAGACCAAGCAAGACGCCTTAAAACAGATCCGTTGCTGAACCGGCAAACAATGAAGATCCGAGAGTGCAAGGCAAGAAGAAGCAGAGCGAGGACGAGATAGGGCCAGCTTAGCCGCCATATTCTGAACCCGCTGCAGCTTCAAGAGCAGAATATTAGGAGCCCCTAGAAGCAGTGCGTTGCAGTAGTATAACCTACTGAGAATGATACTGCGCACTGTTTCAATCCTAGCTGAAGGGGGAAATAGCGGAAGAATTTTCCGTAATGTACGGAGCAATAGCATGCATGTCGCCGTGGTTTTATTGACAAAGGCATCCAACTGAAGGTTGGGCCCAAACATGACGCCCACATTGCGCGCAGACTCAGCAGCCGCCACAGTGCCTAGGATGGAGGTAGGCCAGAACTCCTCAGGTAGAGGGCGAGGCAGCCGATCCAAAGTACAATGGAGAACCTCCGTTTTCGATCCGTTAAACTGGAGTGAGTTCTGGCGTAGCCAGTCTGCCGTAGAGGTCATGCAACGGTGAAATGTTTCCCTAGAAACCGCATCCTCGCCTTCAAAAGAAAAAATAAGTTGAGTGTCATCGGCATAGTTGATGACCGATATGCGGAATGACTTAATCAATCTTATCAATGGGCGAAGATACAGGTTAAATAGGATCGGGCTGATAGCCGAGCCCTGAGGCACGTCCTGATTTACTTTTTTGACAGCTGACCGAAAAGGTGGCATAGCCACCGCTTGTCGCCTATTGCAGAGGTAGGAAGTCAACCAGTCCAAGGCCTGACCGGTCACCCTGGCCTTCTGCAGCCTGCTTAGTAGCACAGCATGGTCAACCGTATCGAACGCGGCCGACATGTCGAGCAGCACAAGAAATGCCGCTCTTCCTCTGTCGACACGCGAACGAAGGGTATCCAAAACTGTCACCAGGGCTGACTCAGTGCCGTGAGCCGGCCTAAATCCAAATTGGGCCACGTCCAGGCAGGCGTTGGATTCAAGGAAGTTAGACAGGTCCCTAGTGACCAATTTCTCCAGTATTTTTACAGAGAAAGGTAAAAGCGAGATGGGCCTGTAATTCGCCGGGCACAGAGGATCCAAGGTGGCTTTTTTTAGCGGAGGTGAAACCACTGCGAACTTCCAGCAATCTGGAACGGTGGCCGTAGCTAAGGACTGGCAACAGATGGCATGAAGCGGGAGAAACAGCTCCGCCTGGAACACTTTCCAGAATTTATGGGGTAGCGGATCTAATGGAGATCCAGAAGAGGCGCTGTTGGCCAGCAGTTGGGTGAACATGTCCGTTAAAAATACTATTTTACACTTTAAAAAACTGAAATTCACCAGTTATTATTTTACTGAGCTAATTGTAATTGCACTCCAACATGAACTGTTTATGACCTCGCATATTACATCACTAAAGACACGTTCAATGACATCAGTGATGACACCACGGATGACATTGCAAATGACTTCATTGATGACATCATTGATGAGTGATGTAATATGTGAGGTCACAAGCAGTACATGGCGGGGGCATTCACAAGAGTTGCAGCTGCACTTATATTCTCATTATTTGGCTCAGAGTAATCATTTGGTTCAGATTACTGCACCTTGCCTAGTGCAATCGTTTGGGATAAAATTCCCTATAAAATTTTGGAACCATTGAAAATTATAGAAATACCACATGACCTGCACATTTCACTGGATAGCATTCTCACACACTTGAATGACCTCAACACATGCCATTCAACAATGATGATACTTATCTTAACACCAGTCAGCAAAATATAATTTTCCAACATTATGGTCACAACAGCATTCACACCGTCGCCGTTGTATACTCAATAATTTCCAGCAATGGAATCACCATTTGCTAAAAGCCCCCCAAATTTTTTTTTTTACAAAGTTTTTGCATTTTATATATGTTTCAGTGCATCTTTGTATTTTCATGATCTGTAGATGTTGTGGGGTTGACAATGAGTAAAACTATATATTTACCTCAGTTTCTTGAACAGGGTTACAAATACTGAGATGCAACTATTCCATTACATAGTCTTTGAGGAAGTGGCTCATGGCAAATTTCAGGTTTGGATGTATCTATTGTTTCCTGCATGTCTTTACCCCAGGGACTTCTTTTTCTTTAATGACAAAATTGAACGAACAACTTACCTGGAATTTGCAAGCCTGAGGCACTGCAGGCCTCCAATAGACTATCAAAAGAGGTACACACTCTTCCCTGATTAAAAATGGGGAGGAGCCTTGACAACCAATCAAATTAACACGTTGGGGCTGATTCACAAAAAGTAAGCTTAAACGTTTGTGTTAGTTCACGCCTATTCAGTATTCACAAAACTACATTTTAATGGTAAGTTTCCGAGTGCATAAAATCCACAGTCCGGCAGAGAACTCACCCTCATAAACTTATTATTAAAATACAGTTTTGTGATTACTAAAAAAACATAAACGTTCTCAAACCTTTATGAATCTGGCCCATTCGTTTAGAACGACACATTTAAGAAACTATCATATGTGATGAATGTTATAGCATTGTGACCAGTTCACACTAATTAGTGTGCTTTTTACTTGTATCCAAGTCCCCAAGCCCGTTTTCTGACCAATCTAATCCCAGGTTTATAACTGTCAAGATTGCAACATAGAATGTGGGTAAAGTGTGTCAATGTGGCTGACTACATCCGACCATCATTCTGTTAAACTGCTCAAGCAAATGATACATGATGACATGCATTTACAGATTTTTCTTTTGGCCCAGCTCCCCTGTGGAACAGATGGGACCCGAGATATCAATCAATCAATCAAAGCATTTATATAGCGCACTACTCACCCGGAGGGTCTCAAGGCGCTGGGGGGAGGGGGTCCACTACTGCTCGAACAGCCAGGTCTTGAGCTGCTTCCTGAAGGCGAGGTGGTCCAGGGTCAGGCGGAGGTGGGTCGGAAGGGAGTTCCAAGTCTTGGCGGCCAGGTAGGAGAAGGACCTTCCTCCTGTGGTGGCTCTTCGGATGCGGGGGGCGGCGGCGAGGGCGTGGCTGGTCGATCGAAGCTGGCGTTTGGGAGCGTAGAAGTTGAGGCGGCTGTTGAGGTATTCTGGGCCTTGGTTGTGAAGGGCTTTGTGTGCGTGGGTGAGGAGCCGGAAGGTGATTCTCTTGTTGACCGGGAGCCAGTGTAGGTCTCTCAGGTGTCCGGAGATATGGCTGCGGCGGGGGATGTCCAGGATGAGTCGCGCTGAGGTGTTCTGGATCCGCTGGAGTCTCTTCTGGAGTTTGGCGGTGGTTCCGGCGTAGAGGGAGTTGCCGTAGTCCAGACGGCTGGTGACGAGGGCCTGGGTGACCGTCTTCCTGGTCTCGGTGGGGATCCATCGTAAGATCTTACGCAGCATGCGCAGGATGTTGAAGCACGACGAGGAGACGGCGTTGACTTGTCTGGTCATGGAGAGGGAGGAGTCCAGGATGAAGCCCAGGTTGCGTGCGTGGTCTGCGGGTTTGGGTGCGCTGCCCAGGGCAGGGGGCCACCAGGAGTCGTCCCAGGCGGAGGGTGATGATCCAAGGATGAGGACTTCCGTCTTGTCCGAGTTCAGTTTCAGGCGGCTGTTCGACATCCATTTGGCTACTTCTGTCATCCCTTCGTGCAGGTTGGCTCTGGCGGTGGCGGGGTCGTTGGTGAGGGAGAGGATCAGCTGGGTGTCGTCGGCGTAGGAGATGATGTTGAGGTTGTGCTGGTGTGCGATGGCTGCGATATATTTTCATACATTCACTCTTACCACAGAAGGCAGAGTACACTTGAATAAGAGTTGCTAGACATAATGGAGAACTCAATAGGGAGCCCATACAATGTAACTTCTCCCTCAAAGTCAACCAAGTTTAAATACTATCCAAAGAGTTATGTTCTTCCTCTGCCATTACATCATTGGCTCTTAAAATCCTTAAAGAAGGCGCTTCAGGCCTTTGACAAGCTCAAGTCCAAACATGAACACTCACCCAGCTTTGCTAGGCCCTCAATCTCATAGAGTCTGTGTACCTCATCTAAAAGGCAGCTCTCTTTTCCCTATAATACCTTAATGCATGATAGAAATATCCACCCAGAAAGGATGCAACTTATAATTTGGTTTCTGTCCAACAAGTAGAAGATGCATCCCCTTCTCCATCTTGCAATCCTAACATAACGTGGTTAGTACGTGGGACAATCTTCTTGCCCATCACTACATTTCACTGTTTTGTGTGATTGCAAGTCACTTCCATAAGATTATATGAGCTAATTCATAACACTTCACATCTTACACCGTATTAACATCTTACACAGATGGAATCTTTTCTTCCAGTTCTATTGTTTGGTTAATGGGAATTCTTAGCACATCTTCATATACAAATCCTTTTAGTTGTTTCTTGTTGTGTGACTCGATTACTGTACACGGCCACTGTCGCTTTGCCAAGCCAAGCTTGACTTGTCAATTATTGGCTGCATACACCTCTCACATTCAATGCCCTACTGCTGGAATTCAGCATGCTCATCAGTGGCTCCTAAATGCTGTCAATGCCTTGATAACTCTCAAAACTGTTGAAACGCAGAGCCACCCTGTTGGTTGCCTGTAACTCTTCTAAATGGGCTTCCATAAAAACAGCTTGGTAAATTGTGTCTCAATATTGGCATAATTGTGATGCAAATATCAAAAGAAACTGAGCACAGGCAAGAGAGGCTATCCTGTTGCCTCTAGAAAATACTATCAAGAGTGAATGTGGATGGCATTTGACACCACTGGAGTGGTGTTTAAAATAGCGAAGAAAGTCACAGAACCAATCTGATATTGGTTCTCTGTCCCATCCATTTTCGAAATCTGTGCAGATCTCTCATGCTTTTTTCCTGAAATAACTTAAAAACAGTGATAGATGCTTTCCTTACTCTACCTATGCCATCTAGTATGGATAGTTTCAACTTGGACTCTAACAACCTCTCCAGTGTTCTAATTCTCAGTGTGTACTTTCCCTCCTTTGCCTTGCCTCTCAAGTGCTTCCCTACTACATAACTCAATTCTGTATTACTCCTCCAATCTACTTGCACCTCTTCCAATCAACTTTTTTATTCTCCTAGCTTATTCTGCATGGCATTTCTCATACTTTTCTAACTTCTCTATTATTTTGATCCTTTTCATACCACTTTTCCCAAACCCCATAAAAGACTCTCATGCATTTCCATTCTACCATGCCTCCCCTCATCTCTCCAAGCCTATTCTTCCTTTCCTCACTTCCTAGCTTCCCCTTCCACCTCTTACACACGATACCCTCAGTCACGCACAATACATACCTAAAAGCCATCTACCTCCCTATTCTTTCTCCTCCTCCATTATCTCCTTATATCCTCTTATACCATTGTACCATGCTTTACCTGTCCATAATTTTCATGGCCATTCCCTGGGTATTTTACCTCCACATTATACCCTCACTCGCCAGCCCATATTTCCCACAGTTCCCCTCAACCCACAAATTCAGTCTTTGTTCCCTGTTTTCTTCTCAATAGAGCCTAATGTAAACTATTTACATCCTTCACGCCGCTGTCATCCCACACCAGTGCACATAGTAAATTGTATTATAAAGCAGCTAGTAAATGCAATCTACACTAATGCTTTGTTATTGTGATCTTCTTTCTTTTTGTTCTTCAACATACTAAACTATTGTACTTACATCATCATCTACACAACAGACCTCATCATTGTCTGACTGTATCATCCATTGTACTGAATGCTGCCACACAAAATAAGCTTCAATCCGCCTGCAACCCTTCTTCCCTAAGCACCGCTATCTCAACCCAGCACCACTGCTGAAGTACCTATGCACATTAATTCATCTTTCACCATGAACCATCATATTACATCTGACTATTCTACTCATCCTAACTCCATTTATTCGGAACAATTACAATACCTACTATGACATACGTATCTAATTCACACCTCCAATTAATCTTTCTTTCACTCTCTTATGACTGATGGGCCCACAAAGCAAACCTACCCACAAACACATTATCTAGTCCTTACTAAATGTATAGGACAAATCGAATATAGCAATCAGAACCCTAACAAATTATGGAACATGGAGCCATTTGCAACAAATCTTCCCTCCTTTCAGATCCCTTTTAATTACGAAGGTCCCCACTTCATATCTTAGCTGTGAACACGACTTAGACCAAATCTGAAGGCTCTGCCAGATCCACAGGTATTTGTGCTGACTAAAGCACCTTGTTCCACATGCCATACAATAATTTCAAAACTGATAGAGTTGGCATACTTATCAATAATTCACTCATGAACATCTATGCTTCAATATCATCCTATCTCCATCCTCTTTTTTTAATACCAATCCACATCAGTCATTGCCCCCTTCAAAGGCAACATTGTGGGCCCCCATAGCCTTCCAGGTGCTATAGGTCCATTGTTCGACAACCTTAACAATGCCCTTGTTTTTCACCACCAACACTCCTATCATCATTCTCAGGGACTTTAGCTTCAGACTACAGAACATCAACTACAGAATATCTGATCCTCTCAGCTCCTACCCGACCATTTGCACCTCAAAACACACTCTTCAGCTACATATAATCAGGGAAACCTCAGGGCCTCGCTCACAAACTGCACTTTGTAGTACTTTTTGTAGTACTACAGTAGTACTACAAAACTTACTACAAAGTGCTAATCACAAACTGCACTTTTATAGTAACTTACTCTTCGAGTAAGTTTGCTATTTTTCAGTATGCACAAACTGCAGTTTTTCATTAACTTACCCTTTGGTAATAATAACTTACACTTTTGTAGTAAATCCCTATCTCCATTATTTTCTATGGGGAGGTGATAATATACCAGTGGTTGCCCAAGTGTAGTGCTCAGTTTTCTACAAAGTGTAAGGTACTACAAAAGTGCAGTTTCTGAATTCCAAAAAGTAGTAAACTTACTCAAAAATGTAATTTACCTTTGTAAATCAGAATTTAATACTGATAACTGACCAATAAATCTACTGCTCACCCATCTCTCTCTGACTTTGCCATCTTGAAAATCCTGGTCAATACTCCCATGTGCCCTCCATTCATTGCCCATCACTGTTTCCAAAAGGAAATTTATTCTTACTCGCATGTCCAGCACTCCTCTAACAAATTCAAAATGATCTCTCAATCTTTGTTCAATAAATCCTTATTTGATTGGTACTGAATTGAGCAAGTAAGACAAGAGAAAAAGAAGACACTGCCGCCAACAAAATACTCTTCAATGGTAGGCAAGCTGGGGGCACCAGGATGCACAGCTAACAATTTGAACACACTATTGCCCACATGCATCAAACAGTATTGCATTCGCAAACGGTGCGAATCGCAAAATTCAGCCGTTTGCGAATGCAATTCATAGATTTGGGATGCATTAACCTTTTTTGCCATTTTCGCAGTTTAAGAAATCGCAATTTATTTGCGATTTCTTAAATTGCGATTGCATTTAAGAAATCGCAATTTTGCGATTTCTTAAATGCAATGCATGATTTTTTTAACGTAAAAAATTGCAATTTGGAAGTGGTAAATTAACATGAAGTTAAACTTCATGCTAATTTACGAAAACTTTCAAAAATGCACAAAAGTGCATTTTTTACAGTTTCATTTTAAACACACACATGCCCTTTGGGCATGTGTGTGTGAAAAATGTACTTAAAGTTTAATTTATGGGGTGCAGGGGGGGTCCTTTGGATCCCACCTGCACCCTTGAAAATGCATTCTCATTTTGCGATTCCTTAATTGCGAATTGCAAAATGAGAATGCCTTCCAATTGATTCCTATGGACCTCTAGGCCCATAGGAATCAATGTAAAGGGATTCCTTATTTGCGATTCGCAAAATTGGGAATCGCAAATAAGGAAAAATAAGGAATCGCAAAATAAATTGTGAAGTTTTGATGCATTGTCGTTTGCGATTCCTTAATTGCGATTCCTTAATTTTCGCAATTAAGAAATCGCAAAAAGCAACAATGATGCATGTGGGGTAATGACCCTCTGAATGCACACCCAACACGTTTCTGGCCACCAAGAAATTTCCAGGCTACCTATTTGATCAGCCACACTTGCATACATGTCCAATAGAACCCTTCCAAATAAGGCCTGCCTCACTAAAACCAGGAAAAGCAAGAAGAGCCTAAGAGTGGCCACAGATAGTGCATTCATTAATGGTACGCTATGAGAGGTACACTTGCTTAAATACTCATTGGCAATACCTGTGCTCATCCCCCGCTTGTGGCAAACTTAATGGCAGCAGCAGCATGGACCAGTCATTAAACAGGTGCCCAGGCCCCTAGACCCTGACTTACCTTAGGCCAGTCCTCTAACCCGTCAAGGTTCTCAGATATCCAGCTCCACTGTCTTGAGGTTCCCACAACCTCTCCCATTCTCTCTAGTGCCTGACCATCTCTTGCTCTGTCGCTCACCCTTTTGTCTCTCAATCATTACCATTCTTTTGCCTTTGTCTTTTGCCTTGTGCCTTTCTGTCACCCTTTGTGATGTTTGATCTGCTTCACCCTTGAGTAACTTCATCTTCCCTTTTGTTCTTTTTTGTTCTTTTTTCTTTCTTTCATCCCTTTTTCCTCCTTTTGCACCCTATCTGCTTTGTCTCACCGTCTGTTGCCTTTTTGCATTTTTGCTCTTTCTCGCTCTTTCTCACCCTTCTGTTGCTTTTTTACATTTTTGTCGCCCGTTTGTGGCTTTTTGCTATTTTTCATAGTTCTTTTGCCTTTTCTGCTTCTCCACACACTCCACTTCCTGGCTGCCACCTCCCACTTTCCCTCCCTTCTCACCCCACTCCTTACCTGTTCCTTCCCGCATAACTCCTCCTTCCCCCTCTCCATACTAGCTGCACCCTCTGCCCCAGTACTCCGCTCCCCTCCCAGGGCTTACTTAATGGCATCTGTAATGCAATCCTGTCTGTGCCTGTCTGCTTCTGAACCACACCCAGCGCCATAACCCTGGTCCTTTCACCTCCCTATGCTATTCCAAAATGGTCCTTCGGTTTCTGATTCCAGGGCGCCAACTCACATGGTGTTGCCATGTCGTAGCACGCCACATAGAAATATCATTCACTTCCACCCACTGCAGGTTCGCCTGCAACATATCACCCACTGTGCATACACCACCTATGTAATTCACAAACAGAGCACCTCCCACACCCACCTACAGGACACACCCCAACACAAACTATCATGCATACTTCTCAACACACAGTCATTCAGCAAATACTGGAATATCTTGTACGAGGACACCATGGATCTCCTCTTCGTGCAGAAACATGTCTGACCTCCGAATTAGCACCCAACATCACCAGAGCTATCCCAGTAGGATACAGGCTTGTACATCAGGACCGCCAACACAAACCAGGAGAAGGAATTGTAATTATATTCAAAGACAGCTTCAACTACACTACAACCACAGAGACCACAGCCCCTTACATGGAGCACCTACATTAAAAGCTATGAACATCAGCAACATACACTCTGAATGGAACCCACCGACCATCGGGACATTGAGCCACCGTTACTGACAACCGCGCTGACTTCATTGTCCCCCTCACCATCAACTCCAACAATTACATCTTACTAGGATACTTCAATTTCCACCTAGATGACAAGAATGACACCAGCATCCCCAGACTTAAGATAGCATGTCACCCAAACCACACACTCTGCTGGACACACCCTAGACCCTGTCTGCACCAAGTTCAAAGGGAATTAAATCACAGCAACCAAGACGCTCACCTGGACTGACAACACCATCATCCAATTCCAAATCAGCATCTCCCACCTAACTAGACCCACCACCACAAGTAAGGACAGATCTAGGTGGAGCAGAATAAGGGAATCCAACTGGGTATATACCCTGCATCTGAATCAACGAAATTCTACCGATGACCTGAACAGCGACATCTAGACCAGTAGATCACAAAATGAGCCAACTCCCTCACACCATGGAAACCCGACACGCAAGAGAGAATGCAGAAGCATGCCAGCTGGTACACTGAGGAACTCGGCGCAACAAATGAACACTGCAAACAACTGGAAAGAAGATTAAGAACCAACCACCTAGAAAATGACAATAAGACATCATAACAGTCCTGAGAAGCCACCACCAACAAATCAAAGAAACCAAGAAGAAGGCCAGAGCAGAGCGCATAGACAACATCTCCAACAGCAGCAAAGAAATGCCATCAGAAACTTCACCAGGGGCCACTATAAACAGCAACACCCCTTGCAAAAAGTATTTGACAACCACTCAGAATTCTTCAGCAACAAAATCAAAGCCATCTACAACTTCAAACCCCAACTGAACCTCTACACCCTCACCCCTAGCCTACCAAAGACACCGACAGAAAATCCATGACTGCCTGGTAAACATTTACTGCGGAAGAAGCAGCCAACATCATGAGAACCATTCACTCCAGGGCACCTGCCGCCACCAGATCTACAATAGAGGTGCCGTCCCTATTATCCAAGCCCTCACCCGTATGTTGAACAGCTTCATCACCTCTAAGATGTTCCTGGGTGTTTGGAAACAAATGATGATCAATGCATTACTGAAGAGACCCTCAGCTAACCCCACACAACTAGCAAACTACCACCTGTTCTCTCTACTATCTTACCCAGCAAAGGTCATTGAAAAAGCCATAAACAAGCACTTCTAACTACCTCAATGTACACCATCTCTTAGACACCACACAATTAGGTTTCCGGCCCATAGAACCGAGGCAGCCCTCATCGCAGCAATCAATAACATCAGGCTGCTCCTCAACTGTGGAGACTCAGGAGCCCTGATACTGATTGACCTCCTTGCAGCTTTCAACACTGTCTCCCACTCATCCCTGATTTGAAGACTACACGAAACAGGGTGCCAAGGATCCGCCCTCAACTGAATGTGTTCCTTTCTCACAGAAAGAATACAAAGAGTCAAAAACCCACCCTACACGTCGAAGGCCAAGAACATCATATGCTGAGTTCCCCAAGGATTATCTCTCAGTTGAATGTTATTCAACATATACATGACCACGCTGGCAAACCTTATCAAATCATATGACGTCAGTATACTGCCCTACGCAGATGACACCCAACTGATGCTCACCCTATCAGACAAGTCCCACCACCTGCTTGACTGAATAACCTCTAGGATGAATTAAAACTGCCTCAAACTAAATACAGACAAAACTGAAGTTGTGATCTTTCGAATGAAAACCTTGTGGGACTCCACCTGGTGGCAAACTGACCTCTGCCCTTCACCCACCCCCATGACCCACCCAACAAATCTTGCAATCATCCTTGATGACAAGCTCAACATGACAGCCAAAGTAAACGCAGTGACCTCCACTTGCTTTCACATCTTTAGGATGCCGGGAAAGATATTTAAATGACTACCAAAGACCATCATGAAAACAGTTACAGAGACCCTGAGTACCAGCAGACTCAACTACAGCCAGACAAACTCTATGCAGGAACCACTAAGAAGCTCCTGAACAGGCTCCAAACCATTCAAAATGATGCAGCAAGACTCCTCCACAACCTACCTTGTTACACTCACATCACCCCACATCTTGCAAAACTGAATGGTTCCCAATACACAAATGCACCCAGTTCAAAATGTTCAAACACACACAAGCAAGGCACTATAGAACACTGTTTGTGCCTACTTTAACAGCTGCATTCACTTCCACAAACCTTCCAGGCACCTCTGCTCAGCCAGGCTCTCACTGGCATGCATACGCCCCATTCACAAAGCAACAGCCGGAGACTGAACCTTTTCCAATATCTCCTCAAGAGCATGGAATGACCGCCCTCACCACATCAGAGCCTCCTTGTTGCTTGTCGAGTTCCACAAGAAAATGAAACCTGGCTTTTCTATTAACTTCACCTAGAAGACAGCTGCCTAACCCACCTGTATTGTGCCTGGATACCCTCATGGGTGAATAGCACGCTATACAAATACACTTAAGAGAACATAACATAGCATCCTCAAATCGCATGGAGTCAGCATCCTGGGTGAGCTCTTGCACTTTTATGTAAGGCAGATAATATGGCACGATTAGTCTGTGAAACCTGTGCAACTTCCACATAACCATTTTTGGGACCCTTCCTTAGGAGCAAAATTGGAACAGAGAGATATCTGAAGAACCAAAACATGTCCAATCTATAAAAGAAGAGTTTTCCAACCTTCACAGTTCTGAGCAATTCCAGAAAAGCTCAGAGTAATATTGAATATGCACTTTCCTGAGTGCTTAAAATGTGCCTAATTAATGCATTGCAAGAAAGAGGTGTTTTAAGGCGTGGACAAAGCAGGCAATTGCCTGTGGCCCTCATATGGCCCTCAAATTCCCTTTGACAAAGTGATTGGGACAAAACATGTCCCTCCATGATAATGGTGTGCATAAACAGCTGTTTTTCAAATGTTCACAGTTTGGCATGTTTAACTAAACATTAGTGTGCATGCATGGCCTGACCAAGCTTAACCGTCATACTCAGGCAGATGTTAGCAATGAAATTCAAACATAACCATTCTGTGTCATGTCTCTCTCCTTCCTCCACATGACATCTTCTGCCTCACTCCTATGTCCATTTCTCTATGTGTCTACAGCCTCTCACTTTCTCAACTCTCTCTGCCTTACCCTTGTTTATCTCATCTCTCTCTAAACATGTCTCCCTCTACGAATGACCGGTACTTATAAACCACACAGCTACTCCAGCAGGAGTGTCTAGGTGCTAACAGTTCACATATGACTGCCCTACTAGAAGGCTTTGCTCTTAAAACGCCATCTTTTCAGCTGCTTCGTGAAGTGGGTAAGATCTGTTGAGACTCTCAAAGCCACCGGCAGTTTATTCCATGCTTGGAAATTAAATTAAATGAAAAATACATTTATAAAGCGCAATTCAATCACCCAAAGGTGCCAAGGCACTAGCTCATCAAGTAAACATATGTTGTAAGATCTTAACTTAGAGTCAGAGGTTAACCAACCATGTCTTCAGCGCCTTCCTGAATGCCAACAGGTGAGTCTCGTCTTTTAACCTTTGGGGAAGAGAGTTTGGTTGTCCCGACTTGAAAGCTTCTACATCCCCAAGCACTTTTCTTGAACCTAGGGATCACCAGATTGTGAGCTTGAACTGAGCGTAGCTGACGTGCAGGGACATACAAACGAAGATTTTGCTTGAAAAAGACTGGCCTTATGTCATGAGTTGCTTTAAATGCTATATGTCACTTCACTGGTGTTGGAAATGACCCTTTTTGCAGGGTTATCCCCAAACTTTTTTGCGTCTTCCTCCCTTATTTTTCCTGACCCGTGGTTGTTGGCCATAGGACTCTGGGCACTTTACCACTGCTGATCAGTGCTGAAGTGCTTATGCCCTCTGTGTAAATTATTATTGTAATTGGTTATCCATGATTGGCATATTTGTATTAACCAAGATGTCCCTAGTAAAGTGTACTGAGTGTGCCAGGGCTGGTGATACAAATGCTACTAGTGGGCCTGCAGCACTGATTGTGCCACCCACATGAGTAGCCCTAAAATGGTGTCTCAGGCTTGCCACCTCAGTGACTGTGTGCAGTCTGTGAACTGCCATGTCCTCCTGGTCAGTGTCCCCACTGACCAGGCCTAACCCTTCCCTTTCTGTACACATTGGCCACCCTTATGGAAGGCCCAAGGTACCCCCCTGGGCAGGGTGCAGTGTATGTGAAAGGTAGAGCATGTACTAGTGCGGGTGACATGCTCTGGTAGTAAATTACAGCCATTTTCGTTTTTCACTATTGTAAGGCTATCTTGCCCGTAGGCTATAATGGGGAATGCTGTGTACAGTGGTTACCTGCATATCTTTCCATAGGAGCAAGATAGGACATAAAAGTCTGGTATCCTTGAATTCAGAATTTAATCACACATCTTTTAGGAAAGGTGGTTTTTAAATCCTGTGTTTGAGAACAGCACTTTGTAGAAAGTGGCAGTTCCCTTGTCTGACCTTTCTGCGTGCTTTGGCTGTTTGTGAATTGACTGTCTGGTTTGTGAGTGACAGGGCTGGGGGATTACAGGAGACAGAATGAGTCCGCCCAGTGCTGAATAGAGAGATCTGCATCTAGATGGGAGGGAGGAGTTGCATCTGGGACCTAAATAGGACTGTGCCTGCCCCCCACAGTGCAGGCTCCACCCCCTGTGGTGCGTCTGATGTCTCTGCCCTGCACTGTGAAAGGAGAGAAGGAATTATGTCAACAAAGTGCTCCAGGGCTGTGCTTTCCCTCCACAATGCTGGCTCAACCTCCTGCTGGGCGTCTGACGACCCTGCCCCTCTCTCTGAAAGGAAAGGAGAGGCCAGAAAAACAAAGTACTCAAGGAACACCCAGAACTGGTTCAGACTGGGCTCAGAGCCCTCCTGCACAAAGGGAACAAAGACTTTTAGGGATATAAGTACAGGACCCCAGACTACAGAAAATTAGATCATCCTGGAATCAAGAAGGAACCTCTGCCAAGGGGAAAGCTGGAAGACTGAAGAAGGAAGACTGTCCTGCTATTGCTTTGCTGGACTGACCTGCAGTTGCTTTGCTGCCAAGGAGAGGGGAAGGACTTTGCTTTGTGCTGTGTCCCCTTGCTTGAAGGAATCTTCAAGGGCCTGAAGAAGAGCTGGCTCCCTGTTAAGAAGTCCCAGGAACAAAAGGACTTCACCGCCAGCTTCCCTGAACTCTACTGAGAGATTTCTGTCCTTCACAGAGTGCTTGGGCCAGTTGTGGTGCCTCTGGAAGTTGTACCTGTGTTGGGAAGCTGGAAACCAAGATTTTATAGACTTTCTGCAAGTTTTAAAGCATTGCTCGCTTCCGGAGCGCATCTCAGTCAGTGCAAGGAAATTCCCGCCGCCACGAAGGCCGAGATTGTCGCAGACCCTGTTGCCGCTGCCAAAGTCGTCACATCCTTCACTTGTGGGACGCACCAGTCCGCTGCGGGAAGATTACCATCGCTTTGACCATCGCTGTGAGTATCGTCGCAGAGCCTGTCGTCACTGGGTGAGATCATCACACCGCTTGCTTGCGGACCGCATCACATCGCTGCGAGAGTCATCGCAGAGCCATCACATCAAGGGGCCGTGAGAGGAGAAGATCGACGCTAAGCCACACATCGTCGCCGCACCGGAGATTGTTGCCACCCCGAAGATCGTTGCATCATACCTTTTGCGAGCCGCTTCCACCGAAACCTGTGCACCGGAATCCACGCAAGGTATCGCATCCCTCCCCATACAGACCGGAGTCACCGCAACATGCCTGCTATGTCCAGCGGGGTTGTCGCATCGCATCGCCTCCCCAGAGTCTCAGGAGTGACGCATCACTTGCTTTTTAATGCTACAGCCTTTTCTTGGAACTTTTGACGCATCTAAAGGTACTGTTGGCTAAAACGTGACGCAACTGTGGATTATTTTAACGCAACCTTAAGAACGTATTTGAAACCATATTCTTGAACTGTGTCCGTTGGATTTTTGTAGTTTTGGTCTTGTGTAGTTTAGAATAAATACCTTTATTTTTCTAAACTGTTGTGGAGTCAGTTTGTGGTGTTTTCACTGTGTTACTGTGAGTGTTGGTACAAATACTTAGCACATTGCCTTTGATAAGCCTGACTGCTCGTGCCAAGCTACCAAGGGGTGAGCAGGGGTTGTCTAAAGAGTGGTTCCTCCTTACCCTGACTAGAAGCAAGGGTCCCTATTTGGACAGTGGTACCTACCTCTACCAACTAGAGACCCCCAGTTCTAACAACTGGCAATCAATGTAATTCTCTGAAGGCTGCAGTGGACGATCTATGCTTAGGAATATTGAACAAAAGACAGGCAGCAGCATTTTGCATGATCTGAAGTTTAGTCAGGCATTTGGACCTGTGATTGAGGAAAAGACCGTTGCAATAATCAGCTCTAGATAGGACCAAAGCAGCGATCACCAGATTGTGTTTATCAGCGGGGATGAATGGGAAAATCTGTCTCAAAAGTTTTAATATATAAAAAGATGTTGTGGTAATTTGGTTCACATGACCTTCAATGTGAGCTTTTGAATCAAAGGTGACACCTAGTTTTTTTTTACTTTATCTGAGGGGGTGGGCAGAGTGCCCAGTTCTGATGGCCAGAGAGTTGGGGACCAAAAGGTGGTGTTGCTGCCAAAGAGTAACAACTTGGTTTTGTTGGAATTCAACTTCAGACAGTTGTTATGACATTCAGTCTCCAACTTGATAGAGGCAGGTATAAAACTGAGCTGCTGTATCCGATGGTGTCCCTGTCACCGACACCACAACTTAGGTGTCATCAGCATAGGATATTGCTGAGAAACCCAGTGATCTGATTAGCTTCGCCAATGGGGCAATGTAAACGTTAAAAAGGGTAGGGCTCAATGATAAGCCCTGAGGGACCCCACAAGGAAGTGTAAAATGATGTGACAAATTCAAAGAACGTAACCAAATTGTTTTTGATCAGACAGAAAGGATCTAAGTAGGGAGAGAGCTTTTTCTTTTATGCCTTTCCTCTTGAGGCTTTTCAGTAATTTTATATGACTGACGGTATCAAATGCAGTAGAAAGGTCAAGCAGCACATTTGCTGCATTAGCCCCTGCATCGAACGTCTGCCTAATTTGTTCTGACACAGATATCAGTGCCAGTTCCGTGCTGTTTTCTGAAACCAAACTGGGTGGAATCCAGGAAAGCATTTGTCTCGATATATTCAGATAGTGCTGTGTTCATGGTCATCTCAACTATCTTAGCGGGTAACTGTAGTCTTGACATTGGCTGTTAATTATTTAGATCAGCTCTATCAAGATTCGCTTTTTTTTAGAAGGGGAAGAACTGATTTTGGTTTCCATTTAGTAGGATAGATGCCTGAGGAGAACATTTGATTAAAAATAGGGGCAAGATAGGGAGCAATTGTTCCTGTTAGAAGATGAAAGCTCTTTGGGCTTGGGCTCCTAAGAAACCGAAAGACCTACCACCTCTACGCACCAGGGATGTCTTGGGGATGCAGGCCAAATCGGCGGAGGATGATCTAAATGCTCTGGTAGGTGTGTAGTGCCTGGCTCGCTTTCTAAGGTAGCAGGCGCCCATGCCATGGAAGCCTTTGAAGAAAATTACCATGGCCTTGAATTTTATCTGCTCCCTCACTGGAGGCCAATGTAAGGTCTTGAAATAAGGGGTCATATGCAA
Source organism: Lissotriton helveticus (assembly GCF_964261635.1). Classification (NCBI taxonomy): domain Eukaryota; kingdom Metazoa; phylum Chordata; class Amphibia; order Caudata; family Salamandridae; genus Lissotriton; species Lissotriton helveticus. Next base: position 1,009,543,907 of record NC_136071.1, on the reverse strand, counting down.
CTTGGGTTTCAGTCTTAGAATCGGCCTGGCTACAGTGTTGCACTACCTGAAGGCGCTGAAGAAGTTAGTCCGGTAGTCCCAGGTAAAGGGCATTGGCATAGTCCAATCTGGATGTGACCAGGGCCTGTACCACTGTCTTCCTGGAATCCAGAGGGAGAAGTGGGAGAAATGTCCTCAATATCCGCAGTAAACTAAAACAGGTTCCTTTTAGGGTCTGAACCTTGGACCACATTGAGAGCTCGTTATCGATGTAGATACCCAGGTTTTTGACTGTAGATTTTTAAAATATCATCGCCTAGCTCAGCATCCCATTATTTAAAAGATTAGCTAACTAGTTAGCGGGATGGTGCAGAGGATATGCGATCACGTACTCGTGAGCCTATCTTTGACATAATGGGATGCTGAGCTACGCGATGATATTTTTAAAATGCTACGTAGCGGACATTATTGAAGGAGACTTATTATCATATGCCTGCTGGAGATTGGGGATACTGGACGGATTTGGAACTCGACAGGATAAGATATTTAGGGACTTATTGCTTTATTTTGAGGAGAATTATTATTACTATGATTTGAACGGATTATTCAATGTGAAGAAAACATTGTATTGAGAACCTGAATAACAAGCCCTGAAGAAGTCAATTGCTATATTTGGGCAAGACGAAACACGTGTTGGCTGCGTTTATTTCTTTTGATTTGAAGCTGAGTTCATTGGATTTCGAATTGGAACAATTAATACATCTATTTGGGAAACTGTGAAAAGAAACTGTGCCGACTGAACCTAACATTTGAAGAAAGACTTTTCACTGACAATTTATTACTGACTTGAAGTGCTCAGAAGAAATACCAGTGTGGATAAATTTGGGGTTGTGGTAACCAACTCCCTCTCTTCCTGGAGCTCCATTGTTGTACTATATGTTGTTACTTTCCCCTGATTTGCTGTGCGCCCATATTGCCTAACTGGTTACCGATAAAAAAAAATGTTAGGATCTAATTGCATCCCCATTGAAGTCTGTGCTTTTATCTTATTCTACCTTTCTCTAATGACATTGCTCTCTCAACCTCTGTTTTGACTTTTACATCTCTTCTTCTCCGCCCGCTCTCACCACCTCAACTCTCTCTCTCTACCTCGCACATCTCTCTGTACCTTACTCTTCTGTTTTCAAATAACCTGCCAGCATCTCTTCTCATCTACACCACCCCTCCCTCAACAAAATCTCTCTCTTTACTTCACCGGCCTATCTTTTTACTTCTCTCTGTACCATAAACCTTTCTATTACTCTCAATACTCTCTACCCCTCACTTAACCCATTGCCCGTTTTCTCTCTACTTCACATCTCTTGCATTACCTCGCTGCTTTCTACCCCACCTCTCTCTCATACACTACGTAACACCTCAATGTATCTCATCATTAGTTTGCTTCCTCACCTCCTGTGTATCTCTTTCTGCATCTGTTCCTTCTACAACACCTCTCTAACTACCTCAATAACTCTATCTGTTTTCTATCATTAGTTCTCCGCACTCTCTTTCATTTCTTTGAAACCTCCTTATCCATCCCAACTTACCCCCTCTACCTCAATTATCTCTTTCTACTCTCTTTCTTTTTATGCATCTGTCTACCACACCTCTTTGACTCTATCTCTGTCTGTACTTCCAAACTCACTTTCTTCTTCACTATCTCTCTTGCTCTACCCCTTATCAATGTTACCTCTCTTTCTCAACTTAACCTATGTCTCTCTACTACACCTCTTTTCCCATTACACCTCATATTTACCATTCACTCTTCTCTTTCTCTCTCTCTCTGTCTCTCTCGCTCTCTCTCTTTCTACTTTTTTCTACTAATTTTATTTATTCATGAATGCTTGGTTACACTTTCTTTTGGTACTATTTAGCTGGTGGAAACCAGCCAACTTGAAATTCAGCTGTTTTTGCACACCCTTTTCCTGAAAGCTTTACATATAATTCAATGTTGTTCGGCATCACAAAGTCTTGAATCAACTGAAAGTGCAAAATAATAGGTTTTTCTAAACAGGGAACCCCGAAATATACTGTGCCTGTGACTCCAAATAGCCTCGGAAAGGTGGATGTAATGCAAAAGAGACTGGATGGGCTCACAGGCAGAATGACTGTTATAGAAGCCAGATGAAACCCTTCAGAGGACGCAGTTCAAAACCTGGAAAGTATCAATGCAGATCCTGACCATGGAGAGGAAGTGACACTTGACAAAATATATATAAAGTTGAGAATTAAAAAGAGAGAATGTGATGCAACAACATAGGGATTGTGGGTCTCCATGAAAAACATACATTTGGTCCTATGAAAGTCTAAGGTGAAAGCATAATGAGAAAGATGCTGCAAGGAGTAAGGAGGAATTGAAACGGTTCTCATTCTGAGGTGGATTACAGTAAACTGCATGAATAAAGAGAGGGGCTGCTGGACTATAGATTGGACAGTGTTCAAAGTGTAATGTCCTCAATGTGATTATCTCTCTGTTTTATTACAATATTAATGTACATGTATTACTTCATCTTTATTTTGTCGCACTAATCATTATACAGTATTGTTTTGGGTTGGCTCTGGGTACTGGGAGAGATGAGGCAGTGTGAGGTGGTGTGGAGGGGGGTGTTTTGCATGTTGATTATAAAGCTTGATTTGCATGTCGTTCGTTAGAGCATAATAAAATCTACTAACGATCAAATATTGGGAAGCTAACAGAAGTAACATTTGCTGGCATTTACGCTGAATGTACGCAGAGCCATTGAATCCTATCTCATTTGTGTGTAACAGTTTAAGTCTCAAACAAACCGATTTGTAGGGTATTTTACTATAGAGTAATACTGAAACTTTTACGAAGAGACTATTTAAACTGTCATTGTTTAAATTAAAATGTTTATTATGATATTAACACAGTACCAACATGCTCAATTTACAAAACCACTTTAGAAGTCAAAAAGAAAAATAGACAGGACTCTAAACATCATTGACTGGGAAAGAATACTCTTCTAACATGGTCATTGTGCCCAAGAATGTCTGTGCTTCTTCTACTGTACCAATAATACAGAATACGCAATCCCTCTTCTAATGTCCCAATAATACAGAATACACAATGCCTCTTCTAATGTCCCAATAATACAGACGACACAATGCCTCATCTAATGTACCAATAATACAGAAGACAGAATCCCTCTTCTAAAGTACTAATAATATATATATAAGACACAATGCCTCTTCAACAGTCCCATAAGTTCTATGCAAATGTAAAGCCATGATAGCGCGCCTTATGTGAGCTAATGAAATGCTAAGCATTAAAACGGCAACATGACAAGACCAGTAACTGGGAGGACAGCATGTTCTCAACATATGCAAATGCTTTTTGGCAGCAACATGACAGCCTGCTGAAAATTGCGTTGACATTTACATAAGCCCATATATTTTAAATGAGAACAGGCAATGCACAAGGTATCAGCAATTCCAGACTTACATAAATGTGGCATCAACGCGCCATCAGCATGCAATCTCAAGGTCTGGAAGAGTGTTCCGGAAGCACTGCAATTACAGGCAAGATTTACTAATACTTTGCACCAGGTTTGTGACACAAAAGGGTTTCATTGGAATTTGTTTTCCAGAATTTTGCTCTGGAAAGTAGACCGGAAGTAACGTAAAGTAATGCTGTGCGCTATGTTGCACTACTTGGTGCTAAAGGGTATATGGGCGTTCCCATGCAACCACCAATAGTTTTTGACACAAAGCCTTATTTACTGAAACAGGTAGACAGGTCTTTGAGCCAAAGAATTTAGCATTGGAGAAACATTGTTTCCAACTTTGCAAGGGCCATACACTGTACAGCACACACACTAACTGGAATTATTTTATTTTATGTCACAGCATAGTATTTTGTACCCCTCAGTGCACAACATATGCTAGACATCACACACACCCTTGCACTATGGTGCAAGGGTGTGTGCAAGACAGCCACAAGCATGCCAGTGCAGGGAGAGAGAAGAACAGTACCATATTTGAGTAAATATGACATTGATCTGCTTTCTCCCTTTCACGCAACACAGCACAGAAACTTTGGTTGCCAATGTGTATATTGGGAACATTTGTAAATTGGGACCAACAAAATTGATATACACTCATATTTATATACTGCAATCTGGAGTTGTCCCTCGTATTACAAAACAGCTATACCTATGCAGAATGGGCTGCAGGCAGGGTATCAGGTGTTAGTCCATTAATAAACATAGCCTCCTTATTCCGATGGGGCTGATAACAGCAGTTACAAGCCACATCGGAATTATAACACCCGTGGGAGCACCGCAGATGCCCTTGGTTAGCCGTGGAGATTTCAGCTTCTGGAAACAACCAAAATCCCTGTGTGAAAGGACAAGTGAAAATGAGGAATTAACAAGGGAATTAGTATGACTGATTACCCGTGATTCCTTTCTTCATAATGGACCCTTATAGTGCAACTTGTAACAGCCAAGATTTTCCCCAACCCCCATAGCTGCAGGTACCTCTGGTATGGGTAACTCCAGGGGTGGGCAAATCCTGGCCCTTTTACCGGCCACTGAAAAAGAGGGCCTTGAACAACCTTGTAACTTACAGAAGTGGAGGGTGAACTAGGGAGGGCACTTACAATGGCAATTAGTTGTGCACAGCTAAGAGTGCCCTTTAGACTTGGTGGGAGAGGGGCCTAGATTTACTGTACTTTAGCAATGCCAATCTAGTGAAGCTAAGCTGCACTGTGTGAAGAAGAGTAGCACAAGTGAAAGTGTTGATCTTCTTTCATGCACAAAATGTTTTTTGCTCCGAAAGTTGACATGAGCAGAGATCTAATGGCCAGATGTACATTGTAATCGTTTGCAATTACCAAATAGCACATTTTTGTGATTTGCGATTTGGTCATCACAAACACCAATGTACAAATGTGCCTTTGACACATTTCTGATTCCCAGTGGGTCGCAAATAGACCTACTTCATTAATATACATGAGGTAGGTCACGGTTTGCGACCTATTGGGGGGATCAAAAATCACAGGGATGGTGGCCTGCTGGGGTAGCAGACCACCATGTCTATGAATGCTTTTTCAATAAAGCAATATTTTTTTTTAAATGCAGCCTTTTTTCCTTAAAGAAAACAAGATGCGTTTCAAAAAGAAAAAGAAAATGTCTTCATTTCATTTTCAAAGAGTAGGCAGTGCTCCATGGAACCACTGCCTGCTCTTAAAAAATATTTTTTACAAACATTCACTACGGGGAAGAGGTCCCTTGGGAACCCGTTCCCATTTGCGAATGAATTGCGATCTATTTGAAGTAGGTGGTAAAATGGGAATGTTTTGTGACTGCATTTTTTACGCAAAACATTTACACATACCACTGTGATTCCGTATTAGGCCCTAAACACCTCCCTACCTAATTCTGAATCGCAAACCCGATCTGCAATTTGGTAAGAGGTTACTGATTTGAATATTGAGTATTTGTATGTTCATTGAAAAAAGCTTTTTTTGTTTGCAAACCGTTTGTACATTTAGCACTAAATGCTCATGCATCATGTAGCGCTAAACCAAGGTTAAGCAGTGCAAAATGGGCATAAAGCGGCGTAAATTGCTCAAAAACCTAGTTTTCTGCACAAACCCAGATCAATTAAAGTGTGTTTTGAAAGGAACTCTATCTTCAAGTGAAAACAGAAGCAAACAGTGAGCAAAAGGAACATTGTGTGATTTTTCCATGTGTAATATACATACTTTTTGCAGCAATAACATATGTTGTATGAATCACCCTTAGATAGTCGTCTGTGTAAAGAGACTTTAGTTAAGGATATTCCTTGAGTGCCATCTCTATGTAAGACATGCTCGCTCACATTTCTGCTGTTGTGCAACAACAAAGAATGTATAGCAAGTCACAAACAAGGCGTGTTCTCGCGTGAGCCAGCCTGATGACATCATTGGCGTGTGAAGCATTGTAAATATGACACTGCACAATCTTTGCCTCTTCCCACACTGCAGCACCGCAGCTTTTCCTGCAGTGTTGTTTTGCATGAATATTGGTAAATCTGTCCAGTTGCTCCTATGGAACCAGCAGAAACAGTGCAGCCAAATTGCCTGTTTATGGTAGGTGGATGTCAAAGGTCAATCAAAAACATACGTCTACTACCAGAAGGTGATCTTATTATAGGAGGGGATTTCAACATAACAATAGACACCATGGTAGGCAGGTTCCCTGCTCGACCTCAGGCGTCCGGACCTTCCCTGATCCAGGGCTTCTTAGAAGCCATGGGATTGATAGATGTCTGGAGAACCATGCACCCAGCAGCCTGCCAATACACGTACCACTCTGCAGTACACAATAGTCTGTCACGAATAGATTATTTCCTGATGTCGGGCGCTAGACTGCACAGCGTCGAAGGGATAGAAATAAAACCCAGGGGCATCTCGGATCACTCCCCGGTAATATTGACGCTCTCTTGCCGAGAGAACTCTAGTAAGAGGCTATATCCTATCTACCCTAACTATCTTAAGATTCCCAGCATTAGGAAGGACCTTAAAAACACTACTAAACATTATTTTGCGGAGAACACACACTCAGTAGACTCGCCGTCCATAGTATGGGAAGCATACAAGACAGTCCTTAGGGGACAAGCAATAGCCTCTATCACCGGGTATAAACGAGAGCAACAGAGAGAGTTAGCTGAATTGGAACTAAAGCTGCAAGAAGCGAACAGGGCACACATGGCACACCCTTCTCCAGAAACGACACACTCCCTGCACATACATCAGCAACAGTACAAGGACCACCTAAAACACCGAACGGTCGGGAACATTACGGCGACAAAACATAAAATATATGATATAGGAGACAAGGCAGGCAAATTGCTAGCTTGGCTAGACAAAAGAGGGGAGGGCTCCAGGGGTATACAGCAATTGCCGACACAGGAGGGAACGCTCCAGAAACACCCTGCAGAAATAGTAGACACGCTGGCGGAATACTTTAGGGAGGTCTACACGTCAAACCAGAATTTGACGGAGGCTGAAACAATGGAATCACTCAGCCACATTGAAATGAAGACACTTACACCTGAGGCGGCCTCAGAATTGGAGGCGGACCTGACGCAGGACGAAATTCAAACAGCAAACCGTTTGATTCAATCAGGTAAAGCACTGGGCCCCAACGGGATTCCAATAGAATGGTACAAGATTATGGCAGAGACTATAAGTGCGCCCCTATTGGCAATGTATAACGATAGTTTGAAAAATACGGAACTCCCACTGGATCAACGAATCGCGACAATAGTGGCGATTGCAAAACCAGGTAAACCCCCGACAGAACGCACCTCATACCGTCCGATATCGTTACTGAATGTAGAAGCCAAAATCTTGGCTAAACTGTTAGCAAACAGATTAATGTCCCATCTCCCACAGTTGATTCACCTGGACCAGTCAGGGTTCATGCCAAACAGGAACACAGCCCTAAATATCAGGCGTGTGCATGGAGTGCTCGCACGGGCTCCAAAATTGTCGGAACCGGCAGCGATACTATCATTAGATGCGAGAATGGCATTTGACATGGTAGAGTGGCAATACCTGTTTGCTGTCCTGGCTCACATGGGTTTTGGCCCAAAATTTAGAGCGTGGGTCCGACTATTGTACTCAGCTCCTCTGGCTCAAGTTATGGCCAACGGACATATATCCCACACAATACGACTAACGAGAGGGACGCGCCAGGGGTGCCCCCTGTCGCCGTTGCTATTTGCGATGGCACTAGAACCGCTGGCAACGTTAATTAGGACAACCCCATTGTTGAAAGGTATTAGCTGGGGGGAGGGATGGGAAGACCGTCTCTCGCTTTATGCTGATGACATGTTAGTTTACCTGATGGACCCGGAACACAGTATACCAGAGCTCCTTACAATTTGCGACACACACGGGAAAGCATCGGGATACACCATAAATTGGGCCAAATCAGAACTTTACACTCTGCAGGGACCAGAGCCCTCACTCCCCGTGGGATGCCCATTGGTGCTAGCGGGGAACTCCTTTAAATATTTAGGTGTTCACATTACTAAAGACACGACAGACTTCTTTGCGAAAAATCTGGCTCCACCTCTGGAACGCCTGCGGCGCGATGTGACGCACTGGGTGTCTTTGCCCCTAACGCTTCTGGGTAGAGCGGCGCTGTACAAAATGAGGGCACTGCCAAGATTTCTCTATGCACTTGAGAATGCGCCCTACCTAATCCCACCCAGATATTTTAAACACATAGCGGCACAAGTCTCGACCCTGTTCCGGGGTAATCGCCCAGCATGTATAGCGCAGGCCAAGCTGCACAGGGGGTGGTACGACCGAGGGATAGCGCTACCAAATTTACAACTATATTACTGGGCAGCACAACTCAAAACCCTCAATCAATGGATTCACGCGCCTCACGATGACCCAGCATATAGGGCGGATAGGGCGCAATTGGGTACGAACAATATGCTGGCGGTGCTCTACAACAAAAGACTCGCCGCAAAACTGGAAGGACCCACGACGCACACGGTCGCAATATGGTACACGGCACTGGCCAAGCTGGGATGGAAAGGGGTCATAACTAAGCTTACCCCACTCTGGGATACCAAAGATCTGGGACAATTAAGGCGCAGTAAAGGCTTCACACAGTGGGATAACATTGGTATCTCCACTGTGGGAGACTTATGGGATAAAGGAACAGTAATTCCGTTTGCCCAACTTCAACAACAATATAAATTATGCCCGAATGAAACGTACAGATATGTACAAATATCCAGAATGCCCCTTGGTTTTCACAGGCGCTGGCAGAAAGTCACCTACTATGTAGGAAAATAGAACGGAAGTGGAGGAAATCCTATGACCAATCAGCCAAAACTGCCTATGTTCAACAAAGAAAATCCTATCTGGCGAGTATTAAACTAGCCAAAAGAGAATACTATGTCAAGGCTATCAATGAGGCTCAGCAAAAGCAGAAAACAGTTTTTTCTATAGTTAAATCCTTTACGCATCCCAAAGCTCTTCAGCCGAAAATTCCACCTTCGACAGCTCTCTGCAATCAAATTGCTGACTTTTTTGAGGAGAAGATTGTGCTCATCCAGAGGGATTTTCCTGACCCTTCCCCTATTCCTCCCTCTAGTCATCCGGGGAGGGGGGACAATATGACTCATATCTTGAGCTCTTTCCAATCGGCCTCCCTTCTTCAAACTAGAGAAGTCATCTTGGTTTGTAAGTCAGGAGCACCCTCTGACTTGTGCCCTCCTCAGATACTTCATCAATTAATTGATGCAGTTAACCCCTCTATTAATGCTATTTTTAACGCGTCACTAAGCTCAGGGGTTGTACCTCAGGAATGGAAAAAAGCTATTGTCAAGCCGCTAATGAAGAAACACAATAAACCTACCACCGATTTGTCAAATCTTCGTCCTATATCGCTCCTCCCAGTTTTAGGTAAAATTACAGAACAGATAGTGTACCAAGAATTAAAGGACTTTGTAGATACCCACAACATTTTACACCCACAACAGTCAGGTTTCCGACCTAGACACTCGACAGAAGCTGCGCTCATGGAGCTTACTGATTCTATCAAATTCCTGCAGGACGAGGGGAGAAAGGCTGTCTTGATTTTGCTGGACCTCACGGCAGCATTTGACACCATCTCTCATGAAATCCTGATTGATAGACTGATAGGTATAGGGATAACAGACGTTGCCCTGGCTCGGATGGTATCCTTTTTGACCAACAGATCCCAAATGGTTTCTTTGGGCCCTTTCCTTTCCAATAAAAAAAGGGTATTTTCCCGGGTGCCGCAGGGTTCCATTTTAAGCCCTTTACTGTTCAATATTTATATGGTCCCTCTTATTGAACTGATAGAGTCATACGGCATATTGGTAACATCATATGCCGATGACACTCAACTCGTGGTCTCTCTGGATAAAAATTCCACCAATGCGGAACAAAATTTTAAGAACTGTTTGACGGATGTTTTCCGCTGGATGGCAAATAACCACCTAAGATGCAATGCCAACAAAACCGAGATTTTACCCTTGGGCAAGGAGTTTTTTTTTTTGCCCAAAGGACTGGTGGCCTGAAGAGTCACCCCGCCCCACTCAGTCGAAACTGCAAGAAATCTAGGGGTCCTATTTGACTCCTCTCTTTCCTTCGACCAACATGTAAGGAATACGACAGGAAGCTGTTTCAGCATTATTAAGTCCCATAAAAAGTTTTTTGACTTCCTGCCTGTGGACTCCAGAAAGTCGGTTGCAGTAGCTCTAATACTATCGCGACTAGATTATTGCAACGGTCTAATGGCCGGAGTCAAAAAAGCTACCCTAAAAAAATTACAGAGTGTGCAACATGCGGCAGCAAGACTAGTTCTTAAATCATCAAGAAGATCTTCTGCCTCTGATGCACTTCTGACTCTTCACTGGTTACCCCTACATAAAAGGATTTTGTTCAAGATCTTGCTTACCGCCTTTAGATCCCTCAATAAGACAGGCCCGAGATATCTTACGAGACGTTTTACTCGTTACGATCCCCCGAGATGCCTGAGGTCGTGTGGAGGTAATCTAATTAATATCCCAAGATTTAAGCCTAAAACGAAAGGAGGAAAGACTCTTACAGTATTGGCCTCCAAGGCCTGGAATACCATGCCCATGAACTTCAGACTCCATGTTCATGAAAATGCCTTCAGGAAGCATTTAAAAACGTGGATTTTTAGTCTGACAGATGGTTTTGTAATGGCCGCCATTTAGACCCTAATATCTGGTTTGTACACGTGTTCAGCGCCAGGATGCTCCTTCCGGAGCAACAGTTAGCGCTTTATAAATATCCCATACAAATACAAATACAAAAACTGTGTTGGGGGCTTACCTGGGACTCTGTCCACACGCCGCTGGGGCCCACACGCTGCCTGTTCCCCCTGCCGCCGGTCATTTCCTGCTTCACGGCCGCCGGGGAACTACAGCTCCCAGCAGGCCGAGCGGGTCACTTCCTGGCCCAGCGCGCCCGGAGGCGCAGAAAAGGAGGAGGCTCCCACTGAGGAGCGGGGGCAAAAACTGTGTTGGGGGCTTACCTGGGACTCTGTCCACACGCCGCTGGGGCCCACACGCTGCCTGTTCCCCCTGCCGCCGGTCATTTCCTGCTTCACGGCCGCCGGGGAACTACAGCTCCCAGCAGGCCGAGCGGGTCACTTCCTGGCCCAGCGCGCCCGGAGGCGCAGAAAAGGAGGAGGCTCCCACTGAGGAGCGGGGGCAAAAACTGTGTTGGGGGCTTACCTGGGACTCTGTCCACACGCCGCTGGGGCCCACACGCTGCCTGTTCCCCCTGCCGCCGGTCATTTCCTGCTTCACGGCCGCCGGGGAACTACAGCTCCCAGCAGGCCGAGCGGGTCACTTCCTGGCCCAGCGCGCCCGGAGGCGCAGAAAAGGAGGAGGCTCCCTCCGCGTCGCGGAACGCGCGCGGGACGCCGGGCTAAGCCCGGGCAAAGGGCGGGCCCTCTGTGGCCCTCAGAGGACCGGAGGAGGACGGGGCGGGCCACCCCCCCTTGGCTTTTACATCTGATACTACATCTCGAGGGTAAAGACTATTTTTCTTCTATTTGGTGGTATTCCCCTATTATTATGACTTCTAAAGTGGATCACCCAGCTAGCGCTGCAGGATCTGGGCAAAAGTTTTCATGGTTAGAGGAGCTAAACCTCTTATGCCAAACCACCTATGCACCATCAGAAACCCCCCTTTCGCCCATAAGCGACATCATACTATCTGCTAACTCCACCCTTACGGAGCAGCCCACATTACTTAATAAAATTTGTAGTCCACATATCGCACCCCTCCAGGTTTCATTGGTGAAAAGGATCCAAACACCGCCTCCAGCCTCACGCATTGTAAATTCTCCAACGATGCCATCGACAGCTGAGACCCAAGATCCCTTAAGCCCTCTTATACATCCGCATCTATTACCATTCATTGAAAAATTGCTTAGTTCTCTGATAGCCCCGTTGTTGGACAAAATTAACATGTTAGGGGATAGGCTCATTGGATTAGAGTCAGCAATCAAGGCAAATGTGTCGGCTGAAAAACACTGTGACACATTTAACCGTCCAAAGTCACCTCCTACTCACGAAGGCTTTATACGAGATAAAGGCTGCCAAATACAATTAACTGGCCCTAGTACAGGGGGGCCAAAAGTAACTAAACATTCTCTAAGTGTCTCCTTTCCCCATTTGACCGCACCGAGAGCAGTTCATGATAAGATTAAATCAATCCATCTACCACCAGAAGCGGCCCCATTCGTGTGCATACTTGCTGGCGTCCCTGCTATTCCCCCTGGAAAAATTGAGAGCCAACATGACTTACTTAACAAAACCAAATTCTGGCTGTCAAAAAATAGGCCACTGCCTCGTCATCTATATGGAGCAATAAGGAGTGTCAGGAGGGTGGACTGGCTGGGTTCCCTTCATAAGGATCTTCCTGGGGACCTGGTACTCGTGAAATTCAGAGACACAAACATTGTCCCTTACTTGAAAACCTGGCCGCCACAAGAGACAGACGGCCCAATATCTATATGGGACTTATATGACTTTTATCCCTCAATCCCTGGTGTTCCCCCTTGTTCGAAATCATACCCTACATGATCGGTTTACATTATGATCTTTCTGGGAAATACTGGGAGTGGTAATAACTAATTCTAACCCCCATTTTTACCATCTCAACCCGGGGGTGGAAGGGAACTAATTATGTTTGGGACTTTGTCCTACTGTTTTTTGGATTAGATTGGACTTGGCAATCACGGAGTGATGTTGAACTTTGTAAGGTCATACCTAAATTTACTCCTCCTTTTAGTCTTTTTAACCTTTTTTATTTTTTAAGTTGCCACTGTTTCTTTCGATTTTTTCTTTTTAAATGATGATCATTTTTTTCTTTATCCTTTTATTTTATTTGAATGAAATTGTCTAAATGTACTGTATTATTTTTTCTGTTACTGTATGCTTATATGATATTCTTTGGTAATATCGAATAAAGCTTATTTTGATTTGATTTGATTTGAAATACAAATACAAATAAGGCATGCGTTATTAACGGCACTCCCGCCAGACACTGAAGTCCCAGAGGCCTCCCCATTAGAAGACCGTCTACTTACTGACTATATGCAAAAACGAGCAACATAACTCACATACCGAAAGCTAATCAACAACCTACCTGACCCTACCGCTACACTACGGGAGAAGTGGGCGACAGAAATAGGAGATATGGACGACGCGGAGTGGTTAGAGGCACTAGCATCTCCCAGGGAGGTGGGAATTTCAGCAAAGCTTAGATTGGTGCTACTCAAAATCCTACATCGCATATACTACACCAGAACTACCTTACATAAGTTACACAGAGCGCAACTTCCTTACTGCCTTAGGGGGTTCGGGGAAGAGGGTACCTTTCTCCACACCATGTGGGAATGTCCAGCAATAGAAATGTACTGGTGGCAGGTGATGCGTACGGTGTCACAAGCAATAGGGGTATCCATTCTGCCAGAACCACGAAAATGTCTCTTAAACATATGGGACCCCAATGACCTCACCCGCCATGGACAGACCTGGGCCACGCTGGGCCTTATGATCGCAAAAAGAGACATAGCGCAGAAATGGGGTGCGGCAGACCTACCCACATTAACAACATGGTGTGGGAACATGGACCTTTCAATGATTACGGAACGCACAGTATACAAAAACAGGGGTAGCCCGCGTAAATGGAATAAAATATGGGCGGCCTGGAATAGCTTTCGAGGGGATCTGTGTGACCTGTTACCGGAATCAGATATAGAAAGCTCAGACGACGAGATGGAGGGGGATGATTAGAGAAATGAAGCGAGACACGAGAAAACTGATCTAGGAAAACGAAGTACTAATGTAAAAGTTAAAATTGTGTATCCAAAGGTGTAAAATGGTATAACTGTGTACTCAATGTCTGAAATACTGTCATATCTGTCGAAGAGACGCTTGGTTTAATAAAAACATGTTTAAAAAAAAACAACATACGTCTACTCATCCATGACTCGAGTAGCGTTGAACCAATAGGAACTAAAGACAAATTATCGCGTTATCGAACTGCCAAATAGCAAACGAGCAGTGTCAGAAAGCTTGGTTGCATACCAGTGAAGTGTTGCTTAGTTTAATGTTTCAGGTCATTCGTTGCAGAATTCTCCTGAGATAAAAATAAATATCTGCAGACTCACAGCTCTACCATTAGCAAAAATACCAAAATCTTAACTTCTGTAAACAAAGGAATTTTTCCACAAAGCATTTTCTATCTACAAACATAGCTTTAAGGTCCATTGATTCCTCAATTACACCTGCTGAGAATTCACAAAAACATTCCTGGCAGGAGTAAATGCATTCACTACTGCGGATTTCTCCATCACGAGTGAGGTGAAATTTGCGGTAAATCCCACGCAATGGATGGCAAGAGGGTTGTAAACAAAAAAAGTCGAATCAGAAAGTAACTGGAAAAGTAAGTTTAGATCCAAATCTTCTGGTCGAAATTGCGTCTGTAGTTTCCGAGTCCAGTGTGTTTCTTTTCTCCAAAGATACAGATTCAAGATTGGAAAGAATGGGATTTTTGATGAGGGGGCATTAGAAAGGACTGACAACAACAGAGCACAGCCATTTTAAGGGGTACAGTTTTTCTACATTGAAGCGAAAGACAGAAGTGGGAAGGCAGTCCCTCAGGTCACTTACAGCTAATGTTCTTATGGTTGTCTGGTGCTCATGATGGTTATAGGATGCATGGCCCCAAATACTGAGTATAGGTTCCACTTCTCTTCTGTTTATCAGTCACATATTGTCCAGCAACTTTCTCCCAGGAAGATACCATTCTCTTTGGTTGATCAAAGGTTTCGTTGAGCGCTGCCCTTCACACCCTGTGCCTTTCATCTCTTCAGTGACATATGCCATTTCTATGTAGAGCCAAACATTATGCAGGAATATATCCAGTTTCATTCTTTACAAAGGCTTCATACCAGTGCATAGCCTAGTTTTAAGCTCACTTGATAAGTATATCGTGGTAGGAGGAGAAAGAAGCGATTTACCTAGGATTAGACCATATGGTTTAAAGGTGAAGTCTAGTCTAGGATCCAGATGTCTCAGCTCCAGAGGTGACAGATTATGAGATGGAATACCATGCACCCGCATATCCTAATGCTTCCTGATTGCTTTCCACGCAAGAGCTAGTGGCAGAACGGATATGTTTTACAGCAGTAGCAGACGCCATGACCTGTCTATGGATTGATGCCTAGGAAAAATTAAACGCTTGGGGGCAGATTTACAAGGAACTGACGCATCTCTGCATTTTAGCAGAGTTGCATCAGTTTACTAGCATCACACAAAAAACCCTGTGCGCCACCAGGGATGTGTCGCATTTACAATGCGGCGCACCATGGCGCAAGGATTGACAGATGCGTCACACATCTGTTGGCGTAAAGGTAACGCATCGCTGGAGTCGTGTCGCAAGCACGGGGCAACTCCAGCAATGCTCAGGAATGCCTATTCCTATTGTGCTGCGTCACTCCTTACACCTGCTCCAATAGGCATAAGGTTTTGACGCAGTGCCGTCGTAGAAGTGACGCAGTGAAATCTTGTATATTTCACGGCTTCACTTTTTCGAGGCTTTCTTGCTTCGGAACGCCCATCCCTTCAAACATTATACCTGATGCAGTTATAATGTGACACAGGGCTTTACAATTTGATGCATCTATCTAGATGTGTCACATTGTAAATATGTCGCAACCTGGCGCATTGTTTATAAAGCCGGTGCATCACAAAAGTGACGCATTGGCGGCATGAAAGTGTCACAAGGGGCTTGTAAATCTGCCCCTTGGTGTCTTTTCCTGTCAGGGTGATAAGATCTCCCTTGGACCTGTGACCTCCAGCTGTTTTTAGCCTCTTTCATGCTTATGACGAGCCCAGCTCGTCATGAGTCACTGTAGAGCTGTGCTCATGATGAGCTGGGCTCGTCATAACTGCAGCGGTCCGCCCATGCACAAATGATTCCCCGCCTGTGCGGGAAAATTAATCATTGGGCGGAGTCGTGACGAGCACAGCTCGTCATGAGCACAGCTCAACTGTGACTCATGACGAGCTAGGCTCGTCACGAGCACCACGGCGCCGCGGCCCTCCCCCCTGCCGGGGGGGATTTACCCCTGCAGCAAAGGGGTAAGAACCTTCTCTCCCCTCTTTAACATCAGAAGAACCCTTCTCTAATCTTTTCAAAATTATCATCAGGACGAGCTCAGTGGTAAGATCAGTCAAACATTGCCCTTGTCATACCACTTTTCAAAAAGACATTACTGCGCCCACCTAACCCTGTGATCCATAGGCCCCTTTTAAATATGCCTTTGCCAGCCACAAAGATTTCAATGTTGGATCTATAACCAACTCCCACAGCACCTCCAAACATACACATGGTTTGACACTGTCCTAAACGGGTGCTATTGACTGAATCTGTGCAGGTATCAATATCTGACCGCATTTATGCAGGATCCTCAGCCTTCTAGTCCAGTTTGCAGTTAAATTTGGTATACCAAACCATTTACTGTCCTGATCCAAAGACAAGGACATCCATGGGCCCTCTTCGCCTGAATCTCCATGTTCCTGATTAACAGATTACAAGGCGTACACCAGGAAACGTACTATTTGGACACCTATAAAGTGACATGTAGGATTCCCAAGGGCTTGACTCGACCCCTTCACTCTCCAGATCTTGCGTCACACTGCTGCTGATCCTCTTGCTGGGCAAACTTTATGGCAAGCTCTATGGAAGTTCATACAACCCAGACAATTAGCTAAACAGAAATCCCACATTACTGGTACAGTTTGTTGAAGACTAAGCAGAATCCTTCAAAGAGAATCTTCACTTTGTATGAAATAGCTGGACCCAGCACAATGTCAGTACCTAGAAACATTGCATTATTTGTGGTTGAGGTTAGCTTTAACCAGTCCACTCCCCTACTGCACATCACGGTCGAGATAGGACTCCCGATTGAGCTTTCACTAATGTTTAAATTTTGTATTTAAAGGTCATTGAAATACACACTACACGACTGACACAAAAGCAAGAGGCGCAAACTGATCAGATATAAAATTAGTTTGGGACATACAGAATGTATCAATGCACAATGGAGAACAAAAAGTTTGGAAAGTTGCCTTCTACAGAGTCCCTATTTCAAATAGAAGATCCAGGGGTTCACCTCTCTCTTTACCATTTTTGACATTTTGGCATATTTGTAAGCCCTGCTGTACTGAATGTACTTTATTTAAATGCATGCAAAATATATCTATACTTATTTAAAAGAAATAAATACATTGTGCTTACTTGTGATAATACAAATATTTTAAAATGATATTCTCTGTGGGTGACATATATACTTTGAAGCTCCTGCCTATCTTTATGAATATTGAGTGGGGGGATTCTTCTCATGTTATGCATTGTACTTTTCCCTGGACTTATTTTTACCCCAGCATTAGGCTTTGCTTTCAGGGTCCCTCTTCTGTTTCTTATTAGAGGAAGTGAAGCTGGCCCGCACTGACCAAAGAGAAGTAAGGAAATGCGAGTGACGATGAAGCCAACCAATGGGAAGTAAAGGGCGAAAACTAAGCCCCCTGTAAGTAAATAAAATGCCTGGCAAGTGACAGCGCATGCGCCATCTCAGGCTTGACTTAAAAGGAGCTCATTGCCGATAGATGCAGGCTTCTGAGAGTTTTAATATGATTACTACACATTTAGCCATTCCCCAGGAAGCCTTCCAGACTTGCAATTTCAAAGACAGTCTGAAACGTCTCTTCCTTCATTAACATCACTAAAGGCTAATCTTGACTTTCTTTGAGCTTTATAGATAGGAATCATATGGACAGTTTCCAAACTCTCCGTTTTATATACCACGAAAGATAACTTTCCAGCGGAGATTTGCACGTACTTACAATGTTAGCATCATTAATGTGTGCTAATATAATGCCAAATATATGTCCCTAGTTAGATTCACGCATTGCATTTTGGAATGCATGTTTCTGTGTGTCTGCTGTGTTAATCTTTCCCTTTAATCATCCTTGTTATATTTCTGCTCGAACAATGTTTACCCCTCGTAGCCATATTCCGGAAGACACGCAAGGTGTCTTCTTTGACTGCAGTTTTTATCATCACAATGCAATAATCAGCGTAAGAATGAATTAAAATCTTTCATTCAGTCTGGTGATGTTATGTTATTAACGAATTGCAATATATCTAGCATTTGAGTTCTGTAATACAATTCTATTATAGATTTGAGCAACGTGGCACAAATCTGACTTTTATATACACTAACCTCCGTGCTCTATGTACACCTTCTTAGAATCTATTGATTGTTGTTGTATGGTTATTAGAATGTATTATGCAATTTTCCATGGTTTGAAGGGTAAAAGGCTGTTGACTCATGGGGTCTCGAGCCTGTGTCTTTTCGGCCATACACATATCTTTGCAGTGGATTAATTAGGCCCTCTTTATAAACTGAGGAATTTCACCCAGAACAATAACTCTGGGTGATTTATCCCAAAAATTGTCATTAGTGTGTATGGATTATGAATTATCAGGTCCTAAAACTATGAACCTGTTAATTTCAGGCACTGGGAATCTGCCCTGGGACTAATTCTGCTGGGCAGGGGTTGCAGTCACAGTGTTACTTGTCTCCCTTCCACTCCCTTCAGCAGTTTGGGTGGAGCAGACAGTACTCCCTCCCTGCTGACCCCATCCCCCTCCCCACCCCCCACCGGCACTCCCACCAACAATTTCTACCTGCTCAGAGCAGACAGAAAATGTCAGTCTATTTTTTGGGCAAATTGGTGAAAAACTGGCTGGTACAGAAACTGTAACTCTGGGTCTGAGCAGTTATTACACATTTTCCTGAAAAAGGAAAAAGTGACCAGGCATTGGTGCTGTGAAACCAGCCAGCAATTATATTTCCGGCCCTGGAGTCTTCTTACCAAAGTCCCGCCAACTCGTCTTTATGTGGGCCTCAGCGCCTTATCTAGAAGTCGGGGAGGCGCACACTCCGTCACAAACGTGGTGGATATGCCCTCCAAGATATCACAATCACATTCTATCCTATGGGGATTGTAATACGGCAGACGCAATATCCGTCATGTTTATGACAGAGTATTCCGTCCACCGACTTCTAAACCAGGCCCTTAGTCTCCTGAGCTAACATACCGACATGGTGGAGTAAAGGTGCACTCTGTCACTTCTAAATAAATGCTATTGTCTTCACTGCAGTACAGGCGAAAATTTAGATGTGTCCTGTCCCATCATTGCTCCCATTGCTGTGACTGGAGAAGTGTGGCTCAATGGTTAGAGCGGCAGACCCTGATGCAGAGGTCTAACCCGGGACCAGGGTTCAATTCCCCGCCTCGGCGGGTCTTGAGCTCAAAAATTCCACGGACCTGATAATTCTTGCCTCGATGCCTATTCCAATCACGGAGTCCCACTCTGCAACTCTGGGCAATAGCTTGCTTAATCTCCACAACGGCCCCCACAACTCTAAGGATGCCTGGCCTCCACCTTGGGGGTACCCAGGAGTGGACACCTCACAGGGAAAGCCAGGATGGGTTCCACAGCAGTATTCGTACAAGCGCCTTGAGACCCTTGCGGGTGAGTAGTGCGCTATACAAGTATCAATTTACCATTGATATGGTGTAACATTTACTACCTATGTTGTGATCAGGATAAATGGAGAGAGGTGATGGACAGCTATGGTGAGACAATATCTTTGTTTTTTCCCCAGAAGCACCAAAACAAGTGAGTGTACCTTTGGGGAATGAGTTCACCCTATGAATGGACTCAAACCTGTCCATGTAAACACGTATTGAGAAGACCACAGCCAAATCCAGAGTAGTGCTAAACTCAATGAGAAAAAGAAATCTTTTCCAGACCCCAATGACTTCTTTCATGTGATTCGCGTGTCAGTCATTCCCAAAACTGATTGGGGGAATGCTCTCCTGCTAGGCAATTCAACATCGGCTTCGGGGCCCATCAAAGCGGTAGTATGTTCTTCGGCTAGCTTGATTTCAGGGAACCAAGAAATATGATCATATTATCCCTATTCTCAAAGACCTTCCCTGGGTGCCCCTTGAAGCCAGGATAACATTTAAGTTGGCCTGTATATCCTACAAAGCCCTCTATCTAGACCGATCTGGTTAACTATGTGATCTACTCAACATCGCAGGAACTACTAGAAAAGTAGAAGCATGGAAAACGGAGCTTTGGAATCTAAGAGATTTTTGACCAAATAGCTGCCAAGCAGCCATTCTTGGAAGCCGCTGCTACATTATTGAAATGTTTCCTGATCCAAACAGAGATATGCAGAATCACTATTACAGTTCCATACACGACTGAAAACACGCTTTTTTTCACTAAGGGCCCGATGTCTATCTTGGCGGTATGTATACTACATCACAGTGGTGGAGGAGTATGCATACCGTCAGGATAAAGGCCACCCCCCAAAATATAAAAGCGGCAGGACATTAGGTTTTTTGGGGAGGGGGGGAGTTCTACATAGCGCAAACTCGACACGAAAGTATCAGAGCTCTTTACATGAGGACAAGTTGCGTTACAGACAGACTTATTCATTTTTGTTAGGCACAGGGAGATTAAGTGAATTGGCCAGAATCACAGGATTTTGAGCGCCCCTGTTGAGACTCAAACCCAATTCCCAAACTTCATGGCGATCTAGCCATTAGGCCACATCCTACTCCGTTCCCACCGTGATTAAACCACTCAAATGGCCATGTGGTGTAAGGGCCATCGGAGACAGACCTCTATTTCTGCACACCTAGTTTAGATGGGTGGAATTAGAGGTCAGTTTTCCCTGCCTGTCACTGCCAGGCAAACCCTGGAAGAAAGGGGCAGTGATACCAGCTAAATGCTCTCCTTGCCATGGGAGAGGACTCCCACCGTGAGGGGAGCATTTTCCTTTTTATTTTCCTCACAAACAATCCTTTTTGTTTTTTCAGTTTTAGCTCAGGGGCACTTTATTTTTTTAAGTTCAAAAAACTTTTATTGAAAGAAATGCATGGTAAAGGAACAAAATATGGACAAATACTGTAGGGAAAATAAAAACGGGGGGTAAAGGGAAAAAGGAAATATACGATGACAGATTAATAAAAAGATATAGGAGCAATACAATTGAAAATAAACAATTCATAGTATAAAAACGAATCATGGAGAAGCAGGAATACAAAATACAGTAAATATGCAATAGAAGAAAATGCAAATATAACTATGCAGTAAAACGGATTAAATGAACATGAAGAAATGGGAAGGGTATGATGGGGGTTTAGACACTTCCTGCTGAGCAGGTCGAGGACGAAAGGAACGAGCTGTACAATTATCTAAATATGAGGTAATAGGAAGCCATAACTCAGCACGTTTAGTAGCCATCTGTGGAGGAAAAACAAAAGCAGTATCTAATCTATGGTTATGACACACATTATACCACCAAGCCTTAAATGTAATACTCGACGTAGATTTCCAATTAACCGTGATCTGTTGAAATGCAACTGCTATTAATAAATCAACTATTCGAACGTTAAGATCAATATGATCCCAACAAGGAGAGAGGCTACCTAGAAAAATATGAACGTATGAAAATGGAATAGTGGTCGAAAATATCACATTGAGTTGAGCCCATACTTGTAACCAGAAGGCATGAACATTCTTGCAAAGGAACAACATGTGAAACAAGGTAGCATTTGGGGAAGCACATGACCAACACGTATCCGGTGTAGTGGGAAAACGTTTATGAAGGGTGGAAGGAGTATGAAGTAGACGGTTATATATAAAAAAAAGGGATTGCGTTAGGGAGGCAGCTCTGGAGGATTTGCGAAGCTTCAACCAAATCTTATCCCAAGTGGAAATGGGCCAAGAGGAGGAGAGGTCAGTTTCCCACTGCTCCTCTACTTTGCTTTTGAATCTAGGGAGAGTGCGTGTACGAAGATGTTTATATAGGAGTGCAGCTTTTGGAGAAGTAAGTAAAGTAGAATGAAGGTGAGTGAGAGGATCAGGAAAGGATGTAGGAGGACGAGAATGGGGAAGGGTATTGTATGTATGCATGACTGATGCTTTAAGTAGAAGATATTGGGGAAGAGAAGAGAGAGGTAAGTGATAAAGAAGACGGAGAGTGTGAAAAGATAAGAAGACGGAGTTGGAAAACAATTGTGAGACCCAAAGCAGCCCTTTAGTTCGCCAAGATTTCCAGAGAATGGGCCTACCTCGAATCAAAAGGTACTTATTATGCCAAATAGTGGAGGAGAGGAAGTCAGCGATACAGACAGGAGGCGGGGGTTTGGAGGCTAGAAGGAGTTTAAGAGTACACTTATGTATAGGAGTGAGAATGGAAGCAGGTTTACGTGAAAAAGAGATACATTCGGCAAAAGAGAAGGGCGAGAGAAATAGGCGCTCTACCTTGGTCCACAAGGGGCAGGGAGAGTCAGGATCCTGTAACCAGAAAGAGGATTGACGTAGCAGAAAAGCCTTGTGATAGGCAGAAAAATCTGGAAAGTTAACTCCTCCCTCAGAAACAGGACAAGTGAGTCGAGCCAAAGACATCCTGGGTTTACGCTTACTCCAAAGAAAGGAAGATAGAATGGAATGAATTTGTTTAAAGAATTTAGCTGGAATCACAACGGGAATATTAGAAAGGGTATAAAGAATAACAGGGGAAAGCATCATTTTGATTGTGTCTAGGCGACCCCACCAGGACAAGTAAAGAGGGTGCCACCTAGCAGTGAGATCAGAGAGCTTCTGGATACACTTGGATAAGCAGAGGGAAACTGTGTCAGGGATCGAGGGGGTAATATGTAAACCTAAATATTTAATATGAGAAGGACTCCAGGTAAAGTTGGAGGCACTAAAATCATTCTTAAAAGTGAACTTTGTCAAAGGTAAAATCTCGCATTTATCATTATTAAGCTTATAACCAGAGATTGAAGAGTAATGTTGAACTTCCGCTAAAAAAGCGGGAATAGAGACAGTAGGGTTAGAGATGAATAGTAAAATGTCGTCTGCATAAGCAGCCAATTTGATGGAAAGGTCATTAGAGTGGAAGCCATGAATATTGGGGTTTTGGCGTAGTTTAGATAAAAAAGGTTCTAAAGCCAGGTTAAAAAGAAAGGGCGAAAGAGGACAGCCTTGACGCACACCTCTTCCAAGATCAAAATAAGGAGAGACTTGTCCGTTAGCGAAAACTGCAGCACGTGGACGAGAGTACAGTAGCGAAACCAGGGACAGAAATTTAGGGCCAAAGCCAAACCAATTAAGGGTGTGAAAGAGGTAAGGCCATTCTACCCTGTCGAACGCTTTTTCAGCGTCCAAGGCAATGGCCGCAAAAGGAGATTGGAGGTGTGAGGATTTCGACAAAATGTTGAAAAAGAGTCTGGTGTTATCGGTTATATAATGGCCTTTAACAAATCCCGATTGCTCCTCACCGAGGAGAGCAGGGAGCAGATGGTCCAGTCTGAGAGCAAGTAGTTTGGCAAAAATGTTGTAGTCTATATTAACTAGAGAAATGGGTCTATAATTTTTACAGTGCTGGACGTCCTTTCCTGGTTTGGGAATTAAACAAATGTGGGCGTCGGAAAAGGTGCCAGAGGAAGCACCTAAGTCAGTAAATGAATGGATCAGGGAGTGGAGTTTTGGAAGAAGAAGCTTCGAAAAATGAAGATAAAACTCGACAGTGAACCCATCAGGGCCAGGCGCTTTGTTTAACTTTAAATGATTAAGGGCATTAAGCAGTTCTTTTTGCGAGACGTCAGATTCTAAGGAGGAGAGGTCGAGAGGGAAAGAAGAAGGAGTTTGAATGGTAGAGAAAAAATGAGCGAGAGTCTGAGGGGAAGAAGGTGTGTCTGAGGTGTATAATGACTCATAGAAGTGTGAAAAAGTAGCAAGAATGTCAGCATCTTTGTGGTGTAAATGGGCATCAGCATCATATATTGATTCAATGGTTATTTTGTTTTGTTTTACTTTCAAGTAATTTGCAAGAATCTTCCCGGCTTTATTCCGACCACCATAAAATTTGGCACTAGATTTAAGCAGATATAAAGAAGCATCTTCAGTGGATTTCTCATTAAACTTAAGTTTGGCAGCAACTAGAGATGTCAAACTATCTGAGGAGTGCGAGGTGAAATAGGCGTGTTCCAATCTCTTAATATCCTGAAGAAGGGTTTTGGTAAAGTGGCGAGCAGATCTACGTTTTTTAGCAACATAGTTAATAATGAAGTCACGTGCAGCTGCCTTGAAGGCATCCCAGAGAGTATGTTGCGAAATAGGTGGGACATCATTAAAAAGGAAAAATTCGTCAAAAAAAGCAAAAAAAGAAGTTGAAAAATGAGGATCTAGAAGGAGAGCCTTATTGAAACGCCATCTTTTGGGACCCTCAGTCTTGGGTAGAACATCAAGACTAACTAAGACAGGGGCATGATCCGAAAGTAAAATTGGACCAATTTCTGCTGCCTGTAGAGTTTGAGAAAGGGCATGTGAGACAAAAATATAATCGAGCCTTGATTGGGAACGATGGTGAGGGGAATAAAATGTAAACTCCTGCAAAGTTGGGTTACATAAACGCCAGGAATCAACAAGTTTATGTTGCGAAATAGCTTGGACAAACAGTTTGTGAGGTCTTGTGGGAATGTAAGTAGCATCGGATTTCCTATCCAAAAAAGGGTCAAAAGGGTGATTACAGTCTCCCGCAAGGATGAAGTTATCATCCATGAATTGAGTGATACGGGGAGATAGGTCAGCCCAAAAAAGTGGGTCACCCGTCGTGGGACCATAAACATTAAGGAGAGAGATTGGAACACCTCTAATTGATAGTCTGACATGAGTCCATCTACCATTGGTATCAGAGTCTTGAGATATGACCAAAAAAGGAAGTGATTTACAGCATAAAATGGCAACACCATTACGTTTCCCATCACCCTGTGAAAAAAAAACATCACCCACCCACCCTCTCTTAAGTTTACCAGATTCTATATCGGAGAGGTGAGTTTCTTGAAGAAACGCAATGTCAGTATTTAATTTGGCCAGGTGAGATAAAATACGTTGTCGCTTAACAGGCGAATTAATACCCTTAACATTCCATGAAACTAAATTCAAAGACATAGTTTACAAATAAAATGCATACAGTAGATGAATAGTGCTTCTATGAAAGAATGAGAGGTAGAAAAAGAAGAAGTTGTAGACAAAGGAAGGAGTGATCGAAAGGATAAGTAGAAGAATGGAAGTAAAATGAGGAAGAAGGAAGAAATGTACAAGAAGAGGGAAATCAGGAATAAGAGAGGTCCAGGAACGGGAAAAGGAAAAGATAAGAAAGGAGTGCTGATGAATGGAGAAAAAAGTAAGGAATAGAAGAGAGTGACAGTAGTAAAAGAGTAAATATAACCAGAAGAGAGAAGAATATCATCGCAAAGTATTACAGAAAGTACATGGAGAAAGGAAGGGGAAGTGAAGAGGGACAGGAAACAAAAAAGGCACAAAAAACAACATGAAGAAAACATACCTACTAAGGAAAAATACGAGAAGAAGACGAGGGGGGAGGGAGCCAGGTAGGGAAGGCAACACAACTGAGGACAGCCGGGCAAGGAACCGGGGAGATGTCATCATGGATCAATGGGTTCCTGTGGAAACAAATACAGGGTAGAGCTGAGAAGGTAATACATAACAAAACAAAACGCAGTGGCAAAAATGACGATGAGGAAACGAACTGGATAGGAAACGTCATAAAATGGAAAAAGAAGGGCATAAACAAGCAAACATGAAATATCAAAAAAAAAAGAGGAAGCTAGAACAAATGAGCACATGAGTAGTGCACAAAGCAACTAACAACATCAATTAATCAGCCTAAAACAGGAGGCCAACAACAACATGGCAATGAAAGAGCGTGAGTATCCAAACAAGCGTGCAGTGGGAACAGTCAGCCAGGAGCAGAAGATGAAGGACCAGAGGTATCCATAGTAGAAGTGCGGTGGGCATTTATGAAACTCTGCAAGCGTAGGGGATCCTCATAGGTGGTGGTCTTGTTATTATAAGTGACCTTGAACAGACATGGGTGGTACAAACCATATCGCGCTCCCATGGCGCGAAGACTCTCTCTCATGCTGAGGAAAGCTTTCCTACGGTTGGCAGTAGCTTTGGCATAATCCTGAGCGAAGAACAGTGGAGAGTCCAGCCAAGTCAAGTTAGGGAGAGCTTTAGCCGCTGCTAGAACTTTCAAAAGATCAGTGTACTCCAGGAAATATAGGATAACGCCCCTGGGCCTTTGCGACATGGAGAGGGACGTTGGTAAACGGCCCAAACGATGCGCACGCTGGATATTGAGAGATGTATCTTGTGGTAGATGGAGTAGTTTGGGGAGAAAGTTCTTAAAGAAGGCAATCGGGTCAGACCCTTCAAGATTTTCCGCAAGGCCGTAAATACGAAGATTGTTGCGTCTGCCTCTATTTTCCAATTCCTCCACCTGCTTTTGAAGTGCACCTACTTGTGAAGACAAGTTTGTAACTTTGGCTTGTGATTCTTGAAAAGACGCCACAGAGTGTTCCACTGAAGATACTCTCGTTTCAATTTGGGACCAATTATCTGTGAGAACTTGAAGCTTGGCATTAGTCTCCTCCATGAAAGGGCGAAGTGTTCCAATTTCCTCAAGAAAAGGGCGAAAGGAGCGTATTTCCTCCAAGAGCAGCTCCATGGATACAGGAGAAGATGACGTAGGCGGAGAGAGAGGTGTTTTTTTTAACCGCTTGACCGTGGTCTTCCCCAATGTTGTAGGAGAGGGTGTTTCCATGAGTTCCTCCGAACCTGAGGGCGAAAGAGAGTCTTCTAATTGGGAAAGGGCAGAGAAGACTTTCGAATTTTTAATAAAAGCCACCTTTGTAGATGCCTTAGAGGAAGAAGAGCGAGACATGAGTTGTTGTTTGCCCATGTGGAGGAATAGAGAGGCAAAGAATGAGTGACAATTGGTAATGGAGGAGAGACTGCTGGAAATAACTCCAGTAAGGAGGAGCTATCCAAGAAGGGCCCGAGGCAAAATGGCGGGAACGTGCAGCCGAGTTCGTCACAGAAAAGTTCCCCAAAAGACACTGAAAATCGAAAATTGAAGATAAGTCAGCAAAACCTTTCAGCAGGGGAAAGCACCATGCAACATTGGGTTGAAAGGAGATAGATATGAAGCTTCTGCAACATTAAGGCAAATTTCATGCACATATGATAAGTAAGGAGGATAGTATGCAATCCATCATCCCTGCTTGTAGCCAAACAAGAAAATATGCAGAAATATCATTCCAAAAAGTAACCATGCGAAATGGGATATATAAAAAGTCAACTTAGGCAGCAGAAGGAGGAGCAGCCCCTGAGTCGGGCAAAGAGACAGCTGAGCTCACAAAATGGCGGCCGCACTACATGAGGAAGTAAATTTACCTCATGTGCAAGTCACCACATAGAGGAGGCAGCAGGTCTGGATCCTGGAAATGTGCGCAGTCATTCTGGAAGGGAGACAGTCTGCAGGCGAGGTCCGGGTAAAGAACGACCTCCGTCTCCTTTAACAATGCGCTCCGTGACAAGACGCGCAAAATGGCGCCTGCGCACTCCGGAGCATCCGTGAAGATGAAGCGGCAATTATTCTCGCCTCCGTCGCTCCAAAACGTCTGAAAAGGCACCACCGCGTAGCAGAGTTATTCCGAAATCGGTACAAGGCGTCAGGACAGGAACATGACGAGAATGCAGGTAAGGCTCCCGGCACCTCGGCGGAGCTTCACTCAGGCGCCGCCATCACCCACGGCGCCAAGCCACGCCCCCCTCACAAACAATCCTGCTTCTGAGTTTTCTTTTTGAAAAGAAAAAAGTTTGGCGTAGGGCCTCGCCATGTTGATGGAGGCCTGCACCAAACTCTAAACAGCAATCCCCCTCATGTTTGTTGATACCATGAGCCTGCAGTGTTCTGATCGCATAGATGCACATACTTTCCAGCAAGTAATGTTCAGCTGGCAGACACGTGGGTACCTTTGATTGGCGCCACTGCATATCATGTTCCATTTGACCCTTTATTGAAGTGCATTTCTTAAAAATGTCTGACAATGGATTCCTTATATATTTCAAGGATAGACTGATTCTGTCATTTATCATGTTGTTTTGCACCGCTTCTTAGTGATGAAGATGCGTTGAAAGCATTGGAGTCATATCACACAGCTTTGCTCCCATGATCGCGAGGATGCTGTGAGACTGCGGAGGACGTCGAAGAAGCGACAGTGGAGGGCCAGGTTCATGGAACCTTTTGGTGTGTCTGTGAATCTGTGTAACTCTCTGACCAAGAAGGATTAACTCCTGGAACCATGGCTGGGAAGATTTTTAGAAGGATTTATTTTTGGAAACAAAATAAAATAGGCCCTTTTGATGTATGCCTGAGATATATAATTGCTGATAGAATAATTATATATTTACTGTAATTCTAGTTAAATTAATTCATCATCCATCTAATTATAGCTGATTAATTACACATTTTTGGTATTTTGCAGAAGTGTTTTCGTCGTTTCCTTATCACTCACGTGGCAGTTCCTGGTCATTTCTGTAAGCAGAAACCCCCACGATGCCTGTTTTAATTAATAGCCGCTCAGGCCGTGGCATCGTAAGCGCGCGAGGTCTCGGTTTGTCAGCGCGTGCAGACAGCTGCGACAGGGCTCGGCGTGATGGCTTTCAGCGGTGAATGCCACGAGGATTACGAGGTAAAGTCGTGTCAGTCAAATCCCCAATCTCAATTAGTGGTACCAGGATTTCTCTGCATCTGAGTGAAGTGTTAATCTCGCCAGGCAGCGCGCCAGGGCCCTGTCTGCCTGTGCAAGAAGAAATGTTGGCGTCATGCCCAGGTGTAGCCTTTACAAAGAGCACTTCACAGCCTATAGCTGCGCGTGTTCTTGCATTCTATTACATTTGCATACATTTAGATTGAGATATTACTTTATGGACGATCGGCCATGTGCAGTTTAGCACGTGGATGGGGGTGAATGTTGGGGTTCAGGTGTTGAGGTAGGTAAGAGGTGCTTTGGCAGCCATTTTGCAGAGAGGAGAGCAGGTGGGTTAATGCTGATTGAGGACTTTATACCGAGCACGCGGCCAGGCGCAGGCAGGCGCTGTGTCACCGCCCTCCAATGGATTAACATTGCTGAAGGCGATTGGTGGAGGAATTAGCAAGCGGTTCTTAACAGGAGTCTGAATGTTGCGTACCAGCACGTCTGCTGGTATTAATGGTGCACATGTTATGCGGTGACATAACAAGTGATGTCGCCCAGCATGCATCTTCTACATGTGCCGGGACACTCTTTGAGTAGCTGTGCGCTTTATAAATCAAGTCATTTATTCATTCATTCTATACGTGTGCGCAAACCTTCCAGCGAGCAATAGACATTATAATTACCTACAGCAGCAGCACTGAGCACAAA
Source organism: Lissotriton helveticus (assembly GCF_964261635.1). Taxonomy (NCBI): domain Eukaryota; kingdom Metazoa; phylum Chordata; class Amphibia; order Caudata; family Salamandridae; genus Lissotriton; species Lissotriton helveticus. The sequence continues at coordinate 1,009,514,408 of NC_136071.1, read as the reverse complement.
CTCTAGAGGTCAAATTCCATACACCATGCACAAATGTAGCGCACTAGCACAGCAACATTTTCACAGACCAGCCAATGCAAAGGTATCCTTGTGCATTGGCCGGCCAGTGGAAAAGCTAAATTTGCCTTAGCTGACCAGTTCTACTGTTTCAAGCACAAGTTTTAACGCGTGCTGCATCCTTGTTATAACAATCTTCTGGTGGTCCCAATCTTCTAATGTAAGCGCTATCCTTCCCCTTCTAAAAATTGCTCTTCTGGTTTTATTCAGCATGCACACTTGCGTAATGTTGCCCAGCACACGAGGGCATGTTTCGCCTTTTTTATCGTCTTTTTCTGTTTTTATTTATTATGAACGTTTGATCAATGTTGCCCAGTACATAGGGGCATGTTTCACTTTATATGATGTTGTTTTCCACATGGTGGTACGTCCCACCCTTTTAAGATTTTAACAACTCAAATAAAAGTATTTCTAACACTAACACTAGTCCCACAAATTGGTCCATTTAACCCGTTGGCTGCTTCCGCTTTTTTGCGGCAGTGCGTCCGTTTTAAAAAACGGGCGCGGTCGCGTCGGCCATTGGCCGACGGCAGCACCTGCGAGGTAGTGCTGCCGTCGGCCAATGGCCGACGACAGCATGGAAGGGGTTAACATTGCTCTGTGCAGCTGGAACATTGCATAATGTGGCTCTGGACATTGATGTGCTACTAGCTGGCATAGAAATCCATCTTTAAGAAAGAAGGAGCGTTGTCACAGGTTACGGAAGGCATTTTTTGCAGATAGTAAATTTGCAACATGTAGGTGTCTGGTTGTGACTATTATATACAACAGGCTACTGGGGGTACAGGACATTAATAAACATTAGATTATTTAAGTACGACTCATATCATACAAATGATGAAACATGCAGCAATTATTTATGGTAGGGTGATGATCAAGCGAATGTAACACAAGATGGGAGACACCAGAACTCAACGTGGTATCCAAGCTGCTAAAATGGAGGCAGGTCCATCATCTGGTGGTTTGCTAGTGATATTAGAGGAACCACCAACTTAAACTAAAGAGTGCCATTGATTGGCTAGTGGGGACATCTTTCTATAGTAGAGACACAATGATGTGAATACAGTCATAACAAAGGGCTTCCGGGTCAAGATTAGCATACTGGTGCTGGTAGGACTATTTTAGGGATTTTTAGACACATGATAATGATGTATGCTGAAAGCAATCTTTGTTAGACTTCGGATTGGTAGTTTTTGAATATCTGATAGGACTAATAGACTACTTATGAAATGGTGTGCTTGCTTTTGTTAACAAAGCGAAACAAAAGGGGATGATGGACGGAGCGTTTGAGCAAATCAAATACTCACCCCCAGTAAACTGATCTGGGTTTAATCCATCACCATTCTTTAGCTCCCTTAGCCACCCCAGTTCAGACATGGCCATATGCAAATCAGTCTGACCCTGTGCCTCATGGGAACAGTCCAGCCCGAACTGCCAAGCCATGTCTTCCCTGGACCGGAAACAAGCATCCTGGGACCGGTTTCGGATTCATAATCCTCATCAGCCAGGCTATCTTGAATCCAGTGGCCAAGTGAGCAAGGGACTCACGTCTGAGCATACCCTGCCAATTTAGGGCGAACAAAGCGAAACAAAAGGGGATGATGGACGGAGCGTTTGAGAAAATCAAACACTCACCCCCAGTCAACTGATCTGGGTTTTATCCATCACCATTCTTTAGCTCACTCAGCCACCCCAGTTCAGACATGGCCATATGCAAATCAGTCTGACCCTGTGCCTCATGGGAACAGCCCAGCCTGAACTGCCAAGCCATGTCTACCCTGGACCAGAAACAAGCATCCTGGGACCGGTTTCGGATTCATAATCCTCATCAGCCAGGCTATCTTGCATCCTGTGGCCAAGTGAGCGAGGGACTCACGTCTGAGCATACCCTGCCAACTTAGGGCGACAAAGCGAAACAAAAGGGGATGATGGACGGAGCGTTTGAGCAAATCAAACACTCACCCCCAGTCAACTGATCTGGGTTTAATCCATCACCATTCTTTAGCTCACTCAGCCACCCCAGTTCAGACATGGCCATATGCAAATCAGTCTGACCCTGTGCCTCATGGGAACAGTCCTGCCCGAACTGCCAAGCCATGTCTTCCCTGGACCGCAAACAAGCATCCTGGGACCGGTTTCGGATTCATAATCCTCATCAGCCTGGCTATCTTGAATCCAGTGGCCAAGTGAGCAAGGGACTCACGTCTGAGCATACCCTGCCAACTTAGGGCGAAAAAAGCGAAACAAAAGGGGATGATGGACGGAGCGTTTGAGCAAATCAAAGACTCACCCCCAGTCAACTGATCTGGGTTTAATCCATCACCATTCTTTAGCTCACTCAGCCACCCCAGTTCAGACATGGCCATATGCAAATCAGTCTGAACCTGTGCCTCATGGGAGCAGTCCAGCCCGAACTGCCAAGCCATGTCTTCCCTGGACCGGAAACAAGCATCCTGGGACCGGTTTCGGATTCATAATCCTCATCAGCCAGGCTATCTTGAATCCAGTGGCCAAGTGAGCAAGGGACTCACGTCTGAGCATACCCTGCCAACTTAGGGCGAACAAAGCAAAACAAAAGGGGATGATGGACGGAGCGTTTGAGCAAATCAAACACTCACCCCCAGTCAACTGATCTGGGTTAAATCCATCACCATTCTTTAGCTCACTCAGCCACCCCAGTTCAGACATGGCCATATGCTAATCAGTCTGACCCTGTGCCTCATGGGAACAGTCCAGCCTGAACTGCCAAGCCATGTCTTCCCTGGATCGGAAACAAGCATCCTGGGACCAGTTTCGGATTCATAATCCTCATCAGCCAGGCTATCTTGAATCCAGTGGCCAAGTGAGCAAGGGACTCACGTCTGAGCATACCCTGCCAATTTAGGGTGAACAAAGCGAAACAAAAGGGGATGATGGACGGAGCGTTTGAGCAAATCAAACACTCACCCCCAGTCAACTGATCTGGGTTTAATCCATCACCATTCTTTAGCTCATTCAGCCACCCCAGTTCAGACATGGCCATATGCAAATCAGTCTGACCCTGTGCCTCATGGGAACAGTCCAGCCCGAACTGCCAAGCCATGTCTTTCCTGGACCGGAAACAAGCATCCTGGGACCGGTTTCGGATTCATAATCCTCATCAGCCAGGCTATCTTGAATCCAGTGGCCAAGTGAGCAAGGGACTCACGTCTGAGCATACCCTGCCAACTTAGGGCGAACAAAGCGAAACAAAAGGGGATGATGGACGGAGCGTTTGAGCAAATCAAACACTCACCCCCAGTCAACTGATCAGGTTTTAATCCATCACCATTCTTTAGCTCACTCAGCCACCCAGTTCAGACAGGGCCATATGCAAATCAGTCTGACCCTGTCCCTCATGGAAACAGTCCAGCCCGAACTGCCAAGCCATGTCTTCCCTGGACCGGAAACAAGCATCCTGGGACCGGTTTCGGATTCATAATCCTCATCAGCCAGGCTATCTTGAATCTAGTGGCCAAGTGAGCAAGGGACTCACGTCTTAGCATACCCTGCCAACTTAGGGCGAACCAAGCAAAACAAAAGGGGATGATGGACGGAGCGTTTGAGCAAATCAAACACTCACCCCCAGTCAACTGATCTGGGTTTAATCCATCACCATTCTTTAGCTCACTCAGCCACCCCAGTTCAGACATGGCCATATGCAAATCAGTCTTACCCTGTGCCTCATGGGAATAGTCCAGCCCGAACTGCCAAGCCATGTCTTCCCTGGACCGGAAACAAGCATCCTGGGACCGGTTTCGGATTCATAATCCTCATCAGCCAGGCTATCTTGAATCCAGTGGCCAAGTGAGCAAGGGACTCACGTCTGAGCATACCCTGCCAACTTAGGGCGAACAAAGCGAAACAAAAGGGGATGATGGACGGAGCGTTTGAGCAAATCAAACACTCACCCCCAGTCAACTGATCTGGGTTTAATCCATCACCATTCTTTAGCTCACTCAGCCACCCCAGTTCAGACATGGCCATATGCAAATCAGTCTGACCCTGTGCCTCATGGGAACAGTCCAGCCCGAACTGCCAAGCCATGTCTTCCCTGGACCGGAAACAAGCATCCTGGGACTGGTTTCGGATTCATAATCCTCATCAGCCAGGCTATCTTGAATCCAGTGGCCAGGTGAGCAAGGGACTCACGTCTGAGCATACCCTGCCAACTTAGGGCAAACAAAGCGAAACAAAAGGAGATGATGGACGGAGAGTTTGAGCAAATCAAACACTTACCCCCAGTCAACTGATCTGGGTTTAATCCATCACCATTCTTTAGCTCACTCAGCCACCCCAGTTCAGACATGGCCATATGCGAATCAGTCTGACCCTGTGCCTCATGGGAACAGTCCAGCCTGAACTGCCATTACCACCTTTGGTTTTTCTATGTTCGCCCTAAGTTGGCAGGGTATGCTCAGACGTGAGTCCCTTGCTCACTTTGCCATTGGTGTCAAGCAAGCCCGGCTGAAGACGGCTGTAATGCCAGAAACCGGTCCTGGGAAGCTTGATTCCGGTCCAGGGAAGACATGGCTTGGCAGTTCGGGCTGGACTGTTCCCATGAGGCACAGGGTCAGACTGATTTGCATATGGCCATGTCTGAACTGGGGTGGCGGAGTGAACTAAAGAACGTTGATGGATTAAACCCAGATCAGTTGACTGGGGGTGAGTGTTTGTATTGTCAACGCTCCGTCCATCACCACCTTTGGTTTTTCTTTGTTCGCCCTAAATTGGCAGGGTATGCTCAGACGTGAGTCCCTTGCTCACTTTGCCACTGGAGTCAAGCAAGCCCGACTGAAGACGGCTGTAATGCCAGAAACCGGTCTTGGGAAGCTTGATCCGCGTCCAGGGAAGACATGGCTTGGCAGTTCGGGCTGGACTGATCCCATGAGGCAGGGGGTCAGACTGATTTCCATATGGCCATGTCTGAACTGGGGTGGCGGAGTGAGCTAAAGAACGGTGATGGATTAAACCCAGATCAGTTGACTGGGGGTGAGTGTTTGTATTGTCAACGCTCCATCCATCACCAACTTTGTTTTTTCTTTGTTCGCCCTAAGTTAGCAGGGTATGCTCTGACGTGAGTTCCTTGCTCACTTTGCCACTGGAGTCAAGCAAGCCCGGCTGAAGACGACTGTAATGCCAGAAACTGGTCCTGGGAAGCTTGATTCCAGTCCAGGGAAGACATGGCTTGGCAGTTTGGGCTGGACTGTTCCCATGAGGCACAGGGTCAGACTGATTTGCATATGGCCATGTCTGAACTGGGGTGGCGGAGTGAGCTGAAGAACGGTGATGGATTAAACCCAGATCAGTTGACTGATGGTGAGTGTTTGTATTGTCAAGGCTCCGTCCATCACCATCTTTGGTTTTTCTTTGTTCGCCCTAAGTTGGCAGGGTATGCTCAGACGTGAGTCCCTTGCTCACTTTGCCACTGGAGTCAAGCAAGCCCGGTTGAAGACGGCTGTAATGCCAGAAACCGGTCCTGGGAAGCTTGATTCCGGTCCAGGGAAGACATGGCTTGGCAGTTCGGGCTGGACTGTTCCCATGAGGCACAGGGTCAGACTGATTTGCATATGGCCATGTCTGAACTGGGGTGGCGGAGTGAGCTAAAGAACGGTGATGGATTAAACCCAGATCAGTTGATTGGGGTGAGTGTTTGTATTGTCAACGCTCTGTCCATCACCACCTTTGGTTTTGCTTTTGTTAACAGGCACAGTAAGGCATCTCCTAGTGTATTATGATAATGCCTTGAGTAATTCGTTTTATTATTTTGACGGAAACATAATGGTTTTGTGCAGCAATGCAACGCTGGAATAAGGACTAAAACGAAAAGGCATATTTTTTTCAAATGGTAAAATAAACCCTATTTGCAATAGTTGAATTTGAGTGAGAAATACATATACCATTCTTTCTGATGTTGTTTTAAAACACTTTTCAATTATAAACATTTTGGAGGGTAGTTTCGGATGAAATTTAATCTCCAAAATACTTAACCATTAATGGACGTGTCCTTACAATTATAGTAAATAAATATCTTTGGATTGAGGACTAGGACTGTGACTCGTTTTATCTTTTTAGCATTTTGTCAAACTTCTTTTTATTAGAAATTCTTTGCATGGTACAACAATCAAACCATCATCTTATTCGTCACACATAAATGACTATGAAGGATAGCAGAACTTTACGGCATACAGAGTCATGAACGGCACGGGAAACAAACCCCAGCCCACCCCAAGTGGAGTGCACATTTAGAGGGAACAGCTTCTAAAATAATTGGGCACAGGGCTCTTTATTTAAAATGGTAAAGACTGCTATGAGTGTCCCGTCAAGCTGTAAACCAGCTGTACTTTAGGGCCGTCTATATCGATGGGATATGCAGGACGTACCAAAGCAGATGGATAACGGCTCCCAACTGAGGAGCACTGAACTAAAAAAAAAAAAAAAAACCTTCACCCTCTCCCCCTCCCCGTTCAAGGCGGCGGCCTAAAAGAAAGAAGAAAAATAAAAAGAGGTACAAGCTACAGATCATTTGATGGGTCTCACTTTACAACTGGAAAAGATGGAGTGCCCTAACAGAGGCGGGGCAGACAGCGGACGGGAGACCTCGAGAGAGGAAGGTGACCAGGGGACCCCAAGTGAATTCAAAGTTTTTAAAGTCGTCCCTAAAAATTTCCGACATCCGCTCCATACTGAGAAGCCTCCATAATCTGGAGTACCAGAGGGAGAGAGCTGGAGCTTCCCTCTTTTTCCACGCCGCCGCTAGCGTGATCTTAGCAGCCCCAATACATAGACACATGCTTTTTTGTATCTGCCCGCGTCTGATGTTCTAACGAGGGGTCCCATAGTCCCAACAGCACCTCAGCCATGTTAGTTGGTATAGGATAGCCCAACATGTCTTTAATATGGGCAAGGATCTCTTCCCAGAACAGCCTAATGTGAGGACAGTCCCACCAGATATGCTGGAAATCTCCCAGAAGACCACAGCCCCTCTAGCACCTATCGGAGGACCCAGGATAGATTCTGCGAAGTTTGGAAGGGTACAGGAACCAATCCATCATTGTTTTGAGGTGTCCCTCCCTGAGATCGGCAAAGTGATAAAATGTTGTGATATCGGACCACAAGTGGGACCATTCATCATCCGTGATATCTCGCTGAAGAATACCCTCCCACATTGATATGTAGCGAGGGTGCGGCGCGTGTGTGGTACAAAGAAGAAACTTATATATAAATGAAATCGGGCCTTTCATGGATTTTGCTTTAACGAGAAAGGATTCGAATTTTGTCAAGGGTCGTGTAGCCCCCTCCCGCACCTGCGGGGCTAGGGCCCAGTGCAAGAGCTGATGTTAATGGTATCTCTCCGAGTCCTGTAGATTGTACTCCCTTTTACAGCTTTCAAAGATGAGGGGATCATAGTTGTGGAAGAGATGTGTTAAGGCCAGACAGCCCCCCTCCCGCCATGCATCGAATGGTCCTGACTGTAGTCTTGGAGGAAATGCCCTGCTAAAATGTATGGGTGTAAAGGGGAAGGAAAGGAGGTCCATCTCTCATCGCCCGACACCGAGTCCCATACCGTGAGTGTCGTACGTGTAGGAGTGCTTACATAAGTATTTTTTGCCCTAGCACATTTGGGGCGCCATATTAAGCCCCAGATAGTGCGGCTGGTCACATTGTGGTCCATGTGAAGCCAATGCTTATTGGATTCATATTTCATCCATTCCACAAGCACCCGCAGTTGAGCGACCTTATAGTATAAGTGAATATCGGGGCGGCCCACCCCACCCTCCTCCCTAGAACGGCGGAGTATTGCAAAAGAGAAGCGCGCCCGTCACCCTTGCCAGACATATTTCAAGATCATGGTCTTAACGCGCTTGAAGAAGTCCTTCTCCATTTCGATGGCCAAGGCCTGGAAGAGGTAAAGAAGCTTCGGAAGGAGAATCATTTTTATAGCATGTATGTGACCTAACCATGAAAGGAAAAGGGGTTTCCATGTATTAAGTTCGGCTTGAGGCCGCCCCAGTATAGGAGGGAAGTTGGCAGCGTAAAGGCCCCCTACTTTGGGCGTGATCTGGACGCCTAGGTATTAAATGGAGGACATGGTCCACTGAAGGGGAGTGAAAGACTGAAGTTCCTGCATTGCCGCTGGCGAGAGTGTAAGGTTAAGGATAAAGGATTTCCCTAGGTTGACTTTAAAGCCTGCCACTATCTCGAATTTATTCAGAAAAGGGGGTGGTGATGAACAGAGTGTCTGAATTAAGCAGACCACTCTTACCCAGTCCAAAGATCAGGGCTTGATCCATCACCGTTATTTATCTCACTGCCCCATCCCAGCTCAGAACCTGGCTATATGCAAATTAGTCTGTCCCTGGCCCAGTGTATCATGGGAACAGGGCAGACCAAACTACCAAGCCAATTCTTCACCAGAAAGGAGACAAGCTACCGGGGACCGGTTTCTGGCATTTCAGCCTCTTCGGCCCGGCTTGCTTGAATCCTGATGGAGCAGTGAGAAAGGGACTCATGTCTGAGTATACCCTGCCACACCTATAGTGGCCAAAAACGATTCAGAAAAGGGGGTGGTGATGAACAGAGTGTCTGAATTAAGCAGACCACTCTTACCCAGTCCAAAGATCAGGGCTTGATCCATCACCGTTATTTATCTCACTGCCCCATCCCAGTTCAGAACCTGGCTATATGCAAATTAGTCTGTCCCTGGCCCAGTGTATCATGGGAACAGGGCAGACCAAACTACCAAGCCAATTCTTCACCAGAAAGGAGACAAGCTACCGGGGACCGGTTTCTGGCATTTCAGCCTCTTCGGCCCGGCTTGCTTGAATCCTGATGGAGCAGTGAGAAAGGGACTCATGTCTGAGTATACCCTGCCACACCTATAGTGGCCAAAAACGATTCAGAAAAGGGGGTGGTGATGAACAGAGTGTCTGAATTAAGCAGACCACTCTTACCCAGTCCAAAGATCAGGGCTTGATCCATCACCGTTATTTATCTCACTGCCCCATCCCAGCTCAGAACCTGGCTATATGCAAATTAGTCTGTCCCTGGCCCAGTGTATCATGGGAACAGGGCAGACCAAACTACCAAGCCAATTCTTCACCAGAAAGGAGACAAGCTACCGGGGACCGGTTTCTGGCATTTCAGCCTCTTCGGCCCGGCTTGCTTGAATCCTGATGGAGCAGTGAGAAAGGGACTCATGTCTGAGTATACCCTGCCACACCTATAGTGGCCAAAAACGATTCAGAAAAGGGGGTGGTGATGAACAGAGTGTCTGAATTAAGCAGACCACTCTTACCCAGTCCAAAGATCAGGGCTTGATCCATCACCGTTATTTATCTCACTGCCCCATCCCAGCTCAGAACCTGGCTATATGCAAATTAGTCTGTCCCTGGCCCAGTGTATCATGGGAACAGGGCAGACCAAACTACCAAGCCAATTCTTCACCAGAAAGGAGACAAGCTACCGGGGACCGGTTTCTGGCATTTCAGCCTCTTCGGCCCGGCTTGCTTGAATCCTGATGGAGCAGTGAGAAAGGGACTCATGTCTGAGTATACCCTGCCACACCTATAGTGGCCAAAAACGATTCAGAAAAGGGGGTGGTGATGAACAGAGTGTCTGAATTAAGCAGACCACTCTTACCCAGTCCAAAGATCAGGGCTTGATCCATCACCGTTATTTATCTCACTGCCCCATCCCAGCTCAGAACCTGGCTATATGCAAATTAGTCTGTCCCTGGCCCAGTGTATCATGGGAACAGGGCAGACCAAACTACCAAGCCAATTCTTCACCAGAAAGGAGACAAGCTACCGGGGACCGGTTTCTGGCATTTCAGCCTCTTCGGCCCGGCTTGCTTGAATCCTGACGGAGCAGTGAGAAAGGGACTCATGTCTGAGTATACCCTGCCACACCTATAGTGGCCAAAAACGATTCAGAAAAGGGGGTGGTGATGAACAGAGTGTCTGAATTAAGCAGACCACTCTTACCCAGTCCAAAGATCAGGGCTTGATCCATCACCATTATTTATCTCACTGCCCCATCCCAGCTCAGAACCTGGCTATATGCAAATTAGTCTGTCCCTGGCCCAGTGTATCATGGGAACAGGGCAGACCAAACTACCAAGCCAATTCTTCACCAGAAAGGAGACAAGCTACGGGGACCGGTTTCTGGCATTTCAGCCTCTTCGGCCCGGCTTGCTTGAATCCTGATGGAGCAGTGAGAAAGGGACTCATGTCTGAGTATACCCTGCCACACCTATAGTGGCCAAAAACGATTCAGAAAAGGGGGTGGTGATGAACAGAGTGTCTGAATTAAGCAGACCACTCTTACCCAGTCCAAAGATCAGGGCTTGATCCATCACCGTTATTTATCTCACTGCCCCATCCCAGCTCAGAACCTGGCTATATGCAAATTAGTCTGTCCCTGGCCCAGTGTATCATGGGAACAGGGCAGACCAAACTACCAAGCCAATTCTTCACCAGAAAGGAGACAAGCTACCGGGGACCGGTTTCTGGCATTTCAGCCTCTTCGGCCCGGCTTGCTTGAATCCTGATGGAGCAGTGAGAAAGGGACTCATGTCTGAGTATACCCTGCCACACCTATAGTGGCCAAAAACGATTCAGAAAAGGGGGTGGTGATGAACAGAGTGTCTGAATTAAGCAGACCACTCTTACCCAGTCCAAAGATCAGGACTTGATCCATCACCGTTATTTATCTCACTGCCCCATCCCAGCTCAGAACCTGGCTATATGCAAATTAGTCTGTCCCTGGCCCAGTGTATCATGGGAACAGGGCAGACCAAACTACCAAGCCAATTCTTCACCAGAAAGGAGACAAGCTACCGGGGACCGGTTTCTGGCATTTCAGCCTCTTCGGCCCGGCTTGCTTGAATCCTGATGGAGCAGTGAGAAAGGGACTCATGTCTGAGTATACCCTGCCACACCTATAGTGGCCAAAAACGATTCAGAAAAGGGGGTGGTGATGAACAGAGTGTCTGAATTAAGCAGACCACTCTTACCCAGTCCAAAGATCAGGGCTTGATCCATCACCGTTATTTATCTCACTGCCCCATCCCAGCTCAGAACCTGGCTATATGCAAATTAGTCTGTCCCTGGCCCAGTGTATCATGGGAACAGGGCAGACCAAACTACCAAGCCAATTCTTCACCAGAAAGGAGACAAGCTACCGGGGACCGGTTTCTGGCATTTCAGCCTCTTCGGCCCGGCTTGCTTGAATCCTGATGGAGCAGTGAGAAAGGGACTCATGTCTGAGTATACCCTGCCATACCTATAGTGGCCAAAAACGATTCAGAAAAGGGGGTGGTGATGAACAGAGTGTCTGAATTAAGCAGACCACTCTTACCCAGTCCAAAGATCAGGGCTTGATCCATCACCGTTATTTATCTCACTGCCCCATCCCAGCTCAGAACCTGGCTATATGCAAATTAGTCTGTCCCTGGCCCAGTGTATCATGGGAACAGGGCAGACCAAACTACCAAGCCAATTCTTCACCAGAAAGGAGACAAGCTACCGGGGACCGGTTTCTGGCATTTCAGCCTCTTCGGCCCGGCTTGCTTGAATCCTGATGGAGCAGTGAGAAAGGGACTCATGTCTGAGTATACCCTGCCACACCTATAGTGGCCAAAAACGATTCAGAAAAGGGGGTGGTGATGAACAGAGTGTCTGAATTAAGCAGACCACTCTTACCCAGTCCAAAGATCAGGGCTTGATCCATCACCGTTATTTATCTCACTGCCCCATCCCAGCTCAGAACCTGGCTATATGCAAATTAGTCTGTCCCTGGCCCAGTGTATCATGGGAACAGGGCAGACCAAACTACCAAGCCAATTCTTCACCAGAAAGGAGACAAGCTACCGGGGACCGGTTTCTGGCATTTCAGCCTCTTCGGCCCGGCTTGCTTGAATCCTGATGGAGCAGTGAGAAAGGGACTCATGTCTGAGTATACCCTGCCACACCTATAGTGGCCAAAAACGATTCAGAAAAGGGGGTGGTGATGAACAGAGTGTCTGAATTAAGCAGACCACTCTTACCCAGTCCAAAGATCAGGGCTTGATCCATCACCGTTATTTATCTCACTGCCCCATCCCAGCTCAGAACCTGGCTATATGCAAATTAGTCTGTCCCTGGCCCAGTGTATCATGGGAACAGGGCAGACCAAACTACCAAGCCAATTCTTCACCAGAAAGGAGACAAGCTACGGGGACCGGTTTCTGGCATTTCAGCCTCTTCGGCCCGGCTTGCTTGAATCCTGATGGAGCAGTGAGAAAGGGACTCATGTCTGAGTATACCCTGCCACACCTATAGTGGCCAAAAACGATTCAGAAAAGGGGGTGGTGATGAACAGAGTGTCTGAATTAAGCAGACCACTCTTACCCAGTCCAAAGATCAGGGCTTGATCCATCACCGTTATTTATCTCACTGCCCCATCCCAGCTCAGAACCTGGCTATATGCAAATTAGTCTGTCCCTGGCCCAGTGTATCATGGGAACAGGGCAGACCAAACTACCAAGCCAATTCTTCACCAGAAAGGAGACAAGCTACCGGGGACCGGTTTCTGGCATTTCAGCCTCTTCGGCCCGGCTTGCTTGAATCCTGATGGAGCAGTGAGAAAGGGACTCATGTCTGAGTATACCCTGCCATACCTATAGTGGCCAAAAACGATTCAGAAAAGGGGGTGGTGATGAACAGAGTGTCTGAATTAAGCAGACCACTCTTACCCAGTCCAAAGATCAGGGCTTGATCCATCACCGTTATTTATCTCACTGCCCCATCCCAGCTCAGAACCTGGCTATATGCAAATTAGTCTGTCCCTGGCCCAGTTTATCATGGGAACAGGGCAGACCAAACTACCAAGCCAATTCTTCACCAGAAAGGAGACAAGCTACCGGGGACCGGTTTCTGGCATTTCAGCCTCTTCGGCCCGGCTTGCTTGAATCCTGATGGAGCAGTGAGAAAGGGACTCATGTCTGAGTATACCCTTCCACACCTATAGTGGCCAAAAACGATTCAGAAAAGGGGGTGGTGATGAACAGAGTGTCTGAATTAAGCAGACCACTCTTACCCAGTCCAAAGATCAGGGCTTGATCCATCACCGTTATTTATCTCACTGCCCCATCCCAGCTCAGAACCTGGCTATATGCAAATTAGTCTGTCCCTGGCCCAGTGTATCATGGGAACAGGGCAGACCAAACTACCAAGCCAATTCTTCACCAGAAAGGAGACAAGCTACCGGGGACCAGTTTCTGGCATTTCAGCCTCTTCGGCCCGGCTTGCTTGAATCCTGATGGAGCAGTGAGAAAGGGACTAATGTCTGAGTATACCCTGCCACACCTATAGTGGCCAAAAACGATTCAGAAAAGGGGGTGGTGATGAACAGAGTGTCTGAATTAAGCAGACCACTCTTACCCAGTCCAAATATCAGGGCTTGATCCATCACCGTTATTTATCTCACTGCCCCATCCCAGCTCAGAACCTGGCTATATGCAAATTAGTCTGTCCCTGGCCCAGTGTAGCATGGGAACAGGGCAGACCAAACTACCAAGCCAATTCTTCACCAGAAAGGAGACAAGCTACCGGGGACCGGTTTCTGGCATTTCAGCCTCTTCGGCCCGGCTTTGCATACAGCCAGGTTCTGAAACTGGGATGGTGCAATGAGCTAAAAAACGGTGTTGGATCTAGCCCTGATCTCTTGACTGGGTGAGAGTATTCTGCTTAATTCAGAGACTCTGTCCATCACCACCCCTTGTTGTAAACTATCTCGAATTTAGCTAGTTCTTCTTGCAAAGGGAGGAGAGTTGTAGCCGGATTGGCTAGGGCTAGTAATACATCGTCAGCAAACAGAGTAATGTTGTGTTGTTCTCCCGTGAAGGGGATCCCCCTGATTGCAGGGTTTGCTCTGATTGCCGCGGCCAGGGGTTCAATGCTAAGGGCAAAAAAGGAGGGGGGAGAGGGGGCATCCCTGCCTGGTACCCCTAGAGTGGAGAAAGGGGGCTGACTGCGAGCCGTTGAACACCACTCAGGAACAAGGATGGAGGTAGTTGGCCTGGACCATAGTAAGAAACTTGGGAGCGAAGCCAAAAGCCGAAAGAGCACGGACCAAGAACCCCCAGTCCACCCTGTCGAAAGCCTTCTCCGCGTCCAGCCCTACAAGGACCGCGAGAATTCGATATCTATTGGTCTTCTCCACAAGGTGGACAATGCGTCGGGTGTTGTCGTGGGTTTGGCGCCCCCTTTGATGAAGCCGGATTGGTCCGGATGGATAAGGTCGGGCATGAGGTTGTTTAAGCGCTGGGCTAAAATGGATGAATACAGGTTCGCGTCAAGGTTAAGGAGAGCTATAGGCCTACAGGAGGCACAAGCTTCGGGATCCTTTCCCGGTTTAGGAATCACAGTGAGAACTGCTTCAGAGAGGGAATCGGGAGTGGCACCCTCCTCCAACATCCTGTTGAAGAGCCTCATAAGATGAGGGATGATGTCTGGAGCAAAAGTCTTATGAGATAGGGCCGTAAGCCCATCTGGGCCAGAAGCTTTGTGTGGCTTGAGAGCCTTAATCGCCACTGTGACGTCTTCACAGGTAATGGGTGCCATAAAGAGTTTTGTTCCATTCTAGGGAGACCTGTGAAAGCTGTAGGGATTGTAAGTAGGCACACTGGGCGTCTGGATCTAAGGTGTCGCCTGAGTACAAGGCCTTATAAAAGTCTCCAAAAAGTTCTGCCTTCACCTCATCGCTATGGGAAAAATCACCCCCCGGGCCCCGAATACCCCCGACAAATTCCTGCACCCTTTAATCCTTGAGTTGCTGAGCCAGATGCTTACCAATCTTGTTGCCCTGGGTGTAAGATAATTGGCGCAGTTTTAGTAGTGTAAGTTCCGCTCGCTTATTATAGATAGCACGCAGTTTACCCCTCAGTGCAGTGAAATTGCGGAGGGTCTGCCTATTAGGGTTTTGCTTGTAGGTTTGTTCCACGGAGGTCAATTCTGATTCCAGCACCTCCCTTTCCCTGGCACGTTGCCTAATCAATGTGTAAATGAGGGAGATTTATTTCCCCCGGAAGACTGATTTAAAAGCATCCCAGGTGGTGAATTCCGCCGTATCGTCAGGATTGTTAATATCAAAGAATTCGGCGATGTCCTCCCTTAGTTTGGTACAGGAGTCCTTATCCCGGGCCAGAGCAGACGGGAAGGACTCCTTCCTTCCTGGGAGATGTAGAGGTGTTGACCCTCCAAGACAGAGAGATCGCTAGGAGGCTGTGATCGGAGACAGATAAGGGGAATATCTTAGCTTCCTGAAGATCGCCCAGGAGCGATTGGCTAATGAAAAATTTAATCTAAGCGGGACTATATTCGGTGCACATGGGAATGGAACGTGAAATCACGGGAAGTGGGGTAGAGAGTACGCCAGGAATCTAGGAGGCCCATGTCATGAATGCGTTGTTGCGTGTCTGGGGAGAAGGAGCCAATGCCCGCACGCTGGAAATGGGTGCTATCCAGGTCCTTACACCAAGTTAGATTGAAATCCCTCATGAGGATCAGGTGCCCTTCAGTAAAGTCCAGTAGTTTCTCCAGAAAAGTGTGTAGGTAAGCCGTCAGGCCCGTGTTGGGAGCATACAGCGCTATGAAGGTGCTGAATTTTCCTCGCAGCCGGCCCTTTACCATGACCCAACGACCGTCCCTATCGTATTGTACATCCAGGGGCTGCAATTTGGTGGAGGAATGGAATAGCAAGGTAACCCCCTGTGTTTCGTCAGAGCAGAGGAACTATAAATCAATGGGTATTGTTTGTGGCGCAACCTGGTGTCCTCAGACCTGATGAGGTGGGTGCCCTGGAGGGCCACCACATCAAGGTGATGATCAGTAATATATTTCCAGACCTTCTGGCGTTTCTGAGGGGAGTTAAGACCCTTGACATTCCATGTACCTATGATGAGTGTCATTATGGCAATGGATAAGGAAAACAGCGCGATAGGAGCCTCCCCAGACCCACCAGACCCTCCAAAGACAGGGAACTCGGGAATTTCGACCCCCCTCTGTCAGAGCAATGAAAAGGAGTAGCACAACCCCGCATTTGCACTTTACAAAATAATAAAAGACTGCCACCTTGACCCACCCGCCCCTCCCTCCCAACCCCCAATAACAAATAAAAACAGAGTCCAAACCATTGTAGTAACAATGTAACACACGTCATTAACAGCCCGTTAGGGGGGATAGACACCCCTCAGGCTAGTGGGGGGCCGGAAGACCTAGGTCTCCGTCCGGGCACACTCCGGAGCAGCGCTCAGGTGATGCTTAGCCAAACATCCTAAAGGGAGCAGTGCCAGGTTGCTATGAAGGGCCTCCAAAGGTAGGGAGTTCAACCGTGGCCCCCAAAGTCCCCCCCAGCCAGAACCCACTGGCCCATACACGAGGGGCCGGCCCGAGAACAACCACTGGGTCTAACAGATATCTGAGCCATCTTGAGGAGCAGGGCCAGCCACATGATCCTGGCACCACTGGGCGCCTAAAGGTTAAGCCGTCGCATTGAGAGGGCCGAGAGGAGTACCATAGAGCCCCGACATAGTCTACCAGCTGCAGTCCACTCCCCTACTGTCCACACCCTCTAAAGGCCAACAGGGAGGTGGAGATATCGTCCATGCGTCGGGGGTGCAGACGCCGTCCCGCGAGGGCGGGTAAAGTACATCTGTGTCCTCTGCGCGCCCTCTCCGACCACGTCGATGCGGGGGGAAGCTGCCTTGTCGTTGTCGCTGGATTCTCCCTGACTAGAGGCAGTGTCAGCATTAGAGAGGCCAAGGAGGGTCAGGCCCTCCATCAGATCCGTGATGTGGCGTTGCCGATTGCGGTATTTAAAGCTCAAGCCGAAAGGAAAGGTCCATCGGTATTTTATCTTATCGTCTCTGAGCTTGGTGGTGATGGGTCTGAAAAGCTGTCTCCTCGCTAATGTGGCCTGTGCCAGGTCCTGGTACATTGTACAGGAATGATTTTAAAAAGAGATGGAACTTTTCGACCTGGCTGCACCTAGGACCGCTTCTTTCACCTTGAAGTAATGGAACTTCACCAATATGTCTCTAGGCCGTCTCTTTTCTCCGTGTTGAAGAGCCCCCACTTTGTCTACCCACTCGAGCTTGATCTTGAGGATCTGAGGGCTCAGGATTTCAGCGAAGAGACCCTCTAGGAAAGCCCCCAGGTCCGTCCCCTCCGCTCCCTCCTCCAGGTCCTTCACGCAAATGTTGTCTCTTCGTGCCCTATTTTCAAGGTCCTCTGTCTTAAGCTGAGCCTGGAGCATCTGGTCCCTAAGCTACCGCACTTCCTCTTGAAGTTCCGTAGTGAGCTTGTCTCGGTCTTGGGAGTGAACCTCTAAGTCCATCACTCGGGTACCCACCGAATCGACATCCTGCTGGAGAGAGGTGAGCTTTTCGTTCACATCAGCCCGAAGCTGCTCTATATAAGTTTTAATGTCCTGTCCCAGGTCTTTGCGCAGGTCGGATTTGAAATCCTTGAACAGAGCAAGGAGGTCCGACGTAGTGAGGGCCATGGTGGTAGCTATGTCGTCAGCGTGTAGGGCTGGGCGCTTATCCGGAGCCTGGAAGAAGTCAGATATCTTGGTGGATGCTTTAGCCGACGTCTTCTTGGGCACTTTGCGGGACAACCCTGGGTGGTCCCCTCGGGCCGCAGTCTCGATGGGCTCTAGTTGCTCGTGACAGGTGGTGGGATCAGGGTCCCAGCAATGCGACCAGGAATGGAGACTACTGGGGTGGCTCTCCCCAGTCACGGTGGAAGCACTTGAGGAGCGATCCCAGGGTGCAGGAGGCCAGTCGCTGGTTTGAGAGTAAACAAGTAAGCGCGGCCACGTATCCTTCTGGATGTGGTGGGTGCCGGTAGGGCCTCCTCAACAAGGCCTCCCCCGAGCCACCCAGAAAAGCAAGCTCACTACTAAGCGCGGGGTGTAGACGCCATCCGGTACTGGCAGGGAGAGCTCTGCACTGTAGGGTTCACTCGTTGACATAGAGGGGCAACAGAAAGAAAAGGAGCGCCAAAGAAAAATCTGGTACTATTAAACTGCAGTCGCCGCTATCTTAAAGCCAGGCCAGCCACGTGTCAGTGCCACAGGCCAGGTCCACCAGGGATAAAGCAGGGGTCAGCATCTCAGCCCGGACCGGCATCCCCAGACCATCCAGTCGTCGTCAGAGCCCAGGGGGACCCAGCCAATTACTGGGGGCCGTCGGTACAGAGTCCCAGGGGCGCTGCCATTTTAAAGTCAAATGCAAAACAACAGTTGATGGACAGAATGCAGAACAATGTCATACATTCAACCCATTACAGAGATTTGGGCCTAAATCCATCGTTTTTTGCACTCCACACCACCCCAGTTCAGACATGGCCATATGAAAATCATCTGAATTGGGGTGGTGTGGTGAGCAAAAACACGATGGATTTAGGCCCAGTTCTCTGTACTAGGGTGAATGTATGACCTTGTTCTGCATTCTGTCCATCAACTGTTGTTTTTGCATTTCTCACCCCTAGTGGGACGGGTATGCTCAGACGTTAGTCCCGTGCTCTCCACACCACCGGAGTCAAGCTATCCTGGCTGAAGACGGCTGATAGCCAGAAACCGGTCCTAGGATGCTTGATTCCGGTCCAAGGAAGACATGTCTTGGCAGTTCGGGCTGGACTGTTCCCATGAGGCACAGGGTCAAGGCTGATTTGCATATGGCCATGTCTGAATTGGGGTGGTGTGGTGAGCAAAAAAACGATGGAGTTAGGCCCAGATCTCTGTACTGGGGTGAATGTATGACATTGTTCTGAATTCTGTCCATCAACTGTTGTTTTTGCATTTGTCACCCCGAGTGGGAGGGGTTCGCTCAGACGTGAGTCCCGTGCTCTCCACACCACTGGAGTCAAGCTATCCTGGCTGAAGACGGCTGATAGCCAGAAACCGGTCCTAGGATGCTTGATTCCGGTCCAAGGAAGACATGGCTTGGCAGTTCGGGCTGGACTGTTCCCATGAGGTACAGGGTCAAGGCTGATTTGCATATGGCCATGTCTGAATTGGGGTGGTGTGGTTAGCAAAAACGATGGATTTAGGCCCAGATCTCTGTACTGGGGTGAATGTATGACATTGTTCTGCATTTTGTCCATCAACTGTTGTTTTTGCATTTGTCACCCCGAGTGGGACGGACATGCTCAGACGTGAGTCCCGTGCTCTCCACACCACTGGAGTCAAGCTATCCTGGCTGAAGACGGCTGAGAGACGGAAACCGGTCCTAGGATGCTTGATTCCGGTCCAAGGAAGGCATGGCTTGGCAGTTCGGGCTGGACTGTTCCCATGAGGCACAGGGTCAAGGCTGATTTGCATATGGCCATGTCTGAATTGGGGTGGTGTGGTGAGCAAAAAAACGATGGATTTAGGCCCAGATCTCTGAACTGGGGTGAATGTATGACAGTGTTCTGCATTCTGTCCATCAACTGTTGTTTTTGCATTTTAAAGTCAGGCACCGGGCCTCATGGCGTCCGCGCCGGTGGAGCCCCTCACCGAGGATCAAGGAGCGCGCCCCTCTACCGCACCAGCAGCCGTCTCACGAGTAGTGCAGGGGTCGGCGCGGAGAAATCCAGGACATGGGATCGCCGTCCTCGCCCATTCCACTGCTCACGGTCGGGCGGCAGCCGCCATCTTAGACCGCAGCCCCAAGATCTTCACGGAGCCGTGGCAGAGGTTCCCCGCGGCTAATAATGCTGTTATGCAGCGTCAAGTGCTGCGGAATCTGTTTCACCCGTGATGCTGCCCTTTTCAGCCCCCGGGACCCCGGGAAGCCGGCGCTGCGGGCTCCGAAAGTGCGCGCGGACCGGGAGCCGATACGGATCACACTAGTTCGACCATCTTGCCCGGCCAATCCCCCCCTTTTTTAGTATTTTATGCTAATTTGCATCGATTTTGATGAAAGTGCCATGTTGTTTATCTTCAGCTGTTTCGGACGACAATGTTATACTCAGACCTGGTGGAGAGGTGTGGCTCACTGGTTAGAGGCGGCAGACCTGTAAGCAGAGAACAGCCCGGGACCAGGGTTCAATTCCCGACGCGGCAGGGTCTTGGACCAGGGTCAACGGACTCGATAATTCTCGCCTCAGTGCCTACTCTAACCAGGGAACACACTCGGTAACTCTGGGCATTAAGCTTGCCTCATCTCTACAACGGCCCCCCACAGACGCCGGGGATGCCTGGTTTCACCCTGGAGATACCCAGAAAGGGACCATCTCACAGGGAAAACCAGGACGGGTTCCCCAGCGGTCTACAGCGCCAGGACACTCGGGTAGAGTAACAGTGCGCTTTACAAGTATCCCACATTTACCTGCACTTACGCTTCTGGTGTACCCAGCCTCCTATTCGTATTGGCACTTGTAAGCAAGGATTTATAGATGACTAGCTCCACATCTGTGCAATGTATATTATCTTTACCTTCTCATTAGAAAGAAAGCCTAGCACTTGCAGAGAGTCCTCCCGTTTGAGTTTCAGGCTCCGCCATATGTTTCTTTTCCATTTGCTTATGGAGCGAAACGAATAAAAGTGTTGAACTCTGTCAATGAGTGCTCATTTTTATATTCTTGCTTTCACAAACATGGTGTAGACTTCAAGTAGGTGTGAAGACCTTGAATTTTCCTTCACCTATGTGATGTTTATTTTGTATGTGACTCAGGGACTGAAGTGAACCCAATGAGCTGTGCAGTAGTACAGTTTGCATCAATCAGCCCATCAGAATGGGAAACAGTCATTACTGAGTCCTCATCAAACCCCCAGATCCCCAGTGCTGTCAAGAAGGGATTCTATTTTATGTAAAAAAAAAAAGTGCAAGCGTGTTACTGTCCCTCGGTTCCCCCTCCCTCAGTGAAGACAGGATTCAAGCGCAGTATAAGCTTTTGTAGCCCAGCATTTAAAAATTTTAGAAAGAAACTTAGGAAGAGCTTAGGCTTGCATTATTAAAAATAATGCTTTACTTTGAAAGAGCAGTGTGCCGCTCCTTGCTGTAGATTCCACAATTCCTAAACAGCCTGAGTTTTGAATGAGGTTATGTGACTGGCAAAAATTGATCTATAAGGATGTGGCCTTCCGGCTAGAGCAATCGACCTCGAACCTGGGGAACTGGGTTCAAGTCTCAGCAGGGAGGCTCAACATCCTGTGATCTGGGCAAATCACTTAATCTACCTGTGCCTAACAAAAATGAATGTGTTCATCTGTAACGCACTGATGTGCATGTAAAGCACTCTGATACCTTAGGTTCGAGTTTGCGCTATATAAAAAAAAACACTTCTTTATGTGTTTTTTTCTCTCAATTCTTTATTCTTTATTATTTTTTTTTAATGAGACTAATAATGATAAGTAGCCAAATATCATCACAGAAACATAAAGAACTGACGATACATAAAAGTATAATCAGAACAATAACAGAAGAAAAATTATCCAAGTATCGCATCTCTATACATAAAAGATCAGTCCTCTCAGCAATATATATAGAAAACAAAACAAAAGAGATTATGTAAACATTACAAGATTTTTAATAGATATAAACCCATCAATAATGAATGGATAATAAAAGATCGGATCATCATGAATCTTAAAAAGGGCCCCAAATTTGATCAAAATGATGTAGGTTGTCATTTACTTTATCAATAATTTTTTCAAATCTAGCCAATTCAAACATATCCTCAAGCCAAGAATGAATCGTTTGAGTGACACTTGTCCTCCAAAAACATAATATTTTAACTTTGGCTAAATATAAATATAATGTATCCAGGGCTGAAGCTTTCTACAATGGAAATAATGTGTCTTGTGCCTCTTTGGCTCTTACAGTAACAATCCCACCTCTAGGGTTTCCAACACTCAAAGACCCAGATTGACAAAGAGCCTCCGCACTCGAGGCGGACGCTCCACACTCGTGGTGAGCTCGCCGCACTCGTGGTGAACTCGCCACACTTGTGGTGGACTCGCCGCACTCGTGGTTGACTTGCCGCACTCGTGGTGGACTCACCGCACTTGTGGCTGGATCTCCACAATGGGAAACTGCAACGATCCCGCCACAAGTGTGAAGCTCCTGCTACGACTGCAGAGCCTCCACCCCGAGTGCAGAGGCTCTTTGTAAATCAGGGTCAAGGGGGCGGGGGTAACGTGAGGAATGTGCAACACAAATAGTAGCACCAGCTTCATTGTTTTTCATTGAAATGTATCAGAGTATTGCGCAGAATTGGAGCTGCGGAGGATGTAGTTTGCAGAAGGTACGCGCAAAGAATGTTCAGAAATTCACATCATTCAATTTGTTGAAAAAATTAAGAGCCCATCAAACATTCGAGATGATACCAAAAAGGATCAAAGTTACTTTGAATAACTAAACTCTGACGCTATGCTGTGCTAGGTATGAAAACTCTACATCAAATTCATGAGAATGTTCTCTGGCTGAAAAATGCACCCTAATTCACATTAAGGGCAAGATAGGGAACAGTAGCAACATATGTGCTCACCTATTAGCGAAGAGACCTGAAATGCAAGAAAGAGTCTTATGAGGGAGTAAAATAACATCACAACCCTAAAGTACAATAAGGGTAATGGTGCAGAAATTTTCTCAAATTATTATGTAAAGCTGTTTTTGAGAGAGCTCAAAACAACTCAGCAAGAAATCCAGTCCTACTTCAAATATTTACTGCATTGTCAGAAAGACAATGAATGATGCTGTAGACTCAAACCGCCCATCAGCCAAAAGCAGCTCAAGAAAGCTATTACGAATTAGAAATAAGGACTGGCATAGCAAATATGTATTGCCTTTATAAGACATTAACCCACTGTTTGGCTTTGCAAATGCTTGTTGCCACTGCTCAGCAGCAACAACAAAAAGAAAAAATGCCTTCTGCTTATGCTGAACAGCATTGGCAAAAACAAAAAAGTGTAATTTTCTGACTCCAATCTGATGACATATGTGCATGCATGGTTTTGCGGTGGTCAGTGTATTTTACTTTTGATTCCAGACACTTCAAAAATGAAAAAAATGGAAACTTTAAAAAAGGATATAATGGAGGAGTGGGGCATGTAACTCAATGGCGTTGAGTGATGCGGAGCAACGGTGGACCATGGAGGTTGCCGAGCAACACCAAGCAGAGAGAGGCAGAGAGCAACGGAGGAGCTGGAGGGGCAGGTATAAACGTTTTAAACATTTGTGCAGGATGGTGGGGAATATTATCAGATAAAGAACAGGCTGAGGGAGCAAGACAGAGAATAAAGTGGGGCAGGGATGTAAGGCAGTATTGCACACATAGGAGAGAGCAAGAAAACACATGCGTTCTCATGTAGTGCTGAAAGAAAAAGAAAAACACAGTTGCCTAAATGTAAACAATGATAGGATAAACATCATCAAATCAGAAAAAACTGTAAAACAGCTATACTCCGGGGGGTGGGGGGGGGGGGGTCAAATGCAAAAGAGAAAGGAAACTCATTCAAATACGCAAGCAAATGAGATAACCAAAAATCAGCCAATCATGAGCAGTCAGCTGACCGTAAACCAATTCTAAGTATTGGTATAGTACACAAAAGGTCTTTCAACAACAGTAGGGGAAACTTTAAAAGGGAAACCCACTGGTGCAGATGGAATTCCTAAAGAGTACTAAAAAGCTTTCCAAGACATCATTAAGAGCTTTTTTTTTAAATCTCCAATCCAGGGCAGGTCTAGATTTCTCTCTCTCTCTAAAGCGCTTGTTGAGACAGACGGTGTAGAGTCAAAATATCGAGTTTTTAATATCGAGTAGCAATAATATTGAGTAAAAAATATAGAATAGACATAATATCAACTAGACAGAATATAGACTACCAAACTATCGAATAGAATAGTATAAATATTTAAAAGAATAGCATTAATATCGAATCAAAAATATAGAATGGACAAAATATCGAATGGACAGAATATAGACAACAAAAATATCGAATTTGAGGTAAGTTAATATTATTTTTAATGTTTGCGTAATATAATTCTGTAGCGGGTGGTGGGTTTATAGGGGAATAGGGTGGGAAGTAATTTAATTATAATTAATTAAATATGTTATTTTATTTATTTGTATTTATTTTGAATTAATTGTTAATTAATTATTTTTTGGTAATTAATTAAAATATAATTGGTAATTATTTTTAATTGATAAATATGTTAATGTTAGTAATTTATTTTCTGTAGCGGGTTGTGGGTTTATAGGGGAATAGGGTGGGAAGTAATTTAATTATAATTAATTAAATATGTTAATTTATTTATTGGTATATATTTTGAATTAATTGTTAATTAATTGGTAATTACATAAAATATAATTGGTAATTAATTTTAATTGATTAATTGATAAATAAGAGATTTTTGTAATTTATTTTCTGTAGCGGGTTGTGGGTTTATAGGGGAATAGGGTGGAAAGTAATTTAATTACAATTAATTAAATATGTTATTTTATTTATTTGTAGTTGTTTTGAAATAATTGTTAATTAATTATTAATTGATAATTAATAAAATATAATTGTGAATTAATTGATAATTATGTTAATTTAATTAATTTATTTTCTGTAGTGGGTTGTGGGTTAATAGGGGAATAGGGTGGGAAGTAATTTAATTGTAAGTAATTATAATTTTTTTATTAATTTTTTTTAATCTAATTTTTAATTATTTTTAAATTGTGAAACAATTTATTGTTAATTGGTAAATAATTTGTATTGGTAGGTAATTATTAATAAAAAATAATTTGTATTTGTATTTTTAATAGATTAATTAATATAATATATAAAAATGTTAATTATTTAAATGCACTCACTGGAGTGGGAATAGTAATTTTTACCCTCCCACTATCCAACGCATTCCCTACTGTTGCACTCTCTGGAGTGGGAATAGTATTTTTTACCCCTATGCTATCCAACGCTTTCCCTACTGTTGCACTCACTGGAGTGGGAATAGTAATTTAAACCCCTACGCTATCCAATGCTTTCCCTACTGTTGCACTCACTGGAGTGGGAATAGTAATTTTTACCCCTACACTATCCAACGCTTTCTCTACTCTTGCACTCTCTGGAGTGGGAATAGTAATTTTTACCCCTACGCTATCCAACGCTTTCCCTACTGTTGCACCCACTGGAGTGGGAATAGTAATTTTTACCCCTATGCTATCCAACGCTTTCCCTACTGTTGCACTCACTGGAGTGGGAATAGTAATTTAAACCCATACGCTATCCAACGTTTTCCCTACTATTGCACTCACTGGAGTGGAAATAGTAATTTTTACCCTTACGCTATCCAACACTTTCCCTACTGTTGCCCTCTCTGGAGTGGGAATAGTAATTTAAACCCCTACGCTATCCAACGCTTTCCCTACTATTGCACTTACTGGAGTGGGAATAGTCATTTTTACCCCTACGCTATCCAACGCTTTCCCTACTGTTGCACTCTCTGGAGTGGGAATAGTAATTTTTACCTCTACGCTATCCATTGGTTTCCCTACTGTTGCACTCACTGGAGTGGTAATAGTAAATTTAACCCTCTCGCTATCCTACGGTAAAAATATTGTATATGTTTTGTTAATAATATGTATATATATATATATATATATATATATATATATATATATATATATATGTGTGCGTGTGTATTAAAACATTTTTTTTAAGTTACATTAATTATTTATTAATTTTAAGTTTATTTAAGTATTTTAAGTATGTTTAAATTAATTATATTTATTATTATATTAATTTTAAATTACTTTTAAGACATTTAAAAAATTCGATATTTTGACTGTCTATATTTTTTACAATCGATATTTTGGAGTCGATATTTTTGTACTTACCTGTTTGTAGATAGGAAGTCGATATTCTGGCATTCTATATTTTCTCCACGATATTTTGGCAGGTCGATGTTTTGCTCCTCGATATTCTGTCAGTGATCCGGGACAGACAGGTCCCCTGTGTGCTTTTGTGATTATGCCATGTATTACCCCAGAATTAGACCCTGGTGCTTGTTTTTTTTTTTGCATTTTTGTTTGACTTCAGCATGAACAATCAGGTGTGTGCACCAAGAGCCGTGGAAGGCAGGTGTGATGGTTTGGGTCTTTTTTTGCTTGTGTTTTGGATTTTGTGCTGTGGAAATTCCCAACACTAACCCCTCCTGCCTTCTACTGCCTGATGACACAGACTGTGGCTGACCTGTCAGGAGATGGATACACAAAACAATGGAACCATCTGGATCCAGTCGCAGGGCTTTGTCCGAAGAATAAAAAACCTCTGCCTATGAACTTACTATTAGAAAGGGACTGGCATTTCCAGTCAGTATTCCAGATCTCACTGCCAAGTGTAGGTGACACCGCACAGGGTGTTGGAGAGGTGTTTGAGTTTCAGTCCTGGCGTCACGGAGACCCAGCTCCCGAGTCAGGTGAGGGCCCATTACCTGAATAATTCTGCAGATTTTCTGTAAGAGCTGAGGATCTGCCTTGGAAAGAAATCTGCGTTGATTTGATGTTAAATGAGTACCGGAGAAAGAAAAATTCTACCTCGAAGAGAAGCCCAGATTAGCTCCCTGGTGCAGGAACTGGCCAGAGAGTGGACTGGCAGCCCGTGTGACCTGTGCCATTGTGAAGCAGCATGGAACACCTGTGGTACTTAAAACTGTGGTAAGCCCCTGAATCTCTGACCCCTCAGTGTGTGCTCTTCAGTTGGCTCTTTTAGGGATTTGAGGTTTCTTCAGCCCTCCTCCCTGCCCTGAGAGAGTTTGTTGGGATTACCAGTGGGGATTAAAGACCCGTAGATCAATAATCATCAGGAGCCCCTGCTGAGGAGGGGTCGCTAGTGACCATCAAGTCCCTGTCTTGTTCCCCCAAGGTGTGTTGCATCAAAATTACTGAGCCACGCTCTGCATTTCCTGCTCTTTGGTAGAAAAGGTACCCATGTAAGGGCACTGTGTGAACTTTGGTCCTGTTGCAGTGGAAGACTGGGCAGATATTTCCTCTTCGCTACTAAATTACCAATCTAATATTTTTCACTCACTGGGCCCATAACATAACATACTATTATCACTGGTCCTCCAATGGATTTTCATGGGAGCTTCCATGGACTTAGATACTCAGAGAACGTGAGGCAACTCCTTATGAGAACCTGGAAAATGAAATGCCAATGACATGCTAATTTTCAGGTACCAATTCACATTAGTTACCAACAAAATATAGACCATAAAATCATGAGATTCACTCCAAGAATGACTCAAAGATGATAAGATATGTTCATGTAAAACATGTATCTCAAACTACAGTTTGAATGGTGAGGAAACATGAAATTGCATTTCGTAATCAGATTTAATAACAATCAATTAGTAAATTAGCCACACAATGCCATACAGATTCAAGTAAGGAAAACGTTTATTGGTTGCCTAGGAAGGAAATGAGAGAGAAACATGAGGAAAATCAAGATTCAGCATTTAAGTCATACAAACCAAATAATGCAGAGTCGAAGTTTATGTGTCACAGGAAAGAGTCATTTAACCCTTCAGCCGAAAGGTTATCACCTGCACACTTTACCAGCCGGTAAGTGTAGGTTCGATTCAGTTCAGCAAAGTTCAGTTCAAATGGATTTGACATTATAGAGAATCAAAGTTCAATCCGACAGCATGCTAGGCAGGAAAATAGATAATGACAGCCAGCTCGACTCCTCCTCCAAGGGGCAATTATACTTTTAAAAGTTTTAGTTTATGCCCAAAAAGTATTCGTTCTTGTCATCCCATACTATTTCCATTGGTTATCCACAGTGGGGCGTTCATGGTGTGATCAATACCTCACTAAAAAATCCTGAACCATTAAGTTATCCTTTTGCAAAATCATCAAATTAAATTATTTTATATTTCCATCCTTTCCTCTGAAGTAAGAAGATTCCCTTTGTTCTCAGTCGGTCCGTTCCCAGGCGCTCTCTCTGGGTTTGCAATTTTATTGATACATTTCTATCAAGAGTGCTGCAGAATTAAGAGACAGTCCTTTGTCTGTAGACTACAAGACAGAAACTTCACGAAAAGTACTCACAGCTTCACAGTGACTACTTCATATAGATTCAGTTTTTTCGAAAACGGAAGGAAAAGCATCTGAGGCCTACATGAAAATGTACTGAATCATTACCACAATATAATTAATATAAACAGACATTAATATAAGTATTTCAACTTTTCTTAGTTAATTCAATCAATTGTTCTTTTTCTAGAAGTTACATGTCAATATTAGGCACTACCAAAAAAACATTTTCAGGTTTATCATTTTCACAATAAAATATTTACGTTCCCATTTTAAAGTGCAGTAGTTTTATCACTCAATACTAGAATAAGCTGCAAGCTTTCATATTATCTATCATTGCTAAATTAAGCCTTTCAATCATTTCAGGTGCCTTATTTCATGAACATTGTTTCATTTTGACACCTTTTAAAAATTATCGTCATCAAATTTTCAGTGTTAATTACATTTAGTTTCTCAAACCACACAATTACATGCATAGGTAAATAATATCTGTTTCTCTCTATTTTTTACGTTTTCACATTTCCATGTTTTAAAAACTTCTGCATGCTTTTACGATGCAGTATGAAATCTCACGTTTTTTGTTTCAAACATTTTATAAGATTCCATCACAGATTAATTATCATAACTCTCTTCTGACTGTGAGAATTGATAAGGCAACCGTTATTTAACTTTTACACTGAAAACCCAACATGTCCCTGAAGAAACTAGATTGAGGACTCTGGGGACATCTATAGTTCCCCTATGAATTCCTCCCTCACCTCACCTGGAGGATCCTGGTGTTGGCCTTTGTGTGGGCGTGGTGTTCTGCTTAAGCCTGTGAAACTGACCAAAAGACTGTGACCACTAGCCTGCCTTTCTGCAACTGCTGTGCAGTTGGCAGAACCCTCTGGGAAGAGGTAGGGCCAGGCAATGCATACATTGCAGCCCATCCCAAACTTAGACAATGCTGCACCACATACCATGTAAAACAGTCTTGGTAAAGAGAAGCATGGGCTTGACCAGCAGAACTCAAGGAACAGAACACTCTATGGGCAAGCTTGAAGCACATGAAAATTATGGGATTTACCGTCTGGTCACTGATTAAGAAGGAAGCAATTCACCAGAAGCAAATTGAAGCAGCACTTGTTGAAGTTCCTTGTAGTTATTAGATATTCCCTATAGCTGCTGGTAATCCTTGAAGTTACTGATCCCATGTGTTTAGCTGAACCTATTTGTGAAGTAACGAGTCGCAGGTACAATAAAGTTATTTTTCTTATTTAAGTAAAAGCAATACCTGGACCTGGAAATGTTGAGTTTTGAGTCTATGACTGCACACCACCTACTTGAGTAGGCATTGGACTGCTCGCCTTGCTGCCTTAAGAGTCAAGTGCTGAAAGTGTGTTCTTGGTCCTTGGCTTTCAGACCATTGAGTAGAATGTATGGGTCTGGGACATTGTAGGTAAGTGGACTGAATCACATGGATTGGGTCCTAGTAGCCCCCACCTGACCCATAACCCCTAACCAGTCCCAGCTGCAATCAGCACACTTAACCTCAAAAAAAGATCAAGACAGTGTATGCAAACAAGCATGTGTATTGCAATGTGATAATTAACACATAAATAAAAGGCATTGTCATTCATAATGCCAATAGCTCAAACTCTTGTAAATGCAAGAACTATTCAAAGTAGTGTCTGCCATTATCCTGGGCTGCTTGGAAAGTGAAAGCGCATGGCACGCTGAATGTTGCAGGAAATCATGTCATGCCTGTAGTAGAAGAAACTCATTAAAGAAAAAGTTCTTACAGACTAAATAAGACAAACTGTGTAACAACAGAAGTAAAAGGGGCAGACCTCATGGGAGGTTAGAAATGAAGACAAGGGGGTACTAAGGAGGGACTAACAGGCCTATTTACAAATCAGAAGCCAGCATTTACGAAGGACAATGACGCAAACCAATGACAAATATGGGCGGAAAGTGGGCAGGGCTTCAAGTCGATACTCGAATACAGCATGCAACCTAAAAAGGGTAGATCAAAGGCACTAATCAATGTTGACATAAACATTTTAGCAAACGTAATCACTTTTAGATGGCAAACGTCAATCTCCGTATTATTCACACTAAACAAGACAGGCTTTGTCGAGGGCTGAACAGCATCATTGAACACTAGAGTGTTTTCCATTAATATCTCATGTGCTTACACGACTGATAAGGCGTGGTGCACTGTGGCTCTGGACAAGGAGAAGGTGATTGCCAAACAAAACTCAAATGCTCTGCATTTTGGGTGAGCTTGTAAAATGTATTTATTAAAATCCAGCTATGATTACTTAGAATCCTGGCACATGTCAAGGAGAGGAGCTTTCTGGCATTTATACAGTATACACATTCATAGTTGCTATCAGAGGCTATTATAATCGAATCACATGACTAGCTGTAGCCACGTTCAGTAGTAGGTGGTATAGTTAGGTGATTGGAAGCTGTGAAATTGAGAGTGAGGGTCCTTCAATAGTATTAAAACCTAGGGCTTCAGTGCAGCACTATTTTATGTTTAAAACAGAATTTCAAAAATCATGCTTCAGATGCTAAATTAAAGACTCAGGGCCTAAATACAAGTAAAGGTGCTATTTATCACACCTGATATATAATAATGCGACTGGGTATGTTATTTCTCAGGTGCGATAAATAGCACCTAATACGAGTTTCTGAGAATAACATGCAGATTTAGGTGTTTTAGGCACAAAAATCCACATGATGCGATAAACACCATTTGCTTTTTAAATTTCAGCAAGTTTGACCTGCCTAAATTTAGCAACGGTCGAGGTGTTTAATGTTTTGGATAATTATCGGATGCATTAAATATACCTCAACTCATAATTCCGACACCTGCGCAAACATGGGTTTTCGCAGGGGTTGGAAAATAACAACCCACTCATAATCAGGCCCTCGGTCTAACTGTGAAAACTTTCAGTGGGTAAATCTCTATGGCTTAATAACAAAATGGATGCTACAGATTACATGATTAAAACATTAAAGAGTCAGCATATCTTTCTATCAATCAGGATTTAAAAAGCGCAGCAAATTACCCAAGAGGGTTTCATGGCACTGGAGTTACTAGCTGCTTCGCAGTGCAAAGTTCATTTGAACAACCATGTCTTGAGTCCTTTGCTGTATTACAGGAGCAAGGCAGTGTTCCTGAGGTGCAGGGGAAGGTCTTTCTGGGCTTTGGCCACTAGGTGTGAGATGAAGCATCCTTTGCTGTTGGATCAGCGGATCCAAGGGATGTCTGTGAGAAACGGGAGGCGGATCACAGGTTTGTTGGTGAAGGCCATTAGTTGGTTGAGGTATGCTGGTACTTCGTCATGAAGTGGTTGTATGCGTGAGTCAGCATCTTGAACTGGCACCTCTTCTAGG
Source organism: Lissotriton helveticus (assembly GCF_964261635.1). Lineage (NCBI taxonomy): Eukaryota > Metazoa > Chordata > Amphibia > Caudata > Salamandridae > Lissotriton > Lissotriton helveticus. The sequence goes on along the minus strand of NC_136071.1, from coordinate 1,009,482,894 downwards.
ATCTGTAGCCAGTGTAGCTTCTTGAGGTGCGGGGTGATGTGAGTACATCTGAGGAGGTCAAGGATGAGTCTTGCCACTGTGTTGTGTATGGTCTGTAGTCTCTTCAGAAGGCATGCAGTTATTCCTACATAAAGAGAGTTACCATAGTCCAGCCTGATGGTGACGAGGGCTTGAGTGACGGTCTTTCTGGTATTGATTGGGAGCCACCTAAAGATCTTATGGAGCATGCGCAGGGCTTGAAAGGAGGCAGACAAGACTGCATTTACCTGTCTCTGCATAGATAACTTTCTGTATAAGATGAAGCCATGGTTGCAGCCATGGTCTGTCGGGGGCAGTGGAAGGGCCGAGTTCAGCAGGCACCAAGTGTTGTTTTACGGCGAAGTGCTGTTCCCAAAGATGAGGACTTCCATCTTGTCTGAGTTGAGCTTCAGACAGTTGACCTTCATCCAGTCTATGCCGCTCATCGTACATCTGTAGAAGTTGGTTCTAGCGGTGGAGGGTTTTGTGACAGCGAGAGGATGAGCTGAGTGTCATCGATATAGTTGAGATGATGTTGAGTCTGTGCGATCTGATGGTATTGGCTAGGGGGGTCATGTACGAAGGTGGGGCTGAGGGATGATCCTTTTGGGACGCCGCAGATGGTCTCCTTGGGTTCCGAGGTGAATGGTGGGAGATAAGTTCTCTGGGTTCTTCAGGTGAGGTACGAGGTGATCCATTTTAGGACGTCTCCCTGAATTCTGATTTTTTTTGGAGTCTGTTGACCAAGAAGCATCGGTGACAGGTCTACAAGGATGAGGGCTGTTGTTTCACTGCAGTCTAAGAGGGCCCTGATGTCGTCAGATTTTACTATCAGGGCTGTCTTGGTGCTGCGGTTGGCTCAGAATCTGTATTGAGAGGGGTCAAGGAGGTTGTGTTGTTTCAAGTGTTTAGTGAGTTGCTGGTTGATTGCCTTTTTGAGAACCTTTGCCGGAAAGGGGAGCAGGAAGATGTGCAGGTAGTTCTTCAGATCTGCTGGGTCAGCAGATGGTTTCTTTCGGAGGGGACCTCACTTGAGTGTGTTTCCAGTCCTCATCGAGGGTGGTCATGATGATGAAGGTGTTCAGGACTTTCTTGAGCTCATCGACAATCGCCCCGTCACCAATCAACTTACAATGCTCCTTTTGTGCTCTGCACACCCCTTGGTGGTAATGTAAATACTAACCATTCATTAGCTCTAGTATTATGTGCCATGTCCCCTTTTCTCTATCTTTAAATATAATGCATAGGTTTACTTCTTCATTACTGTGACAAAAATAAAAGGGCTAGAGAAGGAGCAGGCGATAGCCCAACACGGGTAAATGACCTTAATACCAGAAACAGAAACTAAAGGAAAAAGACAGTAGGAAGAATAAGGCATGAGGCCAGGTTTCCTTAACTTCTTTCTCCAATTACTGATCAGACTTGTCAACCCCGGCTACAAATCCCACCATTCAGGATTATCATCAGTAGAGTACAGTTCCTTCATTTTGCCATGATTGTTCTCAAGCTGCTGCTGAATCATCTTTGGGTTATCTAGAATATAAAAGCAACATGCAGTTCATTCAAAAGCAGAGACAACCTTTACTGCCAGTATAAAGTTTAAGGCCATCCTGTTCTGTAGTATGACTGTTTTGACAGTCAGTTCAAACCAAGTGCTTTCTGTTGTGATGTTTGATACCACCCCTTGAATCCCTTTTCCTGAGTGATCAATCCCACACATTTGGAAATAGCAGCAGCCTCAGCCTCTCCAGTTTCTCATTTATTGTTATTCTTCTTTAAGGTGACAGCATCAACATCACATTTGTGATGGCACACCACTTATCAGTAATGACTTTTTTTGTTTCAAATGCTGGATAGGTAAGGTCTCTCCCTAAAGGTTTGCCAAATGTTTCAAATCTTTATATCCTCCCAAAGCAGGCACAGTGGTCTCTGGAACTGTATCAGTCTACCTCTATCTAGGTACAGGCATTCATCAAGGATGTCCATCTACAGCAATACTTTCTGTGCCAGCCTTCAAACCTTTCCTTGAAAAATTACGGAACAAAAAGCAAACTCAGGGCCACAGTTTCAATGGTTTTGAGGTGAAATTCATATTTCCATTATCCAATCCCAAGAAGTGAATATAGGAAACTCTAAAGAAAACCTGCTCGTTCTTTAAAGTGTTTGGTATAAACTGTATTTGGAAAAGGGAGAAATTATCCTCCTTAACACAAACGGCTTAAAAATGACAAAATAGGACTTGTGGACCGGAGCTGGAATACAATCACTTTGAAACACTTGGGCATGAAGTTCAAAAGGCAACTTGACAATGTGCTTAACTTCAACCCATAATTATACACAGTAAAATTACACTGCTGTCCAGTGGTGGCTGCTGTGGCATTTAAGTGGTGGGCAGCACGGGAAGGGGCAGCGTAGTGGAAATGAATTACAAAAATAATCCTTCACTGCATTCTTCAGCGTCAGTGCACTTCTGACCTCTGTTCCTCAACTTCCGGTATGCCACAGGGTCCCCTTCATCAATCCATATACTGCTCTCATGCTGGTATTAGCCATTGATTGGTGTGAGTGCCATAGTTAGGAGCTCACTATGGCCCTACGCCCCTCTACATGATCTCCACCCGGCTGTCAAGCACAGCTCGGGTGGAGAGATCGCAGTGCGCATGACAGTTTGGCCAGCCTTGGACAGCCGGCCAAACCATCATGTGTACTTGAAGCAGTGTCACTATTCCTCCTCCTTCCTGCGGCTGTGTCCACGTGTGGGAATGCGCGACCCAGCCCTCATCTGAGCTGCAGGAAGTAAGCGAGAAAAAATAAAATTATAATAACCTTTGCTATTATCATTTTATTTTCTCACTGCTCAAAAGCAGTGGGGCGAGCGTCCTCCGCCTTAGCAGAGGACCTGCCGCTGTCCTGGGGAAATTGAATCTTCTCATCCTGTCTTAGTGGGGTCCCCTGGACAGGATAAAGATGATCATGATCTGAATATTGTATTCTAGCTCTGCGTGCTACTATTGCCCCCTCCACCAAATTTTTACAGAGAAATAATTGCACTTCCAAAATCAGGCTCCCAAAGACAGAGACGGTGTCGATTTTTCACACTTTGAAACTACCACAGCACGTTTTGGTTACAACAACCTGGGTATGTTTGTAAGCGCCCGCCATCAGACCTTATCCACTGAATTCATTGCTACTCACAAGAGCCTATGTGCCAATCAACTCGCAGCTATGATCAAACATACCCTGAAAATTGATCATCTCTTCTTCAATGAAAGCTATGCTTCAAACGAGGAAAAGTTATCTCAGCTTATACAGTTATAAAAAGAAATCAGAATGATACACACTATAAAGGGTGGGACAGCTGGATAGATAAAAGTATTGTCTCAATTTACCTCGGATGGTATGCTAGTTTTGATAATCTCAGGACAACATGTGCCTTCTATTGTGCGGGCATCAAGCAATACCACACTCTAGAAAGGACAATCACTTGAGAAGCAAACACTAGGCTAACCCAACTTCGGATGTAAGCAACCAGCTACAACGCTACATAGTTTAATAACCAACACTATGGCCTTATTTATGAGGAATTGGCGAAGGGCAGTGCCACAAGTCTTCTTGCCGCACTGCCAATGTGAAAGAGCAGGAATGCACCGTATTAATGAAATACGGCACATTCATATCATTTCCCCCAGCGCTGGTGCACAATGTGCTGCCTAGCACCAACGTAGGCACGGTGCCTCCGTTGCAGGCAGGATTGTTTTTGTGCAGGAAGGGGCATCTTCCTGCACAAAAACAATTCAGATAAGCTTTTTCTTCTTTCTATGTGTGCTGCAGAATGTAGCACACATAGAAAGAGGAAAAAACCAGGAGAAATAAAAATATTTCTCCTTGTTACATCTGCTTTGGGGAGGCGTAATGTTTTGGCGCTGCCCCAGGTTTAATTGATTTAGTAAATCTGGGGCAGCCTAAAAATCCATGAGCATTGCATGGTAAAACCCACCGCAACCCCCATGGAACGCCTCTTTGATGCACAGTGAGGCAACACAGCAACTTGTGCTGCTTTGCCTTACTCCCTATCTATGAGGCCATGCAAAGCCACGCATGGTGGCTTTGCGTCGCCTCATAGATATGATTGAGAGGACTGCGCCGCCGAAGCATCAAAAAAAGCAACGCTCTGGTGGCGCAAGCCTCTCATAAATAAGTCCCTAAGTTAAAATCTCCACACTTCAATACAGTTCTCAGAACAGAGGCCCTTCAAAATATATCGAATTTAAATCATTCTCTGGCTCTCTTAGGACTCATCTCACACCAGCCAAGCCTGATGTCAAAATCTGGAGAATATTCAAATGTTCAAATTCCACTTCTTTGACACCAACTCTATATTTTTAGATGCTGGCCAGTGCTGTCAACATTACAAGGAAACATTTGCTGAAGATGTTAGTAAAAATAAACACTCCTGGAAAAACATGCCCTTTGTGTGTTCATTACTTGCCATCTGGAGAGCTAACGTGCAAAATCCTATCAATGGTACATTCTCAGCACTTGACATCTGCAGTAACACCCTCAAGAGCATCCTGGCCTCAAAATTGACAAATAGTCTGTGAAATAATGCCAGTCTAAAACTTTAGAATTTAATTTTGGCCATCAAAATCCAACTGATGACGACTAAGTAGAGAGACCCGATATACCTTGCTATGAACAAGGATCGAATACCTCATAACACACTTAAGTTCCGGATAGCACTGCTGCAATTTGCTTTTCTCCCCTCCTGAGGCGGAAGCCGGGAGGTTGCTCTGTTACTCTCACTGCCTTTCTCTGTGTACCCTTCCCTGCTGTGCCACGACTTCTTAAAAATGGTTTAATTACTGTTTCGCTACGATTTAAAAAAATAAAACTTACTTAGTATTTTAAATTGTTTTGTGCACCTGCACCTCTGAGCCCTCAGGATTTGAGCTTGCACTCCCGCTTTCCCCGCATCTTGGGCCAGCCTTCAGACGATTTAGGTACTGAGGCGGCCGGTCGAGGGGATCGATTTCGAGCGGCCATCTTGGGTTGGGAGGAAGACATTCGGGCAGTCGAGCTAGGAGCATAAAAGGGGCATTTCCAGCGGGGCTGAGTCCTTGCTATTTGCTTTTCTCCCCTCCTGAGGCGGAAGCCGGGAGGTTGCTCTGTTACTCTCACTGCCTTTCTCTGTGTACCCTTCCCTGCTGCGCCACGACTTCTTAAAAATGGTTTAATTACTGTTTCGCTACGATTTTAAAAAATAAAACTTACTTAGTATTTTAAATTGTTTTGTGCACCTGCAACTCTGAGCCCTCAGGATTTGAGCTTGCACTCCCGCATCCCCCGCATCTTGGGCAAGCCCTCAGACGATTTAGGTACTGAGGCGGCCGGTCGAAGGGATCGATTTCGAGCGGCCATCTTGGGTTGAGAGGAAGACATTCGGGCAGTCGAGGTAGGAGCATAAAAATAGACCGGCATGCCTCCGCGCAGCGGACGCGATCAGCGCACGCGCCGGACCTGTGCCGTAGTCGTGCCAGAGTCCTGCCCGTCTGCACCCGTCAGCGCTATGGAAGCGCCAGGGGCCAGAAACCCTGTAGGATCTAGCTCCCAATTAATTTGTTACGGTAGGGACACTTTACTCATGTTAAGACCCAAACTTTGCGCTTACCTGCACTCAAGACCACCAGACCTTATTATCCCCTCCTACCCGTGTATGCCCTGTAATTGTGAACAGGATCCACGTAATCCCGTAACTCTATGTTCACTTTCACAGGAATCAGTCCGGCCCAACCCAGTAAAGAAAAATTTTACTCTTAAGGCGGGCTTAATTAATTGCCGCTCCTTGGTGAAACACTCCCTCGATATAGCTCAGACCTTGACAGACGACAAGTGGGACCTTCTTTTTCTGACGGAAACCTGGTTGGGTGATGAATCCAACCCTGCCTTGTGTCTGGCTATTCCCCCTAACTATAACATCCTGTGCGGTAACAGGCAAAGTCACAATCCTGGAGGAGGCGTAGCCATAATCAATAGATCACAATGGACTATTTCTTCTTTTTCTTATGCCCAAATTGAATCTATAGAAGCATTACCATTCTGTATTAAATTGGCACCAAATATCACATGCTCAGGCCTCTTAGTATATCGTCCTCCTAAGTCCAAGGTATCTTTTCTTCCTGCTCTCCTAGACTTTGTGTTCCAGGTTACTTCTCGCTATGCGAATTTCACCTTGCTTGGCGATTTTAATCTCCATGCAGAGATCACTTCTGATCTTCCCAGTTTTAATTTTCTCTCGACCTTAATGGATGGTGGCTTAAACCAACTGGTCTCCCACCCTACCCATAAGGCTGGACATACGCTCGATCTTATCTGCTCAAACTTGGCAGACATTTCCGTTAGTGAGCCCTACCCAGTGATCTGGTCTGATCACTTTCTGATCCCATTTTCTATCGGCCTGTCCCACCAAGTCAGACCGAGGGTACCGGCCAAGACAGTTGGCCGTAACTGGAGTAAGATCACTCCAGAAAGTTTAGTCAAATATCTCCCAACTGCCGCCCCCAAAGATGCACCTGACCTGGACACTCGTCTGATTAATCTTAACAACTGTATTTCCTCTGCCATTGATTCTATAGCCCCTATAGGCCTATTAAAACCTTTCGAGAAGCCCCCTCTGCTCCCTGGTATTCTGATGAACTACGCAAGTGCAAATCTGCTTGCAAACTTCTGGAACGACATTGGAGACATTCGTACTCTCCAGATGGGAAAGAGAAATACAAAACAGCCCTTAAAGAATACCGGAAGAAGATAATTGTTCATAAAAGAAAGCACTTGGAAGAGAAAATCAACCTAGCGCAAGGCTCTACCAGTAAAATCTTTAATACAGTTAGAACTTTTTCTGACCCTCTGGCCCTCAAAAGACAAACTCCGGTGTCCCAGTCCCTCTGCACCCGCCTCTCTGATTACTTTGAGGAAAAAATTGCAACCATCTATGACACCTTCCCCTGCGGAACTAATCCAGATTCTGAAGAAAAATCCACAGAGTATCCAGTATATATCGCTGTTTTCTAAGAATTTGAGGAGATCACTCTAGATCGCTCTATGGCAGAACTTTTAAAATGCAAGTCAGGTTCTCCACTTGACCCGTGGCCGGCCAAACAGTATAAAGCACTGCCCCCCCCCCCCCCCCCCCCCCCTCCCTAATCCCTTATTGAATGGTATCTGGAATGACTCACTGAGGACAGGCATATTTCCTGACTCCTGGAAACACGCTCAACTGGTTCCTATCCTAAAAAAAAACAACGCAGACCCAGATGAACCAGCCAATTACAGACCCATTTCCCTGTTGCCGGCCCCAGCCAAGGTCCTCGAAAAGCTGGTCCATCAACAATTAGCAGGCTATATTGAAACCAATGGCCTTTTCCATGATTCACAACATGGTTTCAGACCAGGTTATAGTACAGAGTCTGCCTTAATAGAGATGGCAGATTCCGTACGATGGAAGCTGGACGGGGGTTCGAGAGCGGTGTTGGTGCTGCTTGATCTTTCGGCAGCATTCGTCACTCACCCCATCCTGCTTGACCGCCTTCGATCTATAGGCATCCAAGGTAAGGCCTTGGACTGGCTATCTTCCTTTCTATCTAACCGGACACAGGCTGTGTTTACCCCCTTACTCCTCCAATAGCCGTCCGTTAAAGTGGGGAGTCCCTCAGGGCTCCTCACTGAGTCCCCTTTTGTTTAACGTTTATTTTTCCCCCCTGGCTGAGCTTATTGCTCAGTCAGGAATTAAGGCAACTTCGTATGCTGATAACATTCAGCTTCTGTTTTCCTATGATACTCCCACCCAGACCACTTTTGACCCACTGAAAGATTGTCTTCGAAACATCGCATGCTGGATGGATAATAATTTCCTTCGGCTGAATGCAGGTAAAACTGAGGTTCTCTTTTTCCATTAATCTTCCCCCCTGGACTCGAACCTCTGGTGGCCACTGGATCTAAGTGTGCCCCCCTCCCCCAAGGAAACAGTACAAAACTGGGGATCAGATGGGACACTAACCTTTCCTTCCATAACCAAGTCCAGACGGTATCTGCTGCCTGTTTTTCAAAAATCAGGATGATAAAAAAATGTATCAACGTTCTCCCTAGTAACACCAGGAAAATCATCCTCCAGGCCTTAATAACATCCCATCTGGACTATGCCAATGGCCTGTATCTTGGACTCGCTTCTGGCCTCTGTCATCGGCTTCAGATAGTACAAAACACTGCAGTTCGACTGGTCTTTGGCCTCTCTTTACGGGAGCACATCACACCTTATCGACGTAGGCTACATTGGTTGCCAGTCCAAAAAAGAGTAGAATTCAAAGCACTCACCTTAGCTCACCGTGCAACCAAAGGAAAGGGCTCTGCGTATCTCTCTTCCAGCCTTCGCCCTTACAGCAATACCAGACACCTCCGATCCAACTCAAAAGGACTGCTGTCTACCCCTAGATTCAAAAAAGTTCGATCTGGGGGAAAAACCTTCCAGGTATGTGCAACTTCACAATGGAACAAACTCCCCATCTCTATTCGAATGATTCAGGAGGAGTTACCTTTCCGCAAAGCGCTAAAAACATTCCTCTTCTTCTAAACCCATATATCTAAGATTCAGCAAAAATGCAAGAAGCGCCGGGACACCCCGTTGGGGTAGCTGCGCGCTATATAAAACACACTAAATAAATAAATGGCTTGGATGCATGTCCCCCCTTTTCAAGCTCACGTGATCTCCCCTGGCTTCCCCAAAAGAATCTTAGTCTGCAGGCCATGCACGCCAAGAAGACGATAGTAAACACTGAGATTCTGCTGAACATTGGTTTATGAAATGGAATTTCTTTTGGTTTAAAATTACAGAATATCATCTTAGATCTTATGCTGCTGTTCTCCTGGCTAGGGTACTTATGCCCAGGTTTACAAACATTTTGCATTGGGTCCATGTTCTTTTTAAAAGTAAACACAAGGCAAAGTGTAGGGGTGGGATTAACACTCCAATGCAAACCCCTATTTGCGTAGGATTGTAACCAAAAGTAACGAAGAATTGTGCAGTGCGCTGCCTTGAGTTACTCACGTCTCAGGGCGTTCCATGACTGGTGCATGAGCGTTGCCATGCAACCACCTTTGAGTGTTGATGCAAATCCCTATCTACAAAGAATTGTAGATTAGTAGACAGGGATTCGTGCTTAAACTGTGTGCCTCCATGAGGGAGGTGATGAGGTGCTGTTTTTTCCTCTTTGCATGTGTGCTACATTCAACAGCGCACCTAGAGGCAATGTGTAAAGTATTTGTGCAAGACGTCACACAGTAAAAACAGTGAACACCACACAAAAAGATCCCACACCAGGTTTAAAAAAATAGAGCAGACTTGAATAAATAAAACAAGACCAAAATGACAAAAATAAAAATTGTTGAACTATACACATTGATTTTTAAAGCTTATAGTGGAAAATAGCGCCAAAAAGCAGAAACTGCCATTGAGCGATATCTGGTCACGCCGACTGAGACAAAGTCACAAGTTCAGGCCAGCCATGAAGGAGTGTTAGTAGGCTACAAGGGACCCAGTTAGACCCGCTGAACAAAGTTCTTTAAATCCTGGTTGTGGAATGGTGAATGGATCCGCGTTGCAGATGTGTCATGCAGCAGAGGCGATGCATTGGTTCCAAGATGGGATGAGGCTGCAGTGTGAGGTCCTCATGCATTGAAGTCAAGGATCCTGTAGACGAGCCTAGCGATGCTAAGTCCAGTGTCGAGGATGAGAGGCGCAGCTGAGGCGATTTGTCCGTTCTGATGAGCAGTGAGCTGCCATGTGGAGTTTCAGCATTGTTGTCAAGGCTGACATAGACAAGAGACGTGAGGAGCTTGGAGGAGCTCAACCTGGGAAAAGTATCATGCAGTGTCAGTTCTGAAAGTGATGCATCAGTCCCAGAACACATAATTGGCATTGTCCAGGTGCAGGGGTTGGAAGCCTGTTATGCCCCTGAGACTTCAGATCAGGAAGCCAGACAACTAACCCTTCGAGTTACTCCGGGTTCTGGGGTCAAGTAATGCAGGGCTTGTGCTTTTCACCCAGGCAGGAGGGAAGCAAACCAGGAGGTCTGCACAGCACAGCAGGAGCCCGGCAGAACAGCAGTCCAGCAGAGTGGCAGTCCTTCAGCAGCACTGCAGTCCTTCTTCCTGGTGGAGTATCCGCAGGTCCAGAAGTGTACTATCTTGGTGGTGTCTGAGGTCAAGTACTTATACCCAGTGGTGTCGTTGAAGTTGGGAAGACTTCATAGACATATCTTTGGAGTGCACAGAGGTCCTCTCTTTCTGCCCTGGCTCCAGGCTCACTAAAGGAGGGCAAGCAGTCTGTTATCTTTATGTGTGGACTGACAGCCTATTCAGGTGTAAGTGAGGGTGTGCCCAGCTCTTCCCTCCCATCCTACCAGAGATGCCCCATTGAGACACACCTAATCTTTCATTGTGTGTGGCTGTCTGGGAGGAATATACAAAGCCCAACTGCCAACTATTCTCAGTCAAGTGATCAGACACAGGCGACAGGTACCAAATGGCAAAAGCAAGAAAATGCCAGCATTCTAAAAGTGATATTTTCAGGATTGCAATTTAAAATCCGATTCCACCATAAGTTGTGATTTTAAATTGTGATTCCAGAGACAGCAGACTTGAAGGTCTTATCTCCTGCCAATTGGAAAATATGCTTCTAAAATGTAATAAGGTTTTCTCAGTGTTATCCTATGGGTGAGAAGGACCTTGCAATAGTGAAAAACGACTTTGGAAGTTTTCACTACCAAGACATGCAAAACTAAAAGTACATGCCCTGCCTTTTAAATACATTGCACCCTGCCCTCTGGGTTATACAGGGCCAACCTTAGGGGTGACATATTTGTAATAAAAGGGAAGGTTTGGGCATGGTAGACGTTTTATTTCTGCCTGGTCGACATGCCATTGAAAACTGCACACACAGAGGCTCTGCAATGGCAGGCCTGAGAGGTGGTTAATGGTCTACCTAAGTGAGTGGCACAATCAGTGCTGCAGGCGCACTAGTAGCTTGTAATGTACAGGCCCTGGGCACATGTGGTACAGTTTAGAAGGGATTTTTACCCAAATTAAAGATTCCAATTAGGGATGAGCCTATATTGCCATGTTTAGGGGAGAGGGAACAAGCACTTTAGAACTGCTTAGCGTGATAAAGTGTGCACAGTCCAAATACCAGCAAAAGTAAGGTCAGAAAAGAGGAGAAGGATGGCAAAATGTTGGGAGAATGACCACCCTAAGGCTGTCAGGTCTAACAATAATGGATTCAAATACATGTCAAACTTCTCTTAGCCCCAGGAGTAATCTTGATTACATATGCAGGTTTTTCACTGAAGCTTGTTTTAATGACAGCGAAGGATTCCCAAGACTACCAGGGAGTCTGTACCGCCTTCTCACTACCCATCACCACTCTAGTGGGCTGCTTGAACCACACTGTCTTTGTGTAACTGGGCCGGCTCTGAGAGACGTTCTGTGGTTTGGAAGTAAAAGTATGCCCACCTTGTCAGTCCACGCTTGACCGTGGCAAGCATGTGTCACTTCTGTCCTAACCAACACCAGGAGCACTAATGTGGCTCACTGACGGCCATTTTGAAACACTCTTCATTAGAGGAAGCGCCAGAGGTGCAGAGTAGAGCTCACGGGAAACATCCTTTACAACGCAATTTTTACCAGTGCCTTTACGACGCAACTTTTACAACACAAACCATTACAACGCATTGCGCTGGGGGGCGCTCTAGGATAGGGAATAAGTTTAATTTACTATCCAACACCTTCCCTAGTGTCCACGGGGACTGGAGTTGGAATAGTAAATGAAACTATTCACTATCCAGCACCCCAAAGCGCTATGCGTTGTAAAGGTTTGCGTTGTAAAAACCGCGTTGTAAAGGAATGTGATGTAAAAGCATGCGTTGTAATGTCATACATCCCCACGGGAATTGGGCTGGAGGGAGTCAAGTGCTCGACTGCCTCGTGGAAAGGGGCTGAGAGGTCAGATACACATTTGCAGTACGGACTCCTGCCCACCACCCTCAGCACTACCAGCCTACATCCAGTAAATGGGGCATGGTAATCACATATTATTCTCCTGGGCGGCAGCCATTTTACCTATCCCTGAATTGAAAAATCACACCGCATAGTGATCAACCCAGGTTGCCTCATTCTCTTCCAAATGCTCATGAAAACATTGGATGGCCATCTTTGGTGATGTCACAAAAGAATAAAGAACTGGACATGTACTACAATCACCTGCATTTACATGAGCTTGTGATCTTGTGAAACCATTTAGTTTTAAGCTTTTGTGGCAACCAATCCAATGTAAAAAGCTCCTTGGCATTATTCATCTGTTCTTATATTTAACCACTTTAAAACTGCTCTTATGTAAAGCCCTGGTGCTGAGTATGGCACTGATCTCATGGAGAACAGTCTGTGACTCACTGGACCTTGTTGCATAAAACAGCAAACAAATAGTTTTCGTCTTTACTCATGAGCGACTCTGTTTGTGATTCACATAGAAAACTGTCTGGTACGTGTGAGATGCCCCTTTTTTTTCTTAAAGCATGTGATAAACATCTATAACAAATTTTTTTAAGGCAAGTGAATTTCCATTACCAACTATGAAAAACAAGGAATTAAATCAATCGTAATTAAGCATCCTTGGAAATGCAGAATCATGTGTCCGAACGATAGTGAAAATTTGAAACATGAAAGACGGCAGGCCGCGGGCCTCCCTTCAGCCTGCTGCCCCATTGCACTCTAAGCCCATCTCGTTAATCAAGGGCGCCTAAAGGGAAGGGAACGCCAGGGTTGAGGCTGTACCAAGATCCTACTTAGCCCCTCCACACAGTCACACAACAGATCCAAGCACTGTTTTTTTTAGAAATTGCACCGTCTCCAGGGCGTCCACTGACTCCGTAATCCATTGAGGCAGCACGTGCTGCAGGAAGAGGGCTGAAAACGTGCACTGGTGGTGGACACTTCATCATTATGAGCTGCGATGGCTGTCCTTATGCAGAAATTCAGAGCTAGTGAGCTAGTCAGGGCTATTTCTTCACCAAGAGCTGCCTGGGCTTCGTTGGCACCTGTAATGTTATGTTATTAGATTTTTTTAAGCGCAACAGCTGCCCCAGCAAAGGGGCGTCCCGGCGCTGCCAAATCATGAAACAAACGCAAAGGCCATCTAGGGAGCATAAGGAGGAAGACTATGCTGACGGAAATAGAAAGGTTTTAATGGCCTTCCGGAATTGCAGCATATTCTCAATGCCACGAATAGAGTTCGGCAGAGAGTTCCATAGTTTAGCTGCCATCACCTGGAAAGAGCGGCCGCCCATGCGGCATAGTTTAAAGCGCGGCACCTTAGCCAAGTGTTGCCCCAGCGAACGTAGAGCGCGCTGCGGGACATACCAAGTCAGCAGAGGGCGTAGTAGGGCCGGGCTCTCCATTTTAAGAATCTTGAAGGCCATCACCAGGGCTTTAAACTGGATCCGAGATAAAATCGGTAATCAGTGAAGTTTTTTCATTGTCGCTCTCACCGAGCACCAACGAGGAAGCCCTATCAGTATTCTTGCGGCCATATTTTGAACTCTTTGCAGTCGTAGGATCTCGGATTTATTAGCACCCAGAAGCAACACGCTGGCATAATCCAAGCGTGAGGATATCAATGCTTGCATGATGACCTAGTTCTAGGACACCCCCGCGCCGCACGGCCACCAGCTGCTGCGTGTGCCCCCCTGCCGGTCTGCCGGTCTGCCTCGCTGCCGCCGCGTGACCACGCCCCCTGCCTCCGAGCGGCGTGGTCCGTGATCGCCTGCCCTGCCCCTGCTGCTTCCACTGTTGTTTTTACTGTTGTTAATATTGCTTTTGTCTTTCTGTATTGCCTATTTTTCTTTTCTTGTAAATTCCTTCCTGGTTTACCTGGTGTCCTACTGCCCGTCGTCCCCCCTCCCCGCTTCCCGCCACCGCCGCTAACCCCGCCCCTTTTCTCCTTCTGTACCCTCACCGCTCCCACCTCCCAGCTGCTCCGCCCCCCGCGCACTTGGCCATATATGGCGACCGTGCGACGCAGGTGAGTGTGACCTAGTTCTAGGACACCCCCGCGCCGCACGGCCACCAGCTGCCGCGTGTGCCCCCCTGCCGGTCTGCCGGTCTGCCTCGCTGCCGCCGCGTGACCACGTCCCCTGCCTCCGAGCGGCGTGGTCCGTGATCGCCTGCCCTGCCCCTGCTGCTTCCACTATTGTTTTTACTGTTGTTAATATTGCTTTTGTCTTTCTGTATTGCCTGTTTTTCTTTTCTTGTAAATTCCTTCCTGGTTTACCTGGTGTCCTACTGCCCGTCGTCCCCCCTCCCCGCTTCCCGCCACCGCCGCTAACCCCGCCCCTTTTCTCCTTCTGTACCCTCCCCGCTCCCGCCTCCCAGCTGCTCCGCCCCCCCGCGCACTTCGCCATATATGGCGACCGTGCGAACGCGCAGCTTTGACGCGCAGCGGGCGCACCGATTGTGCGCCGAAGGCGCGCCAAACGTAAGCCCGTCTGCGCCCGTCCGCGCCTGGACCGCGCCCAGTGCCAGGACCCCTGGCCCCCACCGACGGAAGCCGACCCGACGAACCTACAACGCCGCCGAACTCATCGCACTCAACACCGGCGGCATCCCGGGATGCCACCGAGCCACCCCGAAGCACACCCACGGACCCTTCAGCTGCCACGCCTGCAAGTTCACCTGCATCCGGACCTACCCTGCACCAGCACCCGCCAAGCCGAACACCAGCAGCAACCACCTCAAGTGCATCCTGCTCAACACCCGCTCCGTCCACAGACACGCCGTCGAACTCTGGAACCTCCTCGACACCACAGCCCCTGACATCGCCTTCCTCACGGAGACCTGGATGAACGCCTCCTCAGCGCCCGACATCGCCATCGCCATCCCAGAGGGCTACAAGATCACCCGGAGGGACCGCACCGCCAACCAGATGGGAGGAGGCATCGCCATCATCCACAGGGACACCATCCGTATCACGACCAACACCGACGACACACTAACCACCGCCGAACACCTGCACTTCCAGATCCACACCGACCCGAAGACCACCCTCAGAGGCACCTTGATCTACCGACCCCCGGGACCACGCACACGATTCAGCGAGGACATCGCCGACTTCATCAGCCCACACGCCCTCCCCTCCGCCGACTACATCCTCCTGGGGGACCTCAACTTTCACCTGGAGAACAACAGCGACCGTAACACCAGCACCCTGCTCGACAACCTTGACAACCTCGGACTCAAGCAGCTGGTATCCACCCCCACCCACCTCGCCCGACACACACTCGACGCCGTCTTCTCATCCAGCAAAGACATCGCCTTCAGCCACGCAACAGGACTCCACTGGACGGACCACAGCTGCGTCCACTTCACCTTCAAAAGAACGACGATCCACCACCACCAGCAACAGGTTGCCCGAAGAAGCTGGAGCAAGATCACAGCCGACCAGCTCTCCGCCTCCCTGAGCCAGCACCCTCCGGCCGGCTCAGCGAACCCCAGCCAGGCCGCCGACAACCTCACGAAGTGGATCAGCAAATGCGCGGACGAACTCGCCCCTCTGAGGACCCCGCCCAGCAGACCCGGCAGCAGAAAAGCCCCATGGTTCACCGACGAACTCAAGAGCTCCAAGAAGAACTGCCGAGCCCTCGAGAAAGTATGGAGAAGGGAACCAACAATGGACAACATGACCACCCTCAAGCTCGCCACCCGGAAACACCACCAACTGATCCGCGCCACCAAGAAAAATGCATACAAGGACCGGCTGGACAACAACGCACACAACTGCAAGGAACTCTTCAACATCGTGAAAGAGCTCTCCAACCCCAACGCCGGAAACAACGACATCACCCCATCGCAAGACCTCTGCAACTCCCTCGCCTCCTACTTCCACAACAAGATCGCGGACATACACAACAGCTTCAGCATCCAACCGACGCACGCCACAACCGCAGCAACGCCACCCACCACCACCCTCCGCGCCTGGACTCCGATCAGCACCGAAGACACCATCCGCACAATGAACTCCGTCCACTCCGGATCTCCGACCGACCCCTGCCCTCACCACGTCTTCAACAAGGCCGACGTTGTCATCGCACCCCACCTGCGTGACATTATCAACACCTCCTTCGACACCGCCACCTTCCCTGAGAGCTGGAAGCACGCCGAACTCAGCGCTCTACTCAAGAAACCTACTGCGGACCCCACCGAACTCAAGAATTACCGTCCCATCTCGCTCCTCCCGTTCCCGGCCAAAGTCATCGAAAAGACCGTCAACAAACAGCTGGCCGCCTTCCTCGAGACGAAGGGATCCCTCGACCCCTCACAGTCTGGCTTCCGAGCCAACCACAGCACCGAGACCGCCCTCATCGCTGCCACCGATGACATCCGAACCCTGATGGACAACGGAGAAACAGCGGCCCTCATCCTCCTGGACCTCTCCGCGGCATTCGACACTGTCTGCCACCGCACCCTTGTGCAGCGCCTCGGCAACATCGGAATCCAGGAGAAGGCACTGGAATGGATCACCTCCTTCCTCGACGGAAGAACACAGAGAGTCCGCCTACCACCGTACAAGTCAGAGGCCACCGAAGTCATCTGCGGCGTCCCTCAAGTATCCTCGTTGAGTCCCACACTCTTCAACATCTACATGAGCCCCCTCGCGACCATCGCACGCCAACACAACCTCAACATAATCTCCTACGCCGACGACACCCAGCTGATCCTCTCCCTGACCAACGACCCCGCCGCCGCCAGAGCCAACCTGCACGAAGGGATGAGAGATGTAGCCGAGTGGATGACGACCAGCCGCCTGAAACTGAACTCAGACAAGACGGAGGTCCTCATCCTGGGCTCCTCGCCCTCCGCCTGGGACGACTCCTGGTGGCCCCCCGCCCTGGGCACCGCACCCAAACCGACGGACCACGCACGCAACCTGGGCTTCATCCTGGACTCCTCCCTCTCCATGACCAGACAAGTCAACGCCGTCTCCTCGTCATGCTTCAACATCCTGCGCATGCTACGGAAGATCTTCTGGTGGATCCCCACCGAGACCAGGAAGACTGTCACCCAGGCACTCGTCACCAGCCGACTGGACTACGGCAACGCCCTCTACGCCGGAACCACCGCCAAGCTCCAGAAGAGACTCCAGCGGATCCGGAACGCCTCAGCCAGACTCATCCTCGACATCCCAAGAAACAGCCACATCTCCGGACATCTGAGAGACCTGCACTGGCTCCCCGTCAACAAAAGAATCACCTTCCGTCTCCTCACCCACGCACACAAAGCCCTACACGACCAAGGCCCGAGCTACCTCAACAACCGAATCAACTTCTACGCTCCCAAGCGCCACCTCAGATCAACCAGCCACGCCCTCGCCGCCGTCCCCCGCATCCGAAGAGCGACAACAGGAGGAAGGTCCTTCTCCTACCTGGCCGCCAAGACCTGGAACTCCCTCCCGACTGACCTGCGCCTGACCCAAGACCACCTCTCCTTCAGGAAGAAGCTCAAGACCTGGCTGTTCGAGCAGTAACGGCACCCCCCCTCCTAGCGCCTTGAGACCCTACGGGTGAGTAGTGCGCTCTATAAATGTCGTGATTGATTGATTGATTGATGATCTGCCGCACAGTTGGTTCAAAATATTTGAGGATGGGCTTAAAGCCTCTCAACAGACCCACACAAGTAGCTGCCACTCTCTTAGTATGGGTCTGGAAGGTTAGTGAAGAGTCCATCCAGACTCCCAAGTTCTTAACAAGAGTCGTTGGTATTGGCATTTCGCCCAGCGATGCCGGCCACCAGTGCTCGTTCCATAGGGCGGTGTTCTTCCCTGCCAGCAGAACCTCGGTTTTACTGGCATTTAGTTGCAAATAGTTATCCGTCATCCACTGGGCAACAGCTGTCATTCCATCTCTAAACCTGGTGGCCGTGTCAGATGGCCCTTCAGATAAAGTGATGACCAGCTGGGTATCGTCTGCATACGATACCAGCGTAAGGCCCCACTTTTTTGCTACATCTGTGCACAGATCATCGCAGTTGCTGCACGTGTGCTACACTCATTCAGGCCAAAGCTTGGTGTTTTTTTTAGGTGCATGGGGGCAAGTTACCATAATGAACTATGTCCATAAGTCTGGAATGTAGACTTACTTTGCATGGATGCAGATGCTCAGGCGGACATGATGACTACCCATGAAGCCTATTTCCGCTGTGAGTCAGTGGCAACTAGCAGCCCATCTCTGCAAGTCCACCACCACCGCGTCTGGTGACCAGGAAGAGGAGGTGATCATGGCCTGTGGATCTTGTGTCACCAGTAACGGTTAGGTCAGGGGTAGAGCGCCTTATTCAAGGCCATAACTACCACAGGTAACATAGTTTGAATGAAAATTGAATGTAAAAGCTGCAAAAATGTAATGTAAAAGCGGCAAAGATGTTTGCTGGTGCTCTGTGGCCTTTTGTATATGATGAGGCAAGGATTTTAAAAATTGAAGCCAAAGTTGACTCTGTGATCGAGGATATAAAGCAACCTTTTTTCTCAAGAAGGACAGCACCAGAAATGGATTGGCAATTTTTTTGCAATTGCAAAAGTCCCTACAACAAACATTGTCCTTAAACCACCTCCCAGGTCTAAATGTAGGCCCCTGTTTTATTTTTAAGAGAAAGGGTGCCTTCCACCCCGTCGGGTTTACTTAAACTGCCTTCACATGGCCCCAAAGATTTTTTTCTCTGGACAAGATCTGAGAACCGGTACCGCCGCTTCTTGGACCTCGTGGTGTCTCAGCCACTCAGAGAGCAAAGGTCTGAGAATCTAATCTTCGAAATCTCACACAATGTAATAACGAACAGGGTTTCTTGTAACTCATGCAATCAGATTTTGTTTCTTTTTAAAGTATGGCTAATGAATCGATTAATAAACAAAAAAGGTATCTCTATTTTAAATAAAACTTACAGTTTTAAAGAAAGCCAAAAAGGGGAATTTAAATTGACTCAGGTCCTATCCTCCCCCCCGTTTTGGTGTGATTCTGTGAAGTATTTTTTTACTGCGTGCTGGCCACAGATGTACATTTGATTTTGATTGGGACCCCGATAAATTTACTTTCCATATCCAACCTACATGAAATATGTAAAATGCATAGGTATTCTTTGTATTTACTCCTGATGGTTAGCTTGCGTGCAAATCACAAGATCTGGATATATGTACCAAAGTTAAACTTTATGAGAGGATCTGTTCGACGTAGACAGCTGTTGTTTTCTCTTTGTGCATTGCTCTACTCACAGTCCTCAAAAAGGTTTGCCAAGACCTAAAAATCTGACCAGCTGCTGCAGATTGAAAATTTAGTTCAGCTTGTTATTACCAATGCCAACCCAGTGGGTAATGTGTGCCAGTGGTCAGCACTGGCACTTCTACTGGGGAGTATAACTCTTGCCAGTAATTAGCATCACGGTTCAGTCTGAGTCTGATTGCATGTTTAAATATATGTTCATGCTTTTATTATTTAATGCATTGCTCTCATTGAAAACCATTATGTATCAGACACCTGACCCCGGCTGTGTACAGCCGTCAGCTGAGAGCTTGGTCTGGCCTTTCACCAGGCTGGTCACCGAACACCCGTGGATGATCGACCAGCACTGCGGAGGAGCCTTGGCTGTCCGCAGTGGGGGCTCAAAGCTTGGCCTACAGCCTGCACCCAACCACTTCATGCAGACCTGCAAATCCGGGTCTTGGGCAAATGGCCTGTGTCCAACCCCCTATGGGTGACAAGCATCTCCAGTGAAGCCTCCAATGCACGGGCCATGAATGGGCACACAAGCCCCTGGTCTCCCCTTAACATCACATAGCCTCCGATGAATTAGCTTTAAGGACCTCAACTCAATAAGAAGTGGTCCCACTAACTTTGAATGTGAATGGCTGGTGTGTAAACAGTGTGCAAGTAATGTAAAGGATGTCTGGGGCATCTTCCCTATATTGATTACTGTTTAGCTGGAATGCCCATCAGGTAATCAATCAATCAGGTGTTTGTTAAGCGCGACTACTCACCCGTCTCAAGGCGCTGGGGGGGGTCGCAGGTTCCAGTCCATCAAGGAGAGGGTCTGTCGTAGAGCCAGGTTTTGAGGTTTCTTGCGAAGATGGGGAGCGATGTTGTCTGTCTGAGGTGGAGTGGAAGGTCGTTCCAGGCTTTGGCCGCGAGGAAGGAGAATGAGCGGCCTCTTGATCTGGTCTTTCTGGTGCGGGGGGACCACGGTGTAGGAGAGCTGGGCTGATCGTAGGGTCCTTTGGAGTGTCTGGAATTTGAGTTGGCTGTTTAGGTAGGCTGGTCCAGTGTCGTGGAGGGCCTTGTGAGGGTGGGTGAGCATCTTAAAGGTGTCTCTAGCTTCGATGGGGAGCCAATGGAGTGTGCGCAGGTGCTGGGAGATGTGGCAGTGTATTGGCAAGTTGAGGACCTGTCTTGCGGCGGCGTTTTGGATGTTCTGTAGCTTGTGAGTGAGTTTTTTATTTATTCCGGCATAGAGTGAGTAGCGTAGTCGAGTCTGCTGGTGACCAGGGCGTGAGTGACGGTCTTTCTGTTTTAGAGGGGGATCCATTTGAAGGTCTTACGAAGGAGGCGGAGGGTGTGGAAGCAGGAGGACAAGACAGAGTTGTTCTGGCGGTCCATTTTGAGCTCTGAGTCCCGGGTGATTCCCAGGTTGCGTGCGTGATCCGTGGGGGAGGGCGAGCTTCCGAGATCGGGGGGGCACCAGGTGTTTTGTTCCAGGCGTCAGGGTTTGGGCCTATGATGAGTACTTCTGTTTTGTTGGTGTTTAGTTGTAGGCAACTGTTTTTCATCCATTTGGCAACGGCTTCCATTCCTCCTCAAAAGGTGTGTCTGGTGGTTTGGGGTTCGTTGGATAGGGAGAGGATTAGTTGGGTGTCGTCTGTGTGTAACACAATGTTGAGTCCGTAGGTTCTGACGATGGGGGCGAGCGGAGCCATGTAGACGTTGAAGAGCGAAGGAAAGAGGAAGGACCCCGGGTAGACTACGCAGGTGGTTGGTGTAGGGTCCAAGAGGAAAGGGGGGAGTCTGACCCGCTACGTTCTGCCAGAGAGGAAGGAGCGGATCCAGTTGAGAGCTTTGTCTTGAAACCCTGCATCGTGGAGTTTGTGTATTAGGGTGCAGTGAGAGACTGTGTTGAACGCCGCTGAGAGGTCGAGGAGGATGAGGGCTGCTGTTTCTCCTTCGTCCAGTAGGGTGCTTATGTCGTCTGTTGCGGCGAGGAGGGCGTTTTCCGTACTGTGATTGGGAGGAGTCAAGGATGTTCTGCTCTTCAATGAATATGGCGAGTTGGCTGTTGATGGCTTTCTCGATGAGTTTCGCTGGGATCTGGAGCAGGGAGATGGGTCTGTAGTTTTTGAGGTCGAGGGTATGTTTTACTTGTGCCCTCTTTGTGAAAAAGGACACATTATAGCCTGCATGAACTGGTGTTCACTGCAAGATCAGTGTTTGGGCGAGGGCTGAAGTAGGCCACTGTCATGTGCCTTCTTCCTCCGCAGGTAGAGCCTCTTCTTTCCTCTTGCTTCCTCTCAAACCCTTCCACCTGAGCTAGACCCACTCTGCATTCTGTCTTATTCTTCAGCAACTTGCAGAGGGGCCCACTGAGTGTTAACCAGGTTGAAGACAAACCACGCACAGTAGTTGACCATACCCAATAAGATGCAGATCTCCTGCATGCTCTGTGGGGTGGGCTATTTTGATATCTGCAAATTTACAGGATCCGCCCTCCCTGTTCCAGTTAGAAAGATATCCACCAAGAATTCAGGATGATCTTCAGGAGGTCACACTTTTCTTTGTTTAACCTGAGATCATGCTCCCTCAGTTTCCAAAATTGGACTTTCGGTCCCCAATGAAATTTTTGATTGATCCTGACCTGGATCAGAGTGTCATTGGTCACATTCAGGACCCACTGGATTCCTGGCACTTCCTCTTTCATAGATTTCTGAAAGCCCTAACCACTGATAATACTCCATAGCTTAGACTTAGGCCTAAGAGCTTTGATGCTGCACAAATTGGGATGCAACTCTAGTTGGTGATACCCTGCATTGAGGTGTCATTTGGAAAATCTCTGAACCTTGTTATTGCTCACCAGAATTCCTTCAATCGTGGTGGTAATGTGGTTTTCCTGCATCAGCCATGAATTCAGTCTTTAGTAACTTAACCAGGTCCTTCTCTAGCTCCCGTCAGAGGTGAAAGGTACTCATAGATGTGTCAGTGCTACTGGGTTGATTGCTCAATTGTAGTGGATATGGACTTGCATGTCTTTAAGACACTATATGCCCTAGTAGAGCATAAAGAGATTTAGGACTTAATTACGAGTTTGGCGGTCTTACCACCATATCGCTGCAGCTGCAGTCCAAAGAAGACCGCCACTTTTTCATATGTGTCAATGCGGGTGTCTTTATTTTGACTGCACAAGTGTTAAATGTACACATATGCATGACACATGAAAAAATACCTATTACCAATACATTCTCATTGCTGGAATCTGGACCTTATGTACCCAGTCCAGTTAATGAGTAAATACTGCAAAAGAGACTTATCTGGATTTTGGTGCCATCAGGGTTGTTTTCATTGTGGTCAAGATGCTGCTGTGAAGTTGGCCTTCAAAGAAGGGATCCATGTGGGAGACTGAAGGGAAGAAAAGGAAATAGGTGAGTAGGCACCCCAATTCCTTCGATTCTGCTGATTCGAAGCAGGAGGTCTTCCATTCCTTTGATTCTGCTGACTCGAAGCAGGAGGTCTTCCCACTACGGTTGGCCTGACGGAAAGCCAACTCGTAATCCTGACGGTGGTGAACTTGTCTGTACCGCCCTCTGACAGCTGCTTTCCCCTACTGCCTTTGAGGCAGTCAGAGAATGGCTGGCAGTGGGGTTGGTGCTCCGGCAGTCTTTCATTCTGCAAACCGCCAACATCCTAATACAGCAGGCGGACTTCCAACTCGGTGGCGGGGTTCCCAATGCCGTTTTGATGGCGGTTCCCTTACCGCCAAACTTTTAATCAGGCCCTTAGGCACCAAACACCACCAAACAGCTTTACCATGTGCATGCCAGCCTCATTCCTTTATCTGCATGGCTTATACAATATGTGGTATTTTCATTTCATGATATTGCCTAATTTTAGAACACACTGGCTCTATGTCACCATCTTGGTAGCATGTTTTGCTTATTCACCGAACTCTATACACTCAGTGAAATTGTTCCTCTTTCCACATTTTGAGCACTTCTTTCCCTTTGTCGGTCATTCCTCTTGATAAGTTGTTGACCCTCCGCAGTATCAACAGAAGGGCAGGTACTTTGGGATTCACTGTACTTGTAGAGGCCAGGACCATCCCCTTCCGGTGGTGACCTTGATTTCCCTTCCTTGCCACTATTCTTTGATAAATGAACCCATGAGCGGTGCTTTGATGTAGGTGGCTCTTGACTGTGGCGGCCCATCTCCTCTCTATGACTTGCGCAGCACTGAGTTGTATTCATGGTTTAAAGAGGAACTCTTGTTGCAACAGGCATGTTTTGCCTGTTGGTGCTATTTGTAGCCCCCCCCACCCCCCGCCTTGCTGGGGTTATTTCCCGTGCACGTGCTCACCAGCTCTCACAGGTAGGCTTGATGTTCCTGTAGCTTGGCAGGCTATGATTAGGGAGACTATCTCATCACGTAGTGATGTCCCCCTAAACTCCCAGCCACCATGCGCCTGGTGCTGGGGCACTGGATTTATCTGATTCTGCAGTCCCAACCCTTTCCACATAATTATACATTTACAGCCCTTGCCACATAATCCACCGTAAGCAGCATAATTTGTAGATTTCAACAACAATAAAATTGTGTTTCTAACTGAAACGGAACATTAGTAAAAGACCGTGCCAGATGTGTTGCCCTGCATTGGCAGACTCGTGCAATGTTTAACAGATCACCTCTGTAATTGATTGTTGTACTCAGATTTTAAACTTTTACTCATGAGGTAAAACTTTAACCTAGACAGTATTAATGCTAAGATCCAGAGGTCAAAAGGGGTGGGATTTGTGGGGCATGATCTGCCCATCCATTTTTTATTTCACAAAAACAGTTCCCCCACTTTTGTTAAAAGACAACTGTCCTGGGACAGGTAATTCCGGCAGTCAAGATACCTCAGCTGAAGTGGAAGGGAGGGAGTCTCCTGTGCCGTGATGCAGAGAGAGGGACAGACAGCTGAACAAGACACAAGCTTCCTCGCCAGAGTGCCTGCTACCTGCTGGCTGCAAGAAATGTAAATGTGTGCATTTGGTTAATCTTCAAATGTAAAGGCTAATTGGAAGCCTGTATCATCTTTAATTGATGGACTCGCTTGAAGCTTTCTGATGACAAAGATGTATTATTGTTTAGAAGCCTTTTAAGGGAGTTACCAGCTGAGCTGTGGAGTGTGTGTTTTTAACAGTTATAAAATATAAAACGTTTTTGCGTTAGGTACAGTCTGTGTATTACTTAAATGTATATATTGGAAGCCCTTTTTTTCTTAAAACTGAATTGTTTTGTGCATTTTGTGGCGGCCTATCTTACTTTTGTACTGTGTGTAAAACAAGTTTAAACAAATACTTATTCACACTGGTTCTGTCAAAAGTTGGAAGCTCGTAGCACTAAAGATACACAAGTTACTATTTCCCACTGCACCAACCAAGATTCAATTCTATGGCAGGACAGGAGGCTCAGATTATGCTTTCTCCATTTCTTTACTACAGACAGCAGCCAATAGTAATACAGTAAAGAAAAAACAGAAACTACAACACCCATGAACACCTGGGCTACCATAGAGACTGTATCCCTATA
Source organism: Lissotriton helveticus (assembly GCF_964261635.1). NCBI lineage: Eukaryota > Metazoa > Chordata > Amphibia > Caudata > Salamandridae > Lissotriton > Lissotriton helveticus. The sequence goes on along the minus strand of NC_136071.1, from coordinate 1,009,457,965 downwards.
TAAACTGGCTAGAGGATATCACTTCCTCTTTCTTTGCTGCTTCGCAGCCGAGTTAAGTTTTTCTCTCTATTTCACTGTTACTGTTTATGGCATTTCATAGCTGTACCGTTTAGCGCTTGCTTCATTGCTCGCTTTGTCACAGTTTTTCACTTGCGCTCGTTCGGCGCTCACCTGTTGTGTTGATTTTATATTGCCGGTACTGTTTACTCTTCTGTTCCTCCGCTCCGGCTTGCGGCGCTTATGGTTCTGAGAGCGCGGGTCGCCTCTCATTATACTCGGGCGCTCTGTGCCCGTGTTTTGCTGCCGGTGGAGTGGGAACGGGGCTCTGGAGGTCGCGCGCTTCAGTCGCGCGACGCTCCTTCCTGAATGTGTGCAGGCGGGCTTCTGCGCATGCGCAGAAGCCCTCTATGAAGCTCCGCTTGTAGTGCGGTGACGGACACGCCTGAGGCAGCGTTTTGTAGAAGCCTTTCGCCCACAGCCTGCCAGGGAGCCCCAAACTGACGCCCCTGCACAGTTAAGAGTGGGAGTTGGAAAATTTATAGAGGCTTTTGGCCTAGAGTGGCATATTCTTTTGCAAGCCGGTTCCCTCCACATTTTACTCATTATTTAATTGCTTCAGGGCTTGCTTGGGGTTTTTCTGTCACTCCCCCTGTGTGGTTGCATTATATTTTGGCCACTAGCGTTCTCCTCTGTGGGCTTTCAGAGAGAATTTACTATTCTTTATTGATTCTTTGTCAATTTTTTCCTATATATTTTGTGCATATTTCACCATGGCTGAGTATGGTGAAGAGGAGGACGACTATTATGAGGTCGACAATGACCAGGAGTCCTTTGAGGACACGTTGGTGACCGCCCTTGACCAGGGGGTGCAACAATCAGTTAAAACGGCGCTGGTTCGCGCTATAGGACCTCTCAAACGTCCTTTGACGGATTATGCCACCCAGCAGGGTTGGCTTCCTTCCACCTCATCGAAGAAAACCAATAAATCACCGAAAAATCCACATACTCAAGATTTTTCAAAATTGGCAAAAACTCTGCAATCGACCAGTATTTCTAAAAAATCTTCTAAGGCGTCTCATACTCCTGATGACACGGATGATTCATCTTCTTCTTCTTCAGACCCTTATGCACCTCCCCCTGCCAAAAAAGCCCGTAAGGAGCACTATGTGGACGCTCCGTCCAGACCTCAAGTGTTAACTTTTGAACCGGCGGACATTGTCCACCCTAACTCTAAATCTTGGCTCCCTTCCATTGAAGTTGCTGAATATGTTCAGGATCATATCAGAGAACCTTTTGATCAGGAGGTGCGCACTCGTCTGCGCTCAGAATGTCCCCGACCAGATTTGGCAGACAAGCTAGCTTGTACTCCAGAGGTGGACCCCACAATTCTGACTTACCTCAAGAAGTTTACCAAAGATCCCTCTAAGGGTATTGGCCGTTCCTGGCGTATATGCCAGGATAAGCTTCTGGATTTACTTGGTCCTCTGACCAAATTGCTGGATCTGGGGTATCTCGCAAAGGAGTCTAGTTCTTCTATTGACCCTGATGATTTGATTGGTTGGGCTCAGCGAGCAGTATGCATGTTGGGAAACGCCAATTGTGCTCTGTCCACGGAGCGTCGGCGGTCCATTCTTTTAAAGATGGATCCGAAGTTGACAGAATTGGCCTCTTCGGAATCGGGTCATTTGGCTCAGGGTCTGCTGTTCGGACAGCCTTTTCTTAAAGAGCTAACAAAGTTCGTAGCAACTTTCAGTGGCCTGGATAAGGCGCAGAATTCTCTTCGAAGGGCTTTCCGTCCGGTTTTTGGGTGGGCCGGACGTGCTAGGGGACGTTCGTTCGGCCGAGGTTCTGGCCAGCAGCGTGGCAACCAGTCCCAACAGGGAGGTAATCAGTCCTCTTTCAACTCAGGTTCAAAGGCCAATTTTTACCCCTCCCGCAAAGGTCGTGGGCAAGGCAATAAAGGAGGATATGGCAGAAATCAAGGAGGAAGACAGGAGTACTCCAATTCAGGTGAGGATAATTCCTTATTCAGAGGTTTTTCTGGGGGGCAGACTGCGTTTTTTTCTAGAGAACTGGCGCATGATCTCCAGCGATGCTTGGGTGTTGCAAACAGTTCAGGGATACAGAATAGAGTTTTACAGCTCCCCCTGTCAGTCTCGTCTTCCTACTCCCCTTCATTTTTCCCATCAAGATCAAAAGATCCTCTCCGAGGAAATCACATCTCTTCTAGCAAAAGGGGCTGTAGTTCGAAAAACACGCCATCCTCAGGGGTTTGTGAGCAACGTCTTCCTAGTGCAGAAGAGAGGGGGCGGAGCACGATTAGTTCTCAATCTCCGGGACTTCAACGGTGGGGTGGTCTATCGCCACTTCAAGATGGAAGGCATCCATCTACTCAGGGATCTTCTTCGCGAGGGCGACTGGATGGTTCGCCTGGATTTGAAGGACGCGTACTTGTCGGTCCCAATGTTTCAACCTCATCGCAGGTATCTCCAGTTTCAGTGGTTGGGGATATGGTACGAGTACACGGTACTCCCATTCGGCCTCTCGTCAGCACCTTGGTGCTTCACGAAGCTTCTTCGGCCGGTTGTGGAATTTCTGAGGGCGCGAGGTGTTCGTCTAATAATTTACCTCGACGACATTCTTCTGATGGCTCAATGTCCGATTCAGTTGCAAACACACTTGAATTGGACGGTAGACCTTTTGCAATCTCTCGGCTTTCTAGTAAATCCTCAAAAATCTCTTTTGCTTCCCACTCAGTCGATCGAGTTCTTGGGATTTCTGGTGGATTCGATCTCTTGTCAGCTCCTTCTGCCATCCCATAAGATCAGGTCCATCAAGAGGGAGTTGAAATCACTCTTGTCCGAACAGAGAGTGTCGTTGAGATCGATTGCTCGGATTGTCGGCCTTCTGGCGTCCTCCATTCAGGCAATTTTTCCGGGTCCATTGCATTACCGGGCCCTTCAACGGCTCAAGATCAGACATTTACAGAAAGGACTGAGTTATTCCGATCTGGTTCCTCTTTCGGAGGAAGCCAAATCAGAGATGCTATGGTGGCTTCAACACATGGAAGCTTGGAACGGGAAAGCCCTCTTCTGGTCTACCCCGGATGTCGTTCTGGAATCGGATGCCAGTCTTCGGGGCTGGGGAGCCCGTTGCGGGTCGGTGTCGACGGGAGGTCGTTGGTCTCGCGAGGAATTGGATCTTCATATCAATTGTCTGGAGCTCCTGGCAGGCTCATTTGCGATCCGTTGTCTTGCCCCTCAAGCGACAAATTGTTGCATACTTCTTCGCATGGACAACATTTCTGCGGTTCGGTACGTCAACAAACTAGGGGGGACGAGATCGAGACTCTTGGCGGAGATCGCCAAAGATTTCTGGCATTATTGCCTCCAGCGGAAGATCACTCTTATTGCGGAGTATCTCCCGGGTCGCGACAATCAGGTGGCAGATTGGCACTCTCACCATCTGCTGGATTTCAGCGACTGGAGGCTTCACCCCAGGGTGTTTCGGAGTCTCTCCCGTATTTGGGGTCGTCCGTTGATAGATCTGTTCGCTTCCCGCCTCAATGCTCAACTGCCCAGGTTTTACAGTTGGCGTCCGGATCCAGAGGCTCTGGCCACGGATGCCTTTCTGCAGCACTGGCCTCATCACCTCTGTTATGCGTTTCCCCCGTTCGCAATGATTCCGCGGGTGTTGGCTCGGACAAAGCTCTTTCTGTCGGAAATCATTCTGATCACTCCTCTGTGGACGGCTCAAGCTTGGTTTCCGGTTCTGATGGAAATGAGTTGCTCGACGCCGCTCCTTCTTCCTCGGAAAAGGAACCTGTTGTTGGATCCCCTGCTCAACCCTCATCCTCTAATTCTGTCAGGACAGCTCCGGTTGGTCGCGTGGCGGATTTCGGGGAACGCTGGCAGGTCTCTGGATTATCTAGAGACGCTGCAAAGTTTATCGGAGAGGCCTGGGCCCCCAATACCCACAAGCGTTATGTCTCCGCTTGGCGACGATGGGGTAACTGGTGTTCTGAACGGGATTTGGATCCCGCTTCAGCAGATGTTACTGTAGTGGTGAATTTTCTCGCTTCTCTGGCCTCTTCAGGTCTTGCTTACAGGACGGTCAATTATTTTCGCTCTGCGATTTCTGCGGGCCATGACATGGTTGATGGGAAACCTGTGGGGGAACATCCCTTAATTTCTAAACTTCTACGGGGTGTCAGGCTGGTAAATCTGCCTTGTCCCAAGTATGTGTCTCTCTGGGATGTCTCCATTGTTTTACGTTTTCTGGAGTCTTGGCCTGCTAACGCTTCCTTGTCCCGGAAACAGTTATCAGCAAAGTTGACAATGCTTTTATGTTTGGTATCCTGCAAGCGGGTTTCGGATGTTCGGGCCTTAGACTTGGCGGGTCGATCATTCTCTCCGGACGGAGTCACTTTCACCATCTCTAGGCGTACTAAATGTAATACCTCCTCTGTCACGTATCCTGCTTTTCCGCAGAATTCCAAATTATGTGTTGTACAATGCATAAAGGATTATGAGGTGAGTACAGCTCCTTTTCGGCAGGACTTGTCTGGTCAGTTATTAATTGCTTTACAAAAGCCCTTTAAGCCTGTGGCGCCTGCTACCTTGGCGCGCTGGGTGCGTTGGCTTATGTCTGAAGCTGGAATTGATGTCTCCATTTTCGGAGCCCATTCTGCTCGGGGAGCCATGGCATCTAAAGCCTTTTCTGTTGGAGTGACTTTGACTGATATTATGAAGGCCGCTGATTGGTCTTCCGATTCTGTTTTCAAAACATTTTATTTCAAGCCAATTGTTGATATTGCTTCTGTTGTGGTGGCGCAGTTTTGAACAAGCATAATCTGAGCCTCCTGTCCTGCCATGGAATTAAAAATTTGCAAACATTTGTGACAAGAATTTTCAATTCTATTAAGGACACGGAGGCGAGGATTATCCCACCCATATATTTTATCTGCATATTTTTACTGTATGCTTGTATATGTTATGACATTGTTCTGGTTTCTTTTATTGTAATGTTTCTTCCCTACCCTTAATACCTTGGAGTTCCTTGGTTTTGGGATGGTGTGTTACAGCTCTGATTTTCTTTCAGGATCTGATCAGAAGTGAGGATGTTCTACAGTCCATTCTGTTTTTTCTTTGGCCTTCGCTGTTGGTTTCCAGACTTGTAGCTGTTTGCTGAGTCTTCCGAATACTTGGTGCCTGGGATTTCCTTCACCTGTTTCGCCTTCCTTTGGACTTGGGATGTCTCCTGCTGGATGGCTCCGGTTCACTTGAGTTGACTTTTGACTTTTTTTCTGATTAACTGTTACGCAAAGAAAGAGGAAGTGATATCCTCTAGCCAGTTTATATAGGGATACAGTCTCTATGGTAGCCCAGGTGTTCATGGGTGTTGTAGTTTCTGTTTTTTCTTTACTGTATTACTATTGGCTGCTGTCTGTAGTAAAGAAATGGAGAAAGCATAACCCTCGCCTCCGTGTCCTTAATAGAATTGAAAATTCTTGTCACAAATGTTTGCAAATTTTTAATTATGTGGCCCTCTGGCTAAATACGCAAACCCCTGCAGTCATTGCAATAACAACTAGAGGTTTCATAAAATAGCGCATTTCCACTGATTCGTTTGACCTGCCTATCTTTTTTATTTTACATGCAGTTACCTAAAGATGACTGGCCAACACAATAGTCATAGAATATTTTGTTCATTTGTAGCCACGCCCACGCTTACGACACCACCACATTGCACTCGGGACCACAGTTCCCAATTTTATTTTAATGCACTTCAACAGCTGTTAAGAATAAGATCTAATAAGATTAATGCGTGTACATGAGTTGTAACTATTTGGACACAAATAATTCAGTTTGCCACTTTTATGGGAGAAAAGTTCTAACGATCAGTAATAATTTTCCTCCAAAAAGCAGTATTTTCGCTGCTTTTCTTCTGCTCGCAAAGGTCCCGTGTCTTTCACGGATGCACTGTGGTGTAAACAACGGCTAGGTTGCATCACCCTCAGAAAACAAGTCGTTCTCACGCAATTCTTTCTGTGCCAAGGAGCCTGCTCACAATGCCCGGCAGGTGGCAGCACAGCACTCCATTAAGGGCTGAGGCACGGAGTTCCGCTGCGATCTTCAGCAGCCAAAACATGTTTTTGGGCCGTCTGTTGTGCCTCAGCTGATGGATCGTCTCGGAAGAAACCCTACCGAGTTCCCAACAAATGACAGTTCTGCTGCCTGGAAAAAAAGAAACATTGCATAAGCTTAGTGCATTACCAGCATATGACTGATGACCGCTGATTGGTTGCATTTAATGACTGACACACTTCGCGGACTTTCAGTGTTTTTTGTCTTTTTATTCCCATACCAAAATGATGTTGCTGTTTTCGCTCCCTGCTCTTTCACCCTTATATCCCCTTGCTTGCAGAGTTGGACAGTTGACTCGGGTAGAAAATAGATCTGGGCCACCCAAAAAAAGTACCCACATTGATCTCCCCCCCCCCCCCCCCCCAAAAAAGATATATATATATATCACATAGCTGATAGGTAGCTAAATTAGTGGCCCAAGATTGCATATCGGGATTACTGAACATGCAGAGAGAACACTTGGCGTATTGCAAGCTATGGGAGTCAGTACGCATTTGTGCTTGCCACAGGCAATGTTTGTGTAATATCAGAGAAATCAACAGTAAAAAAACAGACCGACAAACAGCCAATACAATAGGCCTTTCACATCTGCCCTTGTCCCACTGCCCTATAGGCCAGTCCAGCTCGGCTCGCTTGCTTCTGTGTTGGAAGCTACTGGGGGATGGGTAGGTAACGGTGAGCGATCAGTAAACAATTGGACTGGCCAAGACTGACAGCTAGGCGGCAGACTCCAATTCCAATAAGAAATATAACCTCTATTTTTCTAAGAGAACACGAAATACTTGTATTTATATATCAACAGTAGTAATAGCGCAAAACTGCGAGCTTTCATATTTATGAAACAACTTCGCGCTATATTTAACTCATACTTCACTAAGGGGGGCTTGGGGGAGGGCAGCCGACCTCCGGGAGGTCTCCTCCCCCGGGCGGTTTGGGAGATCCGGGTGGGGTATTCTTTCTAGCAGGTTCTTTTTGGGCGTTTTTTGGGCTGGTTTTAGTTGTTTTGTGCGCTCCCCTATGAATGGGCGGGGCTCCTCGCTCCGGGCACCATTTTGGGCTTGGTGACCTGGTGGCCGGTTGAGCTTAGAATTTTTTGTCCCCCCCCCCCCCCTCTCCCCTTTTTTAAGGGATTTTATTTATTTATTTCTTTCGTTTGGCTGCGGTTTGAAACATGTGTTCATGGGGTTTTACGTTGTGCTTTGTCGCTTGGGACAGGTGCGTGGCGGTTTTGCTATGTGATCGTCAGTTTTGGGCCAAGTTGGACCCGTTAGTTGTATCGGTTATTGTTTGGGGATTGTTCAGTTTGATTGACGTGGGGTTCGGAGAATATGGATCGGGGGATATGTTCTGTTGGTTTATAGTCAGAGATGTAAGATTATATTTATTAGGTGATGTTATAATGTTATAATGTTATTGGGGTTTGTATGGTTTTGTGTTGGGTATGTACGGGTGGGGGTGGGTGTGATGGAGGGTGTGGGGTGGGGGCGGGGTTTTGGGTGTGAAATAAAAACGAACAAAAACTTGGGTTGTGGTTTAGATTGTGAGGCGGTTGCCGAGTTTGTGTATTTTGTAAATGTGCACCTGTTCCAATAAAGCGGCCTTTTTCACACTTAAAGGGTTTTTTGAGTCTGCTCACTCTCCCCCCACCCCTCTCTCCCAATACCAGGGCAGTTGCATGAGTTGCAGACGCGCACACCCCCCTCCTCCCGCCCGCCTTTCTCTCTCTCCTAGACATCCCACCCCTTTCCTGGACTATCCGAATATCGTAATTTTTGTTAAGTGCTCAATTTTCCACTGATGTATTTGCCCCAGTATTCCTTAATGGATAATGTAGGGCTCACAGAATTCTGTAATGGAATTATTTACCAAAAAGAATCCACCCTAAACCTTCTCCGCCAATGCAACCAAGCGGAAAGGAATCAACCTTTCTTTCTTAAATCTCCACACTAGGAACTTGATGTATCAGATGGGTTTAAATATGGCCACAGGAATAGTGTGATTCAGTGACCCTGACGTTTTCCGCATAATTACGGATGTGTTGCATTTGCCGTATAATCCATCACCTGCTGCATTAATGTGCAGATTTTAACCAAGAAATGAGTTTCTAGTTCTAACAATAAAAAGTTACTAAAAACGACGACGTGCTGCAGCACAATGGAAGGCCATTCATTGGTAAAGGTTGACTGGTCACCTTTCACTTCCTTATTGTTGTTAAACTGGTACTACTGAGGTAAAACCTTTCTCTAGACAGTGTTAAGATGAGTAACAAATGTCAAAATAATGAGTAATACAACCACAAAATGTGCTGCATTGCGCATCATAAATTGCCTTATCTTGCCACATAATTAAGTCAACCCTGTCACATAATTTTGTCTTCCCCTGCATAAATTGCCTTTTCTTGCCGCATAATTGAGTCAATCCTGTGGCATATTGTGGTCCTCCCCTGTTGCATAATTCCATTTGCCCTGGTTTTGCCCCATTCTGTGTCCATGAGGAGATGCATTGATGCATTGGTGCCCTCAAATGCCATCGCAGAGAAGAGGGCCCTAGAGCCTAGAAGCGGCTTAAATAAGTGCTTTGTTATGTATCATTAGCAGCAGACGAGGCGGGCACATCCCAGCAGCTGCATCTCAGAGGCCTCGAAGACCCTCCTGTTTTGCACTTTTTTACAACAAACCACTTTTGTGAGCTGGACAGCTCGGTGCACGGGCTCCAAGGGGCACTGAAGACCATAAAGCAACCGGTAAAATACCACAGAGGGTAGGCGCATAAATAATCACATGTGGCTGAACCCTAGTGTGATCTTTGCAGCAAAAGTTTAAATGCACAGCAGCAGGGAAGACTTAGCCTTCCGTACTTCTGATGCCGATTTTATTTGGTAATAGTTCAGTCAATTACTTACTAATGGACTTCTTAAAACAATAGCATTGCATATGCGACAATACGTCTGTACTCACATTACAAATTGTAAAATAACTCACTGTCTCCAAATGCTAAGAAGAGCACATTTTTAAAAGTTTTTCTGCAGCCAAAACAAAGTCTCCCACAGACACGAGACGTGCCTAGTTGCTTCCAACAGGACTTTTGGACTCGCTGCGGGACATTATGTTCTCGGTAATATTCCACTAGCGGCTGGTATGGGATTCGCCGCTATTATTGCATTGTTTTTCACGGTGCAGATTCCAAGGCTCATTTACATAATTCAAGTGTGCGCGTGAAACAGCCGTGCACGCGGGTACACCACGACCAGGGCACAATCAAAACAGTCCGGGGCAATAATATTTCCCAAGTCTGCAGGTTTCTTGCAGCCTGCCTCGGAGACATAGTGTTCGGAGTGGGGTGTTTGTCTGCAGGCTGGGTGCGCTGAGATAAGAGCAGCAAGGCTGGCAGAAGAAAGTCCTGTGGTGTTTACTGTTCCTGCCGAGGTTCAGGGAGGGGTCGGCGAGTCCGCGGCCCGCGCGTGCTCATTTGCATACAGGGATCTGACACCATGTGACGACAGCCGGAGCCTCCTATAAAAGCGTGCCGGGCGCAGAAATAGCATTCAGAACCTGGGGTGCGCTGGAATTGGTCGCAGCTCCCGTGTTAGTGTGAATTGTCAAACCACTGCGCAGAGCCTTGTGTGCTCTTGTTCACGACAGAGCAGAATCCCTGCACATCTCACCCTGTCTTCCGGCCTGCCAAAAACATAAGCTTGGTCGACACCAGCGGAGGCACCCTTGTGCACCTCGAAAACAAGCTTCGCGGCGGAGGCAGCCCACAAAACCGACATTATTCTTGCAAAAATGAGTACCGAAATGTACAAGTCTCCAATGGAGGTGGCAGTGTACCAGATGCACAACTTTTCCATCTCCTTTTTCTCCTCTTTGCTGGGAGGAGACGTGGTGTCGGTGAAACTGGACAACAGGTAATTAACGACAGATACGGGGAATGTGCTCCAGGTTGTGTGTGCGCGGATTTGTGTGTACATTATCGGCCATCAGCGGCATATCTTGGGGACAAGGACCGGCAATCCCATATGCATTCGTGAGGGTAAAAACATCAGGGCTGTGGGTCAAAAAAAATCATTGTCGTGCAGATCTGGAAATGATTTGTAAATACCTACCTGAACATTAAAATATTTGGGAAGATTCCGTGGCATTTAAAAAACGGGGGCCGCATTGCATCATCCGCAGCTCTGCTACAGCGCCGGCACGGTGCAGTGCCAACCGGCAGTGGGGGAGGGGACCAGGAAGGGTAGTATATGCGAGAGGCTGCACTGGTAATCACGGTGTCCGAGTTATGCAAGCATAACGACTTGCTTATGGGCGGCCGGAAGTGCACACAGCAGGGGCATGAAGTTGGGAATAGCCCTTAATATGCGTCTCACCAGGGGGTTATTTGATGCAGTTTCATGTGTGGTGCACAAGTATGCATGTTGCACCAAGCCAGATGACCATGAAACTTGCAGACAGTTTTCTATTCTCAAGGCACATTGTCATATTGGGAGAGAGTCAGTAAATGTGTAGTTTAATTTTTTGTTATTGTGTGATGTACAAACAATGTGCGCACTTTAACAATGTCTGCACTTTCCCTATATGGGATACGTGGTCCTTTCCCCTGTTCTCCGCACAATCTGGGTGGTAATAGGGACTCAGATGGCCCAATGCATATGTACAGAATCTTATGTTTGATGTGTCCCTGCTGCAAAACAAATGATCCCAGCTACAAATGCATGCAGTTGAGGGCGTAGAACAGGGGGGCGTCGTGTGTGGGGTGTAGTGTAGCGAGTAGTGCCTGTGGTGCACCGATTCTTAGAGTCTGTGGAGTGTAGAGAGCAGCAGGTTCTCTGTCGACAACCTTGCACGGCGACGCCTGTTTACGCACATCGTCCAGGGCACAGCGCAAGAGGGACTCTATTTAAGTGTATTTTTTTTATTCGCTTTGTGCCACCTGTACAACTCCCTGCGGTGTCGGGTGCGTGTTTTTCCTCAAGCCCTGTGTCTGCGAGACAGTCGGTCTGAGCAGGCTTTTCCTGGTTTGGACTGGAATGGACCAGTCGTGCGGGATTCCCCCGCCCTCCCCCACCCTTCCTGCTCTTTCGGTTTCTTGTTGTCAGGGAAGCAGCCCTTGCGTGCAGTCTGGGCGGTGCAGGCAGCGTCGCGCCATCACTCGCCCGTCCCCTCGGCGCGGCGCGCACCGGCGGCTGCCTTTGTTGTGGCCTTGTTGTTAAGACGCAGCTCCTCGAAGGCCCTTTAGTTGCACGGATAAGCGCAGGAGATCGGGGGTGTGCACGAGGAGGTACGCGCATCGCCACTGTGTCTGATGTATTCACTGTGTTTGTCGTGATGTATGAGAGACCTGTGTCCAACCACCAGCTTCTCTCTTGTGTTTTGCAGCACTTCTGGGGCCAGTGTTGTGGCAATTGACAACAAGATCGAACAGGCCATGGTAAGCTTGTTTTTTATTTACACATTATAAGTTTTACTTGCACAGATCACCGCCAGATTTAATATTTCAGCTATTGATATTCCAGTAAAAATGCAACTAAAATCAGGCAGGTGCAGAAATATTGTTGTAGCCTATATTTTCGTTTATTTACTGCACTGCTAATAATGACACCTTAGAATATGGTTACTTTGAGACCGAAATGTACAGTACTTTATGGGCTGGAAAGCTTAAAGAACGTCCCTTTGTCAAAAATGCAAGGGCGTTTAACGTATGTAAGGGGGTTTAAGGTATGGGAACCATATAGAATTGAGGACATTTGTGCAAAAATATTTGAAGACTGTGAAGCCTTGGGAAATAACACCGTCTGTCAGAAATGTAGTTGAAATCAGTGACTGAGTGGCATGCTGCAGACAGTATGCAACAGTTATTTACACCCGGGCTCTGTTAACAGCAGTGTGTGCCGGGGCTGTAATGTAAATAAATGCTGCAGAGTACGCGTCCCGCCGAGCCCGGCCTGGGGTTGTCTGAGGAGGCATTCCTAAACGCGAGCGGGAGGCTGCCCCTCTGGCGGCCGCGCTGGCTGTTGCTGGGCAGACTCCTTGGCAGTCGGGTCCCTTTGTTTGTCCCGCGGCCGGCTCCGCTCATTGGACGGGGCGGCTCTGCAGTAGAGCTGCGGAGAGCCAAGGAAGGGGGAGGGGTGGGATCCGAGGGGCTCTCCCTCGACACAAACACTGGACCCGGCGGCTCTCGGTGTGGTTCACCATGCCTCTTGCAGGGTTTCGCCTCGCGAATCGAAGGGTTCAAGGCAGCCCCTGGGGCCTCCCGAACAAACAGTGCAGACCTCTTTAGGTAAAGACTGCAGAAATCTTGGGTATAAAAGATAGCGCTCTCTATATATAGATTACTGGTCGAAGCACTATGAATAGCAATGCCCATCTCACATTTTTAATGTACAAACCTCGGAAGGATGAACCGCTCCCCTTGTCAGATCTTGCAGATCACAGAATGCCACATTTTCACTTACTGCGCAACCCATGCATATTATTAGATCATTGTTTATATTTTATTTGTAATCCATTGGTGTCGAAAGCAGGCCCTTGTATGAAGGCACAAAAGCACCAGTAGCAGTGTGCAAAGGAAGCCCACAGCATTTATTGTGGTGTAGGAAACTACATCAAGGGCAGTTCCCAGGTACCCGAGAGCTGACCTGTGCATGCTAACGTGCCGCTCGCCCAGGCGGTCCAATGGGCGAGCAGGGCTTCCTGGCAGTTGCACCTCACATTTGACCGTCTGTGTGCTCCCTTCTACCGACTGTGTGCCTGCTGACGTAATAAAAATGTTCATACTTCTAATGGGATTGCTTTCGACCGGGAAGGAGTCGGTGAGGGAGTGTGTGCAGCGCCACTTAACAGGTTTCGAAGCGCATTGGCACCAAATAGGATAACTTACGTGAGTGTAGGCAACTAGTCTGCTAATATGCACCTTGCACCTCGTGGAGAAATACAGCAGCGCTGCTACATTGTGCTGAACTCCAGACATAGCTTTGGAGTGTACTTCACCTTGAACCTCTACAAGTCTAAACACATTCAATATTGGCAAGTGTTTACATATATTTATACTTCATGGCAGCCTGGGGGTTAACGGGGCTCATTATGATTAAAAGCTTACATAAGTGAAGGAGACGAAGGGAAAACAGTTTTCCGATCAATGGCACGCATAGTGCATAGCGCTATGACGTCACCGCCTCGGTCCCCCCCTTACCATATTAGGAGCCAGGCTCGTCGCAGTGCGTGGCGCTTGCACGGGGCCCTCACCCCGCCCCCCCCCCCTTCTTGGGAGCACAGCCGAAGGCCGCCTGCAGTCTGCAGATAGTCAAGGGCGGCCAGTTCAGGGAGTGCTCGGGGACAAGCGCCTGGGTGTGGTTGGCGTGGTGTGCGAAAAGAATGCAGTCTCTCAGGTCTACAACAACAAACACTGCCTTATATACATTAATAACGTGCGTGGCATACCTATGTCGGAATTATAGCGAGGAAGGAATGCAATCTATGCACGCATACGTTTAGAATAACCACATCACGTCATTCATTAATTAAGAAAATAAAACGCCTAGCCGTGTTAGGTCCCGATTGGTGTGGGAAAACATGCAGTCTCCCACTCACGATGGCCTAGGATAAAATACCGTGATGTGTTTATATTCTGGCTTGCAGGAAGAATGTACCTGGATACGGGGTGGGCATATTTCAGAAGCCCCGATTCTTACCGTCCCGCTCACCTGGATATATATGTAAAGCTCCTTGATACCCTTTTGGATCATGTTCGCGTTATTTAAAACTCTAAAAACGAATACATACAATACTGCATTAAAAGGCACGGAAAGTGCCAGCAAATGTCTTATCATAAACAACTTGTGCTCCGAGGGAGCCCTGTACTTTGGCTGCACATTTGTTTACATTTCGTTCGTGTTTTTCTGGCTCATCGGCCAGACCCTTGTGTGCACAGGTGTGTGCCTAGTCAGGGACATTGTGTTCTTTCCTAGAAGACCTTTCAGGTACAAACTCAAGCACGATACAGTTAAACTCCTAACTGATGCATGGTACCTGTGTGACACAACACGACAAACGTACGTTTTCGCGCTGGGTAGAATTGTCCCTTTTAGGACACATGCTACCGACACGACACTTAATTACAAGCACGCCAACATTTGCTTATTTAAAAAAAAGTATGGATTGCACGTGGTTTGCCCAGGATCAGACAGTTTCAGTCGTACGAGGGAGCTTCGATTAGAGCTGGGGGTTCAAGGTTAAGTTTCCAATTTATCTCTAAACGAATCCATGCAGAGTTCCTCAGCTTGTATTTGTGCCAAGGGTATCAGCAAATGTTAAAACTTACTTACATATAAGGTGCCCGAACAGAACTTTGTAACATGGGATGTGTGAGTACACCAACGTGCTTGTGTAAGAACATCTGTCGGTATTAACTATCACCGTTACAGCGTTGCGCCAAAAATGTCACAGCTCAATCAAAGCGCCTCAAACAGGTGTGCACAATCCATCAGTTTCATCCGGGAGTTCACGTAAACCTTGAGCAGTTTCAGGAGAGCTCAGATGTGGGCGTGGTCTGTTTATAGAAACAAGAACACTGTTTTCTTTTGTATGCTTATTTGGGATTACGCTGCCTATGTGTTGGCAATCAATTGGAATATGTCTGCCTTCGTCACTATGACACTGTCTGTTAGCCCCAGGGCGTGTATGTGTTTTTAGCCTGCAACATTGCCCTTTTGAGTGCAGCAACCAGTTGTCATTTATGGCATGCCAGTCTCTGACTCACCCTCGCAAGCTATTGTTTGTATTTTCTGTTAGTTCTAACTCTCAAAACAACTCTGAGGGTCACGTGCCTCAGAAGCACCTCTGAACTGGCTGTCATGGCAGCATTGAAATGCAATCCCTATTCTCCATGCAGGAAAGGATTCTGTGGTGCGAGTGTAACATTGTTAACTATTCCCTAGGACATGTCTACCTTTCTAAGATGGATGCCACCTAACCACATATGTATTTAAAGCATTTATCGTGGGTATATTATCACAATGTCATCTTGGTAGCAGAAGTCTCAGGCTTTTTCAACATTCTGTGTGTGTCCTGTCAGCACAAGTTCATTGTCCCTGGTAGAAGCCGCATTTGTCCACTTAGAAGTGGTTTCGTCTCGATCCAGCTGCAGGCTTCTACCCTGCTGCAGGTGCGACTCCTTCCTCCCATCAACGCCCTCCAATAACAACATGCCAGGCACTGCACGAACCAGTTATCCAAGTGTTTAATTAACCTCAAACTGGTTCTGCTTATCGAAAAGGAGAGCACCAGACACTACAAGGCCCTGAGCAAGACCGCCAGCCACACCCATTCAATTCCACAATCTGTCTATTAATGAGACATTCCCACAGCAAAGGACAACAGAACCACAAACACACTGCTGTACTTACAGCCCATAAATCCAACCAAACACAGGCCCCACAGCAAAGAACAACAGGACCACAAACACACCACTGACCTTACAGCCCATTAACACAACCAGACGCATGTCTTTGTTAAAATCATCAAAATGGAGGCAGGATGGTATTAAGCTCCCATGGCAGAATAAACAATATACAGATATGTCTGATATACTCATTCCAGTTTTGTCTTGATTGTTTTCTAGTTCTTCGTGATTCTGGTGGCCATTTCTATTTTACCAGCACAATTTCCATTGGCTTCTCAATGTTATCACTAGATGCAGTAGAGACCATTTCCAATTGGATGAACAGTAATTTCCCGTGGGGGGGGGGCTGAAATCGCCCAATAAATGACTCCTTAGCCCAATGTCAATGCAGTAGGATGTTCATTGAAACCTGCATTCCTTCCCATGTTAATGTCTGCTTTCTTTCTCTCCTTGCGCAGGATCTGGTGAAAAACCACCTGATGTACGCCGTCCGCGAGGAGGTGGAGACCCTGAAGGAGCAGATCAAGGAGCTGGTGGAGAAGAACTCCCAGCTGGAGCGGGAGAACTGCCTGCTGAAGAACCTGGCCAGCCCCGAGCAGATGCAGAAGTTCCAGTCCAGGCTCCCATCCGAGGACGACATGTCCCCCCAGGCGCCCAGCCCCACAGCGGCGCAGGCGTCCCGCCAGGACACCTTTGGCTCTGCGGTGTAAGTGGCTCTGTCCTTGAGGTGGGCAGAGCCACTGAACTTTTTCTACATTCCTCCATTATCAAGAAAGAAATATATTTTTCCCCATTAGCGTCATCTTAGCTTGGAGGACTGCCAACCAGCGACAGCTGGCACTAGAGGATGCCAGCATTGCGCGACTAGCTGTGCCATGGAAGGCCTCCTCGGGGGAGACGACTCTTCCAGAACAGCCGCATTGGGTTGCTGCAGAGAAAGTGCTCTGGCGGACGGGTCCGCCGGCGACTTAAGATGGCGGCCCTCCCGGCGGTGCATGGGAAGGAATGGTCTGCAGGTGCATGGGCGGCGACTTAAGATGGCGGCCCGCCCAATGGTGCATGGGAAAGAATGGCCTGCAGGTGGAGGTTGATTCATTGCATCAATGCCGGGACCGCCCTGGAAACAAACAAGGATCAATGCGATAGTTCAAATAGTGCAACGGTGTGGAGAAGGGAAAGAAGGTGCAAGCCTTGACGTTGGCAGTACTCAGTTTATGAGGACCTGGAAGGCAGCTGCTAATAGCGGGGAAATGTAGTTTGCTGACTGCATGGAAAATAGACATAGAAAAGAGACTGTCGGGCAACAGTTGGCCCTTCTTGCAAAGAAGCACCCGACATTAGCTGCGGGTATGCTACAGCTTGGCTGGCCGATAACAATAAATGCACTTGGGTAAAAAAAAAGGCAAAGGTGAAACTTGGAGATTGTGTTCTTGCCAAACGCAGCCCTCAGTTGCGGGACTTGACTCTTCTATGGTATGGAGAAGTTACAGGGTTGTTTTTGTACATATTTACACAGCTAGTGTAAATCGTATATCCGGAGGAACGTGGAAACAAGTCTGGGCACTCCTGAACAATGTAGAGTGTACACTGTTCAGTGAGCACTGATGTCTACACATTTTTGTACGTCTTTTTTATATGTAAACGTCAACTCTTCTGTCTTGGAAAAGCAAGGGTACATACAGCCTTGCTTGTCAAAGCTGCTGCGAGATTGGTGTTTTTTACCTTGCATTTCACTAAAGACACTTTAAATGTCCGGAAGACCAATGGGGACAATACTTGTGGACTGACAGCTTCGCCACAGTGTGCAAAGACATTGGAAGCACATAGCCTGTTCACACCACGCATCAGATGTACTGTGCAGCACGTGACATATCTGCAGTCTCTCCGTGGGGACTCTAAAGTCTTGTTTTCTGGATTGCATAAATCTTTATGGATATTCAAATAAATGACATTTTTATACACATTTA
Source organism: Lissotriton helveticus (assembly GCF_964261635.1). Classification (NCBI taxonomy): domain Eukaryota; kingdom Metazoa; phylum Chordata; class Amphibia; order Caudata; family Salamandridae; genus Lissotriton; species Lissotriton helveticus. Next base: position 1,009,440,453 of record NC_136071.1, on the reverse strand, counting down.
TTGTTTCTGTTTGCTTCTTATGTTAATTTTGCATAGCATGAAAAAGTTGCATGAAGGTGTTTCTGCACCCTGAAAGGCCCAGGAATGGCTATTTCACACATTGCATATGGTTGCCTCCTCTTGCAAACGACATTCTATATTACTATTTGACATTTTAATATAATGGGGACCCAGCCGTGAGTGCACAGACAATCTTGATAAGCTGAGCATTCGAGTTGACACATCATGCTTAAGTTTGACACACAAAGCCTATTGTATCCCGCAGTGATAGGTTGTATAATACTGGTGGTCATTTTAGGAACTATGGGGCAGATTTACAAGCCCCTTGCGCCACTTTTGCGTCACTTTCCCCATGTTAAAAGTGGCGCAAGGGGCTTGCAAATGTGCCCCTATGTTGTGTGGGGTGAACATTACTAGGAAGCTTGGATACTCATAAAGGTAAATATTAAATACACATCTACTGGGAACAGTGGTATGCAACATAGGTCCAGTAGAACTGGATCCATGCCAGATTTTCAGAAGAACCTCTTGAAGATCAATTTAACATTAACATACTTTAAAACGAAATGGCAATCATTTCCCTAGCGGTGATCCTGAAAATCTTGCATGTATCTGGCCTTACTCGATATGTTTTCGAGATTCTAGTCTTAGGAGCACACTGAACTGGACAAGCCAGGGGCACTGTAGGTCGTCACCTGCAAATATATCCAATGATGTGGCTTCATGGAGGACGGTGTTGACATCAGCCTGGCACCTTCTGATACATGAAGGCATTTGACTTGTGGCTCATGATTAAATGCTGTGGGTTCTGTAGACAAGCTGGACTTATTTACCCCCATCTTTCACGGCAGAGAGGTTGATTCGGTCAGGGGTGCCCATGAGACCACACAGTCCCTACAGGAGATAGATGCAACAACAGTATTACCTAACACTGCGTGTACCCATCACAGGTAATCAGAAGAATGTCACTGATTCTGACTTCTGTGATGCAAGGTGTTCTAGACACAAAATCGTAAGGCTGGATTTCTGAAATGTAGGGTCATTTATAAATTACATAGTTTGCAGCATTAAATCATTTTTTTCTGAAAGTTCAGCCATTTGAGATTTTCCTAACATTGTACATTGTTAGCTGGTCATTTCTAATGTTTGTGTGAGGTGCCCGCACAATCCTCTTCCTCATCCTTCAGCGAAGTGCTACAGAAGTCTCTGAATTCACTGCTCACTTTCCATACATGGAGCGTTACAGTGGTCCAAGTGGTCTTACATTGCGGACTCATCCGTCAATCGAATTTCTTTGTACCAGTTTCACACCTGATACATATGACAGTTCCCTAATATTTCAGAATAGTTGTCATTTTTCTCCAGGTCAGTCTTATTTTCATCGACTGATACCGACTGTGGAGTTCCCCATTCCTCGATCCAGATGTATTACAATATGGCTATGTTGTGGTATTGGCTGATCCCGGGAGAGTCCTCTGTTGATAGTCTATTGGAAGAGGCGGTGGGGCTCTTGGACATCTGTTCAGTTCTAGCTTCGAGAGCTCCAGAGATGCCCAGTCCCAGGTCTCGGTTCTGATACAGGAGGACTATAGATACACCCGCCACTCCTGAGTTAGACTGTGTACAAGCCCCCCGAGGCAAGGGCCAGGCTCTCAAATTGTGGCATCGTGACGCAGCTCGCGGTGTCTCGACTCTTCAAGCACACGTCCCCAGAGTCGTGACTTCCGGACCCCTGGGTCTGCTGTGCCTGACAAGACGCGACCATCCCCGCCCCCTTGTTCTGCTGTGCTGACCAGTAAGGACGAGGACAAGACTCCTGTATACCGTCTTCCTGCCCCCTGGTCCTGCTGGGCCCACTTCTGGGCACAAGGGTTCCAGCATCTTGACACATTGCCCCGTGGCGCTGCAGTGCTGGCTTGCACACAAGGACACGTCATTATACATCACGTCGTCATTACTTTTTGCACCGTCTTGCGCTGTGTCCAGTGCACCCAAGGACAGCACTCCGGCATCATGGCATGGTTACTAATTGCACCGCCCTGCTGCTGTGCTGTCTCTTGCACACAAGGACATTTCAGCATCATGGCATCATTACTAAGTACACATTGTGCTGCTGTACTGACCTGTCTACCCAAAGACAAGACTCCTGTAGTGTCATATCATTGTTTACTACACCGTGGGGCTGCAGTGCTTGCCATTGCACACAGGGAGAAACATTCCAGCATAATGGTGTCATTGCTTATTGCACCGTGGTGCTGCTCTGCTGGCCTGTGCACAAGGACAAGACGTCACCATCACAGCTTCCTGCACGGTGGTGCTCCTGCTCTGGCCAGTAAGGACAAGACTCCCGCTTCACAATATCATGACTTGATGCACTGTGGGGCTGCAATGCTGGCCCTTTCACACGAGGACAACATTCCAGCATAATGGCTTCATAACTTATTGCACCGAAGTGGTGCTCTATTGGCTCATGTGAACTCAAACACGACTCCTGCCTCATGGCGTCATGGCTTATTCGCACTGTGGTGCTGCTATGCTGTCTCTTGCACAGAGGGACAAGTCTCCTGCATCATGGCAGGAATGTTTATTACACGTGGTGCTGCTATGCTGGCCTGTGCACAAGGACAAGACGCCGCCATCACAACTCACTGCACTGGTCAGTAAGGACAAGACTCCAACATAATGATATCATGATTTAATGCGCTGTGGGGCTGCAGGGCTTGTCATTGCACAGAAGGAAAACATTCCAGCATTATGGCGTTATTGCACCGTGGTGCTGCTCTGCTGGCCTGTGCACAAGGACACAACTTCACCATCACAGCTTCCTGCACGGTTGTGCTCCTGCTCTGGCCAGTAAGGACAAGACTCCCGCTTCATGATATCACGCCTTGATGCTCTGTGGGGCTGCAGTGCTGGCCCTTGCACACGAGGACAACATTCCAGCATAATGGCGTCATATCTTATTGCACCGGAGTGGTGCTTTATTGGCTCATGTGAACTCAAACACGACTCCTGTCTCATGGCTTATTTGTACTGAGGTGCTGCTATTCTGTCTCTTGCACAGAGGGACAAGTCTCCTGCATCACGGCAGGAATGTTTATTACACGTGGTGCTGCTATGCTGGCCTGTGCACAAGGACAAAACTTCAGCATCACAGCTTCCTGCATGGTTGTGCTCCTGCCCTGGCCAGTAAGAACAAAACTCCAGCTTCACCATATCCCGACTTGATGCACTGTGGCCCTTGCACACGAGGGCAACATTCCAGCATAATGGCGTCATCACATCGCACCCTGGTGGTGCTTTATTGGCTCATATGAACTCAAACACGACTCCTGCCTCATGACGCCATGGCGTATTGCACTGTGGTGCTGATATTCTGTCTCTTGCACAGAGGGACAAGTCTCCTGCATCATGGCAGGAATGTTTATTACACGTGGTGCTGCTATGCTGGCCTGTGCACAAGGACAAGACGCCGCCATCACAACTCACTGCACTGGTCAGTAAGGACAAGACTCCCGCTTCATGATATCATGACTTGATGCACTGTGGGGCTGCAGTGCTGGCCCTTGCACACGAGCACAACATTCCAGCATAATGGCTTCATTACTTATTGCACCGAAGTGGTGCTTTATTGGCTCATGTGAACTCAAACACGACTCCTACCTCATTACGTCATGGCTTATTTGTACTGAGGTGCTGCTATGCTGTCTCTTGCACAGAGGGACAAGTCTCCTGCATCATGGCAGGAATGTTTATTACACGTGGTGCTGCTATGCTGGCCTGTGCACAAGGACAACACTTCAGCATCACAGCTTCCTGCATGGTTGTGCTCCTGCTCTGGCCAGTAAGAACAAGACTCCAGCTTCACCATATCCTGATTTGATGCACTGTGGCCCTTGCACACGAGGGCAACATTCCAGCATAATGGCGTCATCACTTATCGCACCCTGGTGGTGCTATATTGGCTCATATGAACCCAAACACGACTCCTGCCTCATGACGCCATGGCGTATTGCACTGTGGTGCTGATATGCTGTCTCTTGCACAGAGGGACAAGTCTCCTGCATCATGGCAGGAATGTTTATTACACGTGGTGCTGCTATGCTGGCCTGTGCACAAGGACAAGACGCTGCCATCACAACTCACTGCACTGGTCAGTAAGGACAAGACTCCCGCTTCACGATATCATGACTTGATGCACTGTGGGGCTGCAGTGCTGGCCCTTGCACACGAGGACAACATTCCAGCATAATGGCGTCATTACTTATTGCACCGTGGTGGTGCTTTATTGGCTCATGTGAACTCAAACACGACTCCTGTCTCATGGCTTATTTGTACTGTGGTGCTGTTGCTATGCTGTCTCTTGCACAGAGGGACACGTCTCCTGCATCATGGCAGGAATGTTAATTGCACGTGGAGCTGCTGTGCTGGCTTATATGCACAAGGACAAGACAGTGACATCATGACATTGTGACTTCCTACACCAAGGTCCACGTATGCTGGTCCAAGTGCACAAACAAGCCTCTCTTACATCATTGCTTATTGCTTCGTGGTGATGCTGTGCTTGACATTGTGCACATAGAAAAGATTCCTGTATCTTAACTTCCCGCAAGTTGGGGGTCCCATCTGTGCTCGCCAGTAGGTACCGTGACAGCACTCCAGCATCATGGCAGCATTACTTACTGCACCCGGGTCAAACTCTGCTAGCCTGCCAACACAAAGACAAGAATGCATGATAAAAGCATGACTTTTTGCACGAGGGGGCTTCTGTGCCGGCCAGTGCGCACATGAACAACACTCCTGCATCATTACTCCATCTGTGCGGGCTCTGTGCACCGGAGCAATACTCCTTGACGTCCTGCACCGTGTTCCATCTGTGCTGCATAGTGCACACAAGGGTATCAATACGCTCCGCACCCTGGTTCCTCTGTGCTGACTTGTGCACACATGGGCACTTGTGCACTCCAGCATTATGACATAATGACGTCCTGTACCCTATCAGTCTGGCTCTTGCACCCAAGGACTCGTACGATTGGCTATTTATGAGCTCCATTTGTGCCGAGTTGTGCACACACGGGCATCATGGCGCCCTGCATCCTGGTCTATATGTCCTGGCATGTGCTCACAAGGGCTCTTAAAACTCCAGCATTTCGACCTAATGGCGCCCTGTTCCCTGGTCCGTCTGTGCTGTTTATTGCACACAAGCTCTCTTAAGACTTGGTGTTTATGACATCATGGCGCCCTGGGACATATGTGCTGGCTCGTGTGCACAAGGGCTCTTATGACATCACGGTCTTCGCCACCCTGTTGATCCATGCCGGTTCTTGTACACAAGGGCTATGACGCCATGACGTGCTGGTGCACCATGGTCCATCTGTGCTGCCCGTGCACAACGGAGCTCTTAAGACTCCACTGTTACGTACTTCTCCTGGGCCGACGGACGCCAAAGGGAAGGCTTGAGGAAGAGTGAGGAAGGTGGGAGATGTTGTGAGCACATACTTCCCAGCATTCTCTGGATATGACAGAAGGAGCTTGTGCCGCCGTTTCGAGCCGAGCCACAAACCTCAGCTACTTGCTTTTTGCCTCTCTTAACTGCTGGAACTGCATTTGGGGCAGAGGGTGGAGTTGAACAGCCCACCGGCGCACTAGGCAGCATAAGCAGTGAGGGATGGAGTTCAAGCATTGCTTTCAAAATGGCGTCCAGAGATTAGACCATTCAAGATTCTCCCCCGCTCTCTCCGTAGGATTCCTTTGCCTCAATGCGAATCATAAGGAAAGTTTAATGTACACGAGGGGGGCTGTAAATACAAACGACACGAAGGACACACATGTATGACCGTTTTTCTCTGTCAGGTTGGAAAATAAACTGGCAGTGGTAACAGGTGCACAACCAGACACGTCTGCCCAGAACCCCTGACATTTTCTGAGCTGCCATTCACAATGCTGAAGTAAACAGACGCGTGGTCTTGCGCCACAGTTTCTCAGGTGAAATCTTACAAGTATTTGTTTACCTTTCTGACTTCAAAACCAGGAAATCCTCCCTGTAGCATGTGTTGAGGCACCCCTGTGGGGCCCCGATAAAAGGTTAGAGGCCTTTGGAGGGATGGGGCACCCCTGCACTGCAAGGGTCTGCTTTCTAACAACTTCTCACGCATTTTCTTTTTTCGAATAAGTAAATCAGGCAGTGTTGTCAATGAAGAAGATCATGGTGGTCCGAACTGTGTTGAAAAGTGTTTTTATTATCTTTGAATTTGGCACTGTGTGCTTCAAAGTTGTTCTTATCCACTATTTACATGTCACAATTATGCACGAGAACCCTTCACATGCGCGGAGCACCCGCATAGACTCAGTGGTGCTGGAACAATGTTCAGAGTGGCAGGGCCGGCTCTAGGCTCATGGTGGCCCTGGGCAAGGAGCGTAGGTAGGGGGCCCGGAAGAGGGGGTCCGGGCGGGACGGAGCGCGCAGTCCAGTAAAGAGGGGAGGGGGTCAGGGTGTTTAGAAGTGGAACAGAGCCGGAGGCCGCCAAATCCCTGCCAGGGGCCACCACGCAAATATGTATCCATCCTCAGAGGATTAATATATTAAGGATTTATATTGGCGTGGTGGCCCCTGGGGTTTGGTGGCCCTGTGCAGGTGCACAGCTTGCACATGCCTAAAGCCGGCCCTGAGAGTGGGGGTGCGGCCATCATTCTTAGCTCACTGAAGCCATAGGATTTGTGAAAAACCTAAGTGTCAAATAAAGACTAGGAAGCATATTTATGACATTTGTGGCCCAGAGCAGCACACCTTGCTACGTTGCCCTGTGTCACAGGGAAAGGACAGGAATGAACTTTATTTATCAAATACAGTGCATTTCTGTCCTTTCCCCATGCACTGGCGCCTTTTTGACAGCCTAGCACCAACAGAGGCACTCTTGCACCAGGGTGGAAGGGTGCCTATGTTGTAGGCAGGATTGTTTTTCTGGAGGAAGGTGCACCTTCCTGCACAAAAACAGTCCTGAGAGCCTTTTTCCATTTTCTATGTGTGCTGCAGAATGTGATTTGAGCTGCGTTGTGTTACTCCACGTTTGGAGCCACTCAAAACCATGCAAACTGGCTTTGCATAGCTTCAAAAATATGATTTACGGGTTGTGTTGCTCTTGCACCACGTTGCGTGGTGCAAGAGTGACGCAAACTGGATCATACATTTGCCCCAAGTGTAGCAAAGGTATGATGGGGTAATGGTGTAGTTTGTAGCTGATGGTGCATCTTGGAGGGAATATATTGTATGGTAGCGCACTGCCATGTACAAAGAGCTCATTTTCCATTGAAATAGCTACTAAGTTTGCATAGACATAGTTTTACTGATAAAACTATATATTGTTCACAAATGATGTTCAGCTAATATTTATTATGTGCACACCACCAAGTAAAATGTCTTGGTTTGTATTGATCCCATTAGAATCTTTGTTTTCATCACACTTCAGATTTTCAAGAAATGTTCCTCATTTAGTCATTCCTAACTGCTGATATATTCTAAAAAATAATATGCACATTTCATTTACAGGTATATAAATTTGATTGTGTGTTAGAAAAGAATGACACCCTACAGCCTTTCCTTTCATTCTCCTTGCACTCACGCATAACTGTGCCACAATTTATGTTAAAAAATCCTCTAACTTTGCAGTCAGTGGAAGAAAAGTAAACACAAATCTCCATGTTAAAAATACTAAGCAGCAATTTGTCAGAAGAATAGCCTGATATTTGACCTCTGTCTTTGAGGCACTGCAACTGTGACAAGATAAACAAAAATGTAATGACGTTTTATTGCTTATACACCTTCTGAACTCCAGCATGATTATTTTGGGGGTGCTGCAGCAGTACTCCCCGCACAACCCCCTCACAAACTACTGCATTGAATCCACATGTCAATAAAATAATGTCACTATTGGTTAAAATATACTATTTATGTTTGGGGCAGTTTATGTAAGTTTATGTCTGTATGGGGCATGGTTTCATTCCAAAATATTCAATACTGAGTATGAGCCACAACCAGGCTCATTGCATTGCAGAACCATGCTATGTTTCAAATCAAGGCAGCCAAACTTGGTTGCATGAAGCCTGTCCTTCCCTACAGCTTCTTGGAGCCACCGTCACTTTGGAGCCACCGTCACTTTTCTGGCATGCTGGTCTAGTCGCTTCCAGATTTCAAGACAACGTACATCTTTCACCTCGAGGTACACCAACACCTCTCGAATGTAAATAATAGCACATTCTTGAGCCTCAACTGCTTGATGCACGCAAACCCGCCATGGTTGTAATGGCACAGTCCTGCTCCTGTCCTGCACAAGGCGCTCCTAAATGTCTTGGTTCTCTATTGCTTGATACACTACAAAACATCTTGGGTCTAAGGGCACATTCATGCTCCAGTGCTACAAGAGGTCTCTTCATGGGTGTAAGAGCATCCACACACACCTTACAAAGTAAGGGAGTTACCCCAGTTAGGCCAGGAGGGACTGGGTAAGAAAGTTACACACAACACAATTCCCCTATGTGCTTCAATTTCTAGAAGTAGTGTCAATCAAATAGTAACCACTGAACCAAAACCTTCCCTAAAATAACTCTTATAACAAGAAACATACATTCAAACCAATTTATTACATTAAATTCATATTAAAACATATAACACATTCCATAAAAACATTTTTTTGTTAAAATCCAATAGAGATGGATTTACCTTGTCGAGTTATTTTTAGTATGGATTTCAGAATCTCATCACCATTTACATGTCAATCCCAGTTCTTTAAAAATAGTTTTAAACAATTATGCACACAATTTAAACAATGATTCACATCAAAATAAAACAAGTATCTAAACAGTGATTCACATTCAATACAATATTTTATTGAATTAGGGAAGGTTTTGGTTCAGTGGTTACTATTTGATTGACACTACTTCTATACATTGAAGATCAGAGGGGAATTTTGTTGTGTGTAACATGCACACACCACCCACTTTTTTGAGACGTGATGGTGAAACCTGCACAACCATGTACTAGAGAGCTTCTTGAGGAAAGCTCTGCTCCTGAGATAATACACAGGGAAGATTTATCAAGGCTTTGCACCAGTGCAAGTGATGCAAACCTGCACAAAGCCTTAATAAAGCATTCAAGCTCCAATGCAAAACGTGTTTGTAGCCCTTGAAGTAATGCAACAGTGCTTTGTGCAGAGTTGCATTTCTTTACATCACGTTGGCATTATATGGTTGGTAGATGTGTGTTCCCACACTACCACCCATGTTTTTTATGTGAACCCCTACCTACTAACAGTGGTAGACAGAGCTTTGTGCCAGAAAATAATGCCTCCCCGAGACATTCATTAAATTGGAGAAATCTTTGAGTTGCATCTAACTTTTCCCAATATTGCATGCATGCTGCACTGCACAGCACATATCCAGTGTGTGGCACATTTTGAAGCACTTCTAGGTGTAGTATTTTGAACTGGATGGGTACTTACCCATACAGTACAAAACCTTTGCTGGATATCATGAACACACCGTTGCACTGTGGGGCAAAGGTGTATGTTTGGCGCTAAGCAAACACAGTGCACCAGCACCATATCTTTGTAAATATGCTCAACTGGTTATCAGTCGACCAACTTAAATGTAACCCTGATAAAATTGAGATCCTGTTCTTCGGGAACATCTCCCCCGAAATAAGGAGAACGTGGTGGCCACATGATAATCCTACCCCGGGCTCACAACAAAAGATAGTAAAACATTTGGGATTCAAAATGTCATTAGAGACTATGAAAAAAGTGATTCAAGCACAGATCGCATTGAGGCTTGATTATGGAAATTGTCTCTACTTGGGTCTTCCAGACTATTTGCTCAGTCGTTTACAAGTGGTACAAAATGCAGCAGCTAGATCAATTCTTAATTTGGCTCCAAGAACGCGCATGCCTCCTCAGTTGAAGGCATGACACTGGTTGCCTGTCAAAAATAGGATTCTTTTCAAGACTCTGGTCCTGGCACATAAAGCTCTGTGTGGGAAAGGAGCGTTCATCTGACGAGGAGGATATGTGCGTATGCTCCCCTCAGAGAACTGTGGGGCATATTATCAAGGGGGACGATAGGCAATTTTCGCCGCTTTAGCGGCCGTTTTAGGCTGCTAAGCGGTGAAAATTCTATCGCCCTATTAGCAAGCTGTCGCTAACAGCAGTTAGCGACAGCTTGTAGGTGATAGCGAGCGGTTTGGGGCCCGCTTTGCATGTCAGCGATATGTATCGCTAATGACATGCAAAGTGGGCGTTCCCAACCTGTTAGCGACTGAGAGCAGTCGCTAACCTCGCTATCGCCTATTACCAACACAGGCGTAGCGTTGGAAATATTTACGCTGAGCGCAAATATCTCCAAAAACTAACACCTGCTCAGACCAGTTCTTAGCCATTATATCCAATGGGAGGTGGATATAATGGCTAAGACCCTGTTAGCGATAATGCGTGAATATCGCTGTATTCTCAGCGATATTCACGGATTTCGCCGCTATTGCAAGGTATTTTATCACTTTTGAGATAAACGTTGCTAATAGCACGTTATCTCAGCGATAAAATCCGGCAATGCTTGGCGATAGAAAAATTGTCGCTAAGCCTATTTGGCGATAATTTTCGCTAGTTGTTGGTAATATGCCCCTGTGTTCCTTTCACAGCTTTTTAGCCTAGAATCCTAAAATTTGTCAGGAAGGAATAGGTGAAAGGTCGTTCTCTTTCCTTGGCCCAAGGATGTGGAATAAACCCCCCAAAGAACTCTGGCCCATTTCAGTGCTCCCTGTTTTTAGGAAAAAAATCAAAACGTGTCTGTCTTACAAAATAAATAATATGATCACTTTTTTCGCAGATGGCAGGTTTCCTTCCCACGGCCAGCATCAAGACACTCCTTTGAGTATTCGTGCGCTATACAAAATACCTTTTACATTTCTTTCATTTCATTTAATAAATATGGCTTTGATCACCTCTCTCTCACTCGCACAACACAGTGCCACAACTTTGATTGCTGCGTTGCACTATAAATTACTAAATGTGTCCCACAGTGTGATTTTAGATATTTACAATGTGTTCATGAGTGGCATGTATCCAGCTGTCGAGACACGCATTCAGAAGTCTTGAAAGTGAGACTTTAAGAAATATAGAAGGGATTGTTTGATTTTTATTCTAAGCAGTTGTCATAATAGAATGCAAACAAACTTTTTCAAAACGTATTCCAACTATGCACAAATTGGGGACACTGGTGTTTAATAACATGGGGCTGAGCCACAAGTGACTGTTCAATGACAGCCATTCTATGGACTATTTTTGTGAACAAACTAACACCAATGAAATTGGTGACATGGAAAAAAGTGATAGTGAAGCAATTCTGTCTTAATTATTCACTAACACATTTCATTTTGTAATAGCTTCAGGAATCATGCACCTGCTGCTGAGATTTATGTTGCGGTGTTTAACACTAAATAGATAACTCAGGTGGTTAATGCATAAGTTGAAATTTTATGGGCTACATGTAGGTAATTTCTATTTACGATTCCTAAATACCGAATCTTACCGATTCGGTATTTAAGAATCGGTAAATAGAATGTAGGTAAAAAATCGGTAAATTTTACCGATTCGGTAATATTCGTTATTACCGATTCGGTATTTACCGAATCGGTAATAAGGAATACCTTCCCATTCATTCCTATGGGCCTGGAGGCCAATAGGAATGAATGGGAAGCCATTCACTATTACCGATTCGGTAAATACCGAATCGGTAATAGGGTGAGCATATTCAAGGGTGGCAGGGTGTCACATTGACACCCTTTTCCACCCCTGAATCGTGCATGTGTGCACATGTGGCGCACATACATGCCCTAAGGGCATGTATGTCTGCCACATGGCACTTTAAAAAAGCACAACATTGCTTTTTTAAAGGTATTCGGTATTTACCACCAACTTGTAGTTGGTGGTAAATAACAAATCCTTAAACCAAAAATGCACTCACTTGAGTGCTCCCTACATAGGATTTAAGGATTCGGTAATTTACCGATTCCTTAAATTAAGGAATCGGTATTTTACAGATTCCTTAAAATAACGAATCGGTAAATTTCCTAATCCTTAAATCCAGCCTCCTACATCGCAAAGGGCTAAATACCGGTCGGTAATGTGAAATTTACCGATTTTCGGCCATTACCGACTGGTATTTGCCCACCTACCTCTAGCAATATGTTTGTAATTTTTTTGGTCAAGTTTGAAACATTAAATAGCTCATTGGGTTGATGTGTTAGGAGTAGAGATTTAGGGGCCAGGTGTACAAAGCATATTGCCTTCACAAATGATCCTATACACAGAATCGAGCCAGTTGCCACTGCAAAAAGTATGAAACAAATTACAATTGCAGGTTTAGGCTTCCCTTCCAAATACCGATTCGGAACGATGTATTAATGTTTTGCCACTGAAATCTGGTCACAGAACATTAATATTTTACCACCTCCTTAAATGAGGAGGTAAGCCATTCCCAAATGTGAAGGGGTCGCAATTTGTGACCTATCATATCAATTTTCACGAGGTAGGTTAAATTGCAACCCACTATGAATTGGGTTTTTGCAAACCGACAGAATGAATTTGGTAAAAATCAGGGTGTAATTTGCGACCACTTTTACCAAATCCACTCTTCAACATCAGACCCTACATGTAATGTATAGCTCCAACATTTCTATTTCATGTAAGACATCTCAGAAATTTGTGATTTTGTTGCCGAAATCCTTATTTAGCTTACAGTTTATGGGCCACTATTTATAAGGTAAAACGAACCAGTGTGCGGCAAAAGTCTGTGTGTAACTCGTAAGGCCTTTTAGAAAAAATCTTGCAGGTTTTAACTCAATTGTTCATTATTTAAGGTTGATAAATTAGTTGAGTCAGGAAGAAAACATTTTTAAATCTCACTTTATCTCCTGGAAACTTGTGAAGGACACCGGAGGGTAACAACCATAGTTTGTTGCTGTATCTGGAGACAAGGCGCTAGCTGTGCTGCTGAACCTGACCCCTTGGTACTCCCTGAATGTATGCTGCTGCCAAGACTCAGCAGCAGGAAACATTGGTGAAAATTCAGTGGGATCTGCCGGACCCTTGCTTCAGCTCAGGAACAGCTGCTGGACCCATAATCCTAATGGATCCCATTTTGCTTGAGCACTACTGATAAAACAAACACTCCCATGCTTCCAGGTGCAAGAGTGCAATCTTCTGGTCTTTGACAACAGTTCTCAAAGCAAGAACTCAATTTTCTGCTTGTGCTGCTTGAGGTATCTTCACCCATCTCAGGAACAAGGACTGGATACCCCCAGGGGCAGCGACACCCTTCTCTTCACTTGATGCCGTTTGTGTCTCTCCCAAAATGTTATGAGTGTAAGGGAGTAATCCTGCATCTGACACTTATGGCACACCCACACTTCTAGTGTCCGCACTCGTGTTTGTTATTTGTCATGATAATATGTGGCTTCAGATCAAGCGATAATAAAAAAACACAATTAGACACCTGTGTGTATAACGCATAGATCATAATACATAGGATATGAGGATCCTTTCGGGTGAGTAGCTGCGCCAACAAACCCATGGCTGATTGATTGATTGATATTTATAAAAGAATGTAGTACAACAGAAAATCCATCAGTGTGACAGATTATCTTAGTACTTAGTAAGTGTCAAAACAAGATTAGGTACAGGAAAGTGGAAAGGACGCATCCCTTGGGAAAGGAGGGAAAATTGACTAGATGATGTGGGTGCTCACATATCTTCCTGCTTTATTCACCACACTTACACAGACTGATTTACCTCAACAACAGTGAAGTAAGCATGAAAATGGTTAACAAAACTGCATTAAACATTCACATATTTCCTTGTGGTGAAAGGAAAGTGGCCTGTCCACCAGGAAAAATGCTTTCCTGTTAGGGACAAAAGAGAAAATATTTAAGTGTCCTACTGAATATTTCTGCAAACTTATTCGGGCTGATGGTGTGCAGGAGTAAATTTGATAGAGCAGGGGCTAGCATGGTAATTGATGCTAGGGTATATTTCCATCTCCTGTGGATTTTAGTGATACTCATAAACGTCAGAAATCTAGATTGAAATTAGGCCAAAGTCTTGATTTTGTAAACGTTTGACTTTTCCCAAAAAGTTTATAAAGCAGCCTCCAGTGTTAATCGTTTTGATATTTTTAACAAGCGCAGACTCTCCATAAATAGAATGCCATAATAAAACACTGTGCACACAATGTTTATGCGCTCAGGAAGTGAAAGACAATGGGCTCTCAGCAACCAAACAAGCTTCAGATCACAGGAAACAAAGTGCTGAGCAGCGTGACTGAGAGGCAGTCTGTACCCTGCCTGCTCAGTCTTTATATTCAAATATAATGTGGGAAATGTATATTGTGCTTATGCGGTAAAGTGTAAATGGCACAAAACAATAGAACATATGGGTATAGTTACAACCCCTATCAATGGATATTTAATGGCAAATCATTTCTGACAATTCGAAGGTTTGTTAAGAATATTCTTTAATGGTGTTATTTAGAGTAACCAGATGGTGTACTCTCTTAAAATGTGGACTGTTTTGGATTTGAAAGCTACAAAAAAGATCTGTAGAAGAATGTACTAGTGAAAAGGACTTCTTTGCATTTTTAGGGTGATCTCTTACCATTTATTCTTCTCAGGTTTGATGACTTGGAAATGAAACATTCCATTTCATTCTCTTACACTTATTTTACAGGAAGATTGTACTTTATTATGCTTTCAACAGATCTAACTTATTCTTGTTTGAAATTGTGTTTGTTTTCAGTAATCTCTTTTTGGGAGTAGGTTTATGGTGACTGCCTTCTAAATAAATGTAAAACGATTCATATCTCGCCCTCTAAATAGAAGTGTAAGGAAACACTTAAGAGTATGGATATTTACTTTTTAAAGGGTTACATCTTTTGAACTCAAATAAGTAAATCGAGATAATTTGCTCTGTTAGCAAGCGTATCTTCAATTGGCCACGCTGAAGCCTGTTGGTGACATACAGGAGAGAGTTTCTTAGTGAGGCCAAAGCTCACATGTTGATATTATCAATTATGGCTGGTTGCAAGGTTTGTGTAACATATAAATTGGAGATGCATTTGTTAATATAGGTTTATGTATTGCATTTTAAGGGGTATAAGCAGGTTCTAAAGCAGATCCTCCATAAACAGTATAAGTAACTCAAGTAATTCAGCCCCATCTATCATTCTAGACCCACTATTGCATTTATTAGTTGACTGTAATGTTTTATTTATAATGTTTCTATGGAGTCATACTAATTTATTTATTTTGGAATTTTATAAAGCACTACACTTCTCCTTTCAGTCAATTCAGATCAGTATTATATGTTCACTCGGGGATTTAGGAAGGAAGGGTCTTACTTAAAGGTACGGCTGCACAATATGAGTGGGATTTTACCTGACAGAATTGGCAGAATTGGAACTGATGAGGGAGGAATCTCGAAAGACTGGTGTCTAGAGATACAATTTCGAAAGATGGAATTAGCTGAAAAATGTTATGAACTTTGTGCGAAAAACTGAACTACAACTACCAAGACGCTATGCGATAATGGCGCTGTTACATGCAAGCCTTGCATTCCTACCCACTTTCACTGATAAAAGCCTCTCGTGAGCTGCCCCCGAGCTGACGAGCTTTGGAACGCCTGCAAGCTGTGAGTGGATTATACCTGAGAAAATTGGCAGCATCCCCATCAACCCGTAAATGTTTTCTACTGACGAAGGAGGAATCTCGAAACACTGGTGTCTAAAGAAACGATTTCAAAAGACGACATTAGCTGAAAAGTAATATGAACTTTGTTTGAAAAACAGAACTACAACTACCAAGACACTATGGGGTAATGGCGCAGTTACATGCAAGTGGTGCGTTCCTACCCACATCACAGGGGCTTCCTTAAAGTCTGACAAGCTGTACCCTGTTCATCCATGTCAGTGGAGAGATGTACTCTGCTGCTATAGACGCCCACCATTTTAAGAGAACTCCACCATGCATACGAAGACCTCTTTGCCTTTAGAGGAGCCACTATCACTGCAGCCTCTATAGGCACTGAAACCATGCTATGCGAGCACCATGTTTAATGTCAAGCACAGCGAAGTTTTCTGTTTTTAAAAAAAAGCTCACATACCAGGAGTACCGTCTGTGCAAATTTTAAAAGAGTCCCTTAGAATGACCGTACCTCATATTGTTCAATCAATACCTGTGAGTTGTGAAGCATTAATTTTAAAAATCAGTCAAAAGCAAGTTTCAACTACAGATCTTTCACTTCAGCCCCAAGACATGGGCTGAGGGAGTGTACACAAAGTATGTTTTGCAAATGGCTCCATGTCACCAGGAACACTGTACTCCTGTCCAGTTGCTCCTTCAAATCTGGAAATTTAATCTGATTGGTCTAACTCCCATAATGCACTGAGCTCTTAAATTAAAACCCGGAGCTGGTATAGTGGTGAACTTCTTGGTGAAAAACAGTAAACAATCTGAAGACTTCAGGACTTTAATCACAAGAAGATGTACAGTAAGTTGTGAAAATCCTGCAATGGTGTTAGCGTCAACTGACTCCGTATTCAACTAATAATGTTATAATCCATACAGAACATTGTACTAAGAAAGTAGATCTCGCAATTTCATGCTTCAAGATATGGTGTCCCATTGACATGGAGTCATTTCTAATCTTACCGTAGCAAACCTGGTACAATTTCCCACACAAGTAACAAATCCTGTCACTTGTTCTAGTTCATGGCTACCTCTTTGAAAGTGTACCATAACTTGATGACTTACAATAGTGTATAACTATGAGGGATTTTTTTTCTGTATTTTAATTTGCAAACCACATGAAATCAATCTTTGTAAACATGTAAAGTCATAGTTGTTTTATTCCAACGAAGCCCCAGAAGTCTCTTAAACTAGAGTGAGCAAGAGCGAACTGATTAGTGATGCCAAAGAACAGTCCATCAATCACCTGGCTTCAGCCACATGCTAATTTCTACATTTTCTGATCCTTTCAAAAATATTATACAGTATTTTCAGCACAATACTGGGAGTCTAATGCCCAATGGAACTTTTCATATGGAGAGGTGTGGTGCAGCGGCCAGAGTGGCTGACTACGGAGGCGGGGATCATGGTTCGATCCCCGGCGGCAGCTCAGCTCAGTATCATGTGACTCTGGACAATAGCTCACTTAATCTTCCTGATGGCCCCCAGCACCTTGAAACCTTAAGTTTGCACTTTACAAATATGGATTATTATTATAGAATTTCTGTCTTCCATGGATTAGGTGTTGGGCAGTTTGCTTTCATCCCATTGCATACTAGGTCTAGACCTGAAGCAAGAACCGATGAGGATGCATCATTCTTACTCCAAAAGTTTAGTATTTCTGCATCATCTGCAAACATACAGAGAGTAGTTACTGCTTGAGTAGGACGTGCATGTCTTAAAAAATGTTACGTTTGTGCAAGCTTTCACTGCGGAGTCTCCTCTATGCTCCATGTTAAGCTAACATAACAATATTCCAAGTAGTTGTTACAAAACAAAGCACTTCCAAGTGAGGTAGCCCATCTAATGGATGATGAGGATAAGCTCTGCCACAGCCCACAGCAACAGAACTTGTCATGAGCACAGCAGCACTTGTCCTCAGTAATCGAAAGTTGCTGGACTCCACCCTTCAGGACGCATCAGCCAATACAAGCCACACAAGCATTGGAGGAGGCGAGGCCTGCTTTCCATGATGGACACCCACTCCAACTTCATCCCCCTGGGTCAGCCCAGCCTATTCCTATTAAATTAATGGAGCTCTTCAGACCCCACCCAGAGCAGTATACTCCCAAAATCAAGCCTATTGATTGCCGCTAAAACTCGCCACACCTTCCACTGTGATGTCACTACAATGGTTTGTGCCTTTAGAGCGAGAATCATCATGGTCGCTCGGCACATGCGCTGTCAGGTAATCCAATTAAACAATAAAATCCTTCATCAAAGAGCACATTGCCCTGCCATCACAGGGAAAGAAAAATCTACAAGCAGCCCTAGTCAAAAGCAACTATTAGCTTTTTGACTAGAGCTGCTCCTAGGTTTTTCTTCCCGCCCCCCCCCACCCCCCCAGTGATGGCAGGGCAATCACTCTTTAACACAAGTTACCGCTGTACTTCAAAGTATCTATAAAAAGAGTTGTTGCATTAAATCCGGCTTGATGCTCAATGTTAGACCTGGCATCTTTTTGGCATGGTTTCTGCTGACTTTTTGCCTTCTGACCTCCTGTTTTTGACTGTGTGCTGAACTTTGTTTTTTCTGACTTTGAGGCTCTGTGCACTTTTTCACTGCTGACCAATGTTAAAGTGCATTTGCTCTGTGTCTAAAATGTGATGGCATTTGGTTTCTCATGATTAGCATACTTGTTTTACTGATACATCCCTAGTACAGTGCACTACATGTACCCAAGACATGTAAATCAAATGCTACTAGTGGGCCTGCAGCACTGATTTTGCCACCCAACTGAGCAGCCCTTCAAACCTGTCTCTGGCCTGCCATTGCAGAGCCCGTGTGTGCAGTTAAAACTGCCATTTTGACCTTGCAAGTTCACCTACTTTGCAGACCCAAACCTTTCCTTTATTACTTATAAGTCACCCTCAAGGTAGGCCCTTGATAGCCCCATGGGCAGGGTGCAGTGTATTTAAAAGGTAGGACATATACTTTGAAGTTTTACATGTCCTGGTAGTGAAAAACGTCAAAATTCGTTTTTTTACCACATCAAGGTGTTTCTCTCCCATAGGTTATTTTTTGGAGGAGCCTTGTAACACATTACAAGTGTAAATTTCAATTGGGAAACAATAGGAAGAGGAAGTTTGGTGTCGCTGGACTCACAATTTAAACACACATCTTTTAGTAAAGTTGTTTTTTAATTGTATGTCTGAAAATGCCACTTTTAGAGAGTTGGCATTTTCTTACTTTAACCATTCTGTGCCTCTGTCTGTCTCTAGAATACATGTCTCGGTTTGGATGACAGCTGAGCTTTGTGCATTCCCTCTAGGCAGTCACTCACAAAGGGAGCTGAGGTGTGTCCTGCATATCCTTATGACCCATCACCAGGCTGTTGGGATCCTCTTGGGCTAGAGTGAGCGAGAAGAGCTGCACTTGCCCCTGAATTGGGCTGTGCCTGTCTCCACACAAAGACTTGCATTGTATGTCTGTAGCCAGGGCAAGGAAGGTCCGGGTCTTGAGCACCACATAAACCTTACTTTGAATTCTCCCTACTTCAAAGGCTGAAATGGGTATAAGTACTGGACCTCTGACATCATATACTCAGAACACGTCTGGAACTGAGGAAATTCTGCCAGGAAGAAGAACTGTAATTAGGGACTGCCACTTGCTGCTTGCTTTGCTGTGTTGGTCTGCTGCCTGATGCTTCTTGCCAGGAAGTGAGAGGGCTGGACTTTAGTCTCTACATCTTGCAACCCTAAAGGTTTTCCAGAGGCTTGTTGGTCTTGGCTCCTGTCTCTGAAGTCTCAGGGATATGAAAGACTTCACCTGCATCTTGCTACCATACTTGGGCTCCTCTGCTGTGAGTCCTACTCCACTGAGGGATGCCAAATCCAGTCCTGGGCCCTTGGAAGTAAGTGTTTGATGCTGCCACCCAAGAAATCAATCTATTGTCACCGAAGCTTCGTTCTGAACTGGTACATTCCCTGCGAAATCGATGCATTGTCACTGCCTGCAACAAAGACGCAGACACTGCTCACTGAGTGTGTGACACAGCAGCCTCTACTTACATTGCAGCCCTGATTTTGCTGATGCAGCACCTCCAAATCACTGCTACTTTGTGAGTTTCAGAAAACACATCACTGATGTCTGCAATGCATAGTGCCTGATTCTGGCGCATTCCCGGCCCTGCTCGGCTTTGCACCAATGCATTGCCTTCTGTCCCGTGGTTTGACATTGATGCTCTAGAACCAAAATTCGGAGCTCTTGACATCGACGCATCAACGACTTTGCCCAACGTTGGAACCGATGCATCGCCTTCAACAGCTACGCATCACCTCCGTTCAACACGTCTTCTCCGGGCTTCAACGCATCCCAGGTACTGTTAGCGGGTCTGCATGACTCCTGTATCCAGCATGCTCTCCATCGTGGTCAGGCTGAACGTTTGGATTTGCCCCGTCAAGGGCAACCAGCTTGCCCCAGTTAGCGCTATTGATTTCTAAGCACTGCATTTTAATTTAATCTTGTAAAATTCATATCTTAATTTGTGTATGGTGGGTTTTTGTTGTTTTGGTCTTGTTTTGCTCAGATAAATGTTATCTGTGTGGATTACTTTTGTGGTGTTTTCACTGTGTTACTGTCTGTTTGTGTGCACAAATACTTCACATATTACCTCTTTAGTTTAGTCTGACTGCTCTGTGCCAAGCTACCACAGATAAACTTTTAGTGTGTACTACACTTACCCTGACTAGGATTGTGATTCCTGCTTGGACAGAGTGCACACCTCTGCTAACCAGAAACCCAATTTCTAACACTCAAGTCAAATTTAATGTAACGCTTGCACTAGTGCCAGCTTTAGTAAGTAGCTTCTTTGCAGCCAATGTCTTCCAGTGACCGTTTACTGTTGCTGGTCACAGGACAGCCTTCTGTCGTCCTCCTAGGAGGAGGTGTAAACACATCTTAGGAAGGAGCACGAAGGCCTGCCATTGGGAGAAGTCTGTCTTCTCCCTTGCAGGAAGTCCAAACAGGGTGTGAGCCCAAAAGGAGTGCTTCAAAGGGAAAGCTAGCTTTGAAGGGAAAATATTGGACGCACATGAAAGGGGCTGCTCTTTTGTTCTTGCAGACAGGTTGGCATCAAGGAAGGGAGAGGGAAGCTGTTGTCAAACTGCTTTTTCCATGGGTGTGTAGCTTCTAGGTAGCCACACCTCTGATAATGGTCCTGCCATCTTGGGAGGGGATAGAATAGTGGATTCTGGGATACCTAGACGTAACACTTTGCAGGAACTCATCACTAGGCGCATGAGGACCTAGTAACCCATTGGCTAGTAGTTGCCACACACCCCTAGGGCACCAACTGTGCACAATAGTGGCACCCAGAATCCATATCATGTCTGAACTGAAGAGTGGATCAAAGAAGGATTGCCCTGTTGTTACCTGGGCCCAGCAAAGAGAGACTGCACCAATACAGGACTGCACCTGCTTCTACTTGTACTAGCAAAGAGAGGACTGTGCTCAAGGGCCATGCATAAGGAAAAGTCATCCCTGAGCCTCAGACAGAAGAGGTGTCTCCAAGAATCAGTTTGCTGTCTTCTTGTTACAGGTACAGGGTCACAACAGCTGAAGAAGCCTGCCTTGGTGAGTTGGTATTTGTTGTGTATTTTGTAAAGCACACAGCTGCCCCAACGGGGCGTCCCGGCGCTGTATAACGCTGTGGAACCCTTCCTGGCTCTCCCTGTGAGATGCCTCTCCTGGGCACCCCCAAGGTGAAGCCAGGCATCCCAGTGTTGAAGGGGCCGTTGTAGAGATTAAGCAAGCTATTGCCCAGAGTTGCAGCGTGGGACCCATGATTAGAGTAGGCGCCGACGCAAGAATTATCGAGTCCGCGGACATTGAGCCCAAGACCTTGCCGCGTCGAGACTTGAACCCTGGTCCCGGGCCTGATCTCTGCTTCGGAGTCTGCCGCTCTAACCAGTGAGCCACACTTCTCCACAAGAACTCCTCCAAGAACACCTGACTGCTTCTGACCACCAACGTGCAGCCTGGGAGACTCTATGGCAAGCAGTTTGGTCTCCCAATACGGAGGTTTTCACCAGTTAAAGGGAACTGCTAGTTTTGCTGTAACTGGAGACCAGTACACTAGTGGCAACCGATTTTTGGCTGATCTTCAACTGGACTTCCAAGGACATTGTCCCCTGTGGCCAAAGTTGCCCCACAATGACTGTGGACCAAGAAGGAATCCCAGGAAGACCCCATCACTGGACAAGTATTCTTCAGCATTTTCAGCATCCAGTTTCCCTTGCATCAGGTCCATTAAAGTCTATGACGGTTCGACCAAGGAGATGGAGACTGCTTTGACTAATAGGGGACTGTATACCCAAGCCTTACTGATCTGCCCGAATTGGTCACCAACAGCAAGTTGGAAAAGTAGTTCCCAAATTTTAAAAAGTTTCCCAAAGTTTGCAAAGTTTGACCCCCAACGTGGTTCATTACAACAATTAATGCATTGAATTAAAAGAGCGGTGATTTATTGTTCCTTTAAAAATTCATACATTCGGAACCCTCCAGTGGATTTTGTCATTGAGGTGTCATTTTAAAGATAAAAATAGAAAATGTTTTAATAAATTGATGTCTGATTATCATTCTGCCTAGTTTCTTTCTTATTAGACTGTTTTGACACTGCTTAATGTTTACACTTCTTCCTTTGATAAAGCCTAACTGCACAGAGCCACAGCAGCCCAGGGTTGACCTAGGGTTTTTCAAACAAATCTGATTGGATTCAGTACAGGTAGTGAGTTTGTTACACGGCAGGTTCTTACAACCCCACTGTTTAATAAATCACTTTCATCAAAGAAAGCCAGGAATATATTGGCATGAGATAGAAGTCATAACAATTGTTTGATTTGTAGAAATTAAAATAAGGCCATTACAGAAAAAAAGTGCTCTCTACGGTATGAACTATTCTTATCATGTGATACATTAGTGGTAATGTTAACAATGGCTGGGTAGGTTGGAATAGGTAATAAATAAAATACAGTGCAGATATATTATCATAGTCATTTTTGCTGAAAGACAATAAAAAGACTGCAAGTGTACACGAAATAGAGAACCAAGAGAGTAGGTAAGTGGGCGAGCAACTGGCAATTACTATAGGAATTTTGATAAGTCAATCATTATAAGTAAAAACCAAGAATCATAACAGCAAGTCATAGCCATGTCCATATGAGGATTCTGAGATAGAATACAAGAGATGTGTAAGTTAAATAGTGAGATTATGGAACTTGTTGAAATAAGAGGAAAATTATGGATCAAGTATGTCAAAATTATTAGAATGTAGGAATATGACATTGGTTCAAAACAAAGACAAAGATACTAATGTGATGTAAGGTCAGGAGTGGAGAATAGCTCAACTGTCAGCAGAAATGACGTAATTTACCATATGAGGTGGAAGGTAGAAAGCCAATTTGACATGGTGCTGTAATGGCCTCAGTAGAAGAAAGTGCTAACAGAGATGAAATCCAAAAGGAGGAAGAAACGATATTATGAGGTCACATGAAGATGTTTCTCGATGATCATTTAAAAAAAAAAATGGATTTGAAGGCAGACAAAGGAGCATTCCTACAATGTAGTTGACAACCGCTCCAATTTATATGAGCATTGTTTGAGAAAGATCTGCTCATGGTGGGCATCTTCTTGAAATGAGGATTGCAGAAAGATGTTTAGTTTTCAGGTCACAGATTTCATGAATCTACAAAGGTGGATAATTTATGACTGAGGTTTCTGGGATTCTTGGGGTGTAAAGCTTTAAAGGCGAGGCTGTTCTGATAATTTATCTAGCATAAAAAGGTATAAGGTAGACAAGAACTGGTGTGGTCTATTCATGTTCTTTGTATTGGTTGGAATTCATCACACATGTAAGATATGTATAAGTGGAGCCAATCTGGTAGGCTCTAATCCTAGGTTCAAGCCTTGGCAGGGCCTGTTTTAATTGTTTAAGTTTTTGAAGTGGAAATCTAGGCAGGTATGCCACGGATTGGGTGTGCTATTTGAGATGAAGGTTTTCATACTAGAGGAATCCAAGGACTCTATCAGTGGTGGAAAGGCTCGGAGTAGTGTCTGCATTCTTGGTGGTTTATAAGCCAGATTAGTTAGATGTTAGCATTACATTTTGGGAAGAGTAAATTCAGACGAACCTAAACCCCCAGGACACTGTGACATGTATAAGCAAATTGTGTGGCACAACGTTGGAACTATTCAGACATACATTTATGCAGCAATATTGCGGTACTTTTTATTAATATTCATTGATTTAGAAAGAATACTTTTCAGCCCCCAAAAAGAATTTAGTTCAGCAGTGAGACATGCATTTTGTAACTTTTATAGAAGCTTTTGTGTAGGTTATTCGCCAACACTCTGAGTTTACATGTTTCTAGTGAACTGCTATATCTAGGAGATAGTAGCTCGGCCTGGAGTCATGCTTTTCAATTGATTCAGCTCCCTTCTAATGTCACACACTTGCCATCTGACAAAAAAAATGCCATATAATGTTTCCTTGATGCATGCACCCTTTCCTTCAGTGAATTGGAGCCTGGAGACTTCTAAGGCAAGACTAGGCTTGTTGAGGAAACACAATCACTGTTATTTTTCACTCCGTTGAATTTCAAAGCTGTTTTGTTTATATGTCAAGAGCATCTATAAAGGAGTGTTTTGTTCTGGAAATTAAGAGCCAATTTCCCCTTTTTGTCCAGATGAAAAACAACATCATTTTCCAGGAACTAATGTTCCCAATGCCCGGTCATACAATAAAGTGCGTTAGTACGCACGAACACACAGCAAGTGTTTGAGGTGCATTTATTCCTACATTTTTGGACAGCTTTCATTTACTCCTGTCCCCATAACCTCGCTACACTGGCAACATCCTTCATTTCAATACCACTGTGCTATAACATTTTGTACTTCATGTTGCATTCCTAGAAGTGCATAAACCCGCTATTATCCGTGCTTTTATAGACTAGTCTACCTGCTAAAGGTAGACATGAGGCCCCAAGGCTCTGAGTCACTGCTGCTGAAGGTGAGTCCTCTGCAGCAACCTGTGATCACTGGGGCGTCTGGAATGAAAACTCATGCAGGAGACAAAGAAACGCCTCTTCTGCCTGCTGACCCCTCCCTCCTTTAATTAGGCCCAAATGGAAGTTCAGGGACCAATAAAAGAGGCAACATTTAAAAAAAATTGCGGGGACTTTTTGCCTGGAGTTTTTACTGAAGTGCAGAGTTTGCGATGTATTTGTGCATTGCAAAATGCTGGAGGCTCTGGTGAAAGAAATTTGGTTTTGGGAGAATTAAAAAAAATGAAATGAAAATATTTTGGTGCTGTAATTTAGGCATGGCTTGAAGAGCAGGTCTTGAACCCTGGGAGGGCGTCAGGAGAATCCATTTGAAGATACATGTGCGTGTCATTGGCATGCTCATAAAAGGATATGCCAAGACCTTTAAGAAAGCCTCTAAATGGTTCAACATGGGGATTAAGCACAATGGGTTCAAGTATTGAAACCTGTGGGACACCATATGACACAGGAGTATGCGTACAGAGGGATTATTTTATTTTATGTGCTGAGTGAGAGATGTGATAGATGATTAAACCATTTTAATACCATTCCACTGAAATCCTCCTTGCCTCTGAGTGTGTCTAAGAGGATATGGTAGGCTATTGTCTCCAAGACTGCTGTAAGATCTATCAGGATGAGAATCCAAGGGCAGCCTTCATCAAAGATACAGTGATGTAACTACTATGAAACAGTCCACAAGTTAATTCACTTGGATGTTGATTTATTATTCAATTTTGGGCTAAATATAAATACCTTTCAATAATTTCTGAGATCAAGGGGTGGCAGAAAACTGGATGGTAGCTTTCAACATTTCAGTCGAGGTTCTGTTTTTTTTAGGAGTGGCTTGGCATTTAGGTCAAGATACTGGCAGAGTTTGAGGTAATTTGGAAAGAGCTGGTTTGAATATGAAGTGGGCTTGGTATCTTAGACAGCAGGGGAAGGACTTTATTGAATAAAGAAAATTTATTCAATGTAGTCATCACTATGGAGATGTTTGAGATGTGTGGATTCCATGCTTGAGTTGGATAATACTTCCATGATTTTGTTAATTTTATTTGCAGTATAGATCCTATCAGATTTTGACAATTGTATTGTAGAAAAAAGAAGAATTATTTTTATCTCTAGATTAGTCTGGTCCAGCAGTGGAGCCGTTGGTATTTTGAGATCTGATGAATTCAAAAAGTGTTTTAGGTCTGTTTAGTTGAGGAATTTAGGCAGAAAACTTTTGCTGAGACAATAGATGTTTGTTGACTTTTTGTTTTGATTGGTGGCTTTCAGCTTTGTAGACAGAGCATCTTTTGATGCTCACATTTGAGGAAAACCACTTAGAAAGTTTGCTTTTGCTTAGAGTTCTCCTATGCGGAAAAGCACGTTTGTCAGTGAAGGAGAAGATTTGTGTAATTGGTGACCAAAGTTTGGTCAAGTGAGCAGGAGATCTAAATTCTCAAATAGTCTTTGTCTACCTTTCTTTAGTCTCTAGTTCAGTTGTCTCTATTGTTGTGAACTTAAGGATTACATTTTTACATGGACATCGAGATTGGAATCAGGAAATTATCAGGCCAATCAATGCTAATGATGTTAGAGATGTGAATGGAGTCTTGATTGCAAAGATAGGATCAATTATTGAGCCCTTACCATCAGTGGGTTTGAGGCAGTGTCGTGTGAGGCTGTTGGTTGTGAGGGAAGACGCTGCAGTGTCTCCGGTTTAATCCACCCAGTAAAGAAGTCTCTTAAGAAACAAAACGTCAAAAGGGATGAGGAGGCTTGTGGTAATAAGTTCAATATGTTCAGTTATAAATAGAGGAGTTACTATCAGGGGGTGAATTACGGCAAACCTCTTTTTGGTGATAGTGGGAAAGGTGAAACTCGGCATGGAGAAACTTAAATTATGAGAAAGGTAGAGTGAATCTGCACCATTATAGCCTGCCTTAATTGATGATGTCAACCCCCTTCCTGTTTTGCGGCAATGACCCTATCTAATAATTTAGTATTAAAGGCATTACGAGAATGCCTTCGAGTGAATGGAATGATGCCTTAGGTAAATGGGGAATAACTACAACACTTAGATAAGGGGATGGAACACCAGACGTACTTGAACAGCATTAGAGTGCTGGCCTTACAAAGAACTGTGTGTATTATTTGTTTGTGCCATATTTTAGTTTGGATTTGTTTATAAATACTACTTTTTCATAAAAGCAAGTATCTGGCTTGATATTCATTTATTGGGGTTGCTGAGCATGTTTTGAGTTGGTGAGCCTGTGTACATCTTGCATCTACCTTCCACAGAGAAACCTTAGAGTACTTAACCCATGCTCCCACTGAGAGTCAAGTGCTTACTTAGTCTAGTTACTCGGGGCTCATAGTAGGTCGGGCATTGCAACATCAGCAATAAAAGGCCACAACCTCCATAGTTGGGTCCAATAGCTCCTGCTTGCCCCGTGGCCCTCTGAAAGGGGTTCTGACAATCAAGCATTATCTGCTGGACTACAGTGTATGCTTTTGATGTTCTCTGTATAATACACAATAATCGTAGGACATTGCAGAATTGCTGATACAAGGAGTTCAAGCATGTGGCAATTGAGGACTATTTTCAAATGTCTCTGTGGTGGCAGTTCTGAGGCCAATGAAGGCTACTGGGAGGGAAAAGAACGTAAACCTTGAAAAAGGACAGTGGAGGGTGTTTGGTAGCAGTGATGTGATGTTAAATTTGTAATCAGACGAGGCAGCCAGGAGTGTTTGAAGGAGATTACCTATTCAGGTATGGGATTGAGACTAGGAGCGGATTTGCATATTAGAATGAAGATGAAGCATTGTAATCTGTGGTATACCTTATACCACGCAGACTAATGTGTGTAGTGGTAGTAAAAGGGGCCTTCTAACCACCCAGTATTCAATAGCAAAGTGAAAAGAGTCTTATGGAGCGACAGAGAGAGGAATGACAATTCAATGCCATCAGCACAGAGGTGGTAAGAGAAACCTTGCAAAGAGATGACATCAGAGGGACTGATGGTGTGTTTCAAGGAAAGACATGGACAAAGTCTTATGGAACGCCCACGGGTACCGAGGATGGAACAGGCTGTGTCCAAAGACTGCAGCATCATTGTTGTCAAATGAATGCTGTGAGCAACATATATGAACAGATATGACTGGTGTGAACAGGTCATGAAAGTTGTCTGGAAAGTATGTAAGTGACGAGGGGCCGGATAACTCTTTCAAAGACGAGCCTCACTACCAAGTTTGGATCTGATAGGCCAAAGGTTTTAAACCATCATCTTCATCCTGTGCTTTCAGCAGAACATTACTTTGTGAATGACCCAACAACACAAGACCCCAAAAAATAATCATTACACTCAACAAAAGCTGTGTGCTAGAAACAGTTGAATGAACAGCTGCAGCTTCAGCTTAACTGGGTTTCAGCCTCTTGAAATGTAGAACTTCATCCTAGCAGTTTCTGGTCCATGAGCAATGTTCGCTCCGTTCATTACTCATATTTAAAAAATTTGTTGAAACTTTAAAAAATGTACTCAAAGAGAAAATGTGTGAAATTACGCGTTTTCTTCTGGACAACTTGTACTGTAGCAGTTTACTCTAGGGGTGGAATTGCATGCTGTGTTAACAGGTTTATTCCAGTACTAAATGGAAGGTGTATTATGTTTTTATGCTTGATTTCATGGTGTACAGAATGTACCAGAACTAAATAGCATCAGCATATTTTCTTCGAATGACAGAAACCTAGACAGACAAGGAAAAATAACATATCCAAAGCAACAGAAACCTCACCTTCCAAGAACACATTGGCAGGAAATTCAAGGAACTTTGGTGCCATAATTCCTTTCATAAATCGATTTTATAAAGTTGAAACCCTGGCCCTTTCATACCGGGGGTGATGAAACGTTATGCTCGACGCCCTACCTGGCATGATTCTGGCACCACTCAAAGCCATCCTATATGCTGTGGCACGCCCCATCAAGGGCTTGAAGAAAACTGACCACATTGCCCTAACACAGAAGGGACCACATTGGCTGCCCCTTAAGGCCTGCATCATCTTCGAGGCCAGCTACACGCCCAACACTGATATCCCCACTTACATGTCCAAGAAACTGCAACTAACCACCTCATCAGCATACAGCATCACACTAGGTGACATGACCCAGGAATTCTGGGGATGAAAATGTGCAAGATGGAAATAAATGAGAAGGCGGGAAAAAAGAGCTTAAAGAAACATTCCTAGCCTATAGAAGAGAGACACGAGGGAGACTAACTATGCATTATCCCACCCTCGTATTTTACCAGCAATTAAATCTCAAAAATGGTTTTCAGGCGTATTTGGATGAAGTTACAAAAACCTCCCATCGTTTTGTCCTGACACACCTAAGGCTAGGGATAACTCACCACCTCGTGGCATTCCCGATTATGAAAAGAAGCACTAGCACTGCATGCCCATGCGACAATATGTCCAAACAAAGTTCCAGTCATTTTTTAATGTTCTGTAAATTTTATTACTTTTTAAGGAAATTTTATCTGAAACCATTGTTTTTAAAATATCATGTTCGGTCCATGAAAAATGCTATGAGGCTTGTATCTACATTGGAAAGTCCGGATATTTGTTTTTTTGTAGCATCCTATATTTTAAAATATATTGCTGCTAGGAAATCTATTACTTTTTAAACATGATATGGTAGAATTAATTTGCCTAATCTATGATAACTTGCACTTCATGCATAATTTGCACATAAAAAGGAATTCTAGTAGGCATATGACACTTTATAGCGCCATTTGCACATTGCATATAACGTCAGTAATTGTACATTTTATAGTGTTTTGCACATAGTATATAATGTTAGAACTGCTGCTTATGACTGCACTAGTAGGATATGCTCAAAATGTGTATCCTATTAGCACTAGACACTTTATTGCGAAATGTGCACTCTCTGCCTAAACAGCCAAGCATAAGTAATTATTTTTATGGTTTGACTGTTATATATATATATATATATATATGACATTACAAGAACTGTATAATTTTGTAAATTGTTTTGCGAATTTTTGCACAGAGATAATATACATGGACTGTTTTCATGAATTGTTTCTCATGCTATGCTCCATTTGATTCAAACAATGTCATGGTGGTTGCAAATGTGTTTTTATTTTGCTTATATGGTTGTATCACAAACCGAATAAAAGCTTTTGAACTGAACTGAGAAGGCAGGCCTTCTCCGTCTAAGCTCCCAGGATGTGGAACAGCATCCTCTCTGACATCTGAACCACTCCATTGCTCGTGCAATGTAGAAGGAAACTGAGGACTCATATATTCAAGGACTACTATCCCCTCTCACAATTGGGACACACCTGCTACCTGCCTCCCTGTAAGCAATCTTGAACCGTACAACTGGCTTCCATCCGTCGTTCAGCACTCCGTTGATTCTTTGCTAGGCTCTGTGCTTTACAAATATCCTTGCATGCAGACATGCATGCAAACACAATAATGAATGAATAATTAATTTGCAAAAGCCCATTCCTAGTGAAGCCACGTGATCATACATTGAATCGCAGGGGAAGATACCAGACAATAAGCAGCGCCTATGTACGAAGGTAGATAGCCACATACATCTCACAGGGTTGTGAGGCTGATTGGAGGAGACCACATAACCTGAACCACACACAAGTCAAGAGAATTATTTTTGCAAGGTGTACAGGTCTGTACAGAGGGTCTTAGGCATTACTTGACCCTCTGTTCCCCAACCTCTCAGTCTTCCTGCCACCTGGGGCTAGAGGAGAAACATGTATGCTTAATGGGAGCTGGAAAGCAAGACAGTATTATGTTCTAACTGATAAGAAGGTGGCCATCTTAGAATGGGTTACATGCTCGACTCCCAATTGATTTCGATTGGTGATCGTTTTAAGGTTATTCTAATAATATGCCTCACTATTAAAATGGGGTGCAATATTTGCAGTGCCTGGCCATCATTTTGAATTTAATGGGGCCAGACACAAATAAGTCAGAATGAACACAATTGACGTGTGTTTAGGAGGATGGAAGACCAAATAGCAACATGTATTATGCTTCCATGATATAGATATTGTGTGTTAGAGAGATAGAGGTGCTTGTTTTGCCAGTTGTCATGTGGTACATACTTTATGTGTCTCAAGGAATCTTGTACTGAAACTGGCTGACTGCCTCCTGTTCTGTATGAACTGCTCAGGCATGTTGTGCACTCTGGCACTGCCAGGTTGGCATACTTAAAAGGGACAGGGAATGGGCCGTGTTTAGGTCGAGCCTGCAAAAGTGCACGTGCTGCATGCCCTCGGTTACAAGATGAATGGTTTACAATAAAGTGCTTGGAGCCCACCCATTGCTTACCATTTGCTGGCTTCAGTGTCATCCTTCGAATGCTAACTTTTAAGATTCCCTTTTTCATTTTCATTCAGCAGTCTGTGAGAGTGCATGTGTTTTCTAGCTCTCTATCTATTGTGCTGCCTGCTTCACAGCTCAGATACCTCCCGCCATGCATGCTTTATTGCTCTCCACCCATGCCAGCTTGCCTATAATAGCACAACAACAAGAATATTTTTCCTCAGATTTGGCTGAAGAGCAGACTTTAAAGGTTGTTTTTGTTTTATCTAGTATGTTTCAAAATTGCATGAAAGCAAAAGCTTTGGAACACAAAAGCTTTCAGGGCACTTGGGGAAGGGTCTTTTGCTGCATTCACTCAGCTGCTGCCTGAGGCAGAAGGTGTACTTAATACAACACTTCTCCTGGAGGCCAATGAATCTGCTCCCTAAGCGACTGCAAAGGAGCACATTTCTGAATCCTGTGGAAAGTAAATCAGTCCTTGGTAAACATGTTCCTTTACATTCTGCCTTAAACTTTTTGAATTCCATTCAGAGTTTCTAGACTGAAAAGTAGTTGAAAAATAAAGCCATGCCATTTATAAAGATAGAAAACATTGAATTCAATATACAGTTTTGGCATATCATGAGATATGTGCTTACTTTTCCTCCAGCATTATGTGTTTTATTGTTTTACTCTTTTTAACAATATAGGTAAACATTGGCAAAATGCCAACATCTCACAATATCAAGGCAAGACCTATTGCCTTTGCCAATGCTTCTTTTAATGTAACCATCCATACCATGACTTTTTGATAATTTTGAGAACATATTATATTTTGTATTTATGTTTATTTCATTGAAAATTGATTATTTTGTTTATTTATTTGTTGTGGTCAGATTGTCTTTATGTTTCTAATTTTGATATGGTTTCATTCCGCCAGAGTATTTTCTAGGATGGTGTTTCTTCAGAAGGTGTTTAGTCAGGAATGGTTCACCGTAATAGGATTCTTTATGTTATGTTTTCGAAGACATGAGGAAGATCTGTACATTGCATACTATCCAATATAGATTTAGTTTTTGTAACATATGCACATCCACAAGTTCGGTGACCCCATGCAAATAAAGTCGATTTCATTTAGGTATAAGAGAATGTGCCTCAAAGTGGATGATTATAATTCCTATGTAGGACGCTCATGTTTTAAAGCTGCAGTTATTTATTGGTGTAGAATGTCGCTGCATTTTTTAGCACTAACAGAAGTGCTTTAAATGGAAATATAGAAGTGCAGACACTCACTCTCTCATTAATTATATTCCAGCAGTGCTGAGTAGTGCAGGTGCTATAATTTCCAAATGAACGAAGTTCAGGTACTCATTCCCAGGCATTACCTCCCCATTTAAAGAGCTAGTCACCCATGTACTGAAAGGTACACAGTCAAAATATCGAGTTGAAAATTTCGACCTACCAAAATATCGTGTTTAAAATTTCGAAGGTACAGAATATCGATGTCAAGAATATCGTAGGACAGAATATTGACCCTGAGGTAAGTAATATCGAATTCATTTATATCGATGTAAGTAATATCGAAGTTAGTAATATCGATAGCATATATATCGATGTAACTAATTTCGATGTTATTAATATCGATATTTGTATTATTTTTTAGATTTTTATTATGTATCTGTTATATGTTTTTGTAAAGTATTTAAATTAATTTATATTATATGTGTATTATTTTTATATATTAATACATTTATTTTTAAGTAAATTATATGTTTTAGTACCGGAGCGGGTTGTGGGTTTATAGGGGAATAGGGTGGGAAGTAATTTAATTGTAATAATTAATTGGTAATTCATTATTTTAATTGATAAATTAATTATTTAATTGGTAATTAATGTTAATTTTTATTAAATGTTATGTTTTAGTACCAGAGCGGGTTGTGGGTTTATAGGGGAATAGGGTGGGAAGTAATTTAATTGTAATTATTAATTGGCAATTCATTATTTTATTTGATAAATTAATTATTTAATTGGTAATTAATGTTAATGTTTTATTAAATGTTATGTTTCCATACCAGAGCGGGTTGTGGGTTTATAGGGGAATAGGGTGGGAAGTAATTTAATTGTAATTAATTAATTTATTTATTTAATTATTAATTGGCAATTCATTATTTTGATTGATAAATTAATTATTTAATTGGTAATTAATGTTAAGTATTATTAAATGTTATGTTTTAGTACAAGAGTGGGTTGTGGGTTTATAGGGGAATAGGGTGGGAAGTAATTTAATAGTAATTATTAATTGGCAAATAATTATTTTATTTGATAAATTAATTATTTAATTGGCAATTAATGTTAATTTTTATTAAATGTTATGTTTTTGTACCAGAGCGGGTTGTGGGTTTATAGGGGAATAGTGTGGGAAGTAATTTAATTGTAAATAATTACAATTTTTTATGTGTAATATATTTTGTAAATATTTATAAATTGGCATTCCCTACTGTTGAACCCTTTGGAGTTGGAATAGTAATTTTTCTCCCTACGCTATCCAACGCTTTCCCTACTGTTGCACCCTCTGGAGTTGGAATAGTAATTTTTACCCATATGCTATCCAACGCTTTCCCTACTGTTCCACTCACTGGAGTTGGAATAGTAATTTTTACCCATACGCTATCCAACGCTTTCCCTACTGTTCCACTAACTGGAGTGGGAATAGTAGTTTTTACCCACCCGTTATCCAACGTTTTCCCTACTGTTGCACTCTCTGGAGTGGGAATAGTAATTGTTACTCTTATGCTATCCAATGTTTTCCCTAATGTTGCACTCATTGGAGTGGGAATAGTCATTTTTACATACCCGCTATCCAACGCTTTCCCTACTGTTCCACTCACTTGAGTTGGAATAGTAGTTTTTACCCACCCGCTATCCAATGTTTTCTCTACTGTTGCACTCTCTGGAGCGGGAATAGTAATTTTTACTTTTACGCTATCCAACGCTTTCAATACTGTTGCACCCTTTGGAGTTGGACATTATTTTTTACCCATACGCTATCCAATGCTTTCCCTACTTTTCCTCTCACTGGAGTTGGAATAGTAATTTTTACCCTTACGCTATCCAACGCTTTCCCTAATGTTGCACTCTCTGGAGTGGGAATAGTAATTTTTCCCCCTACGCTATCCAATGTTTTCCCTACTGTTGCACCCTCTGGAGTTGGAATAGTAATTTTCCCACCTACACTATCCAACGCTTTCAATACTCTTGCACCCTTTGGAGTTGGAATATTATTTTTTACCCATACGCTATCCAATGCTTTCCCTACTGTTCCACTCACTGGAGTTGGAATAGTAATTTTTACCCTTATGCTATCCAACACTTTCCCTAATGTTGCACCCTCTGGAGAGGGAATAGTAATTTTTCCCCCTACGCTATCCAACGTTTTCCCTACTGTTGCACCCTCTGGAGTTGGAATAGTAATTAGCCAATCTACGCTATCCAACTCTTTCCATACTGTTGCACCCTTTGGAGCTGGCATAGTAATTTGTACTCTTACGCTATCCAACGTTTTCCCTAATGTTGCACTCATTGGAGTGGGAATAGTCATTTGTACATACCCGCTATCCAACGCTTTCCCTACTGTTCCATTCACTGGAGTTGGAATAGTAATTTTTACCCACCCGCTATCCAACGTTTTCCCTACTGTTGCACTCTCTGGAGTGGGAATAGTAATTTTTACTCTTACGCTATCCAACGCTTTCCCTAATGTTGCACTCATTGGAGTGGGATTAGTCATTTTTACATACCCGCTATCCAATGCTTTCTCTACTGTTCCACTCACTGGAGTTGGAATAGTAATTTTTACCCACTCGCTATCCAATGTTTTCCCTACTGTTGCACTCTCTGGAGTGGGAATAGTACATACCCGCTATCCAACGCTTTCCCTACTGTTCCACTCACTTGAGTTGGAATAGTAATTTTTACCCACCCGCTATCCAATGTTTTCTCTACGGTTGCACTCTCTGGAGCGGGAATAGTAATTTTTACTTTTACGCTATCCAACGCTTTCAATACTGTTGCACCCTTTGGAGTTGGAATATTATTTTTTACCCATACGCTATCCAATGCTTTCCCTACTTTTCCACTCACTGGAGTTGGAATAGTAATTTTTACCCTTACGCTATCCAACGCTTTCCCTAATGTTGCACTCTCTGGAGTGGGAATAGTAATTTTTCCCCCTACGCTATCCAATGTTTTCCCTACTGTTGCACCCTCTGGAGTTGGAATAGTAATTTTCCCACCTACACTATCCAACGCTTTCAATACTCTTGCACCCTTTGGAGTTGGAATATTATTTTTTACCCATACGCTATCCAATGCTTTCCCTACTGTTCCACTCACTGGAGTTGGAATAGTAATTTTTACCCTTACGCTATCCAACACTTTCCCTAATGTTGCACTCATTGGAGTGGGGATAGTCATTTTTCTCCCTATGCTATCCAACACTTTCCCTACTGTTGCACTCTCTGGAGAGGGAATAGTAATTTTTCCCCCTACGCTATCCAACGTTTTCCCTACTGTTGCACCCTCTGGAGTTGGAATAGTAATTAGCCAATCTACGCTATCCAACTCTTTCCATACTGTTGCACCCTTTGGAGCTGGCATAGTAATTTTTACTCTTACGCTATCCAACGTTTTCCCTAATGTTGCACTCATTGGAGTGGGAATAGTCATTTGTACATACCCGCTATCCAACGCTTTCCCTACTGTTCCATTCACTGGAGTTGGAATAGTAATTTTTACCCACCCGCTATCCAACGTTTTCCCTACTGTTGCACTCTCTGGAGTGGGAATAGTAATTTTTACTCTTACGCTATCCAACGCTTTCCCTAATGTTGCACTCATTGGAGTGGGATTAGTCATTTTTACATACCCGCTATCCAATGCTTTCTCTACTGTTCCACTCACTGGAGTTGGAATAGTAATTTTTACCCACTCGCTATCCAATGTTTTCCCTACTGTTGCACTCTCTGGAGTGGGAATAGTAATTTTTACTCTTACGCTATCCAACGCTTTCACTAATGTTGTACTCATTGGAGTGGGAATAGTCATTTTTACATACCCGCGATCCAACGCTTTCCCTACTGTTGCACTCACTGGAGTTGGAATAGTAATTTTTACACTTACGCTATCCAACGCTTTATCTAGTGTTGCACCCTCTGGAGTTTGAATAGTAATTTTTACCCTTATGCTATTCAATATTATTTATATTTATTTATGTATTTAAGATGTTACATAATGTTGTATTTAATTAATTTTAAAAATATTGAAAGTATATTTAATTGGTATTTATTAAATATAATTATGTATTATTATTTATGTTATTATTTTATGAGTGTTGATGTATTTTTAAATTGTAGTATTTGTTAATATTTTATAATTATTTAGGAAATAATGTATATATTATAATTATTTAAGTATATATTATATATTTAATTAAATGTTTAATAGTAAATATGTATTATTTATTCATTTTAAACATTATAACACATTTTAACATAAGTTTAAAATATATATAAGTACTATTTACTTAATTTTACCTTTGTTTTAAAAAAACTATATTTTTAATTACGATATTTTTAACATCGATATTTTTTTTCTCGATATTTTTGTACTTACCATGTTGTAGATAGGGTGTCGATATACTTGCCTTCGATATTCCAATGTCGATATTTTGTCTGTCGATATTTTCAGCCTCGATATTCTGTCAGAGATCCGTACTGAAATTGTTTGCTTTGGATGGGCTCTTAATGTATTGCTATTAGTACTGGATGACCTGCCATAAAAGTGCAGCCATCTGTTGTTTTTTTATTGATAACTTTACAAATGTATATGATATTGTAGACTGACTGAGCTTTACCTTTCCCAACCACCCCTGTCCCACTCCCACTCGCAAATACATACCGTGAGGTGGTAAATCTTTAAAATAACGTTCAGATTATGCTAGTACTGACAGT
Source organism: Lissotriton helveticus (assembly GCF_964261635.1). Lineage (NCBI taxonomy): Eukaryota > Metazoa > Chordata > Amphibia > Caudata > Salamandridae > Lissotriton > Lissotriton helveticus. Next base: position 1,009,403,247 of record NC_136071.1, on the reverse strand, counting down.
TTGTGATATTGTGTGACTTGATTAGTCTTAAATATGGTAGAAAGTACCTAGAAAAAAGTTTGAAAGGCAAAATTGTGAAAAGAAAAAACTCAAACATTAACGTGTGATGTATAGTTAGAGGGTTTGAGCCCTGTCAGTGGAATTAAAATACTGTGAAAAATAAATGTAAAATGTGTTCTTTATTTAGCAGCTAATTTGCCTCATCCTCTTTTAATCCTTGGTAACATGTAGCCAAAAGCTTCTTTTCATACTTTAGAACGTGAATTTATTCACCCGACTGATGGCTACAGGGTGCCTTTTCTGCAACTGACTGTCCCATTCCGCATAAAAGGGCTTAAGCAGAGCTCTAGTGAGACTGAAGTGCCTGGCAGTTCAAGTGTTTCTTTTCTTCTGAATTTGTAAAGTGCATTGGTACTCATTGATGTAATATGTTGAGTGATGGCAGTGGTTTTGGAGAAAAGCCAGCACCTCTGCTTAGTTTGCAATTTGTATAATGCAAAATGCCCTTTAGCTTGCTCAATGTCAAGCACTGTGCCATCCACAGTGCCACTCAGTACATAGGGGTATTTCCTTTATACACATTAAACATATGGTGAAGCCTCTTAAAGTAACAATCTCCATACGAAATCCAAAGTCAAGCAACTTCCAGCTCACATCCCGAAAAGTAGGCTTTTCGGGATGTGAGCTGGAAGTTGCTTTACTTATTGTTTTGTCTGGAATTAAATACATCACTGACTAATGATAGTCAGCATGGACTTTTTTGTGTTGTGCTCTGTCAAAGAATTGTAATACTCATTGATGTGTCTAGGTTTGAAATCTGTCAAAGTGGAAGTGTTATACCCACATAACCAGGTATTTAAGTGCTTCCAAAAAAGGAGAAGATGACTGTGGAGGCTGGTGGGGAACAGTGACGGGGCATTGGGGGTAGAAAAAATGATGAAAAAGACTTACCTAAGGGGCACCAGCCACTGCCTCTCCTCCATCCGCGCTGTATCCTGCCTCCCAGAAGCACCCAGGCTCTCATAGCCAATCACGACGCTGCCTTACAGCAGCCTTGTGATTGGTCTGAGCACCGTGGCTTAGCGCTCAGAGAGGTACTGGGAGCCTGTGCTTGTTCTCCAGCCATGGATGATGAGAAGCACACGTTTCCACCTGGGATCTAAACTTTAAAGATTTGAAAACATTTAGGACCGTATCTATTTATGGCTTTAAGGAACATACATAAGCTCTTTAATGATCCTTGTTAAGGGTAGGCAGAGCAGTTTGGCCAGATGGCCACAAATGTGAGCTGTGCCTAGAAAATCAAGAGGGAGCTGCGGCACAACATCCTGGAGGGGCTGAAAGAGGTTCAGAAGATAGTTCAGCAGCTCAAGGTACAAAGAATGACAATAATCCAATTCCACAGTGTCAAAAAAAGGAAAGCTAAGCAGTCCAGGGAGTCTGTACATTTATGGTGACTCACAATGGGTATGGGAAGGGAAGAACAGAGAAAACTATCTTATCTTGGGTGAAAAACTAATGGATTCCTTCCATTTCAGCGTCAGACTAACCTATAGGTCAACCAGGCAGTGCCCAACAGCGTGGTCTGACAGGTCAGCATATGGCCCAGTGTTTTGGCGGTCTGTGGGCCTCGTTTATGGCCTGCTGGATCAGTCTTTACTGTTAACTTCCCTGATATTAAAACAAACATCTTCTATGTCTTGCATAACACTTATACAGTGCAGCTTTACAAGTTCAAAAGTGCACCAGATTTGCAAAAATAGGCCACATTTTAAGCTTTCTAATACATTGATGGGGGCCACTTCTATTTTGAGGACCAGGTCTATTTTCTTTCCCAGTCCAACCCTTACCCGTTTATTGTAACTTGGCAAGAGCGTGTAGGCTAAGAAAGGGCAGATTTGAGAAGAATGTTGGTGTCATTGTGAGATTATAGTTTTTCAATCATTTGTTTAGAAGAATGATCAATTTAGTATAGTTTTAGTGAATTGAATTTTCCATTGTACATACTGGGAAGGTAACACACTTAGTAAAGTAATCTATTCAGGATTTGTTTTCATACAGTTAATTAAGTGACAAAGTTGTGGAATGTGTGCCACAGACAAGTACAACCAACTAATTCCTGGCCCTACAACCTTTAATTTTAATTAAAAAACCTAATGCAAATAAGAATGTACACCAGAAGGTCGCTGGCAGACCCCCAAGTGATGTGACTGATCCGTTTATAAGTCTTTTGTTACTTTAGATGAATTATTACACGGAGATGTTAACATGATTACATTATTAGTCTCTTTTATTTATTCAATTTACTGGAAGAAGAAGGTTTCATCCTACTCCACTGCAAAATCACAGTTCCAAAGATGATGTGAACACCTAGAACAACCCTCAGCCCATCTTCTCTTGGCCACACCAACACCACAGAGAATCACAACCTCCAAACTTCAGGAGGGCTACAATGAAGTAAGACCATGGCAGCAGCCCACACACTGCACCCATTAAAAGACAGTTATCAAGTGGGTTTCATGTTGAACTCACACAAAATACTCCCACTGAACTCAGAAATTCTGTGTGTTGCTTTGGCCATTCACCTTCGTCCATGGTACTCAGAAGTAACGCAGTTGTAGCCAATGGAACCCCAGCCAACATAACATTATCCACGTGCCTCTGCAGTAGTTAAGACGCCTAGATTCTGGATAAAGTCTTCACCCTCTCCTCCCTGGCATCAGCAACCCTGTTATTATTTGGGATCTGGTCCACACCCGTTTTCTACATACAGCAGGCGCACGCTGGCAATGTTGGAAACCAGCTCCACCTTGCACTGCTTCTTCATTTAATTATGTTTAATTTAGCAGGTGCCATAAAACAGGTGCAAATCATGCTCAAATGCCACTTTGTACTGTACATTAAGCGTACCCTTGCACGGGTTTTGGCACGTTTGGCAATGCACACACAATGAGATTAACATCTACTAATATCCTTATAATCACATAATTTTAAGCCATGAAGATAAAAAGTTAACCTCCCTCTCACCCACCATCAGCCCACATCCCTTGACTCTTTCCGGCCTTCAACCTGGCATTTATCTCGTTACATAACTGCAAATTGAAAATATTAAAAACCTTTACTCATCTGTGTCCTTAAGGTTGTCTATGCTGAGATTTAACTCCTGTAGCAAGTTCCTCATCTCAATTCTTCACAGTGATATGTTTGTCAATTTATCAAAACCACATGTTTGGGGATGGATTTCTTTCTTCCTTCATTTTTTATCCTATCCTTTGAATCTTCAAGATAAGGCTCATGTGTCCGTTTGTCTTTTCCTCATTTCACAGGCATAAGAGGCTTCAGCCGATGTTGCTACCCTCTGGTGCCTATTTGTTATTAAATAATTTATACTTCCTTTTAATTAATTCTCAAAAAATAAAGTCTTTGTTGCTCTAATTTAATTCTGTTATGGTAGAGCTACATGCATTCCCTAGTTTTCTAGCCTTGGTGCAGAGAGGTCACAGTGGGCATGATTCTTCTAGTATCATCAACATTTACTATATAACTACGAGTTTCCTGGACTGTCCTGAATTGACACCAAGAGGAAGGATATGACCCCAGCTTACAGAAGTTATGTTCTCGGAAGGTTTCAACATGCACAGTTTGCAAAGGAATGTAAGATTAATTTACATGACTTTCTTTCCAGGAATAGTGGTTGGTGCTCATTTATTTGATTTCAGTTTTAAGCTGTCTCACAAAGTCTGCTATTTGTACTTCACCCTAAGGTTGATCATTTTCTAATGCATATATTTAAGTATGCAAATAACTTACTTCTATCTCTGCCACCACACTGCTGGAACCCCAAAACTTCAGAAGTCACACTTCCTTCACCACTTTAATAAGGAAATGTGAGAAGGATCATTTCGAAATTTTTAAAAGCGAATTTTGATTACAACACTACAACAAGCTAAATATATAGTAGCATAGGTGGGAAGCCATCTTACTTGACATAAAATAAAATGCAGGGTAAAAGGAAAAGGGCCGCTTTTTCATGGAGGACCCATGGAAGTCCAGCTCTCTGTAGCTTCTCCTAATCTAATGTGCATTCTACTACCAAAACCACAACAGAAGACCTGGAAAAGAGCATCTAACTTTAAAAAATCAGACAAATGGGGGAAAGGGGGAGAAAACTGTGTAAAATGTGAAGGTTGCCAGCATACTGTGAGGTGGTGGTCCTCCCCTGATAAAATGCTTAGGAACATAAGCGTGGTGATAATTGTCAAATTTCTTCCTTAAAATGTTTTTTCTTTATCACTAATTGTTGAGCCTTTAAGACAGGGGAGCTATGCGTGTTCCTATGATCATATCTAAATCATTCAGTGGGTTCTTCAAGTTGATCAATTAATGAGTATTTTCCTGGTGGGTTGGTGGTATCAATTAAGGGGATCCATTGCAAAAGAATATCTTTAAGCATAAAGGGAAAATGATGAATCTGGTGCAAATCAAGCCAATTGGAAACTAAAATAGTAGAAAATGTCACACAACTTCGACTGGTTGCTTCTTATGATGAACCAGCTAGAATAAAAGCCATGCAGAGGATATATGGAGTTCACGCTAGATGAGAAGAGACATTAGTTGTACTTAGATAGTTTAGGTTACAAATTGTTATGTATTCTTTACACTGCTAAATTAAAAAAAAAAAAAACTACATCGATCAAAACTGTGGCCCCTGTTATTATCTTTGGGGGTGAAGCCAGCACTAGTCTCTTTTTTGGCAGATGTTCATAGGGACATGTTGGGCTCCATCAGATATACAAGTGAGGCTGCGTGTATGAAGAATTTCCTTATTTTCCGTGGAGTCCACCAGGGATTTATCCTCGCCCCATTCTTGTGGTAAACATTGTTTACAACTATGTTGATACACCATATGCCATTATAGTGACCTCATTGTTACATCGAATACCATTACTTTTTTTTTTCTTTTTTTTAATTGATTTTATGCAAGGAACAAGCAGGATACAGAGAGAAAAATACAAAAAAAGTAACCAGTAGACAAAGCATGTATATAATACAATCAGATATGTTCGAAAAAAATGAAGAAAAGAAAAAAGACAATATAAACACAACGAGTCATAAATAATACTCTACAGAGGAAAAAGAAAAACCAGGCAACAAGATTTCATTGATTTAAATTCAGTCAATTATAGGGGCCCATATTTTTAACCCTCTAGTCCTTTTACGAATGGTCTTAGTTTTAAGTATAGCAACTTCAAGATTATACATAGATAACAACTGAGCCCTCCAAGTAGAAAATAGCGGAGGATCAGGAGATATCCATTCTTTAGAAATACAAGCACGGAGCACCGCCATACATATAAATAAAAAGGCAGAGCGTTCCTCCAATCTACACAGAACTTCAGAGTCTGTGCCGAACAGAACCAGCTCCACTGAGATAACAATTGAGGGATCAATTATTTCTTTCAAAAACTCTCGAATAGACGTTAATAAACCAACCAACTTAGAACATGAGAAAAACATATGTTGCGTATCTGCAGCATAACAGCCACATCTACTACAATTGGTTCCGGTGCCAGTGCTCCATTTAGACACTTTCCTCGGGGTGTAGTACATATCGTAGAGAACCATATAATGTTGAGCCCTCATTCTACCCGAGATCAGTACAACATTCGCTAACGAGATCAAGGAATGAAGTTCAATTATCTGAACATTAAGTTTGGTTTTCCATTTCTCTTGAAGTTGCTCCAGATCGTCTGGGAGTAGGGAGATTAATTGAGAATAAAAAAAACCAATTGAGAGCCCCTTTCCCAGCCCCTCTATCAAAGGAAATAGCTTAAATCGTACATCGTATTGACCCAGTTGTCCATAATAACTACGAATTTGTAAGAACTTAAAAAAGTCCTTCTTTTGTATGCCAAATTTGCGTTGTAACTCTATAAAGGATAATGATTGACATTCATGAAACATATCTCCTAGATTATTAATCCCATACTGATACCAGTTTCTGGTTACAGAATCCCGAAAGATAGTTGGAAGGATTCCTACTGCCTCATAAGGAGTATATCGATTTATTTGAGGTAGACCTATGAACCTCTTAATTTGCTTCCAGATTGAAAACGCCGCGACAAGGACCTTAAACTTGTTTTTTTTTATAATAGCTGGGTTCCAGTATTTTCAGAAAACACCCATTGGCCTCTTCTCCTATAACAAATGTATATATTGAGGGATGATGACACGGTAAAAGCTTACATTTTTTGCCAACAACTAAAGGGAAAATAAATTGCAAGGCTGATGCCCAATAATAGAATAAAAAGTATGGGATACCCCATCCCCCAATGGACCTGGGAAGTACCTTTTTTTTGTAGGCCCTTCTATTCCTTTTAAAGCCCCACAAAACTCTGGAAGAGATATTTTCAAGTCTTTTAAAACAGCCAGAGGAGAATTCTAATGGGATAGATCTAAATAAATAAAGAAATTTAGGTAGTACCATCATTTTTCAGCACATTTGATCTTCCATGTAGTGACAAATGAAGATGGTTAAGGAGCTCTAGGGTAGAGTGGGCTTTATCTAAAACTGGGTTGAAATTGATTTCTGGAATGTTGCTAACTGGGAAGGAAATTTTAATACCAAGATATGTAGCCTCTCTTACGAGAGATATACCTGCCAGCGGATTATCCCCCACATGCAAAATTTGAGTCTTATTCATATTCAACTTATAATCCGCAAGATGGCGGAGACGCGAGTGTCCGAGTAAGGCAGGTCTCCGACGCTCGCCTACATCACCGCTACCCTGACCCTCTGACTCTCTGCATGTACGTACCGGGGGTACCCTGCTTCTACCCGTCACTCGGAGTGCAGATGGCAGCTCCACGCTGAACTTGAGTTTGGGGAAAAAAACTATTTTGAAGAGCTCTGTTGCACGGTTGGAAGCTGCCTGTTCCCGGGCTCCCTCCTCCCCACTCACCTGGCAGTGCTCCTCTGTGGTAATAGTTTCCACCAGTTCAACCTCTTCGCACTCAGGTGTTCTCCGCGATGCCGCTATGTAAAACTTTTCCTGTCCGGCTGGAATTGCTGCCTTGAAACGCCAGCTGATCTTCATTGCTGGACCTCAGTGGCTTTTCACCGGCGTATCCGTGCTACTCAGTGAGTACTGCGTGGGACTGACCTGCTTCGTTTGGGAGCCACAGAGGTGCGCGATCTCAACTTGCTGGGACAGGGACTTGTGTACTTCACTGTATACTAAACCAGGTACTTTTTTCAGGGGTAGAAACGTATCTGGGGGGCAAGCTGCTTTCTGGACCAGGGTGCACCTGGAGTATTCGCTGCAAAACCCGGAGTGGATTACTGCAGTAGTAATAATGAGGCCAAAGAACACTAATGCGAATTTTGAGGCTAAAGGAGCAACCACGAGGGCGGCAGCGGCTGCTAATACCCCGGGGGGGGGGGGGGCAGTTCTAAACACAGATTTCAATCCCAGAGCTCAGAAGAGAACAGAGAGAGGGCAAAGGATGGCGACCTTAGTACTGCTCCTAGCAATGAAGACGTGGTGAACCTTGGATCGACCCCTGTAGCTCTCACTCTCTCGGCCTCTTCTGGAGGGCCTACCATATCGGCCAGCATTAATGGGTCTAATGAGCATTTACAAGGACCCAAACTAACAATTCCTTCGATCTTCAACAAAAATAAGAAACGTAATCAGCTGAAGGAAGACAAGCTATTAGAGCAGCAGCCACCAGAGCACCTTTACTCTAAGGACAACACTGATGCTGAGGCCCCTGCTGGAGTGCTAGAAGGAAACTCTCCTTTGTTATCGGGCACGGTCCCCGACTCATGCAGCCTTGACCTAGCTTCAAAGGTTATCAACAATGATCCAACAATTGATACAACATCCTTGTCGATAACTAGGGATCTTTCTTCATGAAAAAGTAATAGCCATCGATCTGGACTCCTGTGACTCCGGAGGAAAGTTTTACTCCATGTCCGATGTATCGGTGGTCTCGGAGTGGAGGTTAAAGGAGAAAATGCAGAGGTTGATTTGGATTGGGCCGACGACCGTAGCATAGTTGGCTCTACTTGTTTGGAGGAAGAGGAAGAGGAAAACTCCTTGAGCTCGCCTCGGGGTGATAACTCCGTTTTAACTGTCCTGGAGTCTGGTGGTACCTTATCATCTCAGGTCTCAGTGGAGCCGAACTCTTCCTTGGATACGAATGCTGCAGCTTCGAGCCAACTACCTTCATCTGAGGATCGGAATAGCAGTATTCCTCACACCCTCGCTATAATCTATCAGGCCGTCATAACCCATCGGGAGGAGACTAAAGCGGAGAGTCTACGCATTCATGGTGCAGTACGGAAACTGCAGAACTCAGTTCGGCGAATCGATAAAACTAATGCGGAACTTTCCACTAGAGTTGCCGAGGCCGAAAATAGTATATCCACAATTGAGGATGACTTTTCTTCCTGCAAAGCTGAGGTTTCAGCCCTGCATTCTCTGCGAGATGACATTAACCGGAAACTTAGTGACATGGAAAACAGGCCAAGGAGGAATAACCTCCGAATACTGGGTATTCCTGAAGGGGCGGAGGGGCAAAATATCCGTCAGTATGTCATTGATCTTTGTGCAGAAGCATTCCCTGAGCTAAAAGAGTGGGAATGGGAGAGGGAGCTCCAAAGAGTTCATAGGTTCCCCTTCCAGACTCGGGCAGGTCCGAGGGGTGTGGAGAGTAAACCAAGGGCAATTCTTATCTGCCTTAACAATTATTTATTACGGGAGCAGTTATATGATCTTGCTCGCCCCGACCGTAAACGCAGGGCAAAAGGTTGCGAGTTTTTTGTTCGCCCTGACTACTGTCAGGCGACGGTACAGGAAAGGTGGCATCTCCGCCAATTGATTTCCAACTTTCAAAGTAAGGGGGCACAAGCCTTTTTGTTAAATTCTGCCAAACTGAAGGTTATTGCCAAAGAAAAAACATTTTTTTTTACTTCTGAAATTAAGGCAAAAGAGTTCTTGAATACTTTGTAATGATTAGCCAGTGTTTACATTGTGCACTGTAATTCTGTCAACAAGTCTTTTTGCCCTAACTAGCTGATTATCTAAGGTTGTAGTGGGGTTTCTCTGTGTAACGTATCCTCATGTTAATTTGATTTTCTAGTGGCACCTCCATTCTATTTTATTCCTATCTGATGTATCTTTTAACTGTTTTATAAAAATGGAGGATCCACAGCTATTGCAGGGGGGATAGGGGCGGCAGGTGAGCGTCCACACCTTTCTTTCCATCACTTATAGGGACTCTACAGTCCCTTTGCCTCACAGAGGTGGGTTTATTGGGTGGTGGTGGTGGTGGTGAGTGGGGGGGGGGGGTAAGGGTTTTTTGGGGTTGGTGGGGTGGGTTGGGGTTCGAGGGGCAAGGAACAGCAGCTGCAGAGTTTGTTTAGTCTGGAGAGTTTGGATAGTAATTAAGGATCTGAGAATGCAAATGGGACGTTCTAACAATAAAATGTCATTAATCTTCTTTTCTCTCCTCCTTTCTGATAATGGCTAAGTTTCTTATATGTTCCTGGAATGTCTGTGGGCTCAATAATAAGAAAAAAAGGGGGGTCATGGCATTGATCTTAAAGAATATGGCTGTCCAGCTTCTATTTGTCCAGGAAACACACATCGTGTGGAATAACAGGGATTGTCTGAAGGATTTAGGGATTGAAGTTTTGGTGTGTACAAGGCAGGGCTCAACAACTAGAGGGGTCGCGATTTAAAAACAATTTGGTTTGGGAGAGTGTAAACGGGCTAAAGCAGATCCTTATGGAAGATGGGCTATCATTGAACTGCGGGTCAACACTTCTGTTTTTACTGTCTGTTCAATATACTCTTCTAATTTAGATGACCCGGAAATGCTTAACGAGATCAGTATCGAGCTTGCCTTATGGCCCTCTCCTCTCGTGATTTGCGGAGATTTCAATCTCCATTTACCGTCAGATTTTGATATCCGCCACAACAACATCTACTCTGGCAGAAAGCATAAGGTTTTTAAAGCTACAAAGGGGATTGTTAACGAGTTTGGCTTAGTAGATGTTTGGTGGCTGAAACATTCAGGCGCTCCTGGCTATACTTTTTATTCAGCCCCTCACCAAAAGCATGTTCGTATTGATAACTTTTTTGCACCCACAGAACTACTAACCAATGCTAAAATTGAAATCTATCCTAAGATAATTTCTGACCACAATCCGGCCATTCTTGACTAATAAGTGATACTGTCCCATACTCCAATAGGAGTTCATGGACTTTTGATCGTCAGCTACTGGTAGACCAGGCGTACGTACAGCACATGGTCAAATGGATACCAGACTTTTTCGAGTTCAACTTAAGGTCTGATTGGCATTGTTTGGGATGCTTTTAAAGCGGGGGTGCGGGGGGAAACGCTAAGTTTCTCCATAAATAAACAACGCAGCATTAGGACTAAACAAGCCACGGAATTGAACTGGCCTTAGTGCAAGCTATTAATTCAAACTCGCTATATGAACAAAAACTGAAGGAGCTGGCAATTCAAAGAATCAAAATTTATGAAGCTTATGTTGAGAAATTGGAGGCTCAAATAGCAATCCATCGGTCTGATATGTATGAGATTGGTGAAAATTCAGGCCGTCTATTAGCCAAGCGGTTAAGAAAGAAAGTAGTGGCCAGGAAAGTGGAGGCTATACAGGATTTTAATGGTGTAACTCATACAGAACCGGGAAAAATCTTAGTAACATTTAGAGAATTCTACACTAATCTATACTTACACGAAGATTCTCTATACACTGTAGAGGAGGTAGCCGAGTTTATTGGCGATCAAGAATTCCCTAAACTTACTAATATCCAGAGGGAAGTGTTAGAGGGGGAGTTTACGGCACAGGAGCTTGAAGTGGCGATCTCTTCTTTGGCCGCGGAGAAAGCAGTAGGTCCTGACGGGGTCCCCTTGGAATTTTTTCATACGTTTTTCTCAATGTTGAAAGATCATTTGCTGGAAGTCTTTGTCACGGCACAAAGAGGCACATCTCCCGCTTCCTGGCAGGAATCTACAATTACGATGTTTTTAAAGAAAGATAAACCTCCTTTGCTTCCATCATCATACAGACCAATATCTTTAATCAATGCTGACAGTAAGCTTTATTCCAAAATTATAGTCACTCGACTTTCTTCTTTAATCTCCTCCTTAGTATCCCATCTACAACATGGGTTTATTCCTGGCCGTGACACGACAGATCATGTGCGTCATGTTATCGCCCTAATGGACTGGACAGAGGTGACTAAAACAGCTGTAGGTGTGACCCTTTTGGATGCCGAGAAGGCATTCGACAGGGTCGCCTGGCCCTACCTCTGGGAAGTTCTTCGCCTGAAGGGGTTCGGGCCACGATTTATTCAGGCAGTTAAGATTCTGTATTCGGCGCCTAAGGCATCTGTACGTCTAGTTGGAAGGGAGTCTGACTTTTTCCCGATTTTGCGGGGCACCAGGCAAGGCTGTCCGTCTTCCCCGTTATTATTTGCCCTATATATTGATTTTTGTTTGGTTAAATTAGCTGAACGTAGAGATATCAAACCCATTACTATCGCTGTTATGGATTATAGAGCATTAGCATATGCTGATGATATTGTGGTAACAACCACTGACCTACAGCTGGCATTATCATCCGTTAAAGCCTTGGCGAGGCAATTCGGTCACTTTTCGGGTTATAAGTTGAATGTGAATAAGACTCAAATTTTGCATCGCATACCATTACAACGCAAGTCGTTACAATGACTTGCTGTAGGGGGGAGAAGGTGTTGGATTTTGAATCCAACACCTTCCCTACTGTTGCACAGAGTGGAGTGAGAACACTAAATTATACTATTCTAAAATCCAGCCCCCCCTACTGCAAGTCGTTGTAATGACTTGTGTTGTAATGGTATGCGGCGGAACAACGCTGTTGCTATAATGACAGCGTTGTAATGGCATGCGTTGTAAACGCATGCGTTGTAACTTGGCCTATTCCATTCTTGTTTACCATCTATATATAAACAACGCGGAGTTGGCTTTAATGGATGTGCATGGAGATACCCCTAGGGTAGATTTCAGGGCTAATCCCAGCCCTCTTATCAGCAGATGATGCTGTCCTTTTTTCAAGGACGGCCCTGGGTCTTCAACGTGTCCTGGATTCTTATGCTTCCTTCATGGGGTACTTGGACTTGTCAGTTAATTCCTCTAAATCATTTATGATGAGGTTGAGGGCCAAGCCTGCAAAATCAAGGAGTCACTTTTGTCAGAAGACCAGAATTGCCCAGGTGGGATCTTTTAACTATTTAGGTATTTTATTTGACAATAAATCCTCCTGGGCACCCTCCATGCGCTCAAAGAAGTTATCTTTAGCGGGATTGTGTGGAGTAGTGAAGGATTTTAGCTTGTGGGTGGGTAAGAAACCTGTGAAATCCTTGCTTATGGTTTATAATGCCAAGTATGTCTCCCTGGCCCTCTACAGAGATGAACTTTGGGGTAATCAGGATTGTGATACAGTTCAGCGGGAAGAGAACAAATTCTTTAGGAAGCTCCTGGTGTCTCCCCCGGGTACCCCCACATTGTGATCCATGAGAAGCTGGGCATTGGTTATATTAACAACCTGCTTAAACATAGACACTTATTGAGCTGGATTTATATCTAGCTTAAGACCGAGCCCATCCTAAGTAGGTTGAGTATTCAGGATTGTCTTTCCCTTGATAATCATAAAATAATCCGTCTATACCTTGGGTCACCACAGTCTGTTTACTCACCTAGAAGGTGTCACCAAAAATGATTCTCAATCGGTCAAACATTATTTTTTAATGCACCTATCTGTTAATTGTGAGGAAACTGAATGTCTCAAACCATCAGTGCGGGCTTGTTTTCTTACAAAGACAGTTAGCTCCCCTGAACCATATTTAACATGGGCGAATAATTTTTATCATCGACATCTCTTATTCAGATTTAGGATGAATGTGTTTCTGCTCTTGGTTAGCTTTCCCAAAGGATGGGTGGCAGATGGTCACCTAGGGCTGTGTGGGTGTGATGGCTTTTCAGAGCAGACTTTGTTGCATGTTGTCTTGCTTTGTAGTCATTATTCCTTACCAAGGAAAAAGTATTTAACTCTGATACTGAAGGAGGCTAAATTTTGTCAACTGAGGCCGGCCATGTTGTTTCTTTCTATGTTGGGTGATGCTCGCACATGTGTATGCATGGGGCATTTTTTAAGTTGGGTGGTGAAGATGCGAGGGGCTTAGCCATGAAGTGAGGGCATGTTTACGAAGCCCACCTCTGTTTTTATGTGGTCAGAGGGAAGAAACCTTTTATCCATTATTTATTGTAAAACGCAATATAGGGATGGTTCGTTATGTTTTCAAGATTTTATGAGTTTATGTATCTTTTTTTTTAATGTTTATTATTATATTAGTATATTTTATGGTGAAGCATTTAGCCGAATAAAGAAATGTATTTATCTATCTAACTACATTTATACTGCGTTTTCAAGCTACATTCCGAAATCTCAGGAAACGAGGGAAGTAAGGAAAGGTTGCAATTAAATATCCAAATCTAAAATGAAATATGTAAAAATGTGTGTACGTCTTATACATAATCTTTCTGGCTGACCGATGGTTTCAATAACAATTTATAATTATTTAGCCTTCTAAAATATCATGCACATAACATTACTATTACACAAAATAAAATTAATTCATTCTTAAATTCAAACAATTAAAATAAACTTCAGAATTAAAAAATAATGGCACACACTGTCCCTTACTTCAACGCATTTTACAAAATACAGCAATAAGCAGACCGGCTGTAATTCAACTTTTTCAAACCTCAAATTAAACAAATGATCAAGTGCCTCATTTACTTGTTTCTTTAGACAATAGTTTTAAAAATAATTCCTCTTTGTCAGAACATATGGTCATAGAAGTAAGACATGCACCAATGAGACCTTTACTACAAGATTACCCCCAAAACCCTTGTGATTTTTTAAGGTCATCAAAAGGCCCAAACGAAACAATAACAACTGCTGTCTAGCCTGTCTCAATTTCGGGTTTGGTACATTTGCTATATAATTAGCTAATCAGATTTTATCTTTAACTAAAGCTTAAAAGCCACCGCGATCTTTTGCTTTGTATGCTCTGAAAATATGCCTTACGTGATAATTGTCAAATGTTTTCCTTCAAGTGTTTTTTGTTATCTCTAATTGTTGAGCCATTAAGACATTTGTGTTACCAAGCACAATGTTGTGTCAAGCGCAGAAATCAATAATGTCTTGCCTTGACTCCCTTACTGAAGATAATCAATTTAACCACACATTCTTTACCTCATTCCATAAAAAAAGCAAAATTTTGTTTTTTCACTGTGGAGTGTTTCTTAAAAATAAATATATATATATTTTTTTTTAAAAGACTGCACAGTGAAAAAACTAAATATTGCTATTTAAAAAAAATATATATATTTTTTAATCTGAGGTGGGCAAGATGGCGGTCGCTTAGGTGGACGTTAGCGATGCTAGCAGGCAGCGGTGTGACCGTATCTATGTGACCCGAATGGAGAGGGCTCCACCGCGCTAAGATTTCATCCCCCCCCGGATCGAATGTTGTATTCCTGTAAGTGCCTCCGGCCACAGCATTTTGGAATGGTCTCTTCCCTCGTGAGACGGTGTGTAGAGAATTACCTGCGGCGCCTGGTGTTTCAGCTTACAAGCGAGGATTCTGCTGTGGCGCCGAAGATAGCAACAAGCGGCACTCCCTCCAAGGCAGCAACGGCAGCAGCCGCCCGTAGAGCTCGGCGCTGTCATCACACGCGAAAAATCCACTCCCTGGTGAGATTGTACCGGCCTCCAGTGAAAGCTCCTCCGGACGTTCGCAAAGACTACGGCTGCCAGATCCAAGGAGAGGAAAGGGCGGTGTCCCGAACGTAGGAGCCGCGAAGAACAAGCCGACGGGTCCCATGGTCGTGGAACTGATGCAGCGAGGGAGAGAGCCGGCTGCTATGTCGGGTGCTAAATGGAGGAAAACTCTGAAAACAAAGTCAGAAGCGGAACGGGAGCTCAGGCGATTAGGTCGGGGATCTCTGGCTCAATTTCTAAAATGGCTCTAGTGGCTCAGGAGGGAGTAAGCCCGATGGGTATGGGACTGGTTGCTGTAGTGGGGGGGGGGGATTAAGGGGTGTGTGGCATTTCAGGAACAAAACGCTGCAAATGATTTGGACCTGAGCAAGGTACCCTTGACTGTCCCGGCTGAGGACTCCGGTAACAAAGTCAGTAACTGCAATAGCGGCAAGGGAGATATGTTGTGCAATAAGCTGGTGCCTGATCCCATCAGGACCTCAGAGATTCAAGAGGTTACAACCCAGTCTGGCAGACAAAATGTAACTGTTATACCAGAAGACAAGATTCCTATGGAGGAAAAAAATAGGTTGGAAGCTGAGAAGGAATCGAGTGATTGCTCTTTTCTGTGTCAGAGGAAGCAGAGTGGTTGGACGACATACTAAGCACCTCGCAGGGGGCCAGTAGTCTGGAATCAGATCCAGAGGAAAGTGAGGAGGACCATCTCTCAACAACCAAAAAAAAAGTGCTGGTGCAAAATGGAAAGGAAAATAGAGGAAGAAAAGATCTTTCATGGGATTACTCTGCAAATACTCCACTCTCAGGCTCATCTGGTAAAACAAACCCAGTGCCAAGGGTCGACGATCCCCCCACGCTTGAGACTATTCATCAGTCTATCCTTGCTCACAGGGAAGAGGCGCGGCAAGATAGCCGAAAAACACAGGCAGGGATAAGGAAAATGCAGGGGGTAGTAAGGAAACTATCAAAGGCATTTTCTAATATGGGAGAAAGAGTGGTAAACCTGGAAGAAAGGATGATGGTCGTGGAAGTTGATGCTGCTAACGCTGTAACTATGGTGGAGGCCCATGATGCCCAGATTAAGTACATCCAATGGAAGTTAGAAGAGTCTGAAAACAGACAAAGAAGAAATAACCTAAGAGTTTTTGGGGTCCAGGAGGGCCTGGAGGGGTCCGATACCAGGAGCTACATAATCAGCCTTTTTTTCGGCAGCTTTCCCGGAACTCTCCGAGTGGAACTGGGCATCTGAGATCCAAAGAGCACATCGCATCCCCTTCAAACAGAGAACACCGGTGAAGGAGGGCGACAGATCACGGGCCATTCGTTTTTTTTCTGGAAACACTCTTCTGCAGCAGTCTATATCGGATAAAGCCAGGCAGGATGCTAGGAGATCATGCAGGGGGTTTCCTTTTTCGTAAGGCCTGACTTCTGCCATATAACGGTAGAAAGGCGCTGGAGATTAAGGAAGATGCTGAAGCCGTTTCAGGACAAAAAGATTCAGGCATATTTGGTTAACCCGGCACAGCTAAAAATCTTTAACCAGGGAACCACTCGGTATTTCTCTTCTTCTCTTTCTTCTTGGACTCCCTGGACAAATAATCTGTCTAATCTATAGTGACGGTCGGGGGTGCCGAGGGGTGCTGAGGGGATGGGGGTGGTGCTACTTAGTAGTGGCTGGTTTTTCGAAGGTATAGCGAGGGGGTGGCTTTTTTGGGAATGGAAGTGGGGGAAGGGAAGCGTTTAATTTTTTCCTTCTTCTAGGAATAGGGTTTATTGATCTGGTCATGTCTATAGGATCTACTGCCTTCTAGGATTGCGCACATCACATGCACAGACCTAGGTCTGAGCGCTCTAAGGGGGTAGGTAGAACTAAGGTGGGGGTGGGTGGAGGGATGGGGGATCACAGGGTGGGAGGGGGGCGAGAGGGAGGTGGTGGTGGGCACTTCACAAGGTGTGAAGGGCGGAAGGGGGCCTAAAAAAAGAAAAAGTTAATAGATTCTGGTGCATTGTTGTCATTGGTTTGAAGTACGTAGGGTCAGCAACTGTGTGGTTTCTATGCAGGGATTGGTCAGGAGTTTTAGGACAAAGGAATGATGAGGAAACTTAAGGTATGTTCTTTGAATATAGGGGGTTTGAATGACTGGAATAAAAGGCAGAAATGATGGCATTATGTAGGCTTGAACAGTCTGGACATTATATGTATACAGGAAACACATTTGCCCTGGTCTAAAAAACACCTGTTAAATAGCTTTGAGCTACTGGGGTGCTCTACGCAAACATCCAGTGTCAGGGGGGTGGCTATTTTGGCCAAAACTAGCTTGGGTGGCTGTAAGCACTCTTTAGCTGATTACTTGGGCAGGTGGGCGATTGTTGAACTGAAGATAGGGATAACACTGTGTACAATCTATGGATCCAATCAGGACGAACCCGATATATTTGATAAGCTGGAGGTAGAGTTATTGAATTGGCCATACCCCCTTATAGTATGTGGGTATTTTAATATATCCACAGATCTTACAAGCTATAATAATATTATAAGTTATGTCGGACGCAAACCCAAGGTCTTTAGAGCCCTGTCTGCCTTAATCAGCTCACACAGTCTGCTGGATGTGTGGGAGTATAAGGAACCATTAAACAGGGGATTTACCTACTTCTCCTGCCCCTTTAAGAAATATACCAAGTTGTATTGCTTTCTTACATCATGTACAGAGGCGGGAAGGATAGGAATCACTAAAATGCCAAAGGTAATTTCTGACCATAGTCCACCGATTTTAGCCTATGAGAGTGATATCGTTATGAATCCCCCCTATAGATGGACTTTCGAGAGGAGACTGTTAGTTGATCCCAAATTTGTGGACCATCTTAAGAGCTGGGCACAATGTTACTTTGACATGAACAGGTATAGCGCCCCTCGAAACTGTGTATGGGACTCCTTTAAGGCATCATTAAGAGGGGAGACAATTAGCTTCTCTGCTAGCCAAAGGAAAAAAGCTTGAGAGGAGAATGAGTCGTTGATGGCACAGATTGTACAGGCAGAGGAACAACATGTGAGAGACATTAAAGAAGGGAAAGAGGCTAATGAGAGTTTATGTAAGATTCTAGCTCTTAAAGCGGAAATCTATAGGTCTGCTGCGCAGAAAAGTGCTGATGATTATCAGATACATAACGGAAGAATGTACGAGACAGGGGAGCAGGCTGGTAAGTTATTAGCATTAAGGATCAGACAGGGTTTTAGTAGAAACTTCGTAGGGAAAATCCAGGTGGACAACCAGGAGTACACATAGCCAGAAGACATTAGAAGGGTGATTAAGGATTGCTATCAAAAGTTATATCAAGAGGAGGATAGAGCAGAACTCGCCAGCTTGGTATTTGAAGACTTTGGACATATTTTGGGTTCCCAGGAGAGGGATGAATTAGACAGTGACTTGGAATTGAATGAAGTGGTGAATGCCCTCCAGAACTCCCCAGCTGGCAAGGCCGCAGGGCCGGATAACATCCCATCAGAAGTATATAAGTGCCTACATGAAGTCATTGCCCCAATATTGCTAGATCTATTTAGTGGTATAACAATTTCTGGAGAAATCCCAGACTCTTGGAAAAGAGACGAATATAGTTGTCTTCCATAAGAAGGGCAAATCTAAGGAGGACCCCAGGTCGTACCGTCCAATATCCCTCATAAATGCAGACACTAAAATATACGTGAAGGTTTTGGCTAATAGGCTGGGAGGGGTCATTGGCGGTCTGGTTTCCCCGTGGCAGCATGGGTTTATCCCGGGTCGTGGAACAACGGACCACATAAGGTGGGCCATTACGCTATTAGGCTGTCACGGGGGGCCGGATCGCCATGATCCTTCTGGATGCTGAAAAAGCCTTTGACCACGTTACATGGAAGTAGTTATGGGGGATATTGAAACGGAGGGGCTTTGGCCCTAAAATAATAAAGGCCATCAAGGCAATATATGTTGATCCGTATGCCAGAATCCAGCTAATGGGTGGCGGGTCGGACAAAATATACATCTCCCGGGGGACACATCAAGGGTGCCCCTCTTCTCCAATCTTATTTGCCCGCTACATCGACCCTCTAATAAGAAAGATACTGGGGTGCGAGGGCATTAATTCAGTGTTATGCAACGGATTTGAAACCAAGCTGTTAGCATATGCTGAAGACTTGGCAGTTATAACTACCGATCCGGATACTGCTATGTCCGCCTTGAGGGCAATAACTGAGTTTGGCCGTTGCTCGGGGTACTTTCTTAATGAAAATAAGACTCAGATAATCTGTTCAAATAATATTATAAAATGGGATGGAAGATAAACGGATTCAGCAATCTATCTGGGGGTCAGAATCAGCCCTATAATGGAGTCTATAATTAAAGAAAACTTTGAGCCGCTGGTAGACTCAATGACAACTGAGTTAAAAAGGATAGACTCCATCCACCTGTACATAATAGGGAGAGCTAACATGCTAAAAATGACCATGCTCCCGAAATTATTATATCTCTTTCGCTCAATCCCGCTTATGGTGCGGGAAAGTGTGTTAAAATCTATTGAATCAGCTTTTCCAAACTTTATATGGCAGTATGGGAAAACAAGAAGATCTCTTAAATACCTGTCTTTACCGCAAGAGAGAGCAGGACTGGAGGTTCCGAATATTCTGTTTTATTTAGTGGCGTGTCTTTTTAGTCAAATGGTGATACTTGTGGACAGTGCTACGAATATCTCTAATAGCCTACTTGAGAATGTTTATCCCCCATCTATCTTTGAACTGCTGCTGGGGAAGGAAGCAGTGGGGCTCCTAATGCGTAAAACAGACCGACGATATTATAATAAAAAAAGATACAAGGTATTGGATAGTGTTTGGAGGGTTTGGAAAGTGGTTCAGAAATTACTGGGAATCCCGAAGTATAATTATTATACACCCCTAAGGAACTCAAAGCTCTTTCCTCATCTGAGTAGTGATAGATGGTGGACATCTTGGGAGTCTCAAGGAATCAGAAGAATAGGGAACCTTTGGGAAGGGGTTGTCCCGCTGAGTTTCGTAGATTTGCAGCGGAAATTCCGAATTGAGTTGTATCAAAGTTTTAAGTTCATAAAAATCTCTCAAACTCTAGTAACCATTAGGCCCCGGATTACCCCTGGAGGTTAAATCAAGATCCTTGAGTATGTGCTGGCTGGGGGTACCAGGATTGGTATGATTTATGGGGACTTGATCTCTACACTGCAAGATGATATGGATAAGGTGGAGGCCTCTTGGGCGTTGAAATTGGGTGACCCGGATGTGGATCTAGATAAAGCATTTCAGCTGGCAAGTAATTTATTTCGCTCCTCGAACCTTAGAGCACAACACTACAAGACATTATATAAGCTGTACTATACTCCAGCTAGGCTCTTTGAGTGGGGGAAAAGGGACGATGATAGGTGTCCAAGGTGCTCCCAGGGGCCAGCAAACTTGGTGCATATGTTTTATGAATGCAGTGCATTGAATAAGTTAGGTATGGAGATGGAAAAATTCTGGGAGGGGCTGCACGGGGTTAAAATCACCCTATCCCGGTCCTGATGATATTTGGAATAGATTCTATTCTGAGGTTGAAAAAGGAGGAGGAAGCATTTGTATTTATTTGTGTCGCAGTCTTAAAAATATTACTGGCTGCTGGTTGGAAGGACTCCACGGCGCCCTCATGGATGCTAGAATGTAGAAATGTAAATTCTTAATGTCTTTTAACCATCCCGGAAGAATGTAACCCTTTGCATATCACTGTGTATTGATGAATTTATAGATATTTATTATTAATTGCAATACTTTTAAGACATATTGGGCCCGATGTAGGTAATCCTCATTTACCGACTCTAAAATACCGAATTTTACCGATTCGGTATTCTAGATTCGGTAAATGAGATGTAGCTAAAAATTCGGTCTTTTTTTACCGAATCGGTAGGATTCGGTAATTACCGAATCGGTCTTTACCGATTCAGTAATTGCCATTGATTCCTATGGGCCTTGAGGCCCATAGGAATCAATGTCAATTACCGAATCGGTAAAGACCGATTCGGTAAAAATACCGAATTGTCAAGGGGAACAGGGTGTCACTTTGACACCCTGTTGCACCCCTGATTTCGGATTTTCACATGGCACAGGTGTACATGCACAGATATGCATGTACACAGGAATTCGTTATTTACCATGCAATAGTATTACATGGTAAATAACGAATCGGTAATGGACTGTGGCACTGTTTGAAGTGCCACCTACATCTGGATTTACAGATTCGGTAAATTTACCGATTCGGTATTTTACAGAATCGGTAAATTTACCGAATCGGTAAAGATACCGATTCTGTAAATATAAGGCCCCTACATGTCAAACACCAAATACCGGTCGGTAACGGCCAAATCGGCCGTTACCGACCGGTATTTGGTGTCCTACATCTGGCCCATTGTTGCTTAATTGGAATATGTGTTTTAATGGATTTTTTTGTATGCACCAGATATCTAATAAAAAAATATATATGTATTTTAATCTAGACTCCCAGACTCAAAATGCAAGCCAGAAAAATTGCTTTGACAATTTTTTTTGTCCTAATTTCTGATGAACTAAAATGTAAAAATGTGGATTTTTTTTTGATATTTGAAAATATAAGTTGGGGAAACTGCAACATTTTCTTAAACATTTTGAGGTTTAAAGGTCCTTTATACTAATAGTCCATTTGCAAAATTGGTCGCACATTGGGTATCAACGTTTTGAAAAAACATTATTCATAGGGGATCGCGGAACGATACACTTAATGAATATTAATTAGGCAGGATACAATTTGATACCTTCTCTGATGGGCTATACTACATAAATAGTGGTTTGCAAGGGACAGCAAACAACCATGCCAGTGTTGGCATTCCTTAACAATAAACCTTTTTTTTTTTTTTAAACAGCCTGAGGTCCTAAAAGGAACTACTGCTGCATTAAAAAAATTAATTTTTCCTGCTAAGGAAATAATCAATACGAGCTGGCAGTTACCAAGTCCTTTCAAGAGTAAGTAACTCTTCTATAGTTTGCAACTAGTATTAATAGTTGTAAATTATTGGCAGATACCCCACTGAATCGCAATTCGAAAGGAACGCCCTTTTAAAGCACCTTCAGTATAGTGATTAAACATGGGTCGCAAAACCCATTTTATGAATCAGAAAACTTTTTTGAGTTGTAAAATGGGTTTTGTACACAATAAAAAAAGAATTTTGCTGTTGCAAAGCCAATACTTTTGAGAAATGGTTGCCTCCTGAAATATTGCTGAGAAAATATTGACTACAAAAATATTACCAAAAAGAAATATAGAAACACAAAAATTGACCCTTTATGCTGTATATAATGTCAAACAAGTTGACGAAAAACAATAAACATATCAAATTTTAACTATTACACACCATAATAACATTAAAATATACATTACCTTTAAAAATAACATTGCACTTAAAAAATATATACTTATAATATAAAAAATAAAAAATTATAACTTAAAACCACAAACTAAAAATACCTACTTTAAAATAATTGCAAAAAATATCATATTAAACATTATAAAAATACTTTTACAAACAAATTATAAAAACAATAAATATATAAATATTTAAAACAAATATATAATAACAACATAAAAAATATATTAGCAAACATTTTTTGAAAAATAATTTACAATGAACTAACTTTTAAAATTACAACAAAAACAATATATTCAAAGTTGGATTTGTAGGCATCAGGTTTATTAATTCAACTCCAATCTGATCAACAATACGGAAAATTTTAGACCTTGGATGGGTCAAATCTACTATTCCTGCTCCACATAAGAATAATAGTGAAAGTGTTAGACTTTGGAGGACTCACATGTATTATTCCCTCGCCAATGTAAGCAAAAGTAGAAACTTGGAAGGGCTCACATTTATTATATTATGTAAGCAAAAGTAAGGACTTTGGAGGGGTCAGATTTACTGTTTCTCACTAACTCGAGCTGCAGTGGGGAAAATGGTGGATACTGGAGGGGTCAGGTTTATTGTTCCCACTCCTAAATGCTTCAAATAAAACATAAATATAGAGCAAAATAAGCAAACATTTTAAAGCATATAGTATTTCATTAAAACGATTGTGATGTCGGGAGGAAAGCCATCTGACAGCTAGTAAGAGGCTTTCTGCCCGACATTAATGGTTTCCCTCCAACAGCCATATTACAATACATGCAGTCAGAGGGGAACCGACGGGGGGATTCCGCTCCGCTTCCAACAGGCTCACAGAGCCCGTCGGGGCAGCAAGTGGAATGATAATCTAGTGTTGACAGCTGAACCAGCTTCTGCTCCGCCTTCGGGATCATGATGTTGCTTTCCACCTGCTCTTGAATGGTGGCCTGCCCAATGGAAAAGCAGGCAGAAAGTGACTTTGGGGTCCCCTAGCAGAGCCCCCTTGCCCCATGGTCCACCGGTATAGGGCCTGGGGGCACCTATGGTGCCTCTCCAAACATCCCTGCCCCAGGATGTTTGCAAACATCCATTTTATAATTGTTGCTTGTGCTGCAGGCCTTTTCCGCCTGCGGCACAAGCTGCAATTGTAAAATGGACGTTTCTGACCGCCCATAGGGTGGTCGCATCCAAATACAGTTGGTAGAACATCCAACCAATGCTCGGGCAGTTCCATTCCACTATGATGTCGGTTGGACACTCGTCTGACCGACATCATAATTAGGCCCTACATATAAAGCAAATATAATAACATAACAATATGATACCACATTAATTAGCATTTGTCAAACTAATTGAAAAAAATGTAAAAACTATATTTAGGGGCCTATCAAGAGTCAGCTATTTCTGCCTTCCGCTCAGTCCACAGCACTGAGACACCTAAGGGTATTTGCGCACTTCATAAGTTGCATAAATAAATAAATAAAATATTAGAATGGCGGGTGGATTGCCCCCGCCGGGCCGTTGGTAGCCACCGCCTGTCCTGCGGAGACGATCCGCCCGCCATCCTCGCATGAATGACCCCCTCCATATTATGATGGCTGGGGGGTCCTCGGTGGACGGGAAGACTATCCGCCGTTTTTACGTCCGTCGACGAGTTGACCGGGTGGAAAAGGGGCCTAACATGGTATCGGTGTCTGCAAGATACCGCCATCCATATTAGCATGCAGGCAGAAATGTGCCTTTCCATGGCGGCGTTGCCACCATGGAAAGGCATGCGGTCTTTGCCTCTGTGGGCCCGTAGCGGGCCCCCAGGAAGTTGGGGGAGGTGGGAGGAGCACATGGGTGGTACCCCCTGTATTGGCATGGACAAAGTGGCAGCAGCCGCCGTCTGTGGAGGGAGTTGCGGTGGGGCAGATAGGCGGGCGGGGGTGCTAAAAACCGGCATATGGATAATTGGAGGTAAGTAAACAATTTAATATAACGAATGTCGTAACGTGCTGTGAGCACCGCCCGTCATAATGCTGGGAATAGGGGATGCCACCGCCACGGTGGCGGTGGAATCCTAATTGCAGGTGCGGGACCGCCACACACTTGCGGACGGTCCCGCATTCCGTTACGGTGCCGCCATCGTAATAGACCCCAAAATACCTAAAAAACATATTCTTATCCTCTGTATTCTGTCTCAAGATATGTTTTACATGATATATGTGAAACACAATATTTGCACACAATATTTTGCTGGTGTACCTGTGAAACACAGAGTCTGCCATCGCAAAATCCTTTAGCCCATCTGGACCTTCGTTATTGGCAGTAAGGTTAATTATGCGCTCACCCTTTCATCACACCTTTATATTTTTTCACAAAATAGTTGTCCACAAAATATCATTTTGTTCTGTCTTTCTTTTTTCCTCGTTTTCTGGTGAACTGTTATAAAATAATGACGAATGTGATATGTTTATCATGCTTCTGATTAGTAGTACCACAAAAGAAAGTGAAATTTATGAAATGTTGCAAGTAATGTTCCAAAATATTTAGTTAAATCTGTAGTTTACTTGTAATCTTTTGGTAAATGTCAAAATATCAAAACCTCATTATAATTCTAGTTACTTTATGTACAAATCACAAAAGCCCGTGTGCTTGAACGCGTGGACTACGGCTTCTGTTCTCTTCAGCAAGGGAGCAGAAATCATGTTATTTGGTGTTATGATCAGAAACATCGTTTGAAGTGTTTAAGCATCAATGTGCTTGGTGTGGGGTTATTTCTGTAGAATGTTATTTAGTATGAGGGCGAGAGGGTGTGGCACATTCTAATGAAATGTAATTGCAGTGCATAGTACATACCGTGCTGATAAACCTGTAGCTCTGGGATCCGGTACACAAAAGGTGCAGCTGTGTGACCCGAGGGAGGAGGAGCCTGTGATGTTTACATCTTTCAGCCCAGCAGGAACCCTTTGGAATGTGCACTTCACAAGTCAGCCCTATTAGAACCAGTTTTCAAATTGTATATCTAATAAATGTGGATTTACTTCACTTTGATGTTCCTAATTCTCAAATTCTGTATTATGTAATAGAAATCTGTGGCGTTTATTAAGCTTGCTTTCTTTTCTCCTTCTGATATTTCGAAGCATCTGCCTATGAACTGGAGGTATGTGAAGTCATTAAATGCTCGAAACTGTTTACTTGGAACAACATTTTAAAAACCGTGTGAACTTCTCAAAGCGCAAATTACAAAACTGTTTTCTAAATGATATTTCCAGCGGCCCTTCAGAGCACTGGTAAACCATTGTTATTGCTGCAAAGGGCTTCCAGGTTCATGGGTGTAGTGCCGCCACCCTGTTCCTGGTCACCACTTGCTGGAGAGTACTCACCCTGCACTCATTCCTGGTCCCCCACCACCTACTGCTGTCTCTGACCTCAGAGACCTGTGCCGACTCCTCACCCCAACTTACCCACTCCATCCACTTTCTTTACTTATATCTCTTACTTACGGGAGTGGTAGGCGGTGGTACTGCGATCCACTGGATTTTCTGGTTCATAATGTCCCGTGCCAGGATGTCCAGTGGTGACTGACCAAGTAGGTTTAATCTTCACCTCAGATAAATTTAGCTGCACTCCAGAAACTTTATTTCACCTAAATAAGTCCTTCGTTCCAGCACAGCTTACTCCTACTGTGAATTGCCTGTTGCCAAAGCCTAAACAAATTCGATGGGTTTAGCTTGATAAAGAATTCTCTGTACTTTCCATTCTTTAGCGGTAGTGGCAAGTTTATTATACATGTATTCAATAGGCAAACATGAGAGGTACACAGCACATCGCAGGTGTTACAGAAGTAAACTGTTAGTTATTCAAGTGCTTCCGCTGGATTCAAAGAGTCTTTGCTTCTTCCTGTCCTCTTGCTGCTGCACCATCATGTCAGTGACGAAGGATGGCATCCACATGTGCTCCAGGGACAGCCCCTCAGCCTTGCTACCCTCAGGGCACCTTCTGGCCTGTTTTTAATACGAAATCTACTAGTTTTCTGTGCATTTTCAGTGACTTATATCTGCCTTTACTCATTCGGTCATATTAGCTACCAATTTTTTTAATTCTAATTTAAATGCATTTAATAAAGTTTTACAGCAAATCAATACAGTTTCTGAAAGAGAAGAAACAAATGATCATGCAAGTGTCCATGCAGTTACATTGAAATCGCTTAATTTATTGAGAGAGACCTCTTATCTATCAGGGGATTGGAGTACGTCAAACAGTAGAAAAGAAATCTTCCCTTGGCTAACACGCTAATATTCTCATACACATTCACATGTGTTTTTATATGAGTAGTGAGCTATATGAGTTGCAATCTGTCCACACATCAATTTTTTTAAATTTAAAATGTTTTATTCTTAAAAAGTCTTTTTACTTGAGTACACAATTATTGGACAATATAAAACCAATTCTTCATAATCACAGAACACATCAACAATATGACGTTATTACAATACAGAATTAAAAACCATTCATTAACACAATATTATACACTCAAATGATTAAAAAGAGCAATAGTAAACATTTTTATTTTTATTTGTGGATAGATTCTTTTCTACTGTTACATTGAAATCCCCAGCGTTATAAAAGTTTGAACGCATGATAGACGATGTAATTAATATTGGCCACCAAGGTACATCACTTTTAGTTATACAGGAAGAGTCAATTGTCTTGCTACATTTGTTCATTATACCCTGCATTTAATAATACTGCACTGGGCTCTTCGGTATTCCTTTTGAAAAAGATTCATAAGAAATGTATTGCATGAGATAGTCATTGTGAAATAGTCCTATAGTGCAAAACGCAATGATTGCCACACTTGGTAGCACAGCTGCCAACCTCTGGATCACTGCTCTTCCTTCCGACAGGCTCACTGGGACAGTGGCTAAGACGATGGGCAGAACCCTTAGCCAGCGGCAGGCTCATTCATGAAGTTTCTGAGGCCGACATCTTCATCACGTAAGAAGGAGCAACTGAAGTATGCACAGAAGACAGACAAACATGGAGTCATCACCCGCATAAGCATGTTGGGAACAGTGGGTACTGATGCCTGCTTCCTGCCAGTAAATATTGTCATGGTTGTAATAATGGCATGTATGGAATGAATAACTCCACTGCTTCAAAAGAGAATACATCACTCCTCAATTCATCACCCATGTCATCGTACACAGTCAGTTACAGAGTGTTGCGTCATCTTAAGTGACATTATGCAACTAAAAGATCAAAGCCTGTGTCCGCGTGTATGGAATAGTAAAGCCGCAAGGGTGCAGTGATAAGTACCACCAATATATTTTAATATCACTGGCGCAGGTTCTACTTAATATTAAAGATGGTGGGAAATGTACCACTTATATACTCACTGTCAACGATTCAGGTGTCATTGCGGCTATTCTACTTGATATTAAGGATGAGGGACAGGTACCATATTTATACTCATTATTAAAAATGAGGGTATCGGGGCGTGGCCTAGGAGCCGAACATGGTGGATGCGTCTTTCTAGAGCTCCCCGGTTCGCCCCTCTCCAGGGCAAAATCCTGCAGCATCCTGGACCCCAGCGACCACTAAAGTGGGTCACCTTCCGCAGAATACACCACGATCCTGCTGAGCAGGTCCGGTGGTGGCGGGAGGACGAGAAGGCTCAATCTGTGCCTGACCATTGGCCATGTGATGAGGAGACTTGCCGCGGCTGCCGTTCACCTTTCTCGCCAGCGGGACGGCTGCAGAGATGGCAGCCCTGTCCTGTGCGGACTCTGTGGCGCATTTGCAGGGGGCCGGCACCTGTGCGGAGGCTCATTGGTGTGGAGTTGACGGACGGCCTGAATCGCTGCGGTGGCGCCATTGCGGTGCCCCACGCCTCCCTGTGCAGTAGCGCCCGAGAGAGTGGTGCTCCGGACCTGGAGGGGCCCGCACGAGGCCTGGAGCTTCTGGCCGCCACTTAGTCCGAGTGGTCCCGTGTGCCGCCTGGGGCAGACTGCCTGAACCGGAATCATTGAGCCTGCTGTTGCTGGGGCGGCTGAACAAGAGAGTGCCTGAAGACCAGGCCCGGACTGGCCATTGCGGGCACCGGGCAATCCCCCGGTGCGCCGCAAGCGTGGGGGCCGGTTTTGGGCACCTGGGGGCTCAATGGTTAGAGCGGCAGACCCTGATGCAGAGGTCTAGCCCGGGACCAGTGTTCAATTCCCCGCCTTGGCGGGTCTTGAGCTAAAAATTCCTCGGACCTGATAATTCTCGCCTCGGTGCCTATTCCAATCATGGAGTCCCACTCTGCAACTCTGGGCAATAGCTTGCTTAATCTCCACAACGGCCCCCACAACGCTAAGGATGCCTGGCCTCCACCTTGGGGGTGCCCAGGAGTGGACACCTCACAGGGAAAGCCAGGATGGGTTCCACAGCGGTATTCGTACAAGCGCCTTGAGACCCTTGCGGGTGAGTAGTGCGCTATACAAGTATCAATTTACATTTACAATTTACATTTTTGTGACAGGGCCGTTTATGCAGCATAGCTGCAAAATCGGCCCTGCAACAAAATCGGCCGAAAACCGGCCCCGGCAAAGAGCTCAGACCTCCCCCCGGGGGGCCAGCGGAGCACTTTGCCGAGGCCGGTTTTGGTTCCCAGTCCGGCCCTGCTGAAGACCCAGGGCGGCGATTCCCGGTGCCTCGGGACGGTCGATGCTGTGTGCATCGGAGAGACTGCAGGATTGGTGTTACCTGCGGCCCTGGGCCTTGTTGGTGAGCGGGCGGCTTGAAGACCATTTCTTGCTGTGTGGCACCCTGTGGCCTCCCACTTCTCCAATAACGTGGGGTGTATCATGAGGTCTGAGTTCCTGGGGCCGCCAGACTATCATAGCACGTAGTGGCTGACTTCCCATAAAAGCGGCCGCCTCCTCCTTCGTGGCGGGGACCTCCCTGCGATGCCAGAGCAGAGTTGGCAGTGGTTCTTCCTGGCCCACCTGAGACTGCCGGGGGCTGGTCCCAGTAATCCATCAGAGGCCTTGGGAGGTGTGACGACTGAGGACGTTGGATGGGGCCCTACATTCTGACCCGGGGGGGGTTCGACATACCCCGCTGACCGCTGCCTGCTGATCTCTTGCTGCCTTCCTCGCTGTTCGCTGTGCTTTCGGCCACCATGGGCACACAGGCAGGGCGCGGCAGCTCCCAAACAGAACACTATGAATCATTATACCACCACCACCCCCGCGGGGAAGGAGGCTGTAGAGGGTCTGTCCTCCGACAAGGCAACATTGCTGGCAGGATCAACCAGTCGCGGACTGCACTGGAGGCCCATATTGGGGCCGTAGGCTCAGAGGTGTCTTTTCTCTGCCAGGACCTCTGGAAGGCAGAGATTAGGGTCTCCACTGTAGAAGACACTGTGTCCACCCTCCAGCAGAAAGTGGACAAGCTTGCCATGGTATGGTCTCTCTCGAGTTGGCGGTGCCGGTAGAAGACGCAGAAGGTAGAGCCCGCCGCAACAACATTCGCTTGGTGGGCTTTCCGGAGGGCTGCAAGGTGACGTTGATGGATAACTTCCTCTCGGGTTGGCTCAAGGGCTGTTGCCACCCGAAGACATCTTCTCCTGCTTTGTGATCGAGAGGGCCCATCGGGCTCTGGCCAAGAAGCCGTCGCCTGGAGAGCGTCTGAGGCCGGTGATCGCTTGGCTCCTCAACTATGCTGACAGGGTTGCCATCCTTCGATTTGCCCGGCTCCACAAGGACAAAATGATTTTTGAATCTCACCCCATCATGGTCTTTCCGGACTATATTAGGCTGGTCCAGCAGTAGCGACAGTCATTTGTGGCGGCTAAGCGATGGCTTCGAGAATTGAACTTATCCTATGCACTGCTGTTTCCCGCCTGGATGAAAGTGATATATAACGCCAATACTTTCTTCTTTGACACCCCAGAAGAGGTCTTCGCTTGGACAGACGAGAGACGAAACCTCAAGCATCACTCGCCACCCTGTGGTCTCGGAATCCTCCCAGAGCTCGCACCGGAGTGGTCGGCAGGGCAGGGACACAGCTACGAGGCGCAATTGATCTCGATCCAATTGGCGTGACCAGAGCCAGACAGGCCCCGGAGACTGAGTAGCCTGAGCAATCGGGCCTATAGCATTTGGTTCCTCTTCAATTGATGGGTGCAGTCGTTAGCGGTGTCCCCACGCTGGGTTGCTTTCGATACTATGGCTGGGGTCTCAGTCCAGCCCTGGAAAGTGTGAACACTACATGCCCTGACTGTTTTGGGTAATGTTCAGTAATGTTGGGTGGGGGGGGGGTCCATTGGAGAAACCGCTTGGGCCATCATGTTTCGGGCCAGGGACGGGATTCCACCTCTACAGATACTCCTTGTTCCTGCAAGTATGGGGGTGGAGGGAGGTGGGGGACCTTAGGGGGATTCTTTGTTGTTTGTTTTAAGTGTTATGCACCATACACGCAATTCCTTGATACCTCACCCTCACATCGTCCACCACTACGCACAGTAATACTTAGGAATGGCCCACACTACAGTTAATTCTCCACTGGGGGAACTCAACATTTTAGCCTGGAACCTGCAAGGCTTACTGAATGAGGTTAAACGGGGGCGGTGCTCCATCTGGCAAAACATTACTCAGCCAAGTCCTGCTATTAAAAGAGAAACATCTCCTAGGCACCAAAGCCCCTTGTCTTTCCCGTTATGGGTTTGCCACGGTGTATCACTCAATCTTCACTAGGGGTGCACGAAACATAGCAGTTCTTATTTACCGCTGAGTGCCACTCCAGGTCAAACAGCATTGGTCAGACCCCGGAGGTCGTTACACGTTTATTTCCGCTAATATAGCCGGTGAACAGATCACAATCGGGAGTGTCTATGCCCCTCCCCCGCTCAGCCAGACATTCATGGATAAAATTACTCAACTCTGGGGAGTTCTCCCGGGTGGCCTGACAATATTGGGTGGAGACTGGAATGACGTAATGGATCCGTTAGATATATGGGGGCAGATTTATGAAGGCCTTGCGCCGCCGGTGCGTCACTTTTTCCCATGTTAAAAATGACGCACCGGCGGCGCAAGGCCTTCATAAATCTGCCCCATGGTGAGCTAGGCCGCCAGAAGCGCCCCCGCTAGATCCAAATTGCACACACTGGCACACACATTAGGCTGGGCAGACTCATGGCGGGCCTTTCACCCCTCGGAAGCCGGGTTCACATATGCATAGTCGGTCCACCCCACCCTTTCACGCCTCAACCATTTGTTCCTTCCACACAGCTATGTACACAGAGAGACCTACACATCTGTCCTGCCTCGGGTCTTTCTGATCATTCGCCGGTCCAACTTAGGCTGCGCCTGCAGACTCGTTGAGCCCCATATCGGTGGCGTATGTCCCCATGGCCCCTCCGGGGTGCCGAGTACCAGGAGATGCTCATCGGACAATCGTGGACTATCTTAGCTTCAATGCCGTGAATTCCCCGTCCCCGATTATTCTCTGGGGGCTCATAAGCCCACAATTAGGGGGGCAGACATCAGTTATCGCACGGGGAGAAGCAGCGCCAGCTGGTGCAGATACGGGACCTGGAGGACAGTTTGGTCCACCTACAATCCCAACTGTTGGAGAATTCCTACCCCTGTGCCTGCCATAATATGCTACATGTGCAGCAGCAGCTCCATCAGCTACATACAGATAGTGCCAAAGAGGCCTGGTTGGTGACCCAATATAGGATATATCAATGGGGGGTTAAATCCAGCCAGATGTTCCATAGGCTCTGCCAGGCCAGAGCGTCCGATGCAGATCACCATACTACGGTCCCCAGACGGAGACATGTGCACCTCCCGTGAGGCCGTGGTTCAGGCCTTTGCTGATTTTTATGCGGCTCTGTATGAGATATGCAAAGTCATTGCTGAATCCCTTATAGATAATTTTTTCACAGATATCCCTCCTCGTCACCTCTCGGATGAGCAGCGCGATGCCCTGGATGTGCTCATCTCCCACGACTAGCTTCAGGCAGCATTATCCAATACCCACCCAGGTCGCCCGCCGGGACCGAATGGGTTCCCGGGCGACCTCCTGGGTCCTCACATGGGGACTCTTGGACCATGTCTGCTCAAGGCGCTACAGGAGTCCTCCAAGTAGATCATTCTTGACCCTGCTTGCAGGTCAGGCCGCTCCCCATGCCGCGTAGCACCTCTGCTGTGTCCGTGCCTCTCCCCCGCTGCTGTCGTAAGTTCGCCGCTCCTCCACGCTATTCAGCGCCCGCTGTGTAATTGATTTTGCTGCCCATTTTTCCATCTGTGCCCCTTTTGGCATTTGTTAAGTGTTTTACTGCCATTTTTCTTTACTGTTTTTCACTGGTTTCTGATCCCCCTTTGCCGTTAGCACCCCGCTCTGACCCCCGCTTCCGCTGCTGCTTCCCTGTGGCCCCGCCCCCTCGCTCGCCCATAAGCCGCCCCGCTCCCGCCTCCCAGCTGCCCCTCCTTCCCACCTCCCTTTATATGGAGGGCGCTGCACGACAGTGAGAGTGACTCTTGACCCTGCTAGCAGGTCAGGCTGCTCCCCACGCCGCGCAGAACCTCTGCTGTGTCCGTGCCTCTCCCCCGATGCTGCCGTAAGTTAGCCGCTCCTCTGCGCTATTCAGCGCCTGCTGTGTAATTGGGTTTGCTGCCCATTTTACCTTCTGTGCCCCTTTTGGTATTTGTTAAGTGTTTTACTGCCCCACCCCTTCTCTCGCCCATAGGCCGCCCGCTCGGGCTGGACTGTTCTTATGAAGCACAGAGTCAAGGCTGATTTGCATATGGCCATGTCTGAACTGGGGTGGCTTGGTGAGCAAAATAACGATGGATTAAACCGAGATCTGTGACTGGGGATGAATGTTTTGCCATTGTGCAACATTCCGTCCATCATCTTGTGTGTTTTGCTGTTCACCCTATGTGGGAAGGGTATGCCCAGACGTGGGTCCCGTGCTCACTACGCCACTGGAGTCAAACTATCCTGGCTGAAGACGGCTGATAGCAAGAAACCAGTCCTAGGATGCTTGATTCCGGTCCAGGGAAGACATGGCTTGGCAGTTTGGGCTGAACTGTTCTTATGAAGCATAGGGTCAAGGCTGATTCGCATATGGCCATGTCTGAACTGGGGTGGCTTGGTGAGCAAAATAACGATGGATTAAACCCAGATCTGTGACTGGTGGTGAATGTTTTGCCATTGTGCAACATTCCGTCCATCATCTTGTGTGTTTTGCTGTTCACCCTATGTGGGAAGGGTATGCCCAGACGTGGGTCCCGTGCTCACTACGCCACTGGAGTCAAGCTATCCTGGCTGAAGACGGCTGATAGCCAGAAACCGGTCCTAGGATGCTTGATTCCGGTCCAGGGAAGACATGGCTTGGCAGTTCAGGGTCAAGGCTGATTTGCATATGGCCATATCTGAACTGGGGTGGCTTGGTGAGCAAAATAACGATGGATTAAACCCAGATCTGTGACTGGGGGTGAATCTTTTGCCATTGTGCAACATTCTGTCCATCATCTTGTGTGTTTTGCCGTCCGCTACCGCCTCCCAGCTGCCCCTCCCTCCGACCTACCCTTATATGGAGGCCGCTGCTAGCACGCCAAAGGCGCGCCTAAGGCAAGCCCATCTGCGCCTGGACCACGCCCATGCCAGAACCCCTGGCCCCCGCAAACACCACAACGACCGACAGTGCTACGATGCCAGCACCCTCCACGCACACAACCACGGACGAGAACAGACCTGGTACCAGGCCACCCCGAAGCGGACCCAAGGACCCTTCACCTGCCAGAACTGCAGCTTCACCAGCACTCGGCCTACCAAAGGACCCAACTACCTCAGATGCATACTCCTCAACACTCCGCTTGCAAACACGCTGTCGAACTATGGGACCTCCTCGATTCTACCTCCCCTGACATCGCCTTCCTGACGGAAACCTGGCTGAACCCCACCTCAGCTCCCGACATCACCATAGCCATTCCGGAAGGCTACAAGATCAACCGCAGGGACCACACCAATGGCGTAGGAGGAGGAATCGCCATCGTCCACAGGAACACCATCAGAGTCTCAACCAACACCGACAATACCCTCTGCACCTCCGAACAGATGCACTTCCAGATTCACACCGACACCAACACCACCCTCAGAGGAACCGAGTCTACAGACCCCCCGGACCCCGATCGCAGTTCAGCGACTCCATCAGCACACACGCCCTTGCCTCCACGGACTACATCCTCCTCAGGGACCTGAACTTCCACCTAAAGAACAACAATGACACCAACTCCACCACCATGATCGCCAACCTCGCCAACCTCGGGCTCAGACAGCTCGTGACTACACCTACCCATGCCACCGGCCACACACTGGACCCCATATTCACCGCGAGCCCCCACGTCTCCTTCAACCACACCACCGAACCCCCCTGGACCGACCACCACTGCATCCACTTTACCTTCAGGAAGCCCACCACGCACCAACGCAATCAACAGATGCCCCGACACTGCTGGTGCAAGGTCACAGAAGACCAGCTAACCACCACCCTGGCCAGAGCCCACCCACCCAGACAATGGATCAACGACTGCGCCAACACCCTCGCCCCACTCAAGACTCCCTCCAACAGCAACACCAGCAAGAAAGCCGCGTGGTTCACTGAAGACCTCCAGGCCTCCAAACGAATATGCCGAAAACTGGAGAAGAACTGGAGAAGAACTGGCTCCGCGAACGGACACCAGACAGCTACACTGCCCACATGAACACCACCCGCAGACACCATCAACTCATCAGAACCGCCAAGAGGGCCTCATTCAAAGACCACCTGGAAAACAACGCACACAACAGCAGAAGAGCTCTTCAACATCGTGAAGGAACTCTCCAACCCCAGCTCCAACACCAACAACATTCCGCCTCCGCAAGACCTGTGCGACGCCCTGGTCACCTTCTTCCACCGAAAAATCGCTGACATCCTCGACAGCTTCAACGCCACGACCGCCCCTACAACCATCGCCCCCACAACCACCACCTGTTAATTTTAATGTCAATGTTATGGGGTATTTATATAGCGCGCGGCTATTCCGAAGAGTGTCCTGGCACTGACACAACAAAAAAACCCCTAAGAGAAAAAGATGAGGAAAGACTGCTCTCGAAAACTGCGATTATTGATGGAACAACCAGGTTTTTAATTGGCACCTAAAATTAAGAAGCTCCTGCTCTTGTCTGAGACTAAGAGGAAGGGAGTTCCATATTTTACCAACTACCACCTGAAAGGATCTACCACCCTTTCTGACCAAAGAAAATGTTGGTATCACCAGCAGATGTTGTGTAGATGATCTAAACGTCCTCGCCGGAAAATAAGGTATGATCCTCTTTCGAATGTACTGTGCCCCACTATTATGTAGGGCCTTAAAGGCCAACACAAGGGCCTTGAAGAGTATCCTGTTTTTCATTGGAAGCCAGTGGAGAGTTTTCAAATGGCTCGTCATGGGGGTTCTGGGTCCTACCAACATAATAGCTCTAGCAGCCGCATGTTGGACCACCTGAAGACGGCTTAGCAGGTAATTAGGGATTCCCAAATACAGAACATTTGCGTAGTCCAGCCTAGATAAAATGAGGGCTTGGACCACAGTTTGCCTATGGGACTGAGGAAGCAGAGGAAGGAAATTTCTCATCATCTTCAGTAGTCCGAAACACGTACCTACCACAGATTGCACCTGCGCTTTCATGGATGGGAGTCCAACCTGACTCCCAGGTTTTTGACAGTAGTGACTGGGCATGCAGGAGGTGTCTGAGTCTGGGGCCACCAATTCCACCATTTATCTTCAGGCGTGGGTCCAAAAAACATTATTTCTGTTTTAGCTGAATTACAGGATAATTGGTTCTGGTGCAACCAATCAAATACCTTAGTCAGGCATAAAAGGATTGCATGCTAATTTAGCTGCTCATCTTTCTCAGCCATAAACAGCAGCTGTGAGTCGTTGGCGTAGGTTATCATTTTTGCTCCATATTCCTCCACCAGGGGTGCCAAAGGGGCCATATAGATATTAAAAAGAGTAGGACTCAATACTGATCCCTGAGGCACCCCTACGTTCAATTGGGGAATATCCGCCGAGAAAGGAGGCGACCACACCGTGCTCCAAGTACCTGCTCCCATGGACCAGCATCAACGACGAGGACACCAGCGAGATCATGAACACCATCCACTCCGGATCACCACTTGACCCATACCCTCACCACATCTTCAACAAAGCCAGCACAGCCAACGCACCCCATCTTCGGAAAGTAATCTACATCTCCTTCAAGAAAGCAACCTTCCCTGAAAGCTGGATGCACGCCGAGATCAAAGCCTTACTCAAGAAACCCAAGGCGGACCCCAAAGACCTCAAGAACTTCCGACCCATCTCCCTGTTCCAGTTCCCGGCGAAGGTCACCGAGAAAATCGTCAACAAACAGCTGACACGCTTTCTCGATGAGAACAGCATCCTGAACCCGTCCCAGTCCGGGTTCCGCAGCAACCACAGCACTGAAACCGCCCTCCTCGCCGCCACCGATGACATCGGGACCCTGCTTCACAACGGAGAAACAGCTGCCCTCATCTTCATGGACCTGTCTGCCGCCTTCGACACGGTCTGCCACCACACACTACGAACACGCCTACATGACGCCGGGATCCAAGAGAAGGCCCTGGACTGGACCACATCCTTCCTCTCCGGCAGAACCCAGAGCGTCGGCCTCCCCCCTTCCGCTCCACTGCCACCAAAATCATCTGCGGCGTACCCCATGGCTCCTCCCACAGCCCGATGCTGTTCAACATCTACATGGCACCGCTCACCCACGTCGCCCGACAGCACAACCTAAACATCATCTACGCCGATGACACCCAACTGATCATCTCCCTCACCAAAGACCCTCACACCGCCAAAACCAACCTCCACGAAGGAATGAAGGCCGTCGCAGAATGGATGAGGAACAGCCGGCTGAAGCTGAACTTGGACAAAATGAAGGTCCTCATCCTCGGCTCCACCAACTCAGCCTGGGACGACTCCTGGTGGCCGTCAACCCTAGGAACAGCCCCGACACCCACCGACCACGCACGCAACCTGGGGATCATCCTCGACTCCACCCTCTCCACGACTAAACAGGTCAACGCCGTCTCCTCATCCTGCTTCAACACCCTCCGTATGCTCCATAGGATCTTCAAGTGGATCCCCATTGAGACGAGAAGAACAGTCACCCAGGCCCTGATCACCAGTAGGCTGGACTACGGAAACACCCTCTAGGCAGGAACGTCGGCTAAGCTCCTGAGACGTTTGCAATGCATCCAGAACGCCTCGGCACGTCTGATCCTCGACATACCCCGCCGCAGCCACATCACACCCCACTTGAGAGACCTGCCTTGGCTCCCCGTCAACAAGAGGATAACCTTCAAACTCCTCATCCACGTACACAAAGCTCTGCACAAGACCGGCCCAGCATACCTCAACTTCTACTCACCCACCCACCAGCTCCGCTCCGCCAGCCTCGTCCTCACCACTCTTCCCCGCATCCGAAGAACGACCGATGACGGCAG
Organism: Lissotriton helveticus; assembly: GCF_964261635.1. Taxonomy (NCBI): domain Eukaryota; kingdom Metazoa; phylum Chordata; class Amphibia; order Caudata; family Salamandridae; genus Lissotriton; species Lissotriton helveticus. Next base: position 1,009,365,397 of record NC_136071.1, on the reverse strand, counting down.
ATCCTTCTCCCACCTCGCCGCCAAGACCTGGAACACCCTCCCCACCAACCTGCGGCAGACCCAAGACCTACCGGCCTTCAGAAGACTCCTCAAGACCTGGCTCTTCGATCACCAGCAGCACCCTCCCCCCCTCAGCGCCTTGAGATCCTCACGGGTAGGTAGTGTGCTTTATAAATGGCATGATTGATTGAAGTATTGATTCTGCCCCCAGACTGGTGACACACCAAAATTGTAGTCTTTCTCAAGCCGGGCCGCCCTCCTGAAGACCCGGGCTTGTATCGTCCCATCATATTGTTGAACTTTGAGCCTAAATTGCGAGGGAAGGTTCTTGCTGACTGTCTCCGCACGCACGTGTATCCAGGATCGGGTGCATCCAGATCAGTCTGGCTTCATGCCACAACGCTCTACCAGACACAATATCAGACGGGCCCACAATGCAGTGGCCGAAGCACACCGGTTAGGTTGCCCCGCGGAGGTCCTGCTAGCAGACATAAATAAAGTGTTCGATTTGCTGAGCTGGACTTATCTCTTTAAACTCTTAGAGGCCGTCAACCGGAAGACCGCGCTTCAGGGCCTACGTGAAATTATTATATACAGACCTTACAGCATTTGTTCGTGTGGCCGGACATTGCTCAGCCCCCTTCCCCATCCGCAGGGGGACAAGGCAAGGGTATCCCCTCTCCCCGCTGTTATTTGCCTTGGCAATCGAACCCTTAGCCTCATGCATGCGCCTGGACTCTGTCTTCCGGGGACTAGACTGGTCGCCGGAGTGCTCAAACAGGATTGCGCTGTATGCCGCCGCCCTTTTCTTCATATCAGATCCTTGGGCCTCCGGGCCCGAGTGCTCCAAATCCTGCGGATTTTTGGAGAGACCTCCAGGCTATGCGCTAATCCGTCCAAACCAACCCGGTCCCCGATTTGCAGTGAACAGAGGAGCCAGGCTTGAGCCTTGCAACTAATTATCGCAAACACGGGCTTTAAGTACCTCGGGGTATTTATCACGCGGTGCCCTAATGAAGGCTTGGTTGCGCAATGTATCCCCGCTACTCCCTGCGGTCCGGGACGAGACAACGGTGTGGTCCTACCTGCCCCTTTCGCTATACGGTATGTCCGCTATTTTCAAAATGGTGTCTTTAACACGAGTACTGTATCAGCTGCTGAATTATCCGTATCCTATTCCCCCGTCGTGGTTCCTCCAAATGAATGCACTCCTGAATTGGTTTCTGTGGCAGCGGGTGCAGTCAGGGTGGCGCTCATGACATGTACCCAGTCCACCTACTGCGATGGGATTGCAGCGGCCGATATACGGGCATATTATTGGGATTCGCAGTTACTGGTAGTTAATGAATGGTGGTATGGTTCTCAGGTGGACCCTGCCTATGCTGTGGAGAGGCTCTTCATGGCGGATACCCTGCTGCTTCACCACTTATACAGCAGCTTGTCCTTGGAGGCATTTTCCCAGGCCTGCCGGACAGTTATTCAGATATGGAGGCGGGTGGTTCGGTCTATGGGTTGGTGGTGTGTACTGACCGGGGCTACTCCCCTCTGGCAGGCATCACACCTTCGGCCTGTCTCGACACTAGAAGGTCTACCTAGGTGGGACGATATCGGGATATCCACTCTCAGAGATATCATGCAGGGTTCCACGCTTAAGTCCTTTCAGAGGTTGCAGGCAGACTTCAACCTTCACAAATCACAGTTCCATAGGTACTTGCAGCTCCGCCATGCCCTGTCCGCCCGATACGACATTGCTCGTCTCTACCTGAGTTACACCCGCTGGAGGGCCGGCTGTTGATGGGTGACCTGGGGGCCCACAAAATCCGGCAAATCTACCAAACCATCACTACACACTCAAAAACCAATATACACCGGACCCGAGAGGCATGGGAGGCAGACTTGCCAGCTCTGACAGATGACGATTGGACTGAGGCGCTGGCTAGCCCTAGGTACTCCGCGGTATCCACTAGGTACAGGCTGATCCAATTTAAATATCTCCACAGGATATACTACACGCGCCTCCACCTCTGGAGGATAGGGTCTATCCAGTCCCCTGTCTGTCTCCGCTGCGAATCGGACGAGGGATCGTTTCTTCACATGGTGTGGAGCTGTGGGGCACTACAACACTTCTGGTCGGGTGTCCTGTCTTGAATGGGGCGGGTTTTAGCATGGGACATTCCTGCAGACCCTAGATTGACACTCCTTCACAGCACAGAAGGCATTGGGGGGAACAGATATAAACAACACTTTCTGTTCTTGGGCCATACGTTGGTAAAGCATGACATTTCACAGCACTGGAAGGATATGTCCCCACCCGGTGTAGCGAATTGGAAGAAGGCCATGGCTAGATGTATGTCAGTGGAGGTAGCCGTGTTTCAGGCGAGGGGCTGCCCACAAAAGCATGGGAAGATCTGGGCCAAGTGGGCCAAATATTGGGGTATTGATTTGTCCTTAATGTTACAACCCGTGACTCAAGATCCTCTAAAATGGCTGGTGGTAAATGATTTACCGGTTTAATGTGAGGGACTCATGTCAATGTGGATGGAATTTCATTCGATGTGTATGTGCTATGTTGGTGATGGTATGTATGGTGCGCAGTTGGGTGAGCGGGGTGGGGGTGATTGTCGGTCTGATGTTCTGCAGACCTGCTGGGGTGGTAATTTTGCAGTACCTAAAGCTTTTACAATATGGCTTACATTTATATGTTTCTTGTCAGGCTTGGCCCATCTGGCACTACAGAAAATCAATAAAATCTGTTGTTAAAGGAAGAAAATAAATTAGGGTCTGAATACACCCATTCTATGTGCAATCGAGAATCAAAGGACTCGTAACCACTGCTATAATCAATATCAATGATACAGTTAGCAGTGTGGCCATTCTACTTGCTATCTAGGGTGAGGAACGCGTACTACTGTTATATGCATGTATCAATACACCCATTCTATGTGCAATCGAGAAACCAGAGACAAGTACCACTGTTATACTTACTGTCAACGATTACTGTATCAGTGTGGCCATTCTACTTGTATCGAGGATGAGGGGCACATACACTGTTATAATCAGTGTTAACACTGCGGGCATCGCTGCATCCATTCTATGTGCTATTGAGGATCCAGGGACACGTACCACTGTTATACTAATTATCAATGATACAGGTATCAATGTGGCCATTCTACTTGCAAAAGTGAATAAAGGGACACATACCACTGTTATATTCGATATTAACGATACAGATATTAGCCCAGCTATTCTACTTGCTACTGGAAATCCATGAACTTGTACCACTGTTATACTCAATATTAACTATACAAGTATCATTGCATCCATTCTACTTAATATTAAGGATGCTGGGAAATGCACCACTGTTATACTCACTGTCAACAATGTCGGTATCAATGTAGCCATTCTACTTGCATGGACATGTACCTCTGTTATACTCGATATTAACGATACACAATTTATTGCGGCCATTCTACTTAATATTAAGGATGCAGGGACACGTACCACTGTTATACTCAGTAATACCTTCCATTCTATGTGCTATCGGAATGCAGGGACCCGTACCACTGTTAAATTCAATATCAATTCTGCAGGTATGCGTTCAGACTTTCTACTCACTATTGAGAAGTCAGGAACACATATCACTGTTAGCCTCAATATTAACAATGCAGTTATAAGTTCAGACTTTCTACTCAATTTCCAGGAGGCAGAAACACATCCCACTGTTGTACTCAATATTAACAATGTAGATGTCATTGCAGCCATTTAATTCAATGGGAGGATGCAGATGCCAATATGGTATTCATATCCATAACACGGATACAGGAATAAGCATAGGTTTTGTGCCAGTATAACCAATCTACTTCGAGCCCGATTCACAAACAACCTTCGCTGTTGTGGCGAAAGCTCCACAGTCATGGCAGGATCTTCACACTGTTGCAGAGATTCCACCATGAATGAAGATCCCACCATGACCGCAGGGCTTTTGCCACAACTGCGTACACTCTTTGCGAAACGGTCCCTCAATATCTAAGCTGCGAGCACACATAAATCCACTCATTCTACTCAGGATCCAGGATGTCGCTGCTATTACTGCCACTGTGCATATTGTAAAGAGTATAGGCGCCACTACAACAGTTCAACATAAAGTATGAAGATGTCGATTCAGCCATTTGGACATATCCAACATTAAGCTATAGCCAGGGAAGCAAGAAGAACACGTCTTAAATGCTGGGTAACCACCTTTTTCCTGTTAATTGCTTTACTTACTAGATGAACAATGCAGGCCCTGCACATCTCTGGTTCTTGAGCCTTCAAGTGAAAACATACATCCCCAAGATGATGCTGCACAGCTCTTCACCAGTTGGGAGGAACATTGAATTCTGGGGCTTACAGTCCCTATCATGAGGCAGCTTACCCATATTTGTATGACAATCTTTCCTTGACCTTTATTACTTGGTTACATATTTTAAACCCATCTGTATTAATGGTGACCTGCCTATATTTATTGATACAATAAACAATATATTGCCAGTTAAAAAAACAAATAATGCTGCTCTAGGACAGGAGAATTTCCTACTTGCTGAACATTTGAATATTTATCGAGCTTACCAGTTAACCTGAATATAGGCCGTATTTGTGAAGTGCATTGTTTGCCAATGCTGTAGTCTCTTGGTGGATAAGAAGACTAGAAAAGGGCTACTTGCTATCAGATTGATGCAATGTTTTGATAAACGGGCACATGTTATTTGTGAAAACTTGAATACTGCTGAAAAGCTGACATGCTGCTGGTCAACAAAATACCCTAGGCAACATGATTCAGTCCTAGGTAGTGCAGCTCAGGCTACACATCATCAACGCTTTGATACAATCATCCTCAGGAGCATGACCAACTGGATGGAATTCTCTGCCAGTCAAAATGAGATGAATGGAATCAATATTACAATCCCAAGACAAAGTGAAAACAAAAAGTTTAGACAAATTATATGGCCTTCTCTGTATCAGACATGTGTTCACCTTACCCCTCCCTTTATATAATTTTCAATGTCTCCCCTTGCCTTCTAGTTATTGGTACCTCAATATCATGTCCTGCTGTCAGAATGATCCCAGAATTGTGTATCAGTTTACAGCATGTATAAAGGGTTTTCGCATTCTCAAACCCTCTGATTTAGTAAATCAGAAGGTGTGCGAATGCTAAAGCCATTTTCAAATGTATTAAGCACATTTAACAATTATGAAAAGTTTTTCTGAATCATTAAAAAGATTTAGGAAACCAGTGGAGAAGTGTGGCTCACTAGTTAGAGGAGGCAGACCTGGACGCTGAGATCAGACCCGGGACCAGGGTTCAATTCCCAACGCGGCAGGGTCTTGAGCCCAAAATGTCCACGGACTTGGTAATTCTCGCTTCTGTGCCTACTCGAATCACAGGTTCACACTCTGCAACTCTGGGCAATAGCTTGCTTAATCTCCACTACGCCCCCCCCGCGGTGGGATGCCTGGCTTTCACCTTGGGGATACCCAGTAGGGGCTATCTCACAGGGAAAAACCAGGACGGGTTCCCAATGCAAAGCGCTTTGAGACCTGGCGGTGATATTGCGCTATATAAAAACCTATCCATCCATCCATACTGAATCGGTATTTGGATGGGGAACTTAGTGTAGGGCAATACCTTATGGTAGGTATTAATGTTTTGTGACTAAAATCTGGTCCTAAAACATTAATATTTTATCGACCACACAAAGGTAGTGGTAACCCATTTCAAGCAGGAACGGGTCCCTTCCCCTTTGTTAATATTGACAGTTTGTTTTTAAGAATAGGCTGTGGTCCAGTCATTAAAAAAGTTTGCAAAACTTTCCATTTTTTTGTTAATGCTTCCCATTTTCTTTTAAGGAAAACCTGCTGCTTTTAAAAACATGGTTGCTTTATTTTAAAGTGATTGCAAGTATTGTGGTTTTCCAACTCCACCAAGTTCCATAACTGGTTACACAGAACCCGCCTGCTTGAAACCACCACCTCCATTCAACAGTGCTAAAAAGCCGAATATTGGTGACAGATGGACTACCTGGATAAAAACGTTTGATGATTTTATTGATGCACTTGAAGTAACTGATAACAATATGATCGTCAAATATCTCACAGATCTTGCCGGTGAAGGAGCAAAAGAGGTAAATTACTGCAAACCGACGATGTTGCATAGCATCAAATCAAAGATGCATTAAATCTCAAGTTCAATCCAGTGCCAAATGTTGATTATGAAAGATATATTTTCAGTCAAGAAAGACAGAAAGCTGTTGAAGCAATCGACAAATCTGTTGAGAGACTTGATACGTTCATCAAACGCTGTAAGTTGTCAATGATGCAGAAGCTATATGTCTCTGAGTTATTGATGAATGTCTGTCCGATTTATTCCAATGACGAATGCAGAGAGAAACTCTTAGTTTGGAGCGAATTCTCATGACTGCCAAAGCTGGGGAACATGCTGATCGACAAGTTGCTGACATTGAGACCGAAAGTGCCCAGAATGAGTCAGTTATGAACATGAAAAGCAAACAGAAACACAAAGCTGAAGGACACAAAATAATGTCTCTAAAGAAAAGGAAACTGTGCTTTAGAAGTGGATTTTTGTTTCCACATGAAGGTATATGTCCTGTAATTGGGCAATATGTAAAGCCTGTGGGAAGGAGAACAATTTTGTAACGGTTTGCAAGGGGAAGCAAAATCTAAGTGCATCATGATAAAACAAAATAGAATCCTGAACGTTTCAGATGCGACATTCTACGCATGCCCACAAGGCGAAGCGTCAACATCTGCTGAGGCAAATCAACACTAAACAAACACTATAGTCATCTAAATCTTTGCCCAAGAGTTCTTTAGTTTCATTGTCAAGCGACAGTGAAGGAGACGGATGTGAGATGTCGATGTTTACCTCAGAAAAATTATAGCATGTCGGACTGGCCGCATGCAGAGAAGAATACGAGTCAAAGAAAAGTCAGCAAGTAAAATCAAAAAATCTAAAATTGCACTAACAGTAAACAGTTGCGCCATACGTTTATTATTGACAGTGGTGCATTGATAAACATCATGCCTGAGGAGAAATACCATGAACTGTCTCCATTACCCCGTCTCACACCATCGAAGACTGAAGTGTCAACATGGGCTGCATCAACGCCATGAAAGAGTCAAGGTAAGTTCGTAACAGCCATGAAGAACAAAAGTACAGGTATCGATTCATATACTTCAAGGTACTGTGCCAAGTGCCTTTTTACTCAGTTTCAATAATGCTGCTGATATGGGACTGATATCTGTGAAATACAACATGAATGTTCATCATGAAATAGTAAGTCAGTTCCTGTTGTTGTGTCATGGATTGGGAAAACCTAAGACCATGAAAATGCAACTGCATATCAATGAGAATGTTCGACCTGTTGCTCAAAGACACAGACAAATAGCATTTTAGCTGTTGAGAAAGAGCTTGAGCTGATCTGATTGAGCGAGCTATTGGTCCAACTCCATGGGTTTCACCCATAGTGGTAGTGTCCAAAAAGGACAGTGAAAGAGCTGTATACATCTGTGTTGATATGCATCAAGCCAACAAAGCATTCGAAAGAGAACTACATCCGGGTCTGCACATTGCCAACATGATCACACAGCTAAAGGGTGCCAAGGTCTTCTCTCGCCTTGATCTGCACATATGATATCATCAATTGGAACTCGAAGAAGAATGCAGATACATTATCACCTTTCTAGCCGTATTGATTTGTTCAGATAGAAATGCCCACATTTTGGTGTGTCATCAGCTGCCAAAGTTTTTCAAAATGTCATTTGACAACTCATACAGACTGTCATGAATGACTTCAATTACAGTGATAACATATTCGTTTTTGGAGCCACCCAAAAATAACATGATAAAGCTTTTGCACAAGGGTGCCATTTACTTGCGGGTGCATGTTTAACTTTAAATGCTGGGAAATGTGAGTTCTACAAAACAAAACACAAATTCTTTGGCCATATCTTTGCTGACGGGGCATGATGCTAAAGTACAAGCTTCGTCTGCCACCAATCTCCCGTAGGATGTGACTATGTTGCATTCATTCCTTGCCATGGCCAGTTACTGTTCCAGATACATATATGACTTTGTCATAGTAAGTGCTTACTTAAGATACTTAACAAATCTGAAAAGCGTTAACATGCAATTGAGAACCTCACTGAAATGGCCTACTTCCACCCAAAGTTCCATACCAAGGTTGTTGTGGATGCAAGCCTGGTCCGGATGCGCACGATCCTTGCCCAACAAAGTGAACACTTAAATGCTCTTAGGCACATGGTGGCATATGCAAGCAGACGTTTGTCACAAACTGAATGCGACTATTGACAACCAGTGAAAATAAGCTCAGCAGAGGTGTGGGCATATGAACATTTCCATGTATTCCTGTATGGAACACTTTTCACTCATGTAACAGATCATCAAGCATTGCTAACCATCTTTGTCAACCCAAAGCCAAGCTGCCTACTAGAAATGAACGTTGGGGGTTTGTGTTTACAGGAATATGAGTACACTATCGTACACCAACCAGGGAAAGATCAAAACGCTGCTGACTACTTTTCACGAGCCAGTACAGTGCCCTGGACCCCTTCCAAAGTGGCCAAAACCTACATTAACTTCATCGTAAGGTTCAAAATGCATGCTGCTATTTCATTAGAACAGATCATTGCTGAAACAAGCAAAGCCAGTGACATGTTGATACTAAAAGACATTATTGGACATCAATCCTGGAAACAGCACATTTGACCTATCACACGTGGCAACAACTATCGAAACTTCACAAATGTGAAAGATCAACTGTGTGTTACTCAAGAAGGTATTGTTTTATGAGGCTCAATAATTGTCATACCGGAGATACTGCGACAAGATGTAATTGAAGTGGCCAATGAAAGACATCATGGAATTGTTGTGATGAACGAGCTCTCGGAGATCGAGTTTGGTTGCCTTATCTTTTTTTTTTAAACATATTTTTATTAAACTTTTTAAAGTTTATGAATTTTAGTTACAGGGTATACAGGTCACAGCATGAGATGTCAATAGTACATTACAGAGCCATTACTACAACTTTCGTATAATTACAATTGTCAGAATAAATTCTACAACTCTGTGAAGAGTGTTGTCTGGGTAGATGCCATGGCTAATGTGTTTGTATCTGTCCGTCTCCTCAGTTTCGGAGTGTCTGGATTCGTTTCAATGCTGGATCATCAACCTGTTCTGTGATTCGTGTCATGGGGTGGCGGGTAGTAACTGTATTGGGGTAACTTAAAAACACAACCGGGTGAACACAACTTGGGTTATATAGTCTGGTAGCCTTCTCATCTGCGCTAGCCTCTGTAGAGTCATGCCTATTCCACTGCTTCTAACCGCCCACGACCTATCTCTGCTCCCAATGTGGTATGGGTATCTCACGTGGCATCTATGTTTAGCCCATTTGCATCTCTGTGCTGACTATGTCCGATGTGTTCCCTCTGTCAACCCATAGCATTTGCTATTTGGTTTCCTTATCTTGGCAAGAGAGTTGAAAGGGAGTTGAAGGCTTGTCATTTGTGATATTGCTCTTATCTCCCAAAACAACTCAACATGCCTTGAATATGTCAGATTTGCCAAAACATGTTTGGGAGAGAATCTCTGTTGATTTCTTTGGTCCTCTTGATAATGGACACCTAGCGCCTAGTGTCTTGAGACCCAAATGGGTGAGTAGTGAGCTTTACAAACCCCTGGTTGATGGATTGATTAATTGATTGACATCACTGGATGGTGGTTATTAATGAACACTCCCGTTTTCCATTAGTAGAAGATCTCTCATCGACCACTCAAGAAAGAGTAATCGAGAGGTTAGATGGAATTTTAACAACATGGGGTGTTCCTTCAAATCTAAAGTCAGACAATGGCCCACCATTCAACAGTCGAGAAGTCAGAGACTTTCCTAGTCGTTTTAATGTGAAGCATTAGAAAAGCACACCTCTTTCTCCACAAGCAAATGGCATTGTCGAACGCTTTATGAGCACACTTAAAAAGACCATCCAGCATGCTACATTGGAGAAGCTTGATCTGAAGTCTGCTTCCCATGCTACTCTTCGAGCTAACCGGTCGACTCCTCATTCAACGACAGGTGAAAGACCTGCCGCCCTGATGTTCAGGAGAGCCATGATGACTACAATTGACCAACAGCAGCCCTACAACAATGGTGAACTTCATCAAACAGGCTTGTGCCGTAAGCAAAAGACGAAAGTATATAACAACAAGCATTAATGTGCCAAACAAATAAATTACTTTCCCTGAGGTTGATCGAGTATTGGTGCGACAACAGAGAAAACGCAAATCTGATGCTCCCTTTGATGCTGAACCTTTCACAGATGTGACTAGTAAAGGACACATAGTGACTGCTCTCCGTCCTGGAAAGTTCATTACGCGTGATTCATCGCACTTCAGGCATCTGCTTCATCATTTGCCTGTAGTTGATGTCGGAGAAGAGACTGGTTTGATTGAGACTTTGAAGAGCCCCTTGTCTGCATCTATCCCTGCATCACCAGTGCATGTCAAGAACACGTTTCTTCTCTCTTCCCAGCCTCAGAGGACACAATCTGGGCATTTTGTCAGAGCTCCACGACAACTCATCGATGAGTTGTAATATATATGTATGTATGTCTGTAAAAAAAATATTTTTTTTTAGCAAAGGGGGAAATGTAGTGTCTTGTGCGTAAGCGATGATGGAACTCTTTTGGTTCCTGATGGACTCTGTAGAACTATGGTATAAGTGTTCAGGTGTAGGGAATAGAGTTTATGTTTAGAACATTGAGTTTGCAGTTACACATTAAGGAATAAAGATGTGTAATACCAAGCTTTGTGTGTTGCATATTCATTTCTGAGTACCTAAGCTTGGGAGGACACTACACAATCAATTAACCGAGCCAGCCATCTGGCAGGAATCAAATCTGCAATCATTCTACTATTAAGTATATATACGAAGATTTAAAAGTGTTTAATGTATGTTTATAACATGGTTTTAACCTAATGCTTTCATTATGTTGTATGTATTCTACTCTAATCATACATAAGATATAGTTTCCATGACATAATATTTGCATTTCTGTTTTTCAATGATTGTTATTTGTTTGTGAACAATTGTATGGCATCAAAACGCCAAATGCTCTGTTCACTGTTAGCGCAGGGTCATGCATTAATATAATATCTTACGTTGACAAGGCCAACAGGGGATAGAAACCATTCTGTCCTTATTTTAGAGGCAGTGGGTGAGTGAGAGAATACTATCTTCCCAAAGGAGTTTTTAGAGGTTGTCATCCCAAAAATAACCTGAAAAAAATGGGTGCTATGGCACATTTTACAGAACGTTTTTTAGCCAAATATGTTTGGTAAATAGCTACGTGTCCTATATACATGCAATATTCCACTGCGTCTTGGTTTGTCCCAGAAGTGATGATTTGTATGTTTTCTGCACAAGCAAATTCACAAATGTGCTCCTGAGAAAAGAGTGCACCCACAAAAATAGCAGAAGTGCAGAAGGCACTTGTTAGTCATTTTTTATGGTGTTGATAATAATCTCAGGGTGCGGCTTAACTATTCGATGCTGCTGCCAATGAATATGAGATCTGCTTAGTATGTCATGGTTGCCACCAGCAACAGCTGGTGTTGCTCAATGTGCCAGGCTACTATCTGTAACATCATGTACCTAGGTGCCACTCAGTGTGCCAGGGTTCTATTTACATATGCAAAGATTACCTGGAACAGGAGTACATATGCCAAGATATTGCGTACATATGGAAGGGTGCTGGTTAAATGCCAGAGCTGGTGCTCTAAGTTTTCAGATCATGTACAAGCATTCTAAGAGCATTGGTGAAAGTGTCAGGTGTGCTGACCCTGTACACAGAGGTTCCCTTAGTAAAAGTGAGGTGGTCAAATATGCAAGCTAAATGTTCACATATTACATGAGAGGGGTTTGTTCAAATATGCCAGAAGTGATGCTGAAACATCTAATGATTTTGCTAAAATATTCAAAAGGGAAATGCAAAAGGGCTAGCGGAAGGGAAATAGGAGAAAGCTCTATCAAAACACCCATGAACAATTCTGTATGCTTTTATTCATTTAGTGTATTTATTTTTCAGTTGGATTGATTCGTGCCAGCAGAGTAGCCATGCAAGCCACTACAGATAAACAATATTCACAAACGGAATAGAGAGAAAAAATAAAATCTATCAAGCCCACATAACAATCTTAAAATACATACCTAAGAATACATTCTGTACTGTTAGGTATGTGTTTTGCTTTTTTCCCAAACTATTATTATTGATAATGAACTATTATCCATCTATGCAAAGACTGATTTAAAGAACTTATACAATTTTCCACCTAAAATAAAAATATGACTATTCATTATGTATGCATTACATATGCCGACAATTCATTTACCTTGCCTGTTTTGAGTACACCTAAAACAGTTTTCATTGACAGGGCTCCATTTTCTCCAAATTGTATTCTAGTCCAAGAGTTGTCGCGGAGTCTAACTATTAATGCTATTAGGGATTCAGAAATTCTGCAAGCGTCCATTTTTGCCCCATAATCTACCTCTGTCCAAAACGTCAAAAGCTGTTGATGATACAAACGATGGAATCTTTTTATGCACTGTGTTTTTTTTCACCAGCATATGTAGTAACACCGTTTAATCACTAAGTGATTCTTTCTAAACCCAATCTGTTATTTAGTCAGGATATGATTTCCCTCACACATTTCCAGGGGATGTAGGTCACTACAACGCACACTTTTACAATGCATACCTTTAAAACGCATTTTTTACAACACAACATCCATTACAACGCATTCCATTACAACGCATGCGATTACAACGAAAATTAAAAAATGACATTTACAACGCATTCCATTACAACGCATAATACCTTTACAACGCATACCATTACAACGCATAACATTACATTGCATGTTTGGTAAGTATTGGATAGTGTAGGGGTAAAATTTACTATTCTAACTCCAGGGGGTGCAACAGTAGGGTATGTGTTGGATAGTGTAGGGGTAAAAATTACTATTCTAACTCCAGGGGGTGCAACAGTAGGGTAAGTGTTGGATAGTGCAGGGGTAAAAATTACTATTCTAACTCCAGGGGGTGCAACAGTAGGGTAAGTTTTGGATGGTAATGTTATGCGTTGTAATGGTATGCGTTGTAATGACTGCGTTGTAATGACATGCGTTGTAGTGGTGTACGTTGTAGTGTCATGCGTTGTAATGGTTGCGTTGTAATGGCATTCGTTGTAATGGATGTTGCATTGTAAAAGTTTCGTTGTAATGGTAGTGCGTTGTAAAGGTTGTTTCCCATTTCCAGGAGACTCAGGATTTAGGGCCATGTGAACTATCACATTTATCTGTAGCCACAAAATAGGTTAAATCTTTTGTTAAATCAGGGTCATAGCTTGCAAATGTTTCCTTGTAATATTCATTAGAACAATCATTCAATTTTTGGGATTGTACTTTTGTCTTTTCTTGAAAATAGAGCTTCAAATACTGTCTTTTCAGGATTCTGAAATTGTTCCCTTAGATGTCAAACATTTAAATGTTGGTTCCAACAGCTTGGTCCATTAACTTGGTGCACCCACATAATCCTTTACACTAACTTCCTGCAATCTACTGGTATATGTCTTCAATGAAATATGCAGCCGCCCCGTTTCTGCTATCAGTTTCTAATGTAACACTTATGGTGTTATTTCATTTGTTGATGTGTTGTGCCCAACTGATTTGGTGATTCTGAGATAGGTACATCTGTAATCTGTGCCCAGATTTACAAATACTTTGCATCAAGTTTGTATTATTTTTTTTATGCAGACCTGAGTCGAAGTGTCATGGTGGGATTTACAAAACAATGCAACTCTCAATTTGTTTTGGATTGTAAACCAAAGTAACACAAAGCTTCACAATGGGATGCCTTGTGGTTCTTTGCATCAAGATGGTACAATGGGTGGCGCATGAGCGTTGCCATGCAACCATACATTGGTTTTGACGCAAATCCCTATATACAAAGAATGGACAACAGGGGTTCGCATCAAAATCCTGCACCTCCTTGTGTTTTAATTTCTCTTTGCTTGTATCCTCTTTGTATATATGCTGCCTTCTACAGCACACATACTAAGTGGTAAACAACTTAAAGCAAAGTTTTTGCACTGGAAGGGACTACTTACTGGGCTGAAACTATGTGCCTTACAATGCAGATATTCTTGTACCATGAAACAAGAGTGTCTGCGTTGGTGCATGGCAGCAAAGGTGTCATTTCAAAGGTACAGTGGTCCCTAAGGTAGTCAATAATTGTCAATTCTTGAAAAGAAGATCTATTGAAATATAATCTTCATAATAAACAAAAATTATAAAATAGTTTGTGTGTACATAAGTGACAGTAGAGTGCAAAATGTGCTTGGTGCTCAGGCAGAAGAAATTCACACATGCAGGGACCTCAGGGTAGTGTACCCATGCTGGAATCCAAGTGGTCGGGATTGCTGAGCGGTTCTGTCTGGCAGGGCTATCCGAGCGGTGCAACCTGCCACCTCCCTCAGGTCCCTTCATTTGTGAATTTCTCTCTGTGATCCGGCCACCTTTTCTTCTTGGACCCAGTGTGGGAACACTACCTTGAGGTCCCCACTTGCTCATGGCTGTTTGGCCGCATTCTCCATATGAATACTTCTATTCCTTGCAAGGATTCTTAGGGACCCCCACCGGACCACCTGACTCCAGTTCCTCACTCATTGACACACCTGCATTCTTCATTTAGTAAGAAATGTACATACTTTATGTGGATTTCACCCCATTTAGTCTCGGGCGGACTACATTTTATGTCCTGATGATGATCCAGCATTAATTGTGGATCGTAACGCCATTGATTTAAGTGTGCAGACCTGTTAAAATAACAATATTTGAGCATACAAGCTGCACGCTATTGAAAGATATTGTGATCAGCCGCGGTCCGTGCACGTAACAGTGGTGGGACGGTGAGGCAGCGTGGGGGGATTTCGAGGGACAATGCAGAGGGAAAATTAAATAAATAATTTTCCCTCTGCATCGTCCCTCGAAATCCCACCCCCCATGCGGCCCCACCGCTGTTACCTGCATGGACCGCTGCTCATTGAGATATTTCACACTCATATCACTTTCGCCTGAGCACCAAGCACGTTTTTCACCCCACTGTCACTTATGGACATTCAAATTGTTTTGAAGTTTTTGAATATGATAAAGTTTGCTTTTCAGAAGATTTACTTTTCGAAACTTGATAATTATTTACTACCTTAGGGAAATTCCTTCTGAAATTGCCAATTTACCCAGGTCCCTATGGATTTCAGAGTTTCCCCTGTGTTTTCAAACTAAGCCAAAATGTATCAGTGCAGGGAGGGAGCAGAACAGTGGCACAACTTAGTAGAAATGGTGCTGTTCTGCTCTCTCCCATTCACGCAACACAAAAACTTTACTTCCTGCACTGCGTTGTGTGATTTATTAGGAAATCTGGGCGCCTATTTTTAGTCCCTGGTAATGTTACTAACAAACCCAGAAAGGCGTCATATTTTTCCCTTTCACCATCATTATTATTTTTGTCCAAAGAAATCCATTTACCTTACAATTATATTTCTTCATTCCCTCCTAGAATTTCAACCTGCATGTATTGATCACATTTTTCCTCTTATTAAGGGTAATTTAAGCCATCTATTATCAGCTTGTTCAGTTTTTTCTAGCACTTTGTGGTTCGGTGTTTTACATGGCCTTAATTTTGCCTGTGCTTTTGATGTCCTCATTAAGTTTTTGTCAGAGCACTGTCTGTATGTCGTGTAGTAAAATAATGATGCACTTACACAGGCTCTTCATTATTGATATTATGCAAAACATACATCCACACAATCCATTTGGATTTTTATGGTTCATCTCAATTGTTTTCTACTTGTTACCTGAAAATGGTCACCATATTTGTGATAATCTCGAAGGAAGGGAGCAAGATTCATCTCCAACTCGAATGAGCAATGGTCACTGCTACCTAATTCACCCACCTGCAGTATTGGGATGTTATGATTATGTTGTCAAGTCCAGCTACAATTCAGCATCATCACCAGTTTATTTTATGGTCCCCAAATAGTTCTGCAGAGCACTGTGCTTCTACTAAGACCCCCTGTAGGACATATCTAGCAGAGCATGGTCATGATTTGCAGAGATGTGATTTGGATTCGGTAAATACAAAAGTTTCATTTAGGGGAATTTCAAGATAGGCAGAATGTCCTATTACTAATCTTTATTACTTCTGGTCCCATTGTCCTGGTCCTATTTGTTCCCTTTTCTGCCTGGGAGTTGATAGCTCTCCATAAGTCATGAATGGGACGAGAACTTAGGCACCTGGGAGCAATAGAAATTCTGAGACTGACAAGGAACAACTCCTCGTGCGACTTCCTTGTGTTAGATTTAGTGATGTTTCCAAGTGCACTAGTAATTGATTGCGCAGTGTGTGATCTAAAGATCAGATTTGGAATATTGAAAGGTGTGAGATTGCTCAAAGACTCCAATGTGCATGAAAGGGTGGAGGCAGGTTTAGGTACCAGAAATAGAGGGTACAAATATCTCCTAAGGTGTTAGGGCACAAGTCAAGGACCGATGATGGTGTCCACAAAAAGTAGATGACCATTCCCTCTAGCACGCTGCTGACGGAAGACGAGAGATGTTCACACTTTCACCTCATGCCCAAAGCTGCAGCTGATTGGATATTCAAATTGCGTATGGTGTCACATATGCTTTGGAGTACTTTAAACCAACACCTCACTAACAGCGCCCTCTTTAACTGTGAGAAGGTTCTTAGAGGGAAGTATCTTTGGCTCTCTTATCTGCACACCATTACCAGCAAACTGTTAATTTGTTAACGAAAACACACACATAGTACATGCTGTGAAAGCAGTTGAATTTTTTATTAATGAATTTCACTGCTTCTTTTAAAAAATTTAACTTTCAACATTTTCTAGGCTCAATTCCACTTTGATACCTGGAAACATCCACGTGCTTATAAAAAGAATGTCTGCGTAATTGCGTTCGTTTGATAAATTATTAAAGTGCACCTGTAGTCGTAAATTCATTTTAGATGATCAGAAAACCCAGTGCACCATATGACAAACAATTGCCTTTAACTGCACAGGTCATTCCTCATGCCCACTTGATTAGTTCTACACATAAAAGACAATGCATGGCTTCTTAATCCATATCTGAATTAATACATTCATATTTATTCTCTCATGAAATATATATATATATATTTTCACATTATTTTATATCATTTAAATTAATACATTTTTATAAATGCATCAATTGTGCTTTACTTATATATGTGTTTATTGTCTAAAACGTTCATTGCCTTGTGTTCACAATTAACAGGTACTTCAGTGAAAATGAATTTTTGGTTCAGATATCAAAACATACGTTGGGTGCTTATATTTATAATGGTATATATAGTAAAGTCTATATTTCAGCTTTTATTGTAAAATAGGCCCTTTATGTTTTAAGGGGGAATATTATAGGGTGTGATATCACAACCTGAGACATCACTTCGTTTCATATCAGTACATGTGGCATTTATTCTGAATTGCTTATGCAAATTCATCCCTCACTCATTTTCCAAAACGTGCACACTGCTTAATGTGCACTTTGTCATTTTATAAAGAAACATTTCCTTGGCAAATAGATATATATATATATTGGTAAAGGTAATGGACCACTATAGCCTTCACAATAAAACAAGGGAGATTTCAACATCTAGCAGGAATTGACTGTTCTAGGTGGTATGGCAAATACTCGGTTTGTACCACCTGAGCACTGCAAAGTCCTTCTGGAGTATACAAATGAATAGATGGTTCCTAGCCAGCAAGTGATGGAAACATTTCATGTGGCCTTGTAAATAAGTAGAATGCAGAATTTTTAACTACCTTTTCAACCCTGGTTTCTGATTATACAAAAGCTATTATTCCTATGACATGTAAAGATTATTTAACAAGCACTGGCAACGTCTATAGGTCTGATTTATGAATGGAAGTGCCTTCTGTGTCATTGATAGGTTCTTTGCACTGATGAACCCATTCATATATCCACTGATTCATTCTTGCATTCACCACCTGACACAACCACAATAAAATACACGCAAACTCAACATCAAATTCAAGATAAATGATAAGAATACAGTACAAAAAGGAAAGTATGCTGCTGTCGAATCACAAAGGGCATATGATTGCAGTAATTAAACTAAATACAGAAGCAGATGTCCAGCTTGCTGCGGTGTTGAACATAGTCTACCATTGTTTTAAAGTCCCAGCACAACCACCATGAATAGAACAAACATGTTGGCAATTTTGAAATGATAATACAATGCCACACTATGGACAATGGTATTCCATAATGGTCTCCTAGTTTTTCAGGTCTGGCCAGTAGGATTTGGTGCACTTTAATGTACTTTGCAGCAAACAAATGTCCCGTTAGCACTGCCTGGGGAGCTGTGGTTTCCTGGTAAGAAAAACTAAAATATAAGCAAGAAATCAAAGAAATTAAAGAGGCTCTATATACGGAATAAAATGAAAAATAAAGGACTGGCCAACCAGCCCTGCCACTGAAGCACACTCATTTTCAGATGGATGCATGTGATTAGAAAATGCAGTCATTCACATGGCAAGAGAGCCTGTGAGTTATGCGGACTGACTATTACCCATACAGTTTCCTCTCACAAATGGAAGCAGAGTGAATGATGCTCAGACAGACCAATGGCAACTCTCTATGTATTTATATATATGTGATCTATTCCTCATGTGCTTCTCCCGCAGCTCTCCATTTTGCTCGGTCTCTCGTGTTTCTTTTCTCCCCTCCCACCCACACCTTTAATTTTATTGAATTCCCCCCACCCACTCCCCCTTGTTTCCCCACACCCGCTCCTCCATGGCTCTCCAAACCTCTCCCGGAACTATTTTGTGCTTTTACTGAAAGACCCTGATGCTGCTGTTTGTTGCTCGGTCGCTCTGCAGGGCATTAAGTGTTTTCACTATTTAATTTTTTATTTGACTGATCCATGTTGCATCTACCATCTTGGATCAATATCAAGGTAGCCTTAAAGGATAGCATGGACAACAATGGGACCCCGTCCAAAGGGGATGGGGTTGTTTATGGGAACACTCTTAGGGGCAGGGTCATGGGGGTGATCTACCAATGATAAACCTCCCTCCAGCAACATCCCTGTGTGTTATTGTACTGGCAGGCGTGCCTGAAATTAGAGCAAGGCAAAGGGAAACCCAGCTAGAACTAAAAAAATATATGTTTTTTCAGGCTAACTAAACATCACCAATTTCCCTTATTGTAGGGATTCTGCACATATACAGAGGAGCTATGCACAGGAAAACATGACCTCAGTCAATAGGTAGTGTACCAACCTACCACATCTGTACCCAAACTCTGAAACCGACTAGCTATAGTGTCTCATTCGATCTCCGTCTACAACGGAGCTACCAATGATTAGATAACCCAGAACATGCACTCCATCTAGGGAATCGCGGGAGCCAGACACTCTTTCACTTAGCCACTCATACTTGTCCACAATGCAAGTAATCAATGACGCAGTATAGTTTAAAATGTTTATTTCAACTAATGCGCTCTGTGGTGCAGTATACGAGCCAATACTAGCAGCAGAATGCATAAACACAATATAGTCAGCATTGTTACAATACCATAGAATACGAACGGGGATGTCATGTCATAAAAAACAGTGGAAAAGGACTGAACCACCTAACCACCCTCCCCATGACAAGAGATAGTTTATTATAAAACAGAAGACCTCTGGGCTTTGTCAGCAGACCCCCATACCTCAAGGCCTAGATGCAATGTTCACATCGCAGGACAAACATGAGTCTTCACTCTGGAAAGGTGTATCTCTGAGTGTGTAAAAAAAGGTTGCGGTTGCAATATTAAAGTACACAATTTCCAGAGGTGCAGTTGTGTGTAGCATGTTATGTCTAAGTGTGAGGAACGCATCAGAACAGACTAACAAGGGGCATTGTTGTTTAATCTTGAACATTGTGTGCAGACTAAACCTCAGAGCACAGCAAAGAACTTGCAAGGTAGACAGTTCTCATGTAAAAGGAGCACAGAGTCTTGAGAAATATTTGCATGCAGTGTTGTGCGCAAAAGCAGGCTCATGGCAGCGAAGCTCATGCTAACTTAGCAATTGTCGACAATGGCCCTATAAGCCTTACTACACCCTATAAGAAAGCAAGATACATCATCATGACCTGTCAGGTTAGTTGGGTGTGCCACAGACTTAAAGACGTGCCCGAGGACTGTATAGTCATCAATTTTGTAAATCCCATGATTATGCAGCGTCTTCTACGTATAAACTGTTATGATCAAGATATACACATAATGATTAGACCCCTCCCACTCTCTTATTTTTATCCACCAAGCCCAGTGGCTCAAATTAGGGTAGAGAAAAGTTTAGAGCAGGATGAGCAGTACTTCAACCTATCCCAATTGGGTCAGTGGCACCAATAACAGAGTCCACCTTTATTTAACTTACTAGTGGCAAATAGATTTGGGGTTTTGGAAGAAGTACAATTAACTCATAGTAAAAACGAGCCTGACCAGGTGCCCATCCATCAAAGGGACCAACCTTAGAACGATACATTGTATAGCACGCACTCTAATACAGGCATAACATCCAGGGTAGGGAAGGAACATGCAAAGGCGCAAGTAGAAAATACCCTAAGTGACAGGAATAAGGCACCCATGGAGGAAGGGCCAAGGGCTATGAAGCTGAACCCTAGTGACAACTCTATGAGTGCACTTCCTAGTTCTCTTGATACCTATGCCTAATCTAAACTACTATAAACCCTAAATCCTGATTTTAATAGGGTGACACAGGAGGGAACCCCTATTAGACAGTCAGGGAAGTGCCCTAATGATTACACCTGGGAAGAATCACTACCCTTTTATGGCATCTCTGTAGACACTCCAGCAAGACACAATTTAGTCACCAAATTGAGAATATTATCCTGGAATGTCGTGGGCCTCAAAAACAAACTGAGTTGTCCTGACTGTGGGCCTTTTGTAGATCTTGCTTAGACATGACAGCGATCACAGCGCTCTAACTGTTGAGTTGGAGCTGCCTGTTGCAGGGGAAATACCCCCTCCCACATGCTAGCATATTGTAGATTATTACTGACAATGACAGGAGGTAAATAAGATGGGCGGCGATTGAGCAATCACCTGGAAGACTGGCTTCCCTTTATGAAACTGTTATACCAAGTTATTGGAGATAGAAAAGATTTCTTTAAAAAAAAAAGAAAAAATGTATTGGTATTTATACCTTACACAATACGTTGTGACATATAACAGATAAGAAGTTTCGCGGGTATACATGTAGGGATATACGCTTTGCGGTGGTGTCTGCCCCACACAACTGCTGATGGCTGAGTAAACTCTTTAACTGAAGTTGCCAAGATACATGAGGCATTATCATCCAATTTGGTGGATATATTTTGGCCAGTAGGCTTTAAGGGGAGGGGGGCAAAGATGAAGCAGTCCTGGTTTGATATCAGCTGTTGAGAGGCCCAGAGGGCTCTGATAGAGGCTATAAAAACCAAAAATAGAATTCAAATACAAAAAAATGAGGGCATCCTATAGAGACACCATCACCTTTGCAAAAAACATGGGAAATGGATCAGTGGGCTTCCCTGAAACAGGCTTTATCAGCCAAAGATATGAGAGCTTTTACGAATATAATTAGTACTGGCTGTAGAGATGGGAAGCAGGCCGTAGAGCCTAATAGAGTGGCTGATAGCGGGAAAGAACATTTCCAGGCACTATATTCTCTGCAGGAGTTTGTAGCTAACACACTTACACCAGTGGAGAGGTGTGGTGCTGCAGCCAGGGCATCTGACTTCAGAGCACAGGGTTCATGGTTCGATCCACGGCTCTGGCGCCAGCTCAGCTCAGCACCATGTGACACTGGGCAATAGCTCACTTAATTTCCACAACAGCCTCCAGCGCCTTGAGACCCAAAAGGGTGAGCAGTTCGCGCTTTACAAATACGGATTTTACATTACCAGTGTTGTAGCTACCACAAAATCCCTAGATACAGGACCCCATGCTGACCTTTTCTGAAGTAACCAGTGCCATAGCAAAATAGCCCCCTGCAAAGCCCCAGGATTGGACAATGTACCAGGGGACCTTTTTCGTAGTGACACAAAAATCTGGGGGATATATTTATGGGTGGTATTTAATGCCATACTGCAAGGGATGGCGATCCCCGCAACATGGGCTGGAGCTGAGATTTTTCCTGTGTATAAAAAAGGGTCCCCACTTTTGCCCATCAATTGTAGACCTATCAGTCTAAGTGATGTAACCCAGAACGTTTTTGCTCGGGTAATGGATTCACATCCAGATCTAGATGGAAGAAGAGCAAATTATGAGCCCATTCCAAGCTGGTTTCAGAAAAGAAATATCCACTATTTACCAAATATTCAGGCTCCAACTCCTCTATTGGAAAACGGAGCATTTGGAGTGAGGAAGTCTTTATTTTATCTTTGTGGATTTAAAAAACGCTTTCGTCCTGGTGCATAGGGATGTACTTTGGGTGGTTCTAACTGATCTTCGACTTCCCCGCTATCTTCTGAATATGCTAAAAAGGTTACATCAACATAACTAAGCCCAAATTCGATATGGGAAGCATGGGGACCTGAATACACCAATCTCGGTCAACAGAGGAGTCAGGCAAGGCTGTGTGCTAGCCCCTACTTTGTTCTGTCTGTACATCAACACATTGGTTGATGTATTGAACGGGATGAAAAATATAGACACCCGAAGCTAGTGCACAGAAAAGTGCAGACAGGCCCGGACTAGCCGTAGCGGGCACCGGGCAATCCCCCGGTGCGCCGCACGGGTGGGGGGCCGGCTTGGGGCCCCTGGGGGCCGTTTTTGTTGCAGGGCCATTTTTGCAGCATAGCTGCAAAATCGTCCCTGTAACAAAATCGGCCGAAAACTGTCCCTCACAAAGAGCTCGGCGGCACCCACAACCCCTGGGAGGTCGGCCGAGGACTTTGCCAGGGCCAGTTTTGATTCCCAGTCTGGCCCTGAGTGCAGGCAATGATGTTTGCCGGTGACACACTTCTGCTTTCTAAACCTCCAATGGGTATCCAGCGGATTTTTGATGGCTTTGGAAACTTTTGTAGAAACAGGGGACTGGAGATCAATATACAGAAGACAAAATACATGGTCTTCAATCCGGCTAGTTCATTCCGTCCCAACCCGTATATCAATGGTGTTCAACTGAGGAGGGTACCGGTTTTTGATTATTTAGGTCTTACCCTAACTGAACAAATGGACTGGGGGTCTCAAATAGACCAATAGAGCCTTAAGTGTATGCAGGTGGGCTGGCCAAGCTATACAGGTATTCATTTAACAAGTCTGTAGGGCCGGTCATGGAGGTTTATAAAACCCAATTTAGGGGTGCTGTTGTGTATGGGGCTGAACTGTGGTGTCACTGTCAATAAAAAACATCACTGAGGCACAGAACAACTTTTTAAAGCAGCTTTTCTACCTCCCATTGAGCTCCCCACTCACCGCTCTGCGCTTTGACCTAGGGGTAAGGCAGATTATGGAGGAAATTGGTTGCAGACCCTTAATATTTTGGCTGCGACTGTGGGCGACCCCAGAACTGGCCGAATTCTGGACAGAAGTAAAAGAGGTTCTTGGACTTCCAGGTATAGGAAAAGTGGCGTGGTTTGCACACATTAAGGAAGGCTTTCATAGTATAGGTATAGAGAGCCTATGGAGCAACCTAGAGGTAGCCTGCCCTGCAATATTCCGTATTCAACTAGTCAGGAACTATAGGGGGAGCAAACTTTACCAATTGCATGAGAGGCCAGCCACTGGCTCACTAACAGTCAACTTCCTAAAAATAAAGAATAACTACAACCTAGAAGCTTAAGTAACCTAGGTTACATGGTTACAAGTGTCCATTCCACCATTGATTTTGAGGAATTGATTAAATACAACCAGCTTTAGCCAGGAACTTATACATGCAGTTTAGGCATGGGTCTCTTCCTCTGAATGCATTCTCCAATAAATGGACTGGTTGTTCCGTCTTTCGGTGTCCTGCATACAGTGGTGAAGAGGAGACTGAGCTTCATGTATTTTATTTCTGCTCTGGATACAAAAAAGCTAGTCAGACATGGTTGGTACAACTGTGTAGGAACTTAGGCTCAAGGTGCTGTGAAGAGACTTATAGACTACTGAAATATAACACCCAATCCCAATTGTTTTTGCTGTCTTGCGCTTTTTAACATCAATGTGGTGGGCATGCAAATCGTTCTTAAAAATCAATTAGTGGACCTAATACTTATCGATTCTTTTATTAAGTTTTATCCCACACAAATGTTATGTTTTTAGATGGCTGTGTATCTTTTTATACCTGTTTTATGTATGGTATGTATATTGCACATGCACTTTTATGATCCACAGACCGAAATTAAAGTATACGAATGGAAATAAAGTATACTAATGGAACAGAATGGAATGGATCAATGAGCAAAATATATCAAAGATAATCTTGCTCATCTCATGAAGGTGATGCACATAGCTGCAGTGTTGCATGCGTCCATACATGTGCATGCCAGTATCATGACATGTCATTTCAGCGTTTCAAATATATTTTTATTTTTCTCCCCAATGCTGCATAACATAATTTGTAGCATTTTACGTTTTCCTGAGACAATAGGTCAACTAGGATAGGCGTCAGTGCTTTGCAAAGGCTTGTTTACTGCTGCCCGAGGCTACGAATTTCGGTACCCTTGTCTATTAAAAGTGCCCGGGTCTCTGTTTGGAAAATTCTAAAGCTGCATCTTTTCAACCTGGCTGTTTCTTCCCTCTCCATGCCATTTTGTTTTGTTCATTAAGTTCTGACTTTGATAATGATTAGATTACTGCTCCTTTTCTTACTCGCTCCTTATCCCTCTTTCCTTTTTTTATATTTTATATTTACATTTATTCAATTTTTTTCTTTGATCCAACTTTTCCATCTCTCTTTATTGCACTGCTTGTTGATTCTGTCGGTGTGACGTAAACCGCCCACTTCCTCTCAGGAAGAGGATGTCATGTATACAATTTAATAAATAATAAATTAAGATTACAACTAAGGTTTGAATCATGATGTAAACGAGAAAGATACAGGCCTCTTGTATTTTGCAAGAACCGTAAATTGGAAGCACACGAGTGGATTTTTTTATAACAACATTTAGGGTAGAAATCTGCACGGGAGAAGTGACGTGTGCCTCAAAAATTGATCCGGGGACTTCAAGATAAGATCACACAAAAATAACATCCGTTTTTCGAGGATTAGATTTAAGGAGTCCTTTGTGGAGTACATTTTAGATCAATGGAAAGTGAGTGCTCGTTTGCTGTAGGGGCCCAAGTAACACACAAGTATGCAGCTGACTAGAGATAGTGTCTTCCACATCCAAGTGTGATCAATTGCAATGCACATCACTGGGATTGGCTGGTCGGACACTCTGGCCCTAGATTGACCTGCTCGAAGGCCAGGATGTGGACTGTTTCTTGGGCCTGTGGGCAACGGGCCCACACTGCAAATTTCAAGCTGGCCCACCTGGCTGTGCTAGAGTGCCCGAAAGGCCAGTCCAACACTGAACAGCGCCCTGATAACCCACATAAGCTCAGACTTGTACATTTGCAATTGTTTCCGTTTGTATCTTTTATGTAACTCATGTAATCCTAAATCCTTATGTATCGCAACTGATTCTTATGTAAAGCGCTCTGACACCTTCATGTAATGTTCGCGCTATATCACATCGCATTAAATAAAATAAAATAAAGACTTTCATCGCTTTGTGACTTTTTTTTAGGTTTCCATTTCCAGCAGGGTGAAATGGTATACGAAGAAAAGCTGGAGGGAAAACACACCTGGCCCAGGGTGACCGTCAGGGCTTGCCATTTGTGGCCCTGAGCTGAATGTAGACGTCTACCCTACAAAAAGAGCAGCACACAGTGTAGTTGTAGGAATAGTATATAAAGTTGGCTGCAGAGAAAGAACTCTGTGGCTTAAGGGCTCAAGTGGGAGGTTTCAATCAAGGTCTCCTGGGGCATTGAGGTCTGTATTTCATTTTGCACGAGTCGCCATCCAGAGAGATGTAAAATGGGACCTACTGCTCCTAGTATTAAATGCAGGGCAGTAGATGAGGGAGATAATGTTACACACCCCCGGGGTGTTATGGCGGCCTCTGTCTTCAGAGCGCTAATGGAAACCTTTCAAGCGTGGCCTTAAATGTCTTACTCATAAAACGAGGCAACTTGAGACCTGTGCGTGACGGGGTCCGGGCCGCCCCTATAAATAGCTTCTGCATTTATCTACGGCTCACCAGACTACCAAGAAAGATGAGTCATGCAGGGGAGAGGGGAAGCTGTGGAAATCTGAGGCGGGAGTTTCTTCCACGCGACTTGTCTGCTGATGTTCGGGGAGGCCCGGCTGACAGCTGCAGACGGATGGCTGTATGTTTTTTTCCATGTCCGCCGGGTTCCTTATAGGCCATTAGGGAGGGTTTGTGTAGTGTGACATAGTAGAGAACACAAGGTGAATGTCACAAGAATGTAGTTTAATAAAGTAAAAGGACCCGCAGGGAGCGGAACAGATTAAACAAGCAATTAAGGGCGCCAGCTGTTAAGTGGTTGACAATGACAGCTGACGTCATATAAATAGTCAATGAACATTCCATGATCTGTCATAGGATGCCAGATCATGGAGATAGAAAATGCACTAATGTTATTACAATTGGAATACAATGCAGGAAGTACAACATCTCCCTTTTTCCCATGTGAATAACGACCTTTATATATTGAGAATCACTCCATTACATAGTCTTTGAATCTTCCAGGAAGATTTATGACTCTTCCCCCTCTAGAATAATTTTCTTCTACAGTTGTCTGAACAGAACCATGAGCAGGCTCACTATATACATCAGTTTCAACATTTCCAGTACACATGTTATCGCCACCATGTATTGTAACAGAGTCATCTTCATCCATAGAGGTTCTTCTTGAATTTACTATAAACTCTGAAGAATCTCTGTAACTGTCGTTGATATGTTCTGTCATAGAATTATTTTGCATGTCATCCCATTCAAGAACACTATCATCGACGCTACTTTCATGGTTTTCCTCACCTCTCATTATAATGCACTCTTGTCCTGGTTTAAGTTTCACCACATGGTCTTTACTTCGCCATCCTTCTCCTTCCACTAAAACTGCACCATTAGTAGCTTTGTCTACTCTCTTGGGTTTACTATACTTGGACTCTCCCTTACTCACCATACCTGGTCTTTTCACTAAAACCCAATCACCAGTTTTTATACTTTTCACCTTCGCCCTATTAACCATGTCGGCATATGCATTTGTAGACCTTTGTTTTCTTTCAATGTTTTCTCTCACACCTAACTCCTCATCATTTATCACTTTAGATTCAGTTGCAACACTGCTCCATCCGCCAATCTTAGGCGTCAATATATTGTTACACGATCTCCCTCTCATCAGAAAGAAAGGAGTGTGTTTGGTGGCATCTTTCGGAGTATTATTGTAGGTATTGACCTTCATTCTTATGAATTCTTTCACATCCATTTTGTTGGCGATTGCCATTTGAATTCCCTCTTTAAAGAACCTGTTCAGTCTCTCAACCAAGCCATTACTCTTGGGGCTATACAAAGGAGTTTTCTCTTGAGCAATGCCTGACACTTTAAGA
The DNA here is from genome assembly GCF_964261635.1 of Lissotriton helveticus. Lineage (NCBI taxonomy): Eukaryota > Metazoa > Chordata > Amphibia > Caudata > Salamandridae > Lissotriton > Lissotriton helveticus. The sequence continues at coordinate 1,009,337,549 of NC_136071.1, read as the reverse complement.
AAATCTGTCATTGTACTTGAAATTAATTGCGAACCATTGTCTGACACCAGAATCTTTGGTTGTCCTTCCCTATCAAAAATTTTCTTTAAAAAATTTATGACAATGTCAGTTGTGACAGTGTGCACGAATTTGTAACAAACCCATTTGGAATAGTAATCCGTCAACACAATCAGGTACTTACTGACATTTGGCAGTACATGAAAAGGTCCGGCAAAATCGATTGCGACTTTAGCCCACGGACCATTGGGAATAACCACCTCCTGCAACACATTTTTCTCCATTCTCCAGTGCTTATCAGACTTCAAACACTGTTCACACTTGTCCACATAGCTCCTTATCTCATTGTCTACCCCAGGCCACCAGTAATGCAATCTGAGAATGTTTCTGGTGGCAGTGACGCCAGGATGCCCATTGTGAGCAAGACTTATGATTTTTTGTCGTAGTTCATAAGGCGGCACAAAGACTTCGCCTCTTTTCAAATAACCACTTTCCATCGTCAACTCATCACTCACTTGTTGGTAGCTCCTTAGTTCACTAGGTAAGTTCCTAATGGGAGGCCAAGCACTGCGCACATACTCTTGCACCTTGGTTAAAATCGTGTCCTTAGCTAATTTTTCCTGCCAATCCTCCTCCGATATGGATCCTTGACACATGATAGTAGCATCTATCAGAGCTACCACACACTCGGTATCATCCATTGACTCTTCCTTTAAATTTTGAATTGGCAATCGTGACAAACAATCAGCTCTGCAGTTTTTTCCTCCTTTGATGTGTTCAATCACATAATTGAACTCCTGTAATTTAGACATCAATCTCAGTAGTCTTGAGCTAGCATTTCCGTTGCCACGTCCCGTTCCATTCAGCATATAAACTAGAGGTTTATGGTCCGTCACAAGAGTGAAACTTTTACCCCATAGATAGTCTTTGAGCTTGTGCACAGCCCATACGCATGCCAAAGTCTCACGCTCAATGGTACTATAGTTTTTTTCCGTTTCATTCAGTCTCCTTGAAATAAAAGCAATAGTATTTTCCTCATTTCCAGATCTTTGACAAAATACAGCACCGATCCCTTCATTACTAGCATCTACAGTCACTATATTCATTAATTGTGGATCATAGGGTTTCAGTGCAGGTGCAGTAGCTATTTCCTCCTTCACTCTTTTGAAAGCTACTTCTTGCTCAGTCGACCATTTGAACACAGCATTTTTTCTCAAAAGCATCCTGAGTGGTTCAACTTTTTCAGAATAGTTCTGCAAAAACCTGGAATAATATTCACTGAGTCCCAGAAAACTTTTAAGAGCATCTTTATTGCTTGGTTCCGGAGCATCCCTTATGGCCTGAACAAGGTCATCCTTAGGATGAATTCCGTCTGCAGACAACACATGCCCCAAGTATTCAATTTCACTTGTCAGGAATTTACATTTGTCTTTTGACACAGTCATGCCTCTCTTTTTAAGGACACCCAAAACCTTGTCGATTAGTTGCAAATGCTCCTTTTCAGTTCCCGAATGCAAAAGAATATCGTCCTGAAAGGCTTCAACACCTTTCATTCCACCAAACAGCAAGTCCATAAGTTTTTGAAACACTCCTGAAGAGGATGCTAACCCAAAAGGTAACCTCACATACCTGAAAGCTCCGTAGGGTGTAATAAAAGTAGTCAGCTCCTTAGACTTCTCAGATAGACAAACCTGATGGTAGGCAGCTCTTAAGTCAATTAATGAAAAAAATTTGGAACCGGACACCGATTGGAGGATGTCCTGAATCTTAGGTAGTGGGTGACAATTCACTAAAATGTTCCTATTTAAAGATCTCAGGTCCACACACAACCTGATGTCTCCCGTTTTCCTCTTCTTGGAAACGACAATTGCAGAAATCCATTCGGATTCTTCCGCTTCTTCAATCACACCTTCCTTGGTCAGTTTCTCTAGAACATCTTTAAGCTCCTTTTTGATTGACAAAGGTACAGTTCTCACCTTATGTTTGCATGGCATGGCACCCTCTTTCAATTTTATATCATGAGTAAAACCTTTGACACACCCAATACTGTTTTTGAATACATCAACATGTTTACCCAAAATGCTTTTCAAATCAGAATAATCACTCTCAACAGTTATATTATCAACCCAATCATCTCTTAAAATAACTGGATCCTTGGCTCCTGGTATTAATATGACACCTAACTGGGCTAGATCTCTCCACCCTACCAATATCCTCCCCTTTTCAGCTACATATATTTTGGTATCAATGGACCTACCCCTGAAAGTCACTGTGTCATTGAAGTAACCTAGCATGTTAATCTCCTTCTCACCAAACGCCTTGGGGTTAATATCAGAATCAGTGAGTGGTACATTTTTCCATTTCTCCTCATATAGAACATCAGAAATTGTTGTTATAGGTGCACCTGAGTCAGCAGTAAACTTGAGCTCAACATTTCCTATTTTAACATCCCCAATGGGACCTACAATTTTACCATCTATCATTTCAACATAAAGAATGATATTCGAACACATTTCCTCATCAAAACTTCCCACCATGTTAATATTCATGTTGTTACCAAATGACTTGGACTTACATAAAGTAGAATAATGGCCATATTTTTTGCATTTTACGCATTTCTTTCCAATAGCGGGACAATTTTTGTAATCCGCTAGATGATCATTGGATCCACATCTAAAACAACTCATATGCTTACCTCCTAATTTCTTATCCCACACATTCTTTCCAAAAGTCTTACCATCACTTTTCTTTTTGTCCTGTAAATAAAATACATTAGTGTTATTCCCAGCATGAGATAATTCTCTTGTAGATACAAGTGACCTTTCTATACCCCTAGCAATATCTAAAACTTCCTGCAACGTAGGTCTTTTGCAAGCCAGCAACCTTTCCTGGACTTTCTTTGAGAAACAATAGAAAACGATCTGATCTCTAATGTAAATATCAGTCATTTCATCATATTCACATTCAACAGCAAGTATCCTCAGACAAGCTGTATACTCATCAACAGTTTCCCCTTCCTGTTGCTTCCTTAAAGCAAACCTATGTCTCGCCACCATTATATTATTTTCCTCATCGAATTGTTTTTCAAGTCTTTTTAAGGCTTCATCATATTCATTCATGGGTATAAAAACTCCAGGTGGGTTTTCAAATTCAGGCAGACTGTCGAAAACGTCCTGTCCAGCCTTTCCCAATAGGCCAAACAATAAGGAACATTTCCTCTCTGCGTCAAAAGCTTTCCCATCAATGGATATTATATAGTTTTCAAAAGCCCTTTTCCATTTCTTCCACTTCATAGTGGGTTTGCCAGGCTCTTCTAAGAAACGGGGTGGTGCACAAATATTGTTGCTCTCAGCCATGTTTCCTTGTGTAAATATTGCCAATGAAAATATTTGTATCCTCAAAAAATTAATAATCACAACAGTACTTGTTCCAAAATATTTAATTGCTCAGATTAAGAAAAGAATATAATCTGTTTGAATTATCACTTCACCAGAGTTAATTTCACTCCAAACTTGAATAAAATAACATCAAAGTCAGTGCTCTGTAAGAGTTTCCAATAACTCCCGATGTTTTTAGTAAGAAGCAATTTCAAAATGGCCACACGCTGCCATGTAATATGACGATTTGCTTGAGAGAACCAATCAAAACTGACGAAGTGCCTCCCAGAATGCCTCACGCGTCACAGCTGAGGAGATTGTTAAACTCAAGTGAACGCCTGCTTCTGACTGGACTGTGCGTCAGCAAGTAAGTTCACTTTTCATCACATAACGCCGATTGTTTCCTCTGCGCTCGCTTCAGCTTCGTCAATTACACTCTCAAACACAAGCTTGACTTGTTTAGAATGATCACACACAGCCGCGATGACTCCGAATGCAGTTCAAGTTAAGTTCAATGAGCGCTCGCTCAAATCTTGACTCACGCCGTTAAATCCTTCAATTGAAATAGTTAATGAAGCGCTTCCAGCGACACCACATGCGCGTGGCTAAACTCACACTGAGAAGTATACAGCAAGTCCGCTTTACCTCATTTACGTCATGACAGGTTTCATCAATCAAACCTGGTCCGACAGGAATTTTCAAAAAAATACCCGCAGGTCCTTTAAACGATATCCCGTCCTCGTCGCCAATTGTAGTGTGACATAGTAGAGAACACAAGGTGAATGTCACAAGAATGTAGTTTAATAAAGTAAAAGGACCCGCAGGGAGCGGAACAGATTAAACAAGCAATTAAGGGCGCCAGCTGTTAAGTGGTTGACAATGACAGCTGACGTCATATAAATAGTCAATGAACATTCCATGATCTGTCATAGGATGCCAGATCATGGAGATAGAAAATGCACTAATGTTATTACAATTGGAATACAATGCAGGAAGTACAACAGTTTGCCCCTCACGCCATGTGCAAATGCGCCTTAGAGATTCCTTGGTGGCTGTGCAGCGATGTTGCTATGGCGACGGGACTGGTACTCAGGGGGCCTCTTCCCACAGTGAGGCAGCGCCGCGGTGAGTCAGGCAGCGCTGCCCTCGAATGACAGACAGTTTATTTCCAGAGAGAATAAACAACTCCTACCCAAGAAGAAGGCGGCACGACTGTTGGGAAAACAAATGAATGCAGGTTTATGATAAACAGGAAAATCATCATACTTGAAAACACAAATAAGAGATGCGCATGACACGAACTTAAAACGACACAGAGGAACTGAAAATCCCTCATAAATATATATACATATGTACATCAACGCAGCTATTCTCCAATCGTGTGACGTTCCTAGGTTTAACGAATGTAGAGTGAATCAAAAACGAGACATCTATTACCCCAAGCAAGAGCAAAGCACACAACAATTCAAAAGATAGCGCCTGTGACTTTTCTGCTGCAGAGGAATGATGATCCAGCACGCTCTGGCAGACAACAAAGGGCACTCACTCATTCACACTGTCATGTAAGAGAGCGAACAAGAGTGTCGGAGAAGGTGAAAAACAAGCGCTGAGGTCACGATTGTATTGAGGAGGGCATGCCACTGTGCCACTGTGACCCTCATTTTCTAAAGCTACTCTGGCGCTCGCAGAACCAACTGAGCTGTTTATTCTGTCTGAAATGGCTGAAGCTCTGCAAAGAAACCTACTCTTGCCTAAAGGATAGCCGCTCTTGCCTAAATGATAGGTAACTAGCGCCAGGACGCCCTTGGGTAATCTTTGCCCTAAAGTAAAAACGCACAGAACCCGTATCTTAATCGTATAGAATCAAATACTGAAACAAACAGGACCACAATCATGAATTAGGCAGGTGTGTAGTGGTATCTATTTGAAATGCGTTGTTTTTCTTGCAGAGGTCACTAAAGATATCTGAAAACACACCTCAAGTTGCCTACAGTTTCACATAATCTTATATGGGTTCAGGAGTAGCGTGCTACTCACAAAAAAGCGCTTCAACGCCTCTTCAGGGCTAGCTAGCGCTATATAAATGCAAACCTTTTTCAATCTTCTATCCCACCACTATCCTTCTCAATCCAAATAACTGAGTAACATATCCACCACTCAATTTACTTTCATATTGCACTATACTAATTCAACACTAATCCTTTAATGGGTTCTGGAGTACCCTGCTACTCGCCGAAAAGAGCGCTTCAACACCCCATCAGGGGTAGCAAGTGCTATATAACTGCAAACCTTTTTCCATCATCTATCCCTCTCACTATCCTTCTCAATTTAAATACCTGACTAACATACCCACTACTCTAATTAATTTCATTTTTCACTATACTAATTCACCACTAATCTTTTATGGGTTCCGGAGTAGCGCGCCACTCGCTGAAAAAGTTCTTTGACGCCTCATCATGGGTAGTAAGAGCTATATAAATGCAATTACACTACAATACAGGACACCCCAGTGGAAAACAGTAAATCCATGGCCATGATGCTGTCAGTGGAAAAGAGGAGCTATGCATGATCAGTGCAGGAAATGAGGGGCGTCTATTTGAATCTCAGATCTGACAGCTATTCTTGAAGCTGGGTGCACACAGTGAAATGTGCTGAATTTGTGCTGGTGTAATTTGCCGACACCATGCCGGACCTGCTTAACTCAACCACCGCCTCTCCTTCTACACTCCCACCAGACATCTCCACTCCGCCCAACTGGCCCTGGCCACCATCCCACAGATCTGCAAGACCATAGCTGTTGGAAATATTTCTCCTGCCTTGCTTCGAAGACCTGGACCTCCCTGCTTCTACATCTCTGGCAATCACCATCACTGCCTCGATTCAGGAAGGACCTCAAGACCTGACTCTTCGACTAAACCGCAGATCATCCATTCCCCCACTCAGTGCCATGAGACCCTACTGGGTGAGTAGTTGCGCTTTACAAGAACCCTGATATATTGATTGACAGATTGACAGTGGGACGCATTCAGCAGGGCCTGCAATTTGCAGACACCGGGATATATTCAGCAGAGCCTGCATGGCGTCTGCTTTTTTGTGTTCAAGGCAGCAACATTTAGGGCAGAAGGGGGTTTCCTATTTTCACTTCCAGCTGGGTCTAACACAAAGACCTAATTTAAAAAGCTGTCAGCCCAATTTTTGTTGGTGTCTCATCCTGTCTGTGAGATATCTGGAGCCGAACATCAATATGCCAGTGCAATGGAGGGAAACAGAGGCGCTAAGCTTTACTTCACAAGTGCTTAAGAGCAACTATGAATTGGAAGTACGTTTTTGAGAGCTAGGCATTAACTGAGAATGTCGGATGTATCTGTCTTTATGAGTAATTACACTAATAACTATTGAAATAGCATATACAATTTTTTTTATTTAATTTCTTTTTATATAGGTACACATCCCAATTCAGGGTGTCAGAACACTTTACATCACACACACATTACACAAAAACTATGAATAATACAAGTGTGTAAATAAATGTCCAGGAAATGTTACATAAGCCATTGAAGGTTACAAGGTGTAGGAGTCACTGATCATCTATTCTGGTAGGCATTATATGGTAAGAGTGCCTAGTCATGAAAAACAAAAAAATCTGAATTTAAAACTTAACACATTTGCTGGCATTGCCTATACTAATAGTTGGTATACTACTGTGAATGCAATGTGAACATTGAAGTAGTATATATGTTGCCATATCTTCAGTATTGAAATTGTTGAATGTTGAAATAAATAATTTGACAAATTGTATTCTCCTGCATTTTATGTGGATTTAAGATCACCGTTTGGTGACTAAACTACAATAACTGAAATAATTTGAAATAAATCCTGTGAAGGCATTTTTTTTAATTGAAACTATACTAATACGTTTCATTACTACCCAAAGGATACCTTTTTAGCAACCTTAGCAACCTTAGATTAATGAAAACTTCAAGAAACCTCCCCAAAAGTTTCTTTACCTATGTTTAACAGTTTGCGTGCAGCTCCTTCATGCTGTTAATAACAAAATGGGAGGGTATTACAAGGACTGTGACGCATGTACTGCAAGTACCAAAAGGATCTCTTTGAGAACAGCAATAACCAACTGGGCTATCTACTCACTAATCTAGGATTTGCATGTGCTTTGCAGGAAGCGCCTTAACTTGTTACGCTCCTTTATGATGAGCCAAAACTGTGAGTCGACAAAAACCAGACCGAATACAATCTTGATCGAGTGTTTAAAGCATGTCAGAAGCAGCTAAAGGCTTGGGCTTACCTCCCCTTATCCATCTTGGGGAGGACAAATTTAGTGAAGATGTCCATCCTGCCCAAATTCACATTCCTCTTCAATTCCATTCCTCTGGCTTTTGACACCAAGCAATTAGATAAGTGTCAACGTGAGATTAACTCTTTTATTTGGAAATATAGAGCCACCAGATTGGCGTGGAAAAAGCTCAGGAGGAGGAGGGAAAAAGGAGGGTTGGTATTACCCGACCTTCAATACTGTGCATGGGCTTTTCAGCTCTCGCATTCAAGATGCTTTTTAAAAAACCCTCTATTACACCAGGAGGTTAAATGTTTCGGGCCATGTTAGAAGGGGCCGATTTACCAGCTGAGGGCTTCTTGTTTAAATTTGGGGACCAAAAATTCTTCAAAAAAGTCAAATAAAAAATTCTCCAATCTTTGGCTAGAATCTGGGTAACAATTAGAAAGAAAACAGGACTTAGCTATTTTTCTAATCTTGCACCACTGTGGGAATCACCAGTTACTCACTCCATCTTGCCTACAGGATAGCTTGGCTACTCCCCTGAAGGATTCTGGAATTATGAAGTGGGGAGAATTGTTGGTAGGGGGTGCACTGCAGTCTTGGGAAGAGCTACTGGGGAGAGTGGGCTCCGGCTTATCCCGATTTAAATATATGCAGTTGAATAGTTGGGCGCAGGCACAGCTCAGACAGGGGGTCCCCTTAGGGAAAGACAGCAATTTGGAAGATCTACTGGTGGCAAGGCCAGGGTGTAGTAAAGAAGTCTCACTTTGGTATTGGGCAATTTTGGAGGAGGTCGATGGCGATTTTAAACTCGCCGATGAGTTATGGGGAACTGAGCTCGATATCCAGTGCGAGCAGGTGTGGATAGATTCATTCTCTCTCCTGCATAAATTAGTGAAACCTGCATGGTTGAAGCGAAACCACCTCTTCACAGCTCATCGAGCGTATCTCTCTCCTTTAAGGCTATCAAAATTCCAACCAGGGAAAATATGTAACAAATGCGGTTTGTCAGAAGCATCTGATGTGCACATGTTTAAAGACTTCCCCCATCCGACTTTTTTGGGAGGAAGTGAAGGTGTCGCTGGATTCTATTCTCAATGCCTCTCTGAGCATCAGTCTCCCACTAATCATTTTTGGTAGCGATGACAATCTCCGGCCATGCAAGATCTTTTCTTTTCTATGCTATCCTTTTGGCAAGAAGACAAATTTGTACGTTCTGGGTAGACGCCGCCGCACCAACACAATCCGGCTGGCTGACGTCCCTGTATGAAATATGTAGAGTCGATCTGGCTAGGTCCTGTAGCAGGAAAAACCTCGCATTTTGGGACCTTTTGGTACAGTGGAGATAGGACTTCCGTTTTTTTTTGTTTTTTTTTCTTACCCCGGGTCCTATGATTATGCCTTCCCTGCTCGATGGATCATTGTTACAGGTCGCCCAGGTAGATAATATGGTCCAACAGGTTGAAAGTTACCTTGGTGGAGTTAATCAATCAACCCTCTAACCCTGGATGCTTCTTCCGCCAATAACTATTTAGTGTCTAGGTGTGAGATCCAAAATGATCTTAAAAAGATCTCCTGAACTCGCCCAGGTAAGACACGCAAGGTGGTCGGTGTTTCCTAAATGGGGGTTAAGGCAAATGAGGACAAAAAAAAACACAGATCTCTTCTGTAACTGTTATTTTACCATTATTAGCCTCTGAAAACTGCAAGCACACACACATCTCACAAGTGCCTTAATCTCACAATGAGTTTAAAAATGAAGCCTTTTGTGACAAAGTAATTCAGAGCAGATTTAATGTCACATTTACTCCTGTTGTTAGAGAGAGTTAAAAAATATAAATGCATGTTTACTGCCAGTCCCCAATTTTCGTGACTCTGTCACTTATGGCTGCAGCCCTTTTCTGCTGCCATGCTTTGTTCCCCGATTTACTGGATCCCATAGGAATCGTTTTCCATTTCCAAAACTATGTATGATTTCCATATCCATTGTCCATCCTGGGCATCTCTCTGATTGAGCAAACTTTTATCACTGCAGAGCTAGAGCGAGAAGCGGGGAAGGTAGGATTGCCCACAGGACTGAACCAAGAAGCAAACACAGGTATCCCTTCCTACACAAAAACTGTACTGACCACAACAAAGGCATCCTTGCAACATGATGCAAGGGTTCCTGCGTGGGCGCTCGCAGCCACAGGTCCACAAGTGTGTCATCCCTAGTAGAGAGCAGAGCAGAACTGCGTTATATGTTTGTAGATATGGATTTCTGCTCTATCGCTTTTACATAACAAAGCACAGCGACTTTCCTTGCTGCGTTGCGTGAAATATTAATAAATCCAGACCCTAGTGTGTTCATGTGGTGCATTTTAGAACACATATCCCCATAGATCGTGGCAAAAAAAAAAATTTGCAGAGGTTTTTCCACATGGAAACTCCTCAAATATTTCAGTCTCTTATTGTCTGCCCAACAATACTAGCACATTATTCCTCCGCAGCAGAAAATGCAAATGTCTGTCGTCAAAAAATGCAAGCTTTCTGAAGCTATAGCTGCAAAGTGGACAAATGTGTGTTCCACAGGAGAAAAGGTCCTGGTATAATCTTTGAATGTATTGGGTGTAGATAGCTGCCTTGATTTGCACTCTTCAAGCAAGCAATGCAAACACAATGACAACAGCTATAGGATAAAGGCTGTTGTTTGCTCTTTGAGAAAAGGCTGGAAGAATGTTGTAAAGTGGTGCATTTTACAGCACAATTTGTGCCTGAATTAGCTACAAAAACATATGTTCTTAGGCATGTGTACACACCAGCAGTCAACAGGTTATTCTTTTATTTACCCATATGCGACATATCCTATTATGGCTTTTTCTTCCGTGCCTCCTCTTGATGAAGCATCTCCAGTCTCCATTTTCTTGAAGTTTGAAGTGGGATGCCCAGATGAGGAGCACTAGATCTAGGGCTCTGTTACAAACCAAGTATCTGGCCTAGCTTAATCAGCAGTATGGGGGCATGTCTTTGACTCCACTTATGAAAGTTTATGAAGGGAAAATTTCACCTCTTGCCCTTACGGTGCTGAAATTCTTGCACTTGCTCATTCCCCTAATTGGGATGTGGTGGAATGTATAGTCCTTCAGGGCTTACTAAATTGGCCTCAAGCTGTAATGGTCCAGGTTGTAAGAATCAAATTGAATTTTGTCCCTTGGTATCTATAGGCCAATCCTCGTTTGCAAAAGTTCTAATATAAGTTAGAGCAGAATGGAGATGCATTCAAATTTAGAAATTTTGATAGGAAGAAATCCTTGCCGGCAACGGGGAGTGTGCCAGGGACGTTCGTCACAGGATACAGGATCTTAAATCCCTTCACACTATATGGTGCTCAATCAAATGTTGGTTACCCTTTCCTAGCAAACAGGCACTGAGTGAATCGGCCCTGAAAGTGCAGTACATGAGGGATATGACCTACTTACTAGAGGAACCCTCAATTAGGTTTACAGTGCAGAGATAATGTATTCCCATATCGGTATCAGCTGTCGGACCCCAATCTTAGTAAGGAAAGTTTGAAAACTAGATTGGGATGTAACACCGTATTCTCTAGCTTCGCTTGGTATAATGATGTACGAAGGGAAATGGTGTTTGTGCATGCTCTCTGCATGTAAAATGCGAATATATGACGTTACAATGCAAATAATTACAACGCATGTTTTTACAATGCGATTTTTACATCACAACTACCATTACATCACATGCCATTATAACGCATTGTACTTTTAACTGCAAGGGTAGGGTAAATGTTGGATAGTGTAGGGGTTAAAATTACTATTCCCACTCCAATGAGTGCAACAGTAGGGAAAGTGTTGGATAGTATAGGGGTAAAAATTACTATTTCCATCAACCTCAAAACCCATACCCACCCATAAACTTAAATAATCTTCATTGCTTACCTTGTAATGCGTTGTAGTGGCATGTGTTGTAATGGTATGCGTTGTAATGGCATGCGTTCTAGTGACATGAGCTGTAATGGTATGCGTTGTAATGGCATGCAATGTAAAGGCAGTTGCATTGTAATAGATGTGTTGTAAAAGCGGTGCGAGTTAATGACTGTGTTGTAATGGATGTTTCCCGTAAAATGCTCTGTGTGTCATACCTTGTTGGATTGCATGTTACATAAGATAGCTTGTGTGAAGCTCTTACAACCCTTATTTTTTTAAATATCAGATACACTCCAGGTGGAAGGGAATGGTTTTATTGTCTGAGATGCGGTTTTATGACATTGCAGTGGGAATGGCCTGTTTTATGATATTTATTAAGTAGGGTTTTTAAATGTGTATTGGGCCAATTGTTTTTATTGTATGCATGTATTTGTGGTTTTTATGCTGTTTTATGAATGAATGAATGAAAGGGGTTTTGTATAGCGCAACGTTCACTCCAGGGAGCATCTTGGCGCTTTTAGGACATCAGGAGAAGGAATAACACGGGGAGGGGGAGAGAGAGGGAGAGCAGCATGAGGTTGGTGGAAAGGATCATATTAGCGACAGTATTAGATGATCTGGAGTACCAAAGATCCAAGTTTTGAGAAGCTTCCTAAAAGTGGGTTCATTGTGGGTGTGCCTTAGTTGAGTAGGCAGGGTGTTCCAGGCCTTTGTACCAAGTGCTGCCAAGGTTTTATGAATTATTTTGTTTTATGGACATATGTCCCAATAAACTTATTGTTACTATTTCAACACATCCTACTATGGCTCTGTGCCTCGTCTTGATGAAGCATCTCCATTCAGCTACTGATTCCATTCAAAGTATCACAGGCTCTACATGCATACTAACAATATATGTTACACTGCAATACATCCATTGGTGATGAGGTTTAAACTGCATGGTGATTGGCTGTGTTACAAGTCTGCATCATCAATCATGCTGTACATGTGGTGCAGGGGCTTCCATTGGAATAGAAGTCCTGATATATAGCACTGTGCTGGCAGTCTTCAGGCCTCTATGTCTGGGCACAGCTTGCTAATAGAGCTCAAGTGCATTCGTTCACTAAATATGACCAATAGAATTTGTGTGATAGTAAGGTATTGGCCACCAGTCCATCATACAGGCATGCGTTTGCATCTCTCACTCTGAAGATCTGGAACTGTGTTAGACATTTCAATGTGGCAGCACTGCACAACTCCAGGCTACAAGAGGAACCACAAATAACATCTTGTGGTGCACCACACCACAGCCCACATGGGTAAGCCTTTCTTCTCTAATACATTTTGTGACAACTGAATATACAGTCATCATTAATCATATGCCAGTAGAAACAACTGTTTAAGTAAATTGACGGTGGAGGATTGAAAATTAAAATAGAATTTGTATGCAGAGTTGTTCTGTCAATTGCCAGAGTGTTCTTCTGTAATCCAAGAGTTATGTCTGCTTTGTCAAGGTTCTGTTCAGTTACACCAGGGCTTCCTCAATTATGCCAGTAGAGTGTGGAGTGATCAATTAGATGATTAGTTATGCTCAGGTATGCAGTACTGCTGTCAAATTGTGTCAGTGCCGAGGCTCAATTGGTCCTTAGTGCCAATCCGTTACACAAGTATACTTGTGTTGCTGACCATTTACAGCAATGACTTATTTCTATTATGCTACAAGACATTTTAAGAATGCCAGGAATGCTGCTTCATCGTCCAAATGTTATTACTCAGTTACGCTAGATACACTTCTTAATTATGCAATAGGTGTGCCACATTGTTACTAGTTGTACTTCTTAATTAATGGTGGTATTTGTGCTTAACTCTAACAGTGTTATAGTTCAAGTATGCCAGGAGCTGCTCTGTTACACCATTGGGGCTTCTAGGGCCTGGTATTTAGTACAGATCAATTCCTCCTTTGGCAAAAGGCAAACGGGCTCATCTGTGCAAACTACACTTCTGGCTTGCACTAGTGATCTTATTCAGTGACAGAATGCTTGTCACTTATTCCAGGAGGAGGGTCAATGCTACAGTGCAGCTTTATTATGCCATGGACTGCTCAAGGCCATTTGTGATACTGAATCCAATCTGCAGGTTGGTAAACTATTCCTGTGATGCTAGTTGTGCTGCTCAGTTCCAGTAGTAGATTGAGTTAAATATTCCTGTGAACTGCTGTTGTACTAGGCATTGAAAATTATGCCGGTGAGCTGCTCTTCACCGCTGTGCTGCTGCAGTATGCTAGGTGCTTCAAAGTGAGGTAGTGCTGCTCATGTCAATTATGGCAGAAGCTGCTCAAACAGACCGCCCCAGGATATTGCGGTATGGATTTGCAGATTTTGTGGCAAAACATGCACATTTTGCAGCACAAGTATGCAAATTTTACTTCATTTTTGCAGCATCTTATTGTGCTAGCTTGATAAAGAACGAAAAGTGCCCCAGGGCCCGCCATGTGCCGTGCCTGCAGCGGGCCCTAATCAAAATAAATTATTGTCTTCAGGGCCCACCACATGCACCGTGGACGATTCTTTCTTTTAGAAAGATATGGGCCTGCTGCCACGAGACACCCAGCAGGCCCAAGGGGCATTTAAAAAAAATGATTAGGGCATGCTGACCCCACTGCGGGCCCTAATAAATTTCCCTGTGGGCATCAGGCACACAGATCCAATGAGACACTCATATACCCACTCACAAAACCACTCAGAGACTCATGCACCCACTCACAGAGCCACTCAGGCTATCTATCTATCTATCTATCTATCTATCTATCTATCTATCTATCTATCTATCTATCTATCTATCTATCTATCTATCTATCTATCTATCTATCTATCTATCTATCTATCTATCTATCTATCTCCCTCACTCTATCTATCTATCTATCTATCTATCTATCTATCTATCTATCTATCTATCTATCTATCTATCTATCTATCTATCTATCTATCTATCTATCTATCTATCTATCTATCTATCTATCTATCTATCTATCTATCTATCTATCTATCTATCTATCTATCTATCTATCTATCTATCTATCTATCTATCTATCTATCTATCTATCTATCTATCTATCCATCCATCTATCTATCTATCTATCTATCTATCTATCTATCTATCTATCTATCTATGTAAAGTCGAGTTACGTAGATGCAGAGTTAGGAATAGTAAATCCAAAGTTATATGCTCCTCCTCCATGTTCAAATCAAGCAATTTTGACAGCCAGTTCAACAAAAATCACAAGTGGGCTTCCCGTTTCCCCCTTATAAAATCCCAAAATTGTAACTTGGTGTTCTATGCCTTGGTTTTTCAGGCGTTTCGTCTTTGAAGAAAGGGAGCTATTTCTTTTAATCGATGCATTCATGTTTTATACATGGCTCCAAAATCAAGATGCGTTGCACGCTGATTTAATCTTTTTTGCGCTGCGTAGGGGGAGAACTTTAGGAATCGATTAACTTTTTGGGCCAAAAACGTGCACGCCTTGCATTGCTTTCAATGGCAACGTGTGCATGTTTGGCTATTCCCTTGCGGGAGCAAGCTTTGAAACCATCTGTTTGTATTTAACTTGCAACCAGATGGGGCCCTTGCTCGCTCCCGCAAGGGAAACGCTTTGTATGCTCTCGGCCGCACTCCCCCTACCCCTCCCCCCACAGCTGCATTCTTCGCATCCCACGGCGTTATGCCTGCAGGAGTGAGCTGTGCCTCCTTATTTACATAGAAAGGGC
Source organism: Lissotriton helveticus (assembly GCF_964261635.1). NCBI lineage: Eukaryota > Metazoa > Chordata > Amphibia > Caudata > Salamandridae > Lissotriton > Lissotriton helveticus. Next base: position 1,009,322,218 of record NC_136071.1, on the reverse strand, counting down.
CAGCTTGCCTGCATTACTGAGTATATCGTATTGTTTTAATTAATCGCCCAATAAAGTATCAAACATGAACCCACAGCTTTGTGGCCTAAAAACTGATCATGGCACCTGAGCATTTTGATGAAAGAGCATTTACTTATCCAAAAATTATTTGCCAAAACAAATAATCACAGTGAAAAAAACTCAAATGGCATCTGTTTATTGTAAGAGGACAATTCACAAAGGCGTGTCTTTTACGTGTCAGAGTACGTAAAAGAGGACTCTGGTAGTAAGGACTCCACATTTTCTTACATGCCTTTCTTAACTGGCCTCAACATTAGGAATATGGGAACAGGTAGGAATAGCCCTGTACAGTTAGGCGGCTGCAGGGATACCAGTAAAGCGACAATAAATGTTGTGGCACACATTTGTTGGCATGTTAAAATAGACACCATGAGAGGAGGCGTGTGTCCGTGCCGTCGGTTGTGTGGGGCAAGGTGAGCATGAGTCTTTCGTCAGTGCTGGGTGCCAGTTTTCTCCTGCCAGTGGCATTTGGGCATTACGCTGCGTGAGTTACCAGCTGAACCGAGAGGGTGCTTCTCCTCCCAGCTGCTGCGGTCGCCGGATGGGGGCACCAGCCATACATACTGCCGTAAAGGCTGCCAGTGTACCCAGGCATCGCGGCGCCTGCCAGTGTACCCAGGCATCGCGGCACCTGCCAAGGCAGGCTGGTGTTACAGCAGTGCCCCTGTCTGTGCCAGCTGGTGGAGAAGGGGTGGAAGCGCTGCCAGGGGCAGCGGGGGAGGCGTTGGTGAGAAGTCATGGCTCTGGCTACTGTTTTCTTATGCTGGGGTTTTTGTATTATGACTTATGACACCCAAAGCTCCCCTCAAAGTACTGAGGGAGGGGCAGGGGGAGGTAACAAATTACAGGACACTCTGATTGAGGGAACAAAATGCGACGAATGGGAAAAGCTCGCCCCCTCATTCGCTGTCTCAGCTATGGCTCATGCGCGGAATGTGTGATCCTTATAAAAGCGTCCCGCAAATAAAATTTTTAAAAAACATGAATTCGTACTTAAATGTTATTGAGCTCAGCCACTAACTCCATGTGTGATCTTTAGAAGAGTGAACCAAATTTCATTAAAGATAGCAAAGCCTGCCTAAATGTAATTTACAGAAGAAAGGGAAAAAATTATGAGTAGATTGCTTGAATTTTTCTCGGCCACTGGTAATTCACAGGGCTGCAATCCAGTCCATATTGCTTTTTTGCCCAATGTGCCACCTCAGATATGGACTAGCCATATGCAAATCAGCCTTGGTCCTGCTGTAATAGGGACACATCCAGCCCTAACTTGCAGGCCAGATGCCCTCTATAATACAAACACAACGCCAGGCTGATTTCACTCACTGACTCTATGCAGGGCTTTCAGTGGGATGAAAAACTGGGGGGTGTCTCAAACGGGCGTCGCCAATGTATTTAAGGCATGGCTTAACAACACATGAGCTAAAAAACTGTGTTTAGCATAGTGTGCCGCCCGACTTGTATTTTGCTGTTTCTGTCATTGAAACCAGATATATGATACAGCAAGTAACATCATACCTACAACAAGGCTGGACAATTGGCTTTGTGAATGGTTGTTAGTTGCATAAGATGAATAAGCAGCAACTATAGCTTGTATATAATATTGAAAAAGCTTCCACCTAAAGCTTCCATCAGATTGCAAGTAAATTAAAAAAAATTAAAAATATATTAATAATAGCAATTGCAAATAGTTTTAATGTAACAGGATGGGTGCTACCTATCAGCGTACTTCTAACAGATATCAACATCAATTTTTTGTTTTAATGGACATAATAGGATAAATTATTCTTATTGGCGCAAGGAAAAGATACTGTTTACTGTGGATTACATTTCTGACACATGGATGACTAATAAAAGAAATACAAGAACGAAAGAATGGAAGGAAAAACAAGCATTGGCATAGCTGATAGGTCTCGCCTTTGTGACCTTATAAGTGTTGAGCCATGCAACGGTTGATGTTGTTGCACCAAGGATATTGTGCTTCATAACTAAATTCTTATAAGGTCCCAAAAGCGAGACCTATTGGCTATGCCAATGCTTGTTTAATTTTGCTGCCTAAGTTTGTTGATTTACTTTGCGAGACAATCAGCCTCCTACGTAAGCTATCCAGCTCATCTTCCTTTTAGGTAATTGTGTACTTAGTCTTGCTCAGGACCTCAAGCGTTAGGTTTCACGCAGGGAGTTTTGCAGAGATTACCCTAAATTATACCCATCTAGTTTGTTCTTCTGGACTCTACAGGCAAATCGTTTTCTCCACTGTCCTTTTTTTCACTGTTGTAGCTTATCTCCAATGCAGCCCTTTTCATGCCTTGTCCAGCTGAGCCATTCTTTAAATCAGATAGGAAGCTTTCGAGCGTCTCTTTTCCTTATGTATGGATCTCAACATTCACCAAAGTCACTGTGCTTGATTCCAAAATGTCTTCTTTCAGAGTTGTATGTCCTTGATTCATCAATGAAAATGCCTGTCTTATAGATGGCCACCCACAATGCCACAGGGGGACTGCTCATTTTACTTCTCACCTAGAAATAGGCTGTGCTTAGAGAAATGTTTCTGGGATCCTCACTTCAGAACACTATTATCACTGACTGAACCTCCCTTCTGATGATTCACTTAGGAGCACTACCAAAAAAAAGCATCCACCGAGGGAGGATGAACACGTGACCAACAAAACCCCCCAAAGCACCATTATTAGACATATTCAGGGGTTAGGTGGGACCAGCGACTTACCTTGTCAGCAAAGCACCTCTAACGTCCCTTAGGAGTTGACTAGTTGACTTGAGGCTCTCAGTGAGAAATGTAGATCAGATGTAGCCTTCTTTCACAGCACCAGGGAGGAATTATCACTAAAGCCCTGTAGGTGAAGATTGGGGCTCTGACGTTCATCAGCTCCATGCGTGTCAGGTCATGAAGGGTGAGTGAAGCACTTGCTCTGTGCTGTTCCTTCTTGATTATCTGCTACTGTCTGAGTCTGACGAAAAGGCCACAATATGCTGGGGAACTTACCCCCAGATGCATCAAAGTTATGTTTTGCGAGCCCTTAATAGCGAATTTTAAGGATTTGCTATTAAAGACTCGCAAAACGGGATGCATGTAGGAATCGCAATGTTATTTGCGATTCCTACTGATTCCTTATTTGCGATTCGCTAATTGCGAATCGCAAATAAGGAATGGCTTTCCCATTCATTTCTATGGGCCTAAAGGCCCATAGGAATGAATGGGGAGTCATTCCTTATATGCGATTAGCAATTAGCGAATCACAAATGTGCCGCAATTTCAAGGGTGCCAGGGTGTCCAAAGGACACCCTGTTGCACCCCTGAAATGGTAATGTTCACTGGTGTTGGTCACACACATGTTCCAAGGACATGTGTGTGTGTAATATACAACTTTGAAAAATGCACAAAAGTGCATATTTCTAAGTGTTTGCTATATACCACGTAGTTTGAATTCGCGGTAAATAGCGACCCCAGATTGCGAATTCGCAATCTTGGAATGGTTCATGCATTGCATTTAAGTAATCGCAAATTGCGATTCCTTAAATTCAATCGCAATTTGAGAACTCGCAATTATTTGCGAATTCTTAAATTGCGAGTGCATGAACCCTTGATGCATCTCAAATGTCATTTTTGCGGGCGCAAACGGCCGAATTTTGCGATTCGCAACGTTTGCGCTCCCAAAAATGCTTGATGCATCTACCTGTTACACATGCATCTTGACCCAGACTGCTCCAGGGGATGAAGTAATGAGAACAAGGGGTCACATAATCTGTTTCACTGGTTTGAGCCGAAGAACAACCCAGCCATCTTGCCAAGTTACAGGTTTCCACACTTTCATTAAAGCAGTTTTTTAAAGTTGAAAGTCCCATGGGCAACATTTACAAATGAATTACTTCAGGTAAGGGTTCTACAATTTTAATTGGCCATTTCTAAGTGATTGTGGTCATCTACAGCCCTATTAGGTGGAAATGGGGTGAAGTATTTTCATTGTAATATCCACGTTCCATTCCTTCTATGGGGCTTACTACTGCAGAAATCCACTGTATAAAATAAATTAATTTGTGCCTGCCAGGAATCCTTTTGTGCTACTACTGTAAACATAAAATATCGCATTACCTGTAATACTGAGTTATGCAGAAAGCCTTTTCCCTGTTAAGAACCCACTGAGAATGCGGCAAAAACATATTTCACCCTACCTCTCTGACTGCTATAAACTGTATTTATTCAATCTTCATAGGTGCACGTTTTAACTGAGACCGTCTTCGTCCAGATAACAAATAAGCGGGCCATCTCGAATGGCATTCCTGTTCCAACTGAGCGAGCATGCACCTCTAAACAAAGACACAAAAGATGATTTTGAAAGCACAGGACATCAGGTAATGCACCATTCCAAAAGGATATGTTTCCAGATCAGATATAAGAAGGAGTAAAATAGCTTAGGCGCATCTTTTTTGTGCTTAGTGTAATCTGATCGCCATTTCAAGAGAACAAATGTGACTCCCCAGACAATAACGCACAGGCTGCTGCCTGACCGTGCGCCATAATTTATTCATTAGAACAGCTTCCTTGGAAGCTCACTTTACTGCTCACCGGTTCCTGAATCCTAACACACAGGAAGTAACTCGCACTGTACCTGCTGCTACGAAGAATGCTACTGTAGCTAGCATATTAGGGCAGTACCCAGTAAAACAGGGCAGTCCTGACTGATTACCACTTCCATGTGCTTAATGAGGCTCTATAGAACGTGATTCATCCAGGGCATAGACTAATGTTTGTTTCTGCCTGCAAGCTTGTGATATAGTTATAATGCCAAGGAGCCCTGAGAAGTAGGAGTGTGTAATATTAAGCTGAACCTTAAGCCTCCCAACTTTCCACCACAACATTGCCAAAACCGCCCCCTCCTGGCTTTAACATTAAGCCCCGCTCACTGGAAGCTACAGTGGATTATGTATCTCTATTGGCCATTATTTGCTTTCTTAACATTCTTTTTGGTATGCTTTATCACACCTTGCAAAAGTCTCTCTCTCTCTCTCTATCTCTCTCTCTCTCTCTCAATCAATCTCTCTCTCTCTCTCTCTCTCTCGCTCTCTCTATCTCTGTCTCTTTCTCTATAACCCAATAGCGGTTGCCACTGGGTAGTTACAGTTTGTTTTTCTAATAACTTTGGTGCGGTTAAACAACTCTTCACCAAACTTTCCACCAAAAAGTCTCATTCAACTCAGCTCATTCCTGGAAAGTTTCAGATCAGTCAAGGCGAGGCCAAGAAAAAGCAAGGTTCCAAAATACATTTTCCCCAATTTATTTTTCCATAGAAAAATTGAACAGGGATACCCCACAAACTGCTGAAAGAAATGGCACCAAATGTGGCAGAAAGAGTTCTTTTTGTGATTTGGTATACATCTGTTCAGTAGTTTTTGAGCAATGAAGGCTAACATATTTCAAAAGACTGTATATTTCATGCCGCAGAGGATCCGCAGGGCTGACAGATCGTCAGGTGAGATTGGCTGCCACCACATTAACAAGGATGTGCAGCAGCCATTTTTGGACTCAGGAATACCCTGCCCCCTAGACCTTGCAAGGGAGGGACCCTCCACGGGCTAAAAGTAATTCAACTTTTTTTTTGCTGTAATCTTGCAGTAGAACCCTGGGATTGCAGTAGAAAAACAAAATGGTCGCTGTATTTTTGTTTTTTATAAATAATGATCTCTAAGGTGGGCAAGGGTCCAAGGGGTCAAACCACATTTGATTTTTCTAACTAAGTGGAGGGTGTGTGTGGGATTCTCTTACCTAGGCCTCCTTGAGGCCTCGTGGACCTAATCACCTTGAGTCTATTTTATAATAAGGGAAGGATAGCACATGCCCCCCCCACTCCACAAGCCTCAAGGAGGCCCTAGGGATCACTTTCCCAAGGGCTTAATTCTTTTTTTGGGAGACAGGGGCATACGTGGTGCTCCCTTCCCCATGACTGGCTCTGGGGACCCCATCCCCCGGACACTGCTGTTCCTTGCTTGGGAGAGTGAAGGCATGGAATAGAAATCTATTCCGTGCCTGCACTCTCCCAGGCAGAGAATACAACTTTGTGAAAAATGCTGCTCCTTTCCGAGTGGGAGTAAAGTGATGGACCTTGATCCCACCAGCACACATTATGGTAATGAGCGGAGAGCCTGTAGCGGCCATGGAGCTCCCCTCATAGCCCTCAACCATTGGTACATTGTTGGGGCCCCGAGTTGGCCTTGGGCCACCCACCAATAGTAAAGGTTGCTGTCTACCACCAGGGGAGCCATCTGGGGAGGCAAGGAACCAGGGGTTCCTCCCAGCCCCCCAATGATTGGTACATTGTAGCTGTCCCAGGTGGGCACAGGGCACCCACTAATATTTAAAGTTTCAGGCTCACATCAGGAGTGCCAGCAGGGGCCGCGGGGCCATGGTGCTCCTCCCACAGCACCCAACATTAGAAAATAGTGTGCATGCCCCGGGTGGGCACTGGGGTGTCCACAAATATTTAAAGCTCATGGCTGCCGCCGGAGAAGCCATCAGGAGCCACGGGGGCCTGGGGCAGCCCACAACATAAAATAATAGTGTGGATGTCTTGGGTGGGCAAAAAAAGAGAAATAAATGAGCATTTGGAGGTTATTTCCTACTCTGGCATTTATAAATTATATATTTGCCCTAGGGCGTTTATAAATCGTATATTTAATTTTGCTGGTGGTGCCCCTAGAAGGTGCAGGGGCACCAACCAACATTTTGTTAATTTTTTGGTGGACTGCAGGAAGTGCAGCAAACCCCCCAGCAACATTAATAGAAAAGTAAGTCTCCTGAGTCATTGACTCCGTCACCCCAGGAGAGCTTACCTTATGTTTTTTAAACACTTCAAGCTGGAGGTGAATGCTCTTCCACTGGAGTGCAGAGCCCCCTTGTGGTGGGTTCTATAGCTGCACTTTGTTCACCTGCCAGATAGTGCAATCAGTCAGTTTTGAAAAAAAACCTATTGTAAAGTTGGAGTGGGTTTAGAGCCAGTCCATTGCTTACCACTGGTGGGCTTTATTGTCACTATCATTTGCTTTCCTTATAGTCGTAAGATCTTGTGTGTTTCCCTTCCTCTTCTTGTGCATGTCCCTTTCTTAGAACATGGCCTAATTACTTGTGTGCTTCCGCCGCTTAATATTCAGGCACTATTTTTTTATTTTTGGTTAAGCACTTCATGAGAGTGCATACACTTTACAGATGTGTCCCTCATGTACTTCTGTTTTCCTTAATACAGCACTCTGTGTTGCTGTCTGTTGCCCATCTGCACCTGAAAAATAAGGCAGTTGCATCATAGACCCTTTTTTTGTTTGTTTCCTCTTCAACCACGCTGCACAGCATCGCGGATGCTGTATAGCAGCAGTTCTTAATCCCTTTGCCGCCGCGGACATTCCACAGCGGTGCTGAAAAAATTACGCTTGCGCGGTTTGGACGCCCCTTGCCCTCCGACGCACACGCCCACTGTGAAGTCTGACGGCCGTGGGACGTCCGACGCATGGAAGGGGCTAATAATTTGACTTGGGTGGAGTGCATGTTGAAAAGTAACAGAAGAGTACCTGCAGGAGCTTGTGGCTAGTGGAAGGACACTGGCTGCAGAAAGGAAGCTGTTCTTGGCCCAAGCTCCACATCAGGGACTCAGATGATGACCAAGGAGGAAGCCGGAGGCAAGGAGGAGGCACTGACCAATAACAAATAGTGAAACAAGAGTGATATGGGAGCAACCAATGGTCCTTTTATGATTTTCTTTCTTTACACAGATTTCACAAGCATAGTGTTTGCACTGCGCAGGCAAAACATATAAATACAATTATTGCATCAATCATAGCACAATCAAGCTGAAACAATCAGTACTTGGTTCATTCTCCAGCCAAAAGAAGAGGAAGTGAAGCCATCATACACTGGCCAACAAGAAGACCGCAAATGAGAGTAACAATGGAGCCAATGAATGTTCAGTAATGGGCAGGCTGCAAGCTCCTTGTTGTAAACAATATCTCTTGCAAACGAGAGCGCATGAAGCGAATGCGCTGTTACAGGCGAGACCTAAAAGAAGATGTGCTGAAGTTCAGAAAATACCTAAGGCTGAGCTTTTCTGCAAACCCTGGCCCTTGGTCTAGCAGTCTTTTTGTGCCCTCTTGCAAATAAAATATGTTGTGAACAGTGACTTTCCAATACTATTAACTAATTGGTAGCATCTATTTGAAGCAAACTAACCAGTGCAAAACAACTCACAGAATCTGTGAACCTCGGAGGGTAAAATTAATAGGGAGCATGTGAACCTAAGTTTTTAAAACACCTCTGATGCAACTCATTAGTCTAAGAAAAAAATAATTCAATCCATAACTTTATAAGGCATGCCTGGATAAACAAATTCATATTGAAAGACAGGCAAATCAACATAATAATATGGAAGTCTCTGTGATGCAGCATTTGTTGACATCTTCTAGCTTCTTCAGTGGGAAGTGTTTTCTAAGGAGTTCTGGGGTGGTCAGGTAGCAAATGCAGACTAAGGCTTAGGATTTCTTGAGCTTTCCTGGAACAGCTTTGTTCTGGGACGTGGAATGTAATGTAAAGTGCTTTCTCGGGGGGCGGAGCTAGCCGGAGAGCGAGATGGCCGTTTATATATATATATATATATATATATATATATATATATATACTCCAAAACCATCCTTCACTTTGACCTGAAACATTTGGAAAAGGCAAGGGGGCCAAAAGGGGTGACGGCAGACCTAGTGACGCGTCATTCAGTAATTCTACAGCTGCGCTGGTGCCCCGAATCGTAGTGAGGACACCTGAGGCCTTGAAGACAAAAGCGAAAGTGAATCCGCGGGCCGCAGTGCGAGCCCGACCCGAGACGTAGGGCACGCAGCGCGGATGGCACAGTTGGGCAGACCCGCCTGCTTGCACCCTGGAGCCTCAGAACACTAACCGAAGCCCGCGACCTCAGAGAGCAGAATACGTCATTCCCGTCCTGTGATGTCTGAAGCAGTGAGCTGGAAGAAGGGGCAACACACCGGGAGGGATCGAACGGAGGCTCGCTGGGTGCGGGTCGAGTCCGCGACCGGCTCCCGATTTCTGGATACTTGCCCCCTGTGGTGCAGGCGGTGAGACCCTGTAGTCCGGAGCATAATTGGCGGGCACATCTGTAACGAAGTTAGCAGTCCAGTAGCTGGGGTGGGCGGAGCTAGGTGGGCAGAGGGGAAGAGGAGGGAACAGGACAGGAAAGGGCAGTTAGAGTAGGGACGGGGTCGGAGTAAGAGGTATAGAATAAAGCTCCTCAACTAACACACTGTGTCCGTGTTATTTAGTAGCGCGACGCTACAGCTGGCGACGAGGGTGGGATAAGGTGACCCACCAGCGACATCGGAGAGCGAGAAAAGAAGCTGACCCGTCCAGAGCCCCGGCTGAACGCGACCGCTGCCTGCGGCGCCAGTGCCCCGTAATTGCCGCCGCCTCCAGCCCGAGGCCAGCGGTGGAGAACCTGTTCACGACCAGGAGATCGTGTGTGGCCGCGGTAGAGCAGCGGGAAACGAGACGCTGCCCCTCTGATGTCCGGCGCTTCGTTCGCGCCAAAAATCCGAGGAGTGTGCCCCGAAACGAAGATCGAAGAAAGAAGGGTCTGGGAGCCTACCCCAGCCCTCCTGAGGCGCCCTGCACGAGTGAGGAGTGCAGCGTGAGGTGAGGGAACTCGCGGAGGCGCCAGGACAAAGCGCCGATGCCACCGACACCGGGTCTCACCCCCGATGCGTGAGGAACAGCACGCGGCGGCAAGCAAGACGCGGGAACTTGCATTGGCCTACCTGCACGGTGGAAAGTGGCCAGAAAGTGAAGAGGAACTGCCAAATCCTGGCTACTGGGAGGAAGAACCCTCGGTGAGTGCCAAGAGTGACCGAGTGTGGCTGAGAGTGCAGAGGAGCCCAGACCTCGTGGTTGACTGGGGGCGGCCATCTTTGAGTCAGGCACCCTCAAGGACATCCTCCCTGTGCAGAATACAGGCGGCCATCTTGAAGTCAGGCATTCAACAGAAAACAAGCATTGGCCATAGAAAACAAAACAAGCACTGACAAAGGAACAAGCATTGGAACACAAACAAGCATTGACAGCCACAAGAGACAAACAAGCATTGATAGCCACAAGAGAGCAAACCTTGGAAACGCACGCCAGCCGCTGACGCAAGAAGCGGACGTAGGCGCCAAAACCCATCGCCAAGATGTCTAACCCTCCCGCGCAGAAGGACGTCAAGGGAGGCACCCACCTGCGAGCCCCAGAGCCATTGTCAGTCACAACAGGAAGCAGCATGGGACTAAAATGGCAAGAATGGCTAGAGGACTTTGAGGACTATATTGAAGGGTCCAAAATTGAACCAGACAAAGACAAGATCATAGCTCTTCGCAACCTAGGGGGGCGCGAAATCAGCAAGATTGTTCGAGAGATCCCAGCCACAGATGGTGACACCTATGATAAAGTAAGAACTGTTCTAAATAACCGTTTTCTGCATAAGAGAAACGTCGACTATGAGAGACACAAGTTCCACCAGCAGCGCCAGGGAAAGGAAGAACCACTGAGCTCTTTCATACATCGGCTGCGGCGGCAGTCCCAACATTGTGACTTTACCAACTTCTCGCCGGATGCAGCCATCAAATCTCAAATAATCACGGGGTGTCACTCGGAGTCACTGAGACGGCGACTGCTGAGAAAACCTCAGGAACTAGCAGAGATCGAAGAAAACTCCCGACTGTACGACCAAGCCGAAGAGAATGCGGCGGAAATTGAAACAGGACCCAGTACCAGCCGTGAACACGCCAACTGCATCACTGAGAGACGGCAGGGACGACAGGATCGGCGCGACAGTGGAAGACGTCACCCGCGAGACAGATCGCGGCGCTCCAAGTACTCGCCCAGGCGACGCCCGGACTACAGAAGGAAAGTATCTGGAAGGAGAGATCGCCGACCTGAACGCACGAGGCGTTGTTTCAGGTGCGGATACGACTACCCTCACATCGACTCCTGCCCTGCCATGGGCCAACGGTGCAGAAAATGTGGTCGGTCCAACCACTTTGAGGCCATGTGTGGAGACTACCACAAAGAAAAACGCAACGATGGTGACAGACAGGATGGGTCACAGCGGCCCTCTCGATCGGACGCCAAGCGTCATCACATCAGAGCAGTTCAAGAAGAGCCTCCTAGATCTCCCACGTCTTCACCCTCCAGTCACGACTCTCGGCGCTCCCGATGGGACCGTCGTTCCCCCTCAAGAGACTCAAGATCGTCCTCATCCAGGCATTCATCCTACACCACCGAATATGTCGACTTCGCTGACCATGATCAGTTCAAACGCTATCCACGCCTCAACATCAAAGTGGGCGACCATGCCGCCAAGTTCATGATCGACAGCGGAGCATCGCTCAACTACATATCTGTTGCTGAGCACGACCGTATGGACCCCAAACCACGTTTGCATTTCGCGCCTGTCCGTGTCTACACCTGGATGGCGAAGAAACCTCTCCAATGCTTGGGCAAGTTTGACACCACCCTCACGCATGGCAAGCTCTCCATCCCGGCAGTTATCCATGTAATTAAAGGTCCTGAGGCTGACTGTCTGCTGAGCCTCCCCACGGCGGAACGTCTTCAGTTGGTGCACATCCTCTTCAATGTCCATGACATCTCGGACTGCGCCGGAAAATTCCCTTCCCTCTTCCGAGGTCTGGGGAAGCTGAAGGGTCGTCAAATTCACTTGCATATCAACGAGCAAATCAAACCAGTGGCTCAACACCCGCGAAGAGTGCCATTTCACCTGCAATCCGCGGTTGAATGTGAACTGCAGGAACTTCTGGACTCCGACATCATTGAGCGCACTGCGGGCCCCACTCCATGGGTGTCCCCGGTGGTTATCGTCCCCAAGAAAGGATCCCAAAATAAAGTCCGTCTCTGTGTGGACATGCGTCTGCCGAACACAGCCATTGAGAGGGAGAGACACCCAGGCCCTCTCCTGAGCGACATGATCACGGCCCTCAACGGGGCAACCGTGTTCTCTAAACTGGACCTGAACAAGGGCTACCATCAGCTCGAGCTTGACGACAGCTCTCGCCCCATCACGACGTTTGCCACCCATCTTGGTCTTTTCCGCTACAAACGTCTCAGTTTTGGCGTCTCATCAGCCGCCGAGATCTTCCAGGAGGCCATACGTCTTGTCATCCACCACATACCTAACGCTCTTAATTACAGCGATGATATCCTGGTCTACGGTTCGGACACGCAAGAGCATGACACCGCCCTTGATCGTGTCTGCCTCGCTTTGATGGAAGCTGGGTTGACCCTCAACAAGGACAAATGTGAATTTCATCAGTCGACCCTGAAATTTTTCGGACACATTTTCTCAGCGAGTGGCATGAAACCAGACCCAGACAAAATCGCCACGCTCAACAACACCAAGAGCCCGGCTGATGTCAACGACTTGCGTTCCTTTCTCGGGATGGCAAGCTACTGCGCCCGCTACATTCGTGACTACGCCACCGTAAGTCACCCTCTGAGGCTCCTCACGAAAGCTGGCGCGCAATTTGTATGGACCCCGGAGTGTGAGCGTGCCTTCAAAGACATCAAACACGCCGTGGAATCAGCCAAGTGCCTCTCCTATTTCAATCCCAAGAGGAAAACGGAAATCACCGTGGACGCAAGCCCCGTGGGCTTAGGGGCCATCCTGGCACAGTACGACCATGAGTCGGATCAGAGGAGGATCATCGCCTATGCCAGTCGGAGCCTAACGGACCCTGAGAAACGATATTCCCAACCGGAGAAGGAGAGCCTGGCTGTCGTGTGGGCGTGCGAACACTTCCACATCTTCATATTCGGGAAACACTTCACGCTCATAACTGACCATCAGGCACTTGTCACGATCTATGGAAATCCCAAGTGCAAGATGCCCCCCAGGATCGAGAGATGGGGCTTGCGGCTGCAAGAGTACACGTTCTCGATTATTCACAAACCGGGGAAGGATGAGAATCCAGCTGATTATATGTCTCGCCACCCCCGAGACTCATCAGATACTGCACCCTCCATTGCGGAGGAATACATTCACTTCGTGGCCAATCATGCTCGTCCACCAGCCATCCCCATGCATGCCATTCAGGAAGCGACCAACCAAGACAGCATCCTACAAGAAGTGATAAAGCGCACCCGAACCAACAGATGGAGATACCACCCGCAGGAGGCAGAGGAAAGCCCTGCTGTCAAGAAAGAACTACAAGCCTTCCGGCATGTCTCCGACGAACTCTCTGTAACCGGTAACGACCTCCTCCTCAGAGACCACAGACTAGTTATACCAGCGACACTGAGACAAGGAGTGATCGATTTGGCCCACGAAGGTCATCGAGGAGTCGTCTCCACCAAAAGAGCACTGAGAGAGCGTGTCTGGTTCCCAGCTCTCGACCAGATGGTCGAGGACACATTGAAAGACTGCCACCCATGTCAACTGACCAGCCGCAGTAATCCACCTGCACCTCTACAGATGACCCCGTTGCCTGATGGGGTATGGCAAAAAGTTGCCATGGACTTTTATGGCCCCTTGCAGTCCGGGAAGTATGTAGTCGTCATCTTGGATGAATACTCCAGGTTCCCAGTGGCCCAGTTCATATCATCCACCAGTGCCGCCTGCACCCTCAAGGTGCTTGAGGAAGTCTTTGCTACTTGGGGTGTCCCCAGGGTCATCAAGACGGACAACGGGCCCCCATTCAATAGTCATGAGTTCAGCGATTTCGCGAAACACATGGACTTCCAACATCGCAAAGTCACGCCACTCTGGCCTCAGGCAAACGGCACTGTGGAAAGATTCATGTCCACCATTAAGAGAACATTCCAGCAAGCCACGGCCAAAAAGAAAGATCTTGAGTCGGCACTGAACGAGGTCCTTAGTGCCTACAGGACCACTCCTCACTCTACGACGGGCCAATGCCCTGCGACTCTCATGCTTGGGAGGACAATGAGGAATCGGATCCCCACATGGGACGGAGCCCTGAGAAAACCTCCGTCGGATCAACAACACAGAGACATGGTCATAACAGATCGACACCGCAAGGACAAGATGAAAGAGTATGCGGACCGCAAGCGAAGGGCCCGGTCCCCCTCCCTGAAAGAAGGCGACAGAGTCGTTGTCAAGCAGGAACAACGCCAAAAGACTGATTGTCGTTTCAAAGATGAGCCCCTGACAATTATCCAACAAAAGGGCACCACGGTGACAGCAGAATCAGAGACACGAAGAGTCACCCGCAACGCTTCTCACTTTAAGAAGTGCTCTCCTGAAATCCATGAAAGTACACCTGTAGTCCCCACACCTGAGCGCAGGGACAACCCTGAGGCTGTCGCACCCGACACCGGACCTTCACCTACAGAAGAACCCTCACCTGAAGATGTCGTGTCCACACCAGCGAGACCCCGCCGTCACGTGCGGCCTCCCAAGAGACTGATTGCAGAGATGGACTAATCTCTATTTTTTTCATCTGTTACTTTATTAAGAAAGGGGGAGATGTAACGAAGTTAGCAGTCCAGTAGCTGGGGTGGGCGGAGCTAGGTGGGCAGAGGGGAAGAGGAGGGGACAGGACAGGAAAGGGCAGTTAGAGTAGGGACGGGGTCGGAGTAAGAGGTATAGAATAAAGCTCCTCAACTAACACACTGTGTCTGTGTTATTTAGTAGCGCGACGCTACAACATCGAAGACCATATTGTACGATCCCTGAGTGAATGTATAAGAAGGAGAAGCGGTGACCGACTGTAATTCACGTGAGTGCTGAGACAACACAGGCCAGGTATCGGAGGAGTGTGGACCCCCCCTTGTGGACATACCGATGTGGAATGGAGCCTTAATGGGGGATTATTGAAATGAGCAGGTTACAATAGGAGACATTTGAGGCGGCGGCCTTACCAAAGGAAGCTTCTACTGCCGGTGAGTCTACGCACCATCTGGGACGTTCTGGGGCTGTCGGAGGGACCCACTGGCGGCCTGTTTCATCAACAGCAAGTCCACCAGCAGCTACATCCCACGCTCCCCCCTACACTTCCATGCGCTGGCCAGTGCGCAGTTTGGGGTAGCATCTCGGGACAGAAGCGCCCAAGCACCGCAATAGTGCACTTATACGCGGGCACGGCGACCGGACACCCGAGGCTGAACTGGGGGCTCATTGGTCAAACACATTGGCAGTGACCGAGGGAAAACCAAGGAGATAATAGGGTGACTGCTCTGCAGCGCAGCCCCCAGGGAATATACTAGAAAAGCACTTGTGCACGGGACCTGTAGACACTGCGGTGGAACATTGGAAGAACTCATGTGAACTGAGATGGTGGTCACCACATACTGATCCTTTGAAGTGCTGACCTGTTGGTGTATTCTGACCTGCGGTGCCGAACACTAGGAGACACTGACCTAGCTGAAGCTTCGAGTCGGTTTACTATTTCTTTGAAATATGGGAAAGACGGACTGCACCCAACCGAAAATAAACTTTGACCAAGCTAAGAAACAGCAAGAACAAAGTACCGATGAACAACCTGTGCCTCAAAACACGCCAGGAGCTACAGTGGGGATAACAAATGATGATATTCAATCCATGTTTAATACAATCCAAGCTGCACTCACCAATATGGATGGGAAGATAGACTCATTGACGTACAGAGTGGACAGGATGTTCGAAGGACTTGATAAACACACAGAACTGATTGATATGGCGGAGCGGAGGATATCCGAAGCAGAAGATTCCCAGGTGCAACTGGAAGCAAAACAGACGAGGACAAAGAAGCAATTGGCGGCATTGACGACAAAGACGGAAGATTTAGAAGCCCGGTCAAGGAGAAGCAACATTTGCTTGATGGGAATTTCGGAAACGACAAACACAGGCCCCATGGACCAGTATGTTGAGAGGTTGTTGATATCTATGCTGGGAAGAGACACCTTCTCGGAGGTGTTTATTGTTGAAAGAGCCCATAGATCATTAGCCCCGAAACCACCTGCTGGATCCAGAACGCGACCGATCATTGCCAAGATACTGAATTACAGGTACCGTGATGCAGCACTTCGGAAAGCCAGAGAACTGGGAAAGCTATATCATAAAGGAATGGTCATCTGCCTATATCCGTATTTTACTTCTGCGGTGCAAGAAGCGCAGAAGAAATTTACCACTGTTAAGTAGAAACTGAGGGAACTGAATATTCCATACGCCATGCTATACCCGGCCAGACTCAAAATCACCGTAGAAGGTAAAACGCAGATATTCAATGAACCATTGGAAGTACAGACGTTTCTAAAGCAAAAAGGCCGGTTGGGCACACGGAGGAGATCGCCGAGAGAAGACCATTGGGAACAGTCCACAATGTCTGATGTTGAACTACCTGTACTTAACAGACACATATCGGGCATGGTAGCGACTCGACTACATGCATTGGAAAGCGCTTGTAACAAGAAGGCGATGGACAACTAGGATTCGAATATAGAAAAACCCTTGATAAGCACCGACAGATAAGTGGAAAGTCAAAATATACATATTGTGGTTTCACTGTGATATAATATATAACAAGCATTTACAATGCAACGGTCTCACCTTCGGAAAAGTTAGAGCTATTGGCATTGTAAATGACAAACTTTTTATTTATGTGTTGATTTTGAAAACAGAGAAATAAATGGCATTGTCATTTACAATCCCAATAGCTTAATCTCTCGCAAATACGAGAGCTATGGCATTTGCACCACACCCACACACAGAGAGCCACTCACACACAGAGCCACACACACACACACAGATACACACGGAGCCACACACACACACACACACAGAGCCACACACAGATACACAGAGCCACACACAGAGCCACACACACACACAAAGCCACAGAGACACACACACACCCTCACCTTGGGAACTCTCCTTATTTACAAATGGGTCATTCGAGGCCCCCACCAACTCCCAGAGCTCACCCGTTGCTTTCCTCAGTCCAGGTCAGCCGGTGCGCTGGTGTCCATGCATTGGGCACCCACTGCCCCTCACCACATGCCCACCTCTGCCCAGTAATGCCACGGTCGCCCCTTCACACTGGCCGTGCCCTCTATTCGCCTACCCGGTGTACACCTAGGCCCCATGCACCCCTTGTTGAGCCTTCCTTCTTCGCCCGTCATGCAGGCCCGGGGTGGCTAGTAGTGCAAACGGGCACTGCCCGATGGGCAGGTCTGTGCATGGACCGTTTTTTGGGCTGTTTGAGGGCCTGCTTTGTGGTCTGCTGTGTTTTACTTTCATTTCCCTAATAATGAAACAAACGTTGCTTGCTACAAGCTCAAACGTCTATACATTGTAGAATTATTTTTCGGTGAACTTTAACAAGTCAACAACCGACCCAGTTTGCAAACATGTACCACATTGTATCCATCTAATCCAATAATGGCAGTGACTTTTATTTTGTGGCACTGTTTAGTTTATGTCCCAGTCCGACGCTGCACAGGTGTATACTCGGCCCCTCAACCCCTTCCGTTACTTTCAATCTGCACTGCCTCGGAGTGCGCCCCCTCCCCACACACAGACTTGTCCTCATGGTCTTGCCAATTAAACCTGCTAAGGCCCAATTTAACATTTGAGCCAGTCTCATCCAATCGTCTATCTCCCACACTCATGCGCATGCTTAGCCTTCTCACTTTTTGAACACATTTCTTGACTCACTCCCAACAAGGCAGGGTTTGCAACCTACATTCCCCACACACGTGATAATATACTCACACAGGCAAACACCAGACGCATCATACAGAGGCACTCACGCCGATACAGACGGAAACACAAGTAAAATACAAAAGGTGGCAAACTTACTCTTCTCTCACCACCAGCCCCTGCCAGCACACTGGCATTTCGCAGCGCATCTAGTTGTGTACCATGTCCCACAGAACCAGGCAATCCCACACAATGAAGCGGGGGGCAGTGGAATGCCCCCAGCTGACCCTCTCATCGGCCAGGCCTAATGGCCCTCCTAGAACTAGACCTGCCGCGCAACTGAAGCCCATCGCTTCCAGCCCGTGCCTGTCTCACTCCAAGAGGGCTATGCACAAGCCCGCTGTGCAATTCCGAACCCTTTTCCCGAGCGGACTTTGTTGCCCTAAATGCCAGGACCCACCCTCCACTCCAGGTCGCCCAGCCACGCTCACTCACGTGCCTCCCCCGAGCGCCAAGATGCTCCCTCCGGAACGAACGTCGCGCTCTAGAAATACCCCACAAATATCACAAAAAATATCACATGCCTGTGCGGCACCCCGCACCCCTCGCCCTCAGCCATCCCCGCATCCTCTACTGCAATCCCCCCTCTCCAGACAGCGCCCGACCCCCTCAATGACCCCCCCAGTGCCAGCAGCACTAAACCCCATCCCAATCGGCCCCAGAAGGATGAAAGGCCCATGCATGACGTCCATTCAACTCATGCACCATTCCCCTCCCACAACCACTGCTCCTGCGCCGTGTCGCCTCCCAACTGCGTCGGCAGCTCCACGCCTGCACCCGCCACTGCCTGCCCCTATTTAAGTTGTGCTAAGCACCCTTGCAGCCTGCTCCATCTCGCACAACGTGCCTCCGTAGATGCCTGGGGCCCCGGCCTGTAGCACTCGTGTTGACAGCCGCCTGCTCCAGTCACTCTTTACGAAACGACCTGACAGCTCTTCACCCCTGGGCGCCAGTCCTCCCTTGTGTGCGGCATGAGACCCTAGTGGAGGAACGAAGGGGTGAGGCCGCCTGTGGTCCACCACACTTGCATCCCCCTCTCTTTACCCGCCATTGTGCTCCGTGTCACTGCCGAGCTGTGTTTCCCGCCCCCGTGAGCACATTACTCGTGCCGTTGTCATAAATGTCGCCAACGCTAAAGCCCCCACGCTGTGTCTTCCTTGGCTGCCTGCGTTGGTGCCCCAGCCCCCCACTCCCCTTGGAGCCCTATTTTTCTCCCACCCCTTGCTCGCTTTGCACCGCGCCATCCCCCCCCGAGCCCAAACCCAAGTACAATTTCACCGGGACAGCGCCTAATGACATTCTATGCCTCTATAGTTCAGTTTCTTGTTACCTATTCTTAGCCAAGTGAATCTTTCTCTATTACACTTTGCTGGAAGCCCCTTAGTGGCCGAAACGTTCTATATTACAAAAGCTATGCCTAATTTCTGCAGTATACCTTTAGTGCCTATGCACCCATGAGTGCTATCTACACAATATGATGTTGTTATACATGTAATATATCTTCTTAAATCTGTTCACATCTGCATCGCACCCGAGGCATATTATCCGAATAGGACGGCACTGGACATCCCTCGCCCGCTCCCATATCCTTATCTCTCTACATTCCTTCTCCTGGACGGCCCCTCCCCAACCCGGTCCTTCCCCCCTTTACCATGCAATCCGACCCGATGATGCCTCTTCCATGGCTACCTAATTGGTGCCCCTGGCGCGCTTTTCGCTATCTTTACAGTGCCTTGAAGGGACGTTCTCGCGCATCCTATACTCACTCCGCAGTATTAACCGAGCAAGTTACCTCTATTTATTCCTCGACATGACAAAACTTATGCATAAAACAAATTTCCCTGTGAGCTGTCTTCTTTGCCAGGAGGTCCTGCCCTTCCCTATCTTAATCGGCACTTGATCAGTGGTAATAGTTAAGAGGTGAAATCGCCCTCTTCCTCGAATGATGTTACCAATCCTCGTAACCGCAACCAAGACATATGCCAGCAGCCTCGCATGTCCATCCCAATCCCTTGCAACAGCACTTTTTGTCTAAAAGTCGACCCCCTTTCGAAAGCCGCCCCCTTTCCCCGCCACCCACTGCCAGATGCGACCCTCTCCATACCTCTCTAGCAACCCTGTCTCCCTAAGTGTCCAGCATGCCCAACCTGAATTGCAAGCTTGGCTCAGTGGTTAGAGGCGGCAGACCCGGAAGCTGAGATCGACCGTGGACCAGGGTTCAATTCCCCGCCTCGGCGGGTCTCGGGCTCAAAATTCCACGGACTCGACAATTCTCGCTCTGGTGCCTACTCAACTCACGGGGTCACACTCTGCGACTCTGGGCAATAGCTTGCTTAATCTCCACTACGGCCCCTCGCGGCGGGATGCCTGGCTTTCACCTTGTGGACACCCTGCCGGGGTTTCTCACAGGGGAATACCAGGACGGGTTCCCTAAGCAAGCGCCTTGAGACCCCTGGGTGATTCGTGCGCTATATAAATCGAAATACATTTACACCTGGCTCGCATCACCATCCACCCCCTTCATGTCTTGAGCCCCCCAGCCCCGGGGGCAACCACAGCCCAACCCGCCCCGCGGAAGAGCACACCCTCCACTCCTGGTCTCCCTGGTCACGATCCCTCCGTGCCCTTAATTATTTTCTTGCCTGTATTGTTGAGGGCAATTGTCTGCGCGGCACCCTCGCACCAATCAACCTCCCATCTGCAGCTCCGCGCATAGGCCACCACCCGCACCCCCAAACAACCCCCCCACTGTCCTGCCAAGCCACACCCTCTGCTCATCCCTCCCTGAGCCCCCAACAATTTGCCACCAGCCACCCTTTCCCTATAGCCCCTCCCTGCATCCGAACCCTCCCCTGTGCCCGCCTATCCCAGACTTCGCACCTAACATCCTTGTGCTCAGCCTCATCCCCTCTGCTGCTACTAGTGTTGCCTGAGCACCATGACCACCCTGCCCCATTCTGACATGCGCAACTGTCCCGTAAGACGCCGTCTTGTCCTCACTGTGTACAAGACCTTTGTCACCATTAATTGCAAGCCCCCGCCCCACACACGCATCCGGGCAAAGCCGGGAGTGGAGCTCCATTGTGTAGCTCAGAGATGTCCTTGCCCGTGTGCAGCACGGGACCTCTTGCCCCTCAGACACCACCGCCATTCCAGCCGCAAAGACCCTTGCACTTGCCCGTATGACGCTACAGGCAAACAAACCCGCTCAACTATGGATGATGTGTCTTACATGCATCATGTGTTAGCTCTATAAACCAGTATGCTTTCAAATACCAGCACAATGTTCTGGAAGCTACGGAAGAGCGAAAGAGAACAATTCTAGGTGCACTTTGAATGGAAACGATTTGTATTAGGAAAGTGCAGCTATTTTGAACCATAAACATCATAGTAGGCGCTGTGTTTTTTAAAATGTCATTCATCTGACGCGCTCTTCTCACACTAGCCCATGCCTGACCCCCAGGGGCTTGGGGTAGCGGGCCACCGCCACCGCGCCCCCTGGGCTGAAGAAGAGGACGCTCCAGTTTACGGCGAGGGCCAGAGAACGAGAACAGCTGGAGTGTGCGGGACCCTGCCCTAGCACCGGAGTGAGGCACCGGTGCAAGGAGCAGGGGATGCAACCGGGGAAAGCCTTCTCTGTCTTTGCCGGGGAAGGGGGGGAGGAGCCGGCGGAAGGCAAGCATACACAGAGCCCAGCAGTAGCGGCAGCAGCCAGGGAGTGCATCGGCCAGATTGGGAGAGCCCAGGAGAGGAGGAGAGAGGTGAGAAGAGGGGTGGGGGGAGAGGAGGCGACGAGGCTTAGGAAAAAAAATATAAACACGAAGGAACTAAGCCCCGTCCTTTTCAGAATGGGGGGCATGTTTTTCTTTCTCCCCTCTTCTCCATTGGCTGGAGTGTAAACAACGGGGCGTGTTTTTGACTTGTTGTTTACCATTCCAGCCAATGGAGAAGAGAATAGAACAAACCTAAAAAACATGCCCCCCCAATCCGAAAAAGACTGGGCTTAGAGCGAGACAATGACGTAACTGAGACCTCTTCTCCAATGGCTGGATGCCGTTTAGGAGGCCAGCCAATGGAAAGAGGGGCAGGGTTAACCCTCGCTACTCAGAGTCATTAAATCTCGCGAGCGAGACTGCGCATGTGCGCAGCCTACGCCAAGCGAGACCTAAAAAGGGCAGTGTGCGATGTAAACATGGGCCGTCCCCCGCCGCTGCCTAAACGGTTCCTTATGTACTGAATAATAATGATGTTAGTTGTTGAAGTGATGTTATGTTATGAATGGAAGGGTGTTGTCCCATGTAGCTTAGGCTGCAAGTAACGGGAGGGAAGCTCTGGCCCCTGCGCGTGAACCGCACTGATTGTTATATTTCTTCTTTCTTTGTTGTTTTCTTTTGAGGGGACATGTTGGTTGTAGTTCCTGGGTGTGTCTTCACTAGATTGGGGCCAGTGGAATGGGTAAGCAGAAAATTCTGACCAGCGGCGCAACGGCAAAGGTACTCGAGACAGACATTATCGGACACTATAGACACATGTATGAGACAGATGACGACAGAATAACAAATAGCTGACACCCTAAAACAAAGTAGACCACTGGCGCTCCTCTCCTGGAACGTGAGGGGCCTACATAACTCACACAGAAAATACGTAAAGTGCTGGCGTACTTAGATAAAAACAAAATACATGTGGCTTGCCTGCAGGAAACACATTTCACTGAAACTAGAGAAAAGCAAATTGGAGCGAGATGGGCCTCCTTCAGACTGGCATCGTCCTACTCCTCCAACGCTAGTGGCGTCCTGATATGGGTGAAGCGCACAGTACCATAAAATCTGTGTGTGATGATCAGGGGCGCTATGTGATACTACAGGGAAAGTTTGGGGGCAAGGTGTTAACCATAGTAAATGTATACAGCCCAAATACCGATGATCCCCCTTTTTATGCTCAAGTCTGGACGCAACTGAATGACCTCCAACCTGGCACTATCCTCTGGGGAGGCGATTTTAATACCTGTTTAAACCCCACACTGGACCGGTCAACAGGACTAGATAGATATGGTAAGCATTCGGCAAAGGTTATACGGGAAGGGATGGCGGATTAGGACTTAGTGGACATATGGAGACAGACACACCCGGACAGGAGGGAAGGGACATGTTTCTCGTCAACACACCTCACTTAGTCCAGACTAGATTACTGACTGGTAAGGCAAGATGTATGTACATGGGCTACTGAGGTGGTACACTTACCCAAGACATTGTCTGACCATGCACCGGTCCGAATTCAATAAGAAATTCCGACGCACACTCCGAGACAGTTTACATGGAGGCTAAGACAGACGGCATTACAGGATCAGGCATTCAGGGAGGGGCTCTGCCAGGCCATACTAACCTTCTTTGAACAAAAGACTGGTTCAGTCCAGAGCACAAGAGCCCTCTGGGAGGCTTTTAAAGTCACCATACGGGGACACTGTAAAAGTGCACACGCAGGCATACTGAAAGATATACAGAGACAGCTAGAGAAAATTGAGGCGAACATCATCGGTTTGGAGCGTGATTTTGAGAGAACTCAAAGTGACGTGATATTGGCTGAAATTAGGAAACACATTGATAAATATAACGAATTTCTGATAATGAGGTAAAATACATTTTGCGCAAATTAAGGGGAGGGAGGAAGACCGGGCAGAGCACTGTCATATAAAATCAGACCCACACGTACCATGGCATATATCATGCAGATTCAGGATGAGCAGCAGGATCCAGTGTACGACACCCCAGCAATACTGGAATGCTTTACTAAATATTACACCCACTTGTATACGGCCCAGGTATCGGCCTTAACGACAGACATAAGGGAATATCTACACGACATTGAAATGGCATGGCTGTCAGACACCCATAGGAAGTATTCTGCCTTCCTGTCTCTAAAGATGAAATAATAGACGCATTTAACTCTCTCCCCAACAATAAAGCTCCCGGACTTGATGGACTCCCAGGAGAGTTCTACAAAGAGTACAGGGATATACTAGTCCCACATTTCGCAGAAATGCTCGAAGAAGCATACGAAGAAGGCGCATTACCGGCCACACTGAGTGAGGCACTCCTGATAGCACTCCCGAAACCGGTTAAAGATCTCCTTGAGTGCGACTCATACAGGCTGAGGTCCCTGATAAATATTGATGCTAAAATTCTGGCTTAAAATATTAGCGAATAGGATACAACCACTCCTTTGTAATCTAGTGCTACCGGACCAAGCAGGCTTTATGCCAACACGGTCTACAACACACAACCTTCGCACCATTTTCTCATTCTACCATCAATTAGACCCGGATGTGCCAGCAGACGCAGCAGTATTAGACGCCGCTAAGGCATTTGACTCCGTGGAATGGGACTTTATGTTTGTCACTCTACACAAGATGGGGTTCCCTGAACCTTTTTTAAAGTGGATCTCCTTACTATATACAGCACCCAAAGCACAAGTCAGGATAAATGGCTCCACATCTAACCCCATAGCGATTACACGAGGCACTAGACAGGGATGCCCATTGTCACCAATGCTTTTTGCCATAATCCTTGAGCCGCTGGCCTGCAAAATCTGCCAGAAACATTCTGCAATGGCTTTACAATTTGACCCCAGGCCAATCGGAATAGCATTGTACGCAGATGACATGGTCCTATATACCACGCATCTGGACAGGAACTTAAACCCGCTTATTAGAGAATATGTTAAATATGAAAAATGCTCCAGCCTTCGCATAAACTGGGATAAATCTGTTATGATACCACTTACCGAAGACACAGTGGAAGCTGATTTAGAATTACTCTTGAAATGGCGCACAGAACCGGTTAAGTACCTAGGGATCTGGATTCATAGGGATCCAGAGATAGTCATTAGGGAGAACTATGGAAAGGCAATGACAAGACTAGAGGACGAGGTGGATAGGTCGATAAAAATGCCTTTCTCAATGGCGGACAGGATAGCCCTCCAGAAAATGATAATATTGCCTTGGTTCCTATATTTGTTCTGGAATATACCGCTATGGCTGAACAAGACCTTCTTTGATAAACTGCACTCTGTCCTACAAAGACTGACATGGACTGGTAAACAGGCTAGGACCAGTTGGAAAGTACTTACACAACCATATCACTTGGGTGGTTTGGGGGCACCAAACTTTCAGTTGTACTTTCTTTGTGCGCAAGCACAACACGCTCACTACTGGATGAAACCACATGCATATATACCTCACATTGCGGTGGAA
Organism: Lissotriton helveticus; assembly: GCF_964261635.1. NCBI lineage: Eukaryota > Metazoa > Chordata > Amphibia > Caudata > Salamandridae > Lissotriton > Lissotriton helveticus. Next base: position 1,009,297,159 of record NC_136071.1, on the reverse strand, counting down.
AAAGATAGCATTTTCCCCATGCCTCTGACTGCATTGCTGGCCGACCCCATTCGTTATATACCAGGAGACAAGATACACACCGCCTGGAGCACGGCACGCGCTGGCACACAAATTACCGATATATGCGCGTGCGCTGCCCACGGCAGAGCACCCCAACCTTACTGTAACTCAAGAAAAGAATATGCAAGAGTTGCTTGTGGAGATGGGACTGACCTCCATGGGTCAACTGTTTCCCCATAACACATTCATTAAATGGACGGACCCCTCCTTATGTGCACACCAGCTCCCACTTAAACACTTTGCGTATTTAAGATTGCACACGGCAATAAGGTCCTTATGCAGTGCCTTTCCAGCTGAGCCAGAGCAATTGAACACATTACAAATATTATTTACGGCCCCCACTCGAAAGAATTTGGTAACACGACTATACACGGCGGCTCAGGATGAACAGGCTATGAAGCCCGAAGCAGCGTTAAGTAGATGGGAAAGGTCACTGGGAATATCAATTGACGAACAAGACTGGCAATACAGCTGTACACAACTCACACTTCTTACATCCAACTGCAACTTACGCATTATACATTTCAAGTTCATCCATCAAATATATTATACACCAGCTAAGCTACACCGGCTGGGCCTTAGGGAGACAAATGCATGCCTGAGATGCAAAGCGCCAGGCGCGGACTTCTTACATGTATCATGGTCATGTCCACAATTGCAGATATACTGGGGTGAAATCACTGCAGCACTAACTGATATGTTATCGGAAAAAATCCCTACCACCCCCTTGATATGCATATTAGGAGCCAAGAAGCACAAACACGCTAGGCGCAGGAAATTCTTAGCAGTAGCTCTAATACTTGCAAAAAGGCGCGTAGCGATCAGGTGGGGAAGCAAAAGACCAACCAGGCTTAAAGACTGGATCAAATACATGACCTATTGTAAAGAAACGTTAGAGACTTATGCAGAAGACATCCCACAAGCTTCGAAGCCCAGAGACTTCTGGGAACCACTCATGCTATACTTGCAAGGAATTACAGAACCAGAAATATGAATTGACAAATATTAATGACCTTGATACTGAAATACTCGGATGAGTGGCTCACACAGGGGAGTCATACTTATGCAGTGTTTATCAATAGTTCTTTCACTTGTCTGCAGTGAGACCAGCGATTCCGAATGTGGTCCTGGAATTGTGTGGAAGTGCCGAGCTGCAGAGTTGAGCGAAGCCACAGATTACCGGGAGGAGGTTGGAAGGAGCCAGAGACCTTGGAACAGTGATATGTTCAGGAGCTTGTGAATTGTTGTGACGTACTGTGTCCTCGCCCCCTCTAAACACAGCCGGACTTGCCACCTATCCCTTCAAGCTTATCTCCAGGGGACTACAGTAATTGGAGGCCGGGGTTTGAAGGCCCCAGGGCGCTGCTAGCATCTCTGAAATTTAGGTCGAGCCTAGAGTCCACGCGCATGCGTTGCTCTGCGAGACATGTTGTACTGGAGTATGGAATACAAGGCCCGCCCACTCCCCGCCCATATTTGTCATTGTCCTCCCTAAATGCTGGCTTCCTTAGTAGGCTTGTTAGTCCCTCCTTAGTACCGCCTTATCTTCAACTGTAACCGCCCATGGCTATTGGCCCTTTTACTTCGTTTGTTACATGGTACGTGTTCTTAAGTCTGTAAGCACTATTTTATTTATTGGATTTCTCTTACTGCAGGCACAACGAGCGTTGCTTCAGCTGGTTTTCTAATGTGCTTGTTTTAATTACCTGCACACCTCTGCAAAATTGCCCTATTAGAATAACAACACAGGTGCACAGTCTATTCAATTAAACCGTGTGGGAGGGGGATACGCCTGTGTCGTTAATCTAAAAGGGCGTCCATATGCCATATTTCCGTGAACTTCTGGAGTTTAGTTTACACTCCTCGCAGGATTCGCTGCCCTATCTGACCTCCTCCCTCCGCACTTTGCAAATGGGATTCGCGCACCTTTCTTTTACTTTGTGTAGCTTGACAAACTTTTTAGGTCTCGCGACATATCAATGCGCATGCGCATTGAGCGGAGCGAGAATTCAAGTGCTCAAAATACTCGTGAAACCAAGGGTTTTTTCGTGCGGTTTTCTTCGAGTTCACGTGAATCACGTGACCAAACAAGCACGCGCATCAGCCTCCCTCCCTTCCTCCTAATTGCATTTTTTCACGGCCGCCACCACATCAAAGGGCTTCTCCCAGCGTGCGCTCTGCGGCTTCTCCTCCCCTAATTATTCATGGCTGGCCGGCCGTACTTTCAGTTTCCCGGCCGCTCATCTTCTCGCTTGCTCCCTTTACTAACAAGCATTTACTAACAAAGTCTTGAAAGTCTGCTTTACCAGCGTGCTCATCAAATACGGCTTTATTTGTGTTTTTTACTAACAAAGTCTTGAAAGTCCAAGTGTCAAGAGACAAGAAATAAAAGTCTTGAAAGTCTGCTTTAACAGCGTGCGCATCAAATACGGCTTTGTTTGTGTTTTTTTACTAACAAAGTCTTGAAAGTCCAAGTGTCAAGAGACAAGAAATAAAAGTCTTGAAAGTCTGCTTTAACAGCGTGCGCATCAAATACGGCTTTATTTGTGTTTTCTTTTACCAAGTGTCAAGAGACAAGAAATAAAAGTCTTGAAAGTCTGCTTTAACAGCGTGCGCATCAAATACGGCTTTATTTGTGTTTTCTTTTACCAAGTGTCAAGAGACAAAATAAAAAGTGGCGTCTTTCTGGTGCCATAGCTTGAGTAAGCAACGTGTGCACGGAGCAATGCCATTTCAGAAATGGAAGTGTGCTTTAAGGGAGTGTGCTTCAAATACAGCTTTAGTTCATTTTTTTTTTTTACTAGGTTTCAGAGCAGCATCCCCAATTTGTCAAACCCTCTGGCTGCAAATGTGCCTCCCGGCTATTTATAATATAAATTCACACATTTAAATACCCGGCTTCAGCAGGAATGCCCTTCCCTTCTGTAAGTAGCTGCCCCTTTTAGAGGCGTTCCCAAGCGCTCCGACTACAGCCGCTTGGCGTTAACACCGGTCCTTCATATCATCTGCTTTTGATCATTAACCTGCCTCGGCGGTCTTGTTTCTCAGAGGGGTATGGTGTGGTCTATGGAGTCTAGTCTAGTGTGGACCATTACAACGGTCGCATGCCGATTCTTGCAGTGTTCAGCACAGACGGTGTGATCTTGGGAAGCACGCGGGTCTGTAGAAGTGCAGACCCCGACATGCATATTCATGGTCCGTCTGTTCTCTTCCATCGCTTATATTTTAGAAAAGGCGGATGTGATTAACTATGTATTTAAGATATTCGCCTGCTCTTCTTTTTAAAGGAAAGTACAGTTTGCAGTTGCACAGAAAAGGGCACGATTACAGTTAATATAAGCATTTCACGTAAACACTTGCATATTAATGTTGATATTATATCTGTTCCTTCCTGCATCACTCTCCTCCCCCTTTTTCATTAGGTCGAGCCTGATTAAAGAACTTAAGGATATTGACAAAGCCACTAGCTGTGGCTTAACACTTATAAGGTCCCAAAGGCGAGACCTATTGGCTATGCCAATGCTTGTTTTTTTTATATCCTATTTCTTTCATGCTTGTTTTTCAAAAATGCAAGCCTTTCTGTTCCTCGGTGCTGCGGCTCTGCCACTTTCTGGAGGCAGATAATGTGCAGGCCGACTGGGGTCGCGGGATCGGTTCGCTGGACCTGGAGCGCTGGAGAAAGTTCATGGCCGTGTAATGCGTGCCCCAGCCGACTGTGACTGCTGCTGTTCGTGCTGCTTAGATGGCCGGCTCAGCCACAGGTAAGAGACGCCACGCGCCCTATACTTAGCACTTTGAAAGCCCTCAAATAGCCCTGTGAACTCCATGGAAGAAGATGGGGGTGGTGAAGCGCCACTAGAGCTCACCTTCAGCGCTGGTGGGGAGGACTTTCCGTGCCGCCCAGAGAGTAGTTGGAGATGATGGGTGCCATGCTCGCAGTTAGTACTGAAACTGTAGGATAACTCCATGCTTGGAATTCGTCTCTGTTGACTCGCTGTATTTTTCCCTACGTTTGTTATTGCTAGAGCCCTTAGAAGGTAAATGAGAGGAGGACTGTGGAAATGAATACGTCTGGCCCTGGGTTCAGAATCTCTGACTCTGTCTGTTGTGAGGACAGAGCACTAGCATAGGACCTGTAGAGGTCTGGATGGGAAAAGAAAAAGCAGATGGCAGCCTAAACATCTGCAAAACCAGCTTTAAGGAAGAAAATACTTGTCATTACAAGGGCAGAGCATTTTGAATCCGGGATAAATATGTAATATATACTTGTCCAAACCTAACCGCTGTTAAAATGTAATCCTGAGAGAATTTGCAATTTGCATATATATATATCTCTAACCACTAGTATATGTAGTAGACCTTTGTACTAACTACCATTCCTATGTGATTTTAGAGTTTACCTGTTTGTATCTCTTCCTTGGGTGACATTACAACTTGTACATTTGCAATTTTTCCCTCCTTTCACTCCACTTGTACATTTGCCATTTTTTCCTGTTTATATATCTTTTGTAACTCATGTAATCCAAAGTCCTTATGTAACGTAACTGGTTCTTTTGTAAAGCGCTCTGACACCTTCGGGTAATGTTCGCGCCATATAAAATCACATTAAATAAATAAAAATAAATACATTAAATAAGCCTCTTTACAACCAAACACTTAGCTCTGAAAGACGTCCACTGTCTATTATGAATTATTTACACTGTTGAAGTTTATAGTGGGAATCTCTTATGCATAGAAACAAAAAGAACTATCCGTCTTTTTACAGCTCTGGGAACTTATTGCTGTGTGCGTGTTGGTCTGTGAAATTTGGCAGACCGACAGTAATGAGTAATACCAGAGCACTCTAATGATCCACAGAGCTCGTACAACATGGTCGTTGACAGTGAGAACTCATTGCCACATGATAGGGTCTTAGACCTGCGCCAAAGGGGCCTTTATTTGAAGCAAGAGGTACTGCATACAGCCAGTGTCCTGTTAATGTGGTGGTAGATTTTACTGTTGTGGTTATCTGCCCACTTGCAACCAAAGATGCCAACCTTGTTTCACACAGACCAGTTTAGTTCATTAGTAGACTGGGCTATAACTAAACCAGGCAACAAAGCTTCTCCCTACGCCTAAAACTTTAAGCGTATTCTCTCAAAGGTATTTATCTGGATAGTTAGGGGCACATTATGATCGCGGACGGACTTGCGTCCGTCCGCGAGCCCTGAGTAGGAGGGAACGTCCGCATGTGCTGCGGCGTTCCCTCCTGTGCAATTAGGATGTGACCGCCACCCTGGCGGTCACATCCTCTATTCTTAACATTGCGGCGGGTGCGGCTTCAAGTCTGAGAGACCCGCCGCAATGTTAAAAATGCATGCATTGCATTTACATGCACAAAGCGGCAGGCACCGCGCGGTGCCTGCCGCTTTCTGCATGTAAATGCAGGGGGGTACCATAGGTACCCCCCATGTGCACCCCCCACTTCCCTTCACCCAGGGGGCCCGCAACGGGCCCCCGAAGTGAAGATCCGTATGCTTTTCCACGGCGGGGAACCCGTCGCGGAAAAGCATGTCTGGGAAGCCATCCTAATATGTCTGGCGGTGTCTGAGAGACACCGCCACCATATTAGAGCTTTTCCGCCGCGGTTGTAAGCCGACCGCGGCGGAAAAGCGGCGGACTGAAACCAAGACCCACCAGCCATCCTAATGTGGCGGTGGGTCTTTGGTGGGTCCGCAGCGTATTTTCCGCATCCTCCGGGCCGATGGTGGCTTCCGCCGGCCTGGAGGATGCATGAAATCCGCGATCCTAATCGACCCCTTAGTACGGTAATGGCATTGAGACAGTATTAAAGTCCTATTAACCTACATTTGCAGTACGATTGTACAATAATTTGTGTTTATTTAAAAAAAAAAAAAATGTTGTTCAATATGGCGCAAACTTGACCCTAGGGTATCAGAACGCTTTACAAGTTCTGCATAGAGATGTATCTGTGATCTGCCAGGAAACCAAGATTTCATGAGCTGAAACAGGACTTTAATTTAGAACAAACACCTGAAGAAAAAAGACTTCGAAATTAAAAGAATGCACTCTCAGGGAATCTGCTCGTAGTTAGTACAGATAGCCGAGCATGGGTGTTTTCAGGTGTGTGTTCAGTTAAGACCTTGGAGTGAGCGGTGCGATCCAGCGGACTTTGGATGCACATGTTGATTGAGGTAGGCAGAGCAAGCAACTTCCGCCATGTTTCTTGCTTTCGTTTTGTTTTTGGCAGTGATTTAATCGCTGCTGTGGTCAGGGAGCACCTTCTAGCTGAACTCCTACTGGGGGAGGGCTGCAACATTTATGCAAGTTTGAGGTATTGGCATTGTAAATGACAATGCCTTTTAACCTCATCGATGCTGGTGAAGGAACCACTCCGTCACCAGCCACGGACACGCTGTGCTGGTGACAGAGTGGTTCCGTCACGGCCCGGCCGCCGCGCCTGCGCGGCGCTGATTTCACGCCTGCGCGGCGCGTTCTACTGAGTGGGCGGGGCCGTGACGGAACCACTCCGTCACAAGCACAGCGCGCCCGAGGCTCGTGACGGAGTGGTTCCGTCACGAGCATGGCAGCGCCGCACCCCCTCCCCCCACCCCCCTAGCGCTACGGCAGAATTACCGCTGCAGCCAAGGGGTTAATTATGTTTTGGTTTTAAAAACATAAATAAAAGGCATTGTCATTTACAATGCCAATAGCTTAAACATGCGTAAATGCGAGACCTATTGCATTGCAAATGCTTGTTTTCAAGTTCCCTGGGGTTACTTACAGCAGGTACAGGGGTTTGAGGGGAGAGAAAGACAGTGTGAGATGAAATGGAGAAGAGATTGAAGGAGAGTGACAGAATGGATACATGGAAAGAGAGAAAAAGTGAGAGAGAATAAAGGGGGCAGGGCTGATTTGAACATTTTGGCAGGGTTGCTTTTAGATTCCTACATCGACCCTACCTCCTCACTGCCCATAACCCTGCTATAGCCTATCAGTTTGGCGGTAAGGGTGTTGCAATATTTGTGGAGATTTCCCTGATTCTCTGTAACCATAACAGCTTCTTTGCTTGTTATTGTTGAGTTCTTTGCGGCTGTGACGAAGAGGGAATCCATTTGCGGGGTTAATTAAACTGTGACCAAGGACTTTTAATAAACTGTGCTCTCCCCGGAGGTTATTTGTTCCAATAGCAGGGACACTGAGTCCGCTGTTGTCCCCCAGAGCCAACTATTCATTTGGGAGTCATGTTTGTGGACATTTTCGTGCATGCGTGTAACAAGGCCATGTGCTTAGCCAGTTTTCAAGGAAATCCGAGCTGCAGTATAGTGGAGGGAAGTCTTGGTACTGAAATAACTTAGGTAAGGGAGCAAAATCTTTGCAAAGCTGACACACTCTGAAGGTGACTTACTATGCACTGGGGATGTGCTGCCAAGTGTTAGGTCTTACTCCACCGCCATTTGTCATATACATCTCACTGCCACTTGCCGCAAGCATTTACTCACACTGCAAATGAGTAGAGAGATGGTTGCAAAGGTCGCCTAAAAGATCACCACTGCTCCATCAAAGCAAGGGGCCAGAGATGCCGCCCAATGAAACCAACCAAAATGCAAAGATTGGACACTCACAGGTGTAATAAAAAAACTTGCGGTCCAATTCACAAACTGCATTTTACAGTACATAAAGTTCTACTACAGTAGTACCACACAGATACTGCAAATGCATACCATTAACCTACAGCTAAAGACCTCTGCCTCTGCTGTGTTTTCTGTAAGTTTACTACTTTGTAGTTAATGTGAGAGGGATCAGGTGAAGTGGAGAGAAAATGGGGAATGATCATTCAAAAATGAGTTAGGTTAAGGGAAATTTAAGATGGGGTTTGGGAGAAAGGTTATAATGCAAAAACACACCCACTAAAAAATAAGACTGTTTTAATTTACAAAATACACTTCTAAAGTTGCTACACCTCTAAAAGTATCAAAAGAGCCCTGGGGTAGGTTCCCGTAAGAATTCTTGTTAACTTAATTAAATGACATGTATATACTAGAAGATGAAGTATCATAAAAAAAATAACATCCAGCCAGGGGGAAATCTGGATCCTAAAGGTTACAAAGAGTCACAAAGAAATGAAATATCCAGGAAAGACGTGACTCAAGCAGATGGATTCACCAAAGAATAAAAATTAACCCTGGGCATAGTTCGCGAAGTAGCGCTACGCGAAGCTACGCGAAGTGCACTTCGCACTACGCGAACTTCACGTAGCACTACGCGAGCTGCGTAGTAGCATGTTCGCACTGTGCAAGAAGAGTTTTCAATGATTGCACAGTGCGGACAAGCATCCGGCACTGTGCAAGCATTGAAAACGGCATCTTGCACAGTGCGAGCTGTAGTTTTCTGCTGCTCGAGTAGATTATTACTCGAGCGGCAGCTTTCTCAACGCGAACAGGTAGTTTCTCGTTGAGAGCGGTCGCGAGCATGCGCAACCAGTCACAATGAGAAACCTGACCTCCTCGCGTTGAAAATCTCGCCAGGATGTCATTTTGCTTGCTCGCGGTCGCGAACATGACGTTCAGGACCGCGAACAAGCAAAAAATGACCGCTGCACTACGCTACGCTGCACTGCGCATGTTCGCACTGTGCTACGTGCAGCTCGCGTAGTGCGAAGTTGCGGAAACTTCGCAAACTCCGCGAGCGTAGCGTAGTGCTTCGCCCAGGGTTAATAAAAATACGTCCACTACAACATTTCGGCTTTCAGACAGTACAACATTGTTTGTTGGTGGCTGCACAGCTGACACTGCTGGGTTTTCAGGAGGCATCATGAGTGTAGATTGCATTTCTAATGTGGAATCAATGCAGTCCTGGGATCTCTCGAGAAATGTAATAATCAGGTGATATTGTCAGTGATGTTCAGTCCATCTGGATGCAGTGATTTTAAACAGTCCATACAGAAGTTTTCTCTGGAGTCCAGTAGCTCTTCTTTTAACACGTTCCACATGGAAAATATTCAAATCTGATATCAAATGGTCCACAAGGTTAAAATGATCGCCTACAGGCTGATCAAGCTTCTTATTAATTATTGCTGATTTGAAATTCCTTAATCGTGTACAAAGGTCATTCACTTTGTCCTACATATTGCATTTTACAGCTTTGTGTTGGTAATGAATGACATAAAAATTGCATGTTAACAGAGGCATCTTCATACTGTAAAAAATGTTTCTTAAGTGCTAGAAAATTAAGTCTGGGATGTGAACTCCGCTTCGCTCGCGGAATTTATGGAGTTTTCTGCGCTTCGCATTACATTTTCTGCACTCAGCGTTACGTTTTCTGCACTCTGCGTTACGCGGAGCTCGCAAAGTTTTTTCTCTTGTTCGCGTTCATCAACGTCAAGTTAGCGAGCGCGAGCGAGGAGAATCCACCACCCGGTGAGATTTTCCTAGTTCGCGATCATCAACATCAAGTTGGCGAGCGCGAGCGTGGAAAATCAAGCTCCCGTCAAGATTTCCCAATGCAGGAGGTCAGATTTCTCATTGCGAGCGGTCACGTAGGGAAACTGCCCGCTCGTGTTGAGAAAGCTGTCACTCGAGTAAAAATCTACTTGAGTGGCAGAAAGGAAGGAGCTCCCACTTGCGCTGTGCATGATGCCGTTTGCAATGATTGCGCATTGCGGACAAGCACCTGGCCCTGAAAATCACTGCAAACTGCATTTATTTAAAGAAACTCTGCCACTCGCAGAGCCACGCGTAGTAGGGCGGAGTTTTTTTTTGCACTTTGCGGAGTTCCACGTAGCAGAAACTCAAAGGCCATAAACTTGTTTGACATGCACACGAAGAATCAGAGGCGTGGTCTTCATAGACATAGCTTCAAAATGATTCAGACATTTGTTATTATTTTATAGTCCAGAGTCAAAGTAGCATAAACAGCAATTTGTACCTTCAGGCAAAACTAAGTGAATCCTCACACAACAAATTGTTTTTCAGAAATATATAATCACTTATGAGCCACCACTACATACCATATTTGTCCTTAACCATATAGCTTCAGTACCTACGCATTTCTGTGAGCAGCTGTATGGATGCAAACCACTTGCTCACCCTCACATATATAGGTCTCAGGATCATACCACTGACTCCAATACAAATAGACCCCAACAAATGTTCATCATAGAGCAATATAAAAGGGAAAGAAATGTCTCCATTTTACATAGCGAGTACTTGCAATGATGTGCTAAAACACACAATGTTGATATGTAAATTAACTTGAAGCTGACCGCCTTCTACTGCTAATCTTTTTCCTCCAGTTGCTCACATATATTTTGCAAATATTATAAAGAACCTTTAAATGCTTCAGAGATGTACCTATGAATAAAATACACAGCTGCACGGCTCAAATATTTGCTAATTATATCAATGAGTTGATCTAAAGTTAAGGAATTAAATATGGATACCATAGTTTTCTTCTGTGATTCCCATATAACGTCACTTTTTATATCAGGGAATTGATAAGCGACAGCTATCCTCATTGTAATCTAAACCAATGCAGTGTCTGGTCCTGCATAACAAAGAGAACAGCGAGCAGGTTAAATCAGGGGCGTGTCAGGAGAAAGATGGGGTTTACCTGTCCTAGTTGACATCAGGGCAGAGAAGGAGCCCCGCAACACACTGCGCCTGATCCCTGTATTCCACGCCACATAGTGCTTTCAATGCCCCCCGCAGCATTGCATGCGTGGCGTGCAGGCCATGACCGGGCAAAGCCTGGGTCAAGAGCAGGCCCATCTGTATCCAACTGCTTTAATGCCTTCTTGAGCACCGGGCTTCCTGATTCAGGGCATACAGCCATTATTGTGCCTATCTTTAAAAAGGTGACCATCAGTCCCCAAGCTGTTATTGGGCAATCTCTCTGCTGGATTTTGTGATAAAGATTGGAGAGAGGGCTGTGCTGGAGTGCCTTTTTTTATGGGTCATGATTCAGAAAAGGGGGTGGTGATGAACAGAGTGCCTGAATTAAGCAGACCACTCTTACCCAGTCCAAAGATCAGGGCTTGATCCATCACCGTTTTTTAGCTCACTGCACCATCCCAGCTCAGAACTTGGCTATATGCAAATTAGTCTGTTCCTGTCCCAGTGCATGATGGGAACAGGGCAAACCAAACTACCAAGCCAATTCTTATACTGGGAAGGAAACAAGCTTCCGGGGACCGGTTTCTGCCATTTCAGGCGTCTTCGGCCCGGCTTGCTTGAATCCTGATGGTGCAATGAGCAAGGGACTCACATCTGAGTATACCCTTCCACGCTTATGGTGGACAAAATGATTCAGAAAAGGGAGTGGCCACTATAGGTGTGGCAGGGTATACTCAGACATGAGTCCCTTGCTCACTGCTCCATCAGGATTCAAGCAAGCCGGGCCGACGAGGCTGAAATGCCAGAAACCGGTCCCGGGTAGCTTGTATTCTTTCTGGTGAAGAATTGGCTTGGTAGTTTGGTCTGCCCTGTTCCCATGATGCACTGGGCCAGGGACAGACTAATTTGCATATAGCCAGGTTCTGAGCTGGGATGGGGCAGTGAGCTAAATAACGGTGATGGATCAAGCCCTGATCTTTGGACTGGGTAAGAGTGGTCTGCTTAATTCAGACACTCTGTTCATCACCACCCCCTTTTCTGAATCGTTTTTGGCCACTATAGGTGTGGCAGGGTATACTCAGACATGAGTCCCTTGCTCACTGCTCCATCAGGATTCAAGCAAGCCGGGCCGACGAGGCTGAAATGCCAGAAACCGGTCCCCGGTAGCTTGTATCCTTTCTGGTGAAGAATTGGCTTGGTAGTTTGGTCTGCCCTGTTCCCATGATGCACTGGGCCAGGGACAGACTAATTTGCATATAGCCAGGTTCTGAGCTGGGATGGGGCAGTGAGCTAAATAACGGTGATGGATCAAGCCCTGATCTTTGGACTGGGTAAGAGTGGTCTGCTTAATTCAGACACTCTGTTCATCACCACCCCCTTTTCTGAATCATTTTTTTATGGGTCAGGCAACGATCACACTGTTGGAAGTGCAATATGGCTTCCAGGAGGGCCTAGGCACAGCAGAGCAATGCATGAAATTAAACTTGTTTGGAAGCAAGCACACCATAGCGAGCCAGGGCTCCATCTGACTGGCCTTCATGGACCTATCTAGCACCTTTGAGAGCGTGGTAAGATCTAAACTGTGGGCCTATTGACTGATCTAGGGGTGGACCGGGGCTTGTTCACTACCTGGGGGCTCTGCACTATGATTTCTTGGCATCCGTCAGGTTTGGCCCTGCTGGAGAATGCACCTCAAGTTTTACACTGGGAAAGGGCGTACGCCAGGGTTGTGTACTGGCCCCATTCCTATTTGTATTGTATATCAATGGTCTTGAGCCTGCCCTTTCTGCTTGTACTGTGGATGTCCCCCAAATCAGCAAGAAGAAAGTTCCAGCATTAATGTATGCAGATAATACAGTTTTACTTGGAAGAACTATAAAGAGGCTTATCATCCTGTTCCAGGAGTTTGTTAGATTCATGGGGTCCCTGGGCCTTGTCACCAGTCACTTCAAAACTTACACCATGGCCTGTGGCCCTAAACCACTGAAGAGGAAGAGTGTATATATCCAAGGCCAACCTGTCGTCTCTACACAGGACTTCTTGTATTTAGTCGTAGTCTTCGATGCTAGGGGAAACTGTGAACCCTGCACGCTTCAAGCCTCGCAAAGGTTTGCTAGTGCAGCTGGATACATTTACAATTTAGCCTCATGTATTGGTAGAAGGCCAATGGCCCCTCTGCTGGAGGTTTTTAGGAGCACATGCCTCCCCATCCTCACATATAAGGCTTGCATCTGGGGATATTCTACTACCATCTCCCTTCAGATTGAAGAGAATAGGGTCTTGCGGCGCCTTTTGGTAGTTCTCCTGGCTTGTGCAACACATATTGTCCATCAGGACCTCGGGTTGAGTATGTAGAAAGAAAGCATTAAACTGGCCCCTTTGGTGCTACGGTGTGTAATCTGAGCGAACCCACACAGATGCCTCAATAATAGGGAGGTGATCACTGACTGTCTTACTTGTGATAGAGGCCTGGATATACCATGGTTGCAATATATTAAGAATGAAATGTTCAATCTGGGGAGACCAGAATTTTTTCTAACCCCTTTGTTATGTTCAACATTGGCCTAGTCTCAGTGCTTAATTTGAGCAGGATCTAATTGTCAACACTTGCACAAGGTGGCGCTGCTTGTCTAATTTATGAGCGGATATAAGCACTGTTGATTAAGAACTGAATATACATTAAAAATAGTAATAATTGCTGTCCAATTCATTCTTACTGCTTTGGAGTACTGGAATAGGCAGAATTGTCACACAGTGGTTAGTAGTTGTGTTGGTATTGTCACTGGACATGCTGGCATGGGCAATGGGTGTTGCAAGCTGCAGTGGCCTCCTGACAAGGGCCCTGACACTTATTGTTTTACAAATGGAACACTGCTTAGTCTGGGTTAAAAATGCTTTTAAAACCAGGAAACATCGGCTTAGAGAGTAAGGTTAGATCGTTAAGACCTCCATAATGGAGTATGTGAACCTTCTAACTGCTCCTAGCATGGAACCGTTTCTGGCATGGGCAGGTGTTACTTGGGATAGAGTCCTCGGAACCAGATTAAGGCTCGGCCATGGGAGGTGGCACTTGGGTTTCCCCCTGGGCCCATTTGATCCAGCGATGTGTTCATCTGCCCACGTGATGAGTCCTCACCCCAGATCCTGCTTCATTTCACCTTCTTCTGAAAGTATTACTTGGCATATTCTAAGAGGTTTCTAGTGCCACTAATTTGAGAATGTGGTATCTGAAGATGTGCTGATGCCTTGTCCTACTGGCAACAGCTAAACTCCCCACTCACTGCAGCAGCATTTGCTCTTTATTAACGAGTGCACTTGCCAAAATGGGTTCATTAAGGCTTTTGATTCCAACTGTTTGGGACTTTATCGCTGGTCATTTGGCTAAGAAATGTTATCTACTTAGGACCCAATTACGATGCGGTTAGGAATGCATTCCCACCTAGGACCTGATTACGATGCAGTTAGTAAGGCCTCCTAATGGCATTTGCTCCTTCCGAATTGGATTGAGAACGTCAAGTCAAGTAAAAAATAAATTTTATTTAGACCATTTGATCTATAAACCACAGTTCATACTTTATCATATAAAATCACATAACACAAATTCATATTCTTAACAATAAAAGTTATATAATCCTAAAAACTACCTTTGAACAATTTAAAACCAGAATTCATTTGGATTATAAGGCTATTGGCTATTTTTGGGCCTCCAGTCAGATCGGAAACTTATATACCCCCCGCATAAATTTCCCGATGGCTATCGCAATATCAAGATTTTCCATATCAACTAGAAGCTCCCGTGCTTGTGAGCGCTCCTCAATATCATATTTTAAAAAACTGTTTACGTAAATTTAAAAACATATAACAATCCAGTAAGATGTGCAAAATATCACATTTCATTCCTAGTTTACACACACATTTACCATCAGGATGCGTTAGGGCAGTTTTTATTGCACTATTTGTAAATAACGGATTAATACCTATTCTTAACTTAAGAACTTCTGTTCTTAACCAACGGTTTGGTAACAAATCTATATATGGAAAGTTTGAGTCTTTCTCCCATCCTGAGCTCATAAACTTTACGGATTCTTTCTCTCTCAAATACTTTTGGTCTATTGCCCTAGAAATTTCTTTACCCTGCACTTTAAGTACATTCTTTATTACATTAGTTTGGAGTGTCATAGGGTCGATGTTCACATTCAGGTGGTCACAAATGGCCAGGAGTTTACTTCTTGTTACCTTCGCCCACTTTAATTCACTGGTCTGAATTTCTTTCATGCACCATTGTGACACCTTAGTGACTTCCCCCTGACCCAAGCGGTTCCAGAATCTAAGGAGACTCATCTGCACCTGGACATTCCATGCAGTTAGGCCCAATTCTAATCTAACTGCCTGGATCATCGCCTACCCAGGGAGAGACAGCAGGGATTTTAGACATTTTCCCTCCTCTTTATCCCAAGGATTGGGAACGTGTTTTACCGACCGAGGGCCAGATTATGATGTGGTTAGGAACATAGGCTCCATTAGAAGTCAATGAGAGTCCAACCAAATCGTATCTGGAAGCATCCGGATGCATTATACTCAGTCAGTCAGACTCTCCCGATCCGAGTTGGTTGGAAACCATTCACAAGCCAATTCGATCGTGAAGATTTCCTAACCGCATCAGAATCAGGCCCTTGATGTTATGTATTGTCTATTTTTATCATGCATTTATTAATCTGTTGTTCATGAATCTTGCATGCAGACGAGGATGTGATTATGTTTTAATGATGTGTTAATGTCTTGTATTGTGCTTCTAGGGCTGCTTCTTGCAGCCAAAATAAAGTATTATCAATCAATTAATCAACTTGGAGCTGACTGCCTTTGACTACTATGTTTTTACTCCAGTTGCTCACATATATTTAGCAAGATCTATGAGATGTGCCTATGAATGAAATACATAGATCATATATTTACTAACTATATCAATAGGTTGACCTAAAGATAGGAAATAAAATATGGATACGATAGTTTAATTCTGTGATTCCCATGTAAAGTCACTTTTTACATCAGGGAATTGATAAGTGATAGCTGCACTCATTAAAAAAAACAATTCAGTTTCTGGTCCAGCATAACAAGGAGATCAGTGAGCGGGATAAATCAGCAAGAAGTGGAGGGGACATCTATGTTGAGCAAAACAGCACAACTGTATGTAGGCCTATTTTCTTGCAAGCAGTGTAAGAGAGAATGTTATTAAATGCTCAGGTGAGTTAAACGAGCTCCAACACAATTTGGATAAATTGTGTATTACATATTCCCCTCAAGAAATGGAATGGCTGCACAGCTTATCAAAATGACTGGACAGTTTGTAGCAAACATGGAAATCGCCGTTTTAAAAGTCTAAACCTCTCGCACCCACATCAGACATCTACAAGTTGTATTTTATGTTTGTTTGTGCAGATCCGTGGACAGAGTTTTCTCAGGCTCCACTGGCCTACTCCACTTTCTATCAGTCTTATCACGCCCCAGCGCCTCTTTCCCTTTTTCTTTTCATCTTCAGCACATGCTCAACATTATGCAGTGGACCTGGACAACAACAAAGCAATAACTCTGCTCTCCTTCAGCGTGTACATATTTGTGCATTGCTTTAACCCTTTCAAAACAATTCCCATTTGCTACTTGTTAGTTCAACAACATATATCTGCACCAGGAAGCTCAGGGGAACATCCTTTACAACGCAACTTTTACCACGCAGTGCCTTTACGATGCAACTTTTACAACGCAAACCATTACAACGCATTGCGCTGGGGGGCACTCTAGGATAGGGAATAGGTTTAATTTACTATCCAACACCTTCCCTACTATCCACGGGGACTGGAGTTGGAGTAGTAAATTAAACTATTCACTATCCAGCGCCCAAAAGCACTATGCGTTGTAAAGGTATTCGTTGTAAATACCGCATTGTAAAGGCATGCGATTAAAAGTATGCGTTGTAACGTCATACATCCGGAAGCTCATAGTCTTGTATTAAAGGCAGGGTAACACTAATACATTGTAAGTAAAGGAATCATCCGTTGTCTTTTGTCCTATGTGTTTGCATGAGGATTGTTAATACATGTAAAGCTCTCTGATACCTTCAGGTCTAGCTAGAACCATATAAAGCTCAAAATAATAATAATAATAATAAAGAAAGAGTAGATATTTAAAATGAGATTTCAAAGAATGTGGAAGCAACCACCTGAGCACAGGTGAGAGGGAGGTTTAATGTATGAGAAGGATAGAGAGGTTGGGGTACTTTGCTGCAGAAACAGATGGCAGGACCTGCAACCATCTTGAGCAGATGGGTGTTAGAGAAAAGGGGTTGGGGTATGTAGCGTCTTAAGAGTATGAGCTCTAGGACCCCCCGGTTGTGTTCGGACTCAGTGAAAGAATTACGTAACCATTTGGGGAGGTGTTAAGGTGTGCTTATTAATGGTTAGGAGAGAATGAGAAGTTCAGTTGAATGTTGTACACGGATGAATAAAGACGTTGGTTGTGAGCTCCGTGTGTGGTGTGTTCATTTACATGCTCCCCGGCTGTGGAGGATGCAACAGTATGCAGACTTAAGATGCAGACCAAAGAATAGAAGCAAATCTGTAGTAGGAAGGCGGTTGGAAGTAGGTGGAAGGGCACCATGCAATTTGAGGGCCTAACCTAAAGTTGGGAGGGGAAGGGAGAAAGTAGAGAAGGGAGATAGTTGTAACAACATAAAATAAGGCTGAGAGACTATATATGGGGGGGTTGCTCAGCTAAATCCAGTGGTTCAGCAGAGTACAAACAGGTCACTTTTTCAGAGTTTCTTTGTGGTTGCTGTTGGGAGATGGAGTGAGGTGGAAGTCTGATACGGTAGCACCAATGCATTTATTGGTGGGAGCTGAGGAGCAAAATGGAGGCAAATCGCAGAGAGGGTGCAGGACTTGTACTAGTGTGCTTGGGTGTGGTAAGAATCGTCCTGAGGCGGAAAGCCGGGACCACTTTATTTTTAATCAAAAACGCTATTCTGCGAGCGCATTTTAAAACTGTATTTTAAAAACTGTATATTATGCTTTTACCTTCAACATATTTTGCTGACTGATTTTAAGAGTTAGCAAATTTTACAGTGTGATAAAATACCTGTGTTGACCCGCTGCCACCGCCTCTCTGAACCTCAGGTGTGCCGGTGTCTCGAGGCTCTCCCCCCCACAGCCGAGTGAGCGCTGCTGGGGCCCCCGCCATCTTAGGTGAGGGCACGAGAAGGGCGAGCAGACGACTGCTCGGCCCCTCCCACCCTCCCGCCATTTCCATTACAAAAAGCCACAATCCACACTCCCCTACTGACTACTAGTGTGCTTGGGTGTGGTAAGAATCGTCCTGAGGCGGAAAGCCGGGACCACTTTATTTTTAATCAAAAACGCTATTCTGCGAGCGCATTTTAAAACTGTATTTTAAAAACTGTATATTATGCTTTTACCTTCCGCATATTTTGCTGACTGATTTTAAGAGTTAGCAAATTTTACAGTGTGATAAAATACCTGTGTTGACCCGCTGCCACCGCCTCTCTGAACCTCAGGTGTGCCGGTGTCTCGAGGCTCCCCCGCTCTCCCCCCACAGCCGAGTGAGCGCTGCTGGGGCCCCCGCCATCTTAGGTGAGGGCACGAGAAGGGCGAACAGACGACTGCTCGGCCCCTCCCACCCTCCCGCCATTTCCATTACAAAAAGCCACAATCCACACTCCCCTACTGACTACTAGTGTGCCTGGGTGTGGTAAGAATCGTCCTGAGGCGGAAAGCCGGGACCACCTTATTTGTAATCAAAAACGCTATTCTGCGAGCGCATTTTAAAACTGTATTTTAAAAACTGTATATTATGCTTTTACCTTCCGCATATTTTGCTGACTGATTTTAAGAGTTAGCAAATTTTACAGTGTGATAAAATACCTGTGTTGACCCGCTGCCACCGCCTCTCTGAACCTCAGGTGTGCCGGTGTCTCGAGGCTCCCCCGCTCTCCCCCCACAGCCGAGTGAGCGCTGCTGGGGCCCCCGCCATCTTAGGTGAGGGCACGAGAAGGGCGAGCAGACGACTGCTCGGCTCCTCCCACCCTCCCGCCATTTCCATTACAAAAAGTCACAATCCACACTCCCCTACTGACTACTAGTGTGCTTGGGTGTGGTAAGAATCGTCCTGAGGCGGAAAGCCGGGACCACTTTATTTTTAATCAAAAACGCTATTCTGCGAGTGCATTTTAAAACTGTATTTTAAAAACTGTATATTATGCTTTTACCTTCCGCATATTTTGCTGACTGATTTTAAGAGTTAGCAAATTTTACAGTGTGATAAAATACCTGTGTTGACCCGCTGCCACCGCCTCTCTGAACCTCAGGTGTGCCGGTGTCTCGAGGCTCCCCCGCTCTCCCCCCCACAGCCGAGTGAGCGCTGCTGGGGCCCCCGCCAGCTTAGGTGAGGGCACGAGAAGGGCGAGCAGACGACTGCTCGGCCCCTCCCACCCTCCTGCCATTTCCATTACAAATGAAGCCACTGCCCCGGAAGCGCAGCGGACGGGCGCAGCGGGCGCGCCGTCAGCGCGCCATCAGCGCGCCAAAGGCAAGCCCGTCTGTGCCCGTCTGTGACAGTCCGGGGCACGGGGCCAAAACCCCTGGTCCTTCCTCTGGTTATCCTGACCCACAGAGGAAGGGCGTCACGACATACGCAGGCAGTGAACTAAGGCAACTAAACACCACTGACACACCACACTATGCCATGTGTGCACAACTGGGCCCTTTGAACACCATGGGACCAGTTAGCTGTCGGAATTGCCACTGGCTGAGTGACCCCTGGCACGGTCCCAGTAATCCCACTACCCCTAACGTGACCTTAAAATGTATTCTGCTAAATGTAAGGTCCCTCCCCAAACATGCCATTGAAATCTGGGACATCCTCGAAAGTGACCAACCAGACCTAGCCTTCTTTACAGACACATGGCTGGACAACCACAGTACCCCGGACATCGCTACGGCCTTGCCTGATAACTATAAAATACTCAACCTGAACAGGGAAAGAAAGAAGGGAGGTGGGGTTGCTTTATTGTTCAAAGACTCCCTTACCTGCAGACAGGAGGTCATTACTCAGGCCAGCAGCCATGAAGCGATGGCTTTTTCGGTATCCATCAACACCACCATCATACTTGGCGGTGTTATTATCTATAATCCCCCAGGCTGCGCCTCTGATTTTAATGCCCAACTCCTGTCACAAGTCATGCCTATATGCCTTCAGAACAAAAATATACTGCTCATAGGAGACTTTAACATTCACTACGACGATAGTAACAACCCCCTCACCAGACAACTGACTGAGAATATGGAGATCCTGCAGCTGTACCAAAAAATTAATCAACCAATGCACAGGGCAGGACACACCCTTGACCTACTGTTCTCCAATATCAACTCCATCTCTATCTCTGCTATTAAACCGCTATTGTGGACGGACCATTCTCTGGTCGAGTTCAACTTTCACCTATCCACAAAAAACCCTAGGTCCTCCAACCAAATAACAACCCATAGGAGAAGCTATGCCAACTTCAAAGTTGAAACCTTTCAGAAACACTTTGTCCACCCCCCAAGCGGCGAGTCAGGTGTTGATGAAGCAACAGACAGACTTCAGAGCCACATAGCTTCAGCCTTGGAGCACTGCTCAAAGCTCCGTTGCAATGTCAAATCTAGGCGCACTGTGTCCGAAAACTGGTACGGGCCAGATCAGAAGGCACAAAAAAGGAAATGCACTTTGCTCGAACACAAGTGGAGATTAACAAAAACTCAAGAGACGAGGGCTACTTACAAAAATGAACTATCACAATACACCAAAGCCATCAGAAAGGCGAAAAAAGATTATTTTTCAAATAGAATCTTAGATAACAAAGACTCCTCGAAAGAGCTTTTTAAAATTGTAAAAGAGCTCTGCAGTCCCTCCAACCTATCGGCCAACTTGACTCCCTCTCAAACAGGCTGCGACAAAATGAACACCTTCTTTTGCGAAAAAATAGACAAGATCTATTCATCCTTCCCTAAACTCAACACCGGCAGCCTGCCGGACCACGAGTCCTCCTCCTCCCAAACCTGCTGCGCTAGCTTTGGCCCTTACTCTGAAGAGGAAGTAGGCAAAGCTATGCTCGAAATCAAATCTGGCTCCCCCCTTGACCCCTGCCCTCATCATATCTTCCGGCAGCTCATTCCCCTGATCTGTCCCGCTGTAACTCAGGTACTAAATCATTCACTAGATGCTGCAGAGTTCCCATCCTGCTGGAAGATCGCCACAGTCACCCCCCTGTTAAAAAAAGCGGGATTAGATATTAACAACCCGGCCAACTATAGGCCCATATCCCAACTTCCCTATCTATCGAAAGTCCTAGAGAAACTGGTCAACAGACAACTGGCCAGTTTTCTCGAAGCAAACAACCTGCTGGACATCACACAGACGGGCTTCAGGGCCAATAACAGCACAGAAACTACTCTCCTATCAGTGCTGGATAACATCAGGATGCATGTCGATCAGGGAAAGACAGTGGCCCTGATACTGTTGGATCTCTCGGCGGCTTTCGACACCGTCCCCCACCACCTGCTCCTGGAAACCCTAGAATCCAAAGGTATAAGGGACAAAGCATTGGGTTGGCTGCGGTCTTTCCTGTCGGACAGATCACAGTCGGTGCACATGGGTAACTTCTCGTCCCCATGCCGGAACATCAAATACGGGGTCCCACAGGGGGCCTCACTAAGCCTAACTTTGTTCAACATTTTTGTTTCATCCCTGGCAGAAATAGGCAGAAAGTGGGGCGTGGAAATCTGTTCCTACGCCGACGACACCCAACTTACGGTCATCCTGGATGAAAAAAACAACCCCAAAGAAAGGCTCCTTAACTGTCTTACTGAGCTGGCCGAACGGATGCATCAGCATTGCTTAAAACTCAATGCAGACAAATCCGAGATTCTCCTGTTCGGTAGCCACACCGAGCTGTGGAATGACAGCTGGTGGCCAAAAGCGCTGGGCACTCCACCTACCCCGTCGCAAACTGCGAAAAACCTTGGAATAACCATGGATACTGCACTATCCATGAAGACTCATGTACCTGCCATTTGTGGCAAAGGCTTTGGAATCCTAAAAATGCTTAAAAGAGTCTTCCCCTGGATCCCACTGGAGTGCAGAAAGATCCTGGTCCAGTCACTCTTGATGAGTAGGCTGGACTACAGTAACTCTTTGTTCGTAGGCATGGCCGAGTACCTTTTTATCAAGCTCCAAATGGTGCAGAACGCAGCAGCCAAGGCCATTTGTATGAAAAGGAAATACGACTCGGCCAAGAGCTGTCTGCGCCACCTCCATTGGCTACCAATGAGGCAAAGAGCATCTTTTAAAATGATGTGCATCACTCATAGAGCACTTCACAAAACTGGTCCCCTCATCCTGAGAAATAGGATTCAGTTCTATGCTCCCACTCGGAACCTCCGCTCTCAATTCTTGGCTCGTGCAAAAACCTGCAGGGTAAAGAGAGCCAGGATGGGCGAGCGCGCTTTCTCCCATATTGCAGCCGCCAAATGGAATGAACTACCTACAGCTCTCCGACTCACAGAAGACCACCTGGCATTTAGGAAACAGCTAAAATCTTTCCTCTTTCCTCTTCACGAATAAATTCCTACTAGGCTTCCATCCATGCTACTTTCACATTAGCTAGCATAGCGCCGTGATATCCTACCCTGGATGATTGTTAGCGCTTTATAAGAACCTAAAATAAATAAATAAATAAATAAATAAATACATGTACAAGGACCAACAGTTCTAAAGTCTATGGTGTGGGACAGGTGGACACCTCATATGGCGTGGTGCGACTATGGGCACCAATAGTGGATAGGTGAAAGCATTATGTTTACTCTAATTGATACATGAAGTAACTAAAAAAAAAAGGAAATCAGAAATGCTTTTTCATGATTAGCATCAGTAAAGTACATCATACCGTTTGAGATTTTATGGTGGATAAAATGAATCAAGGTTATAGAGATTTTCTTGAAAGGAAAGACACATAGGAGAAATTGCCCTAATGGAGTTTTGCAACAGAATTTTCATTCAGTCAATAACTTAACAGTTATACAGTTTGGGTTTAACTTTGAGGTTGCCAGGATTATTCATGTTCTACTGGTTCATTTTCGAATAAATATTTCAGTGCAAATTTGAAATATTTCAAATAACAAGGCGTTGTATTAAAATCCAAAGAAAGAGGTTTGAATGATAAAGGCTAAGCAAATGAAATAAGTGAAAGAGATATTGGGCACAACTGGATTTGGGTATGATGGAAGAAAGGAGATCAAGGGGCACATGTGGGCGGTGTGGTGAATAGCCTTTACTCCGCATTTTTTATTACGACTTCCTACATAGCTCTTCATCTTTGTGACAGCTAGCCTGTTTGCATCCAGAGAATAGAGGTAGCATCATGGCAGGTGGCAGGATGTCAGGGGGGGGAGAGCAATCAACAACAAAAAGTTGAAGATTTGGTTAAAAAACAAAATAAAAGGATGCATTGCAAGCCCACCAGTCAGCTATTGCAGCTGCGCAATCCGCTCATGAAAAGGAAATTAAGAAACTAGTTAGCTTTATTAAACAGGAGTGAAAGACAGCCCTTTCAAATTTTAATAATGGTTATCTATCTTATGTAACAGTGCTAGGGATGAAGGTGTTGAGTGGCTTATGTGAGTAAATAAACACACACACAGCCTGGGAGGGTTACATGGTATCTAGGAAAAATGAACAAGTGAAGTTGATAGATAATGATTAGACAAATCAGGGATGTCTAAGAATGATGCTTATGCAAAGTTGACCAGTAGACAATGCACATGCCATCTAGTACTTGATGGCAAAGAAATATTTCTTAGTGAGCTCATGCTGCACCAATGTAGTGACGGAGAAACACATTGGGTAGTCATCACAAGTGCATGATAAATCAAAGGAGGACACACTAGCACCCCATGAGAGGGTGGAAAGGGAGAATAGCATTGGCCTAGGCCAGAGTCTTGGGAGTACCCCAAATCAGGATATGAGGGTGAGGATGTTGATGCACAAAAGGAGGTGGAGAAAGACTGAATAGGTATGCTGAGAGCAACTAATAGATTTTTCTTGTAATGCAGGGAGAAGAAAGGGTGATCCTCAGACTAGACTGGTGAATTGGAGAATAAGCCGGGAAAAATTGGTGGGTGGTTGTGTTGAGCTGAGGTAATGAAATTGGTGATGTGTAATAGGTCAATCTCTGTTATGTGGGGAGCCTTAAAGCCAAACTTAAGGCAATCAAGTAGGTTACTGCTGGGGTCTGAAAAGACATATCCTTGGTAGTGTTATGGAAAGGGCATGGACCGATTACCACATGCATGTAAGGAAAGAAATTATTTCTTGGTCCTGCTGAACATGGGATATCCTGGCCTTTTGATGTGGCTGGGAAAATAAGGATGGGTGATCGGGTGTTTTGGTGGGAACTGTTGGTGTGAGTTACAGACTATGTGTGAGCTATGTA
The DNA here is from genome assembly GCF_964261635.1 of Lissotriton helveticus. Lineage (NCBI taxonomy): Eukaryota > Metazoa > Chordata > Amphibia > Caudata > Salamandridae > Lissotriton > Lissotriton helveticus. The sequence continues at coordinate 1,009,272,952 of NC_136071.1, read as the reverse complement.
CTTCATGGGTTACCATGACTGGGGAATTCTGAGATGGACAAATGATTAAAAGGCAAGCTGAATGTGGTGAGGGTGTCATGCACTTGCAAGTTGGTTAGAAAGAGGAGGGTTAAGGGGGACATGGACAGAGCGACAGGTGCAGTGAAGGTACTGGTGCTAGGTAGGTGCTAACAGTGATGTTAGTAGAGAGGTCACAGGTGACAGGAGAGATCCAAGTTGTGGGTGCATGTACATGATGGGACCAGCTGGTGCAGCTAAGTGCTAAGGACACATAAAGCATGTGAAATTAGGGTGCTGGCAGATGAAAGAAGTGACAAAAACGTTGTATATGTGCAAGCAGAATGGAAATCCAGGCAGATGCAGACTTTCCAAGCTCAAAAGGGTTCCTTAATAATATGAAGTCAACCACCTATTTACAGCAATGCTTGAAGCATACTGGCAGTCAACCATGTTGCCACGATGTCAATAGATGCATGGCTCGTTGTTACGTCATCCTCATGAAACAGCAAAGCTCCTATGCAAAACAGGAAATTATATGGGGAGTGTTAGTTGGAGGAATGCTTGATAGGTAATAGAGAACTGACCTTGAAGGTCTTTCCCATGGCCTCACTTTGTTTCTATTGGTGTGGTTGCTGCACTGATCAGTGCATACCCTTCTCGCCTGCCCACCCACCCATCCCTGCGTATGCTACAGACTAGCCACACCTGTGTGATCTGGGTCTGCTCGAGGGGGATTTTGGGGGAGAGGGAAGTTCTTCGAAACAGAAGTAAATCAGCTATACCCTGGCACAGCAACCCTGAAACCTACCATTTTTAATGCACAAAGCATGGCATTTTCATGGTTATTGAGAGATGAGCATGCAACAGTCAATTTTAGGCACAGGTTCAAAGTTAGAAGAGCGGTTATGGTGGCTAAATATTAAATTCCAGTAAAAGTTTTATGTTTATTAGCTGGATCTCTCTCATGGTGTTCACATTATTTGATTTTGTATGTAAATCATTGGTCAAGTACTAGTGCAAATCAGTGTTTGCTTGCACTGCCCAACCATACATCTTGTTAAATGAGACACTTAGGCCAGGATTTATCAAATTATTGAGCTGCCTTTGCATTACGCAAGGTGATGCAAAGGCAACGCAATCCTTAAGTCAGAGTTACCAAGCCACGCACAGCCACCTTGCCTGGCCTATTGTGGCTTGGTAAATCTGGAGTAACGCAAGGCACCCCGAGTCACTCTTGTGTTACTCTGCACCGGGAAATACATTACAAGGGTGGAGCGTGGCTGTTCCCACGTATCCGCCTATACATTTTGCCACATTCCCAGATTTACCAAGATCAGTAAACCTGGGAATGAGTCAAAATTGTATTCCTTCCTGATACAGGCGCAACGAGGAGACATATATTTTTTTCTCCTAATTTTTCCTTTTTCTAAGTCTGCAGCAGTCTGCAGCAGATTTTGAAAGAGGAAAACACCTCTATGGATTACTTTTGTACAGGATGGTGTCCCTTCTTGCACAAAAATATCCTACCTTTAACACAGGCACTCTTGCACCATGACACTTGGCAGCCACAAGTGCACCAGCGAAGAGAGAGAGCACAAATGTGCCATAGTTAATAATTATGGTGAATCCCATTTGGCGCAACACAGTTCAGCAAGTTGTCTTCAGGGCCGGACTGGCCGTAGCGGGCACCGGGCATTTCCCCGGTGGGCCAAGAGGGTGGGGGCTGGTTTTGGGCCCAGGGCTGTTTTTGTTCGGCTCTCTGTAACAAAATCGTCAGAAACCGGCCCTAGTAAACAGCTCGGCCGCTCCCCCAGGGGGGAGGCCGAGCAGGTTGCCAGGGCCAGTTACGGTTCCCAGTCCGGCCCTGGTTGTCTTGCTGCGTTGCACTATGCAAATAATGATAAATCTGGCCCTTAATGTACCAAGCATTTTTTCACAGCCCTCAGAAAAAATTTATCATTTTTATAGATTGCATTTTTGTTTCATATGTTTCTTAAACTAAAAAAGAACTAAAAAAGAACCACCCCTACAGCTAATAAATCTAAAGAGGACACGCCGACTTTCTTTTTAGTGATTTGTTTTTGGGAAGTTGCCATCACAGAAAATCTCCATACCAACCTGGAAACAAATTGCTACTGTGCCATTGACCTAGAACACTCACAAAGTAACTACATTTTTGCAGTTTGTGAAAATCTTTAGAACTGCAGGCTCTCTTTGTTACAAACAGTCACGATGCTGTCTCCCTAGTTACTGATACTTCCACCTCCCAGAACTACATTGTTACCAATAGCAACAGTAACAGAACATGGTGTTCACGTCAGAGAATTGATGGTTAGCAATATCCTTCCCTTAAACTGCAGGGGCTTCCCCATGCTTGCATGCAGGATAGTCATAAAACATGCCCCACGTGACCTGTTTCTTTCCCTTTCACTTGAGGATAGAATTTAATGGTGAGATGCAGAGAGAAGACATTCTTTATAACACTGTGGTCATTGAGGGGTGAGATTGAGAGCAATATATAACTGGCACACGCATGCCCAAATTTCCTATGCCTTATTTTTAGTTCTGGCGTTAGCTAAGACCTTTTGTTTCATAATATCCATTGGCCTGCTGTTGTGTCATTTACATTTTGCTTCTGTTCACCGTAGCTTACAGCATGAGGCTCAGGGTCAGCCCACTTCAGCCATTGACTTACCAAACTGTTGCGACATGATTTTACTGTCGCACAGTGTGCACATCCACACAATAATCAGCCACCTTCAGCGACAGAGACGGCTGTTGCAATGTGTTTTTTTCCCAAAAAATGCATGTTATAGGTCTTACACAATGCTTGCTTCCATCCAATGAATGCCATCATAAAAAAGCGATTGATAAAGCAAAATTAGCTTTGGGCAGAGGTTCAGCAGCCAACGCCAACCTATTGGCTTTGCCAATGCATTACTTAATTTTAATATTCTGTGATTTATTTTTTTCTTTATACCCAGGCAAAGGTCTCACTCCTTCTATACATATGAATATAAGACACATAAATCTAAAGGGCGACCTACATTTGGAGGAGCAATCCCTTATTTGAGCAATTCTTCCATTAAAAAAGACCAGCTCTCTAGTATGACCCTCAAAAACATCCCGCTAGTAGCAATGATCTGATCTCAAAACTATGCTGTGGTCAAGAGCAGGGCCCTGGCGAGAAGGGGAGGAATGTTTCACAGTTTTCATACTTGAGAAAACACTGTCTGTTTCACTCTTTGAAGAAGTTGGGGACCTCTAAAGTTATTTATCTCAATGGGGGGCTTTTCTAGTCTAATACACTTTAGTGAAAGAGCAGGTCATGCAGGAGGTAGCAGAAGAAAGCCAGGTTGGGGTGCACGTTCATGCTGGAAACAACTGGTGAAAGCAGATGTGAAAGTAACGGCAATGCAACTACAGTACCCTGAGAGTCTTTGGGTATCAATTATATCCACAGTATTTTTCCGAGTCTCTCCTAACTTTGGAGAGTTTGATCCACCATTGCATCATACTTGTTCTATTGCACCAATCCCAGGAAATGTTGCTTATTGTTGCTTTTGCAAACTGCCTTTTGTAATAACAATTGTAAACAATTCAGATCAGCCACATATAGGGGTTTTAATTGTGTTTGTAAAGGAAGCATCTTTTTGTAATTTCTTGAAAAGCTCATTGTCCTTTTAGGTTGGTTTGAAGTTGTCCATCGTGGCCAGATTAGAACTACCTGCACTCGGCTGTCACCTCTTACTTCAGAATGTTAGTGGCCTATGCGCCCTGCTGAGTGTCCCACAGAGGATGGCATCTGTTACGAGAGCTGTAGCCTTCATCCCTGGTTTGAAGTTGTAGCTTGAGGAATCGGAGAGCTGGCCTGGGAAGGAGGGTAAGCGCCTAAGCAGAAGAGACCACTATGGTTATTGTGCCTGGCTCCCTAGTGCGTCTGACCTCACCATCCTTTACAATGTCCAGAAGAGAGTCTCTGCAAAATGGGAAAAAAGAGAGATATAACACATAATTAGGGTGATGTTCCCCATAAAGATTTCTTGAACATACTTCCAATTTCTGACTCTGCAGTGTCTGACATAATTGACCTTCTCTCCCATTGTCTGTATTATCACTGTGGTCTGAAAGGGGGAGTCCTCTCTGGGTATTAATGCATATTATATTATCTATAGTCCTACATATATACCAAGTCAAATACCCATTCTGCCAGATTTTAGTTTCATTTTATCAGTCTATGAGAGTATGTAGTGGTGGACTTCTTTTAGCGGCGGATCTTGTGTACAGCCACGATCCCTGGCCGGTGGCGGCGAGGCTTCTTGACTCTGCCGGTGGCAGGAGGTCTCTTGTGGGCAGCTTTGGTATCCAGCGGTTGCAAGCGGTTATCTCTCTCGTGGACTTGCAGATGGTCTGCTAGGTTTTGGTCATAGCATGAGCTGTCTCTGTACGACGTACAATGTGTGGTGAGCCACTGGCATGTGCTCTTCAAAGGATAAAGAAGACAGTAGGTAGTTCTATTTTCTTCATTTTAAAGACATTTTTGTTGCCTTCCAGCTGTTTCTTATTGGCTCACAGTGAAGCCTCATGACTTCTGTATCATCATTATACTCACTACCGCAATATATTGATGCTGTTAGTCATGGATGTCAATTTACCAAAATGCCCCAGGTAGCAGAAGTGACATCACACGTTATTTGACCTTTACTTTCACACACGTGCTTACACATACACACAAATTCACTTAAACAAGCTCTTGCTTACATAAGCACGCTATCACCCATAAGCACGCCCACAACATACATTTAAAAGCAGTTTTTTCTTACCTTAGCTGCCAGACAGGGTCATATTCCAGATATTTGTACTTAATTTTTTATTAGACTAATATGATATTATTCACTATTATGCATTAAAAAAAGGACTGCAAATCCTCCTTGCCTCTGTAAATACCGCGATCAGTACTATAGACAGGCCCGGAGCTGTCTGCTTGCTATCACAGTCGGGTCACTTTCTTCTTGTTTTATAGCACTTTCTTCTTGTTTTATAGCGCTTTAAACCCTGGTTGGGAGGAGTTTGCGCTATATGACAACAAACTAACACTTAAACTGGTGGTTTGTGTTAATTTCATTCTTCTCAGTGGAGCGCGGCCGAAACTGAAGCAGTAGATCCCAGTGACAGACAGAAGCAGCCGATTCCAGAGCGATTCCAGAGCGAGCAAGTTGGCGGGCCAACGGAGCTGCGGGGCTGCATTGCTGCGGCGGAGCAGAGCAGAGTGAGCAGTGGAGCAGAGGAGCGGGGCGAACAGAACAGAAACAGAGGATACGAACGGGAAGAGGAGTGAGAGGTGGAGAGGGGCTGAGGTACCTGGGAGGGCACGCCCCTCGGGCCGCAAGCCTCGGCTCTGTCCCATTCCACTAAACCCCGCCAGACCCAGCCAAACCCCCACCAAACACAACTGCCCAAACTGTTTCTGTGTTGAGCCACACCAGGAGCACGAAGTAGCAGAGGGTAGATGAGCAGGAGTTCAGCGGAGCTCGGTGGGACCCCGGTAGTCCACACCGGCCCATAAACCTTAGCCACTAGGGGGTTGGGGGCGCCAGAAGCCCAGCAGCTAGAACCCAATCCAACAGGAACCACAGGAGGCGGCAATCTGCCAAACCTTCTCCGGACACAAGGGCTTCCACAGGAGGAGTGGGTTGTGCAGGAGGTGAGGTGAGGTGAGGTCACCTCTGCTTGCACCGGAGGAGGACATCCTACCACCAACAGCTAAACACCATACCAACAGCATACCACCCCCCGCCCCAGTGGGCAGAGGCTTTGTTAACTGTGAGACCCTGAGTACCTGAATACCTGAATACCTGAGACCCTGACACCAGACAACCGGTATCAGGGCACACTGAGTAGAGCAAAGGGCGGAGCACCCAGATCACCCACACCACCCAGAGCCCAGTGGGAGCGGCACGGGGCACAGGGGTGAAAGGAGAAAGGAGAGGATCAGGAGCTGGAGTAGGTGTGGGCAGGACAAGGCGTATGGGGGGGCACAACCTCCCAGCCAGCCAGCCCTAAGTGCTGTGTAAGCCTCCCAAAGATTTCCCCGAAAAGAAGCCAAGGAGAGTGACAACACCGAACCCCATCATGAGATCAGAGAGAGACAGAGACAGAACAGAGATCAAAACAAAATCAAAAACAAGAAACGAACAGAATAGTGGCAAGTCGAGTGAAGGACTAAGCGTTTCCATAGAGGAAGCGCAGGAGACTAACACCAAGACCCATTCTCACTTTGTTAAGACGCAATCAAAAACACCAGTTCTCAGGAATACAAAGATCACAGATGTCTTAATTTCACCAGCATCACTAGCGTCATGATCCTCAGAGAACGAGCTCTGAAAATAAAAACTGTCACCAGCACCCAGGGCCCCAGGTCCCCAAAAAAGAGAAAGTCCCAATCTGTTGGCTCCACGTCCATCACACTATTGCCACAGTCCAACACATCATCTCAGTTCAATACCTCAATAGAGAATAGTCAAAGCCAATGTCCTTGGAAATCTCTTAAAACCCCTAAAATGATCACCAATAGAATAATAGTAACCGCTCAAATAAACACAAAGGAAGCACTAAACAAAAGCCAAACAAACCTGCGCAAAACACCCGTAGAGGCATCAAAGGAAAAAACACAAAGGAAAAAAACAAGCAACGATCCATAAGCCTCATATCACTCTTCTGCGTTCAGGTGCTTGATTTTGGGGGCAGCCGGCTATCAGCCTCAAGCAAGGACATAATGGACATCGAAACAACTGACAAAGAAAACATCGCATATCAAGCAGGGGGTCAGTCAAAAGATAAAGTTCATCCAAACTCGGCAATACAGAAGGCACTGAAGCTTTCAACAAGCACTCAGGAGCTACCACAGGAAGAACATACAATAAAATCGGCCTCAGTTTCAGACACACAGGAAGCCCATGATTGCTCAAGTAATTCAATAATCTGCCACGAGTCAAATGAAATTCCATCAAATGGCTCAACAGGGATCTCTTATACCTATCACAAATGCTCTCACCAATCAAGGTCCAACTAGCGAATGGTTTTTGTCCCAAACAAAAAGGGACAAACCTTCAAAACCTGAACCTGAACCAGGCATCTGCCGGGTAAAAGACCCACAGTCTTACATCTGGAATAAATTAGGGGAGGATTCCCGGTCAAGCCAGCAGGCAGGTGCCAATCAAACAGAACATTTCCTACCGTCACAGGCCCCATTGTGGATGCCATTCATAGGCCTCACGGAAACCATATCCTCAGCACTATTGCAACACTCTTTAAATGTACTTATTGAACGGGTACAGAAAGACCCCCACTCAATGTATCATGAATGCCAATGTTCCGGAACAATGAACCAACTCAAAGCCCTTCCGGCAATTCTAACAGACATCTTGGTAGAGGTTAAAAACAGAACAACTGACCACCATTATAGCATTTCAAGCCCCCGCACAGAGAATGATTTAGACCATCTGAAAAACACTACCAGCGCCGACACCTCAGCAAATGAGGAAATAAGTGTGGGCGCAACGGAAGGCATATCAAAAAATCTCACATCAGATATCTTGACAGAAATATCCCAAAGTATTCCATTGCAAAGCATTCACAAAATCCCACCAGATCACGACGACCAACCGACTGAAGAAACTAGGCTCCAATCGAAAGTGCCACAAAAATTTGCAAACCCTTTAACCAAACATGAACGTAAAAGATTGCGGAAAGCCAGAAAAACAAGCAACAGAACAAAAAAGCAGCAGCACTTTTTACTCAGCATCAAGCTCAAGAGACCGCACTGGAAAGCCATCAGCATACAACTTCGCCTGGACCATCTCCAGACAAGAGACGAAGGGAACAGAGCCAACTAAAAGGGCCCAAGAAGAACTAGGGGAAGCTAGCCAAGTACGCGATTGTCACAGATCTAAAATGCCCCAACCAGACCCAACAACTGTACAGCCAAGCAGTCTAAAAGACTCTCAGTCTTTTCAAGGCAACACAAAAAAACAACCCGCAGATGGCTCACCAAAACAGATGACCCATGTAGCACAAAAAAGCATATCCCATTATTTCTCAATAATTACAAAGGCCCAAAAAGAAAATTTCACGGCCGAAGTGCTCCAACAAAGAACAAAATCACAAGGGCCAGAGATTTTAAGAGCCAACTCGCCGGCATTTGGCATTGAGGCAATAGCACTGGACAAGGTCCCCAACCAGTTTAATCCAGCGAACAACTCATAAATAAGCGCCCAAAACACGTTTTTGGAATCAAAAGAAAACAAAGAACCAATTTACCCAGTAAGCCAAACAACACTTGAAATTATTCCGCATTTTAGCTCCAGAGGGAACCGTGATATCCTTAATCGGAGTGCTATCTTAAAACTCGCTACCGCAATTGAAACATTAAAACATCTTTACACAAATCATATCGAAAGTATTCAATTTAAACCTCTCTCAAATGCAAAGGGGAGAGACAAGACTGTGGTAACCTGGAGCGATCTGAAGAATGCCAAAGAATTTTGGCAGCACAGAGAAAAGTTCGCTAAATGGGGAATTGAAATTAGATTAATAGAAACGGAAAGATATCCATGCCCGCTATGCACGATGGCTGAGCCAAAATCACAATCTGACAGCGGTCTACTCCGGGAGGCAGTTGGTCGTACCGCAAGTACCAAGGAAGGATGGTCCAATCTCCGTATTATCCATCAAGGTTCATTAGAAGCTACCAGCCAGATTCGGAAAGTGCTACCCCCAACATCAAGTTTCATGGACCACAGGAAAAATGAAGCATGAAAATGCAACTTGAAAATGGGCTTGTGGAACATAAATGGTCTAGGCAGCAAAACAGAGGATGTAGATCTATTAGCATTCTTAAAACAATTTGATATCTTATTACTGGTGCACAGACATAATATCGACTCCAAAATATCGTTTGGACAGAATATCGACTCCAAAATATCGTTTGGACAAAATATCGACAGGACAGAATATAGACAGCCAAAATATCGTTTTTAAGGTAAGTGAAGTAATATCGACTGTAAATAATATAGAAAGTGAAAATATGTAAGTATATAATATAGATAGTAAAAAAATCGTTTTTATTTTTAGGGTTCAGGGTCAGTTTTGGGTTTTTGGGTAAAGGGGTATTTTTAGGGTTCAGGGTCAGTTTTGGGTTTTTGGGTAAAGGGGTATTTTTAGGGTTCAGGGTCAGTTTTCAGTTTTTGGGTAAAGGGGTATTTTTAGGGTTCAGGGTCAGTTTTCAGTTTTTGGGTAAAGGGGTATTTTTAGGGTTTAGGGTCAGTTTTCAGTTTTTGGGTAAAGGGGTATTTTTAGGGTTCAGGGTCAGTTTTCAGTTTTTGGGTATTATTTTATTATATTTTGTTACTATATATATGTTTTAATAAATATGAAATAAATAAATATTTATTTAACTTTCATTAATTATTTAATTATTATAAGTTAATTTAAGTAATTTTAAGTATATTTTAGTAATTAATTATTAATATTAATTTAATTTAACACTGTTTTTAGTAAATACGATATTTTTTACAACTATATTTTTGTAAACAATATTTTTAACTCGATATTTTTGTACTTACCTGTTTGTAGATAGAAACTCGATATTTTGACTGTCGATATTTTCTCAACGATATTTTTGATGGTCGATTTTCTGTCCCTCGATATTATTTCAGTGATCCCTCATTACTCCAAGAAACCTGGTCAACAACATCGGTTCAGATAAATGGCTTTAAAGAATTCCAACAACATGCCACCAAAAGAAGCTCACTTGGTAGGGCAGCCGGCGGACTATCAATTTACCTGAACACCAACATACCATGGACGTACGATCTAATCGCCTCAGGACAATCATTGATTCAGTTCATCAAAATAGAATTACCCCGAGACGCCTGCCTAGGATCGCAGGCCTCCCCAGACATTGGGTCATTGGTAATCTGTAACATCTACATTCACCCAGATTCTAAGAAGAAACAACAGAAAATCGTTACCCTCAAAGCACTGGTCAAATCTCTGCAATCCACCTTCCCACAGGCGGGATTGGTAGTGTCAGGTGACTTCAACATGTTTTTACCACAAGTAGACTACTTACAAAAAACCCAACAAAACATACTGAAAGGCAAAATAATTCCACCACTGATAACAAATCATCGGAAAAAGGATAGACATGGACGGTTGTGTGCCTCAAATCTGGCTGAAATTGGCATGATCACTTTGAATGGTCGTTTCCCCCAAGACCAGCCTGCTGCCACGACCAGAATAGCTAAACAGTCTCAAACGGTCCTAGATTACACTATAGTGAATCTGGAGGTATTTCAAAGGATTGCCAGTTACCAAATAATACACAAATTGGAGAGCGGCCACAGTCTGCAATCAATTGACCTTAGCCTTCAATATGTAAGGGCACCAGCAAGTAATGTCTTGACTGAAACCCCTAGCCCATATAACCTTAAACGACTCGCATGGAATGGTAAGAATGTCAAAGAAATTATGACCCACGTAAAAATGGTACAGGAAAAAGGTGAAGAAAAAAGATCGGTAGATCATCAGGCTAATTGGGAAAAGATGATCACAAGTTTGATAGACAAATTTAGTTCCCAGCAGAATAGCCACAGAAGAAAACCAATGAGAGCATCTTTGGAACATCTTGGCTCCATTGTGGGTAAAAAAAGGATCCTAAATCAGGAAATCAGAAAGTTACAAGGAAAAGATCAGATTATTGGCGAAAACACAAAGCGACAAATCCAGAAATTAAGGCAAAAATATAAAAACAAGGGGGTCGATTAGGATGGCGGACGGACAAAGTCCGTCCGCCATCCTGTCTGGGGCAGGGACCATCCGCCACAAGGGTGGAGGTACCGTGCCCTGAATTAGGATGCAACCACCACAGAGGCGGGTGCATCTTGCATTCTTAACATTGCGGCGGACGGTGCTTTTAGCACCGTCCGCGCAGTGTTAAAAATGCATGTTGTGCGTTTCACAGCACAACATGACAGGCACCGTGCGCATCTCCACCCCCCCTTCACCCTGGGGGCCCGCAACGGGGCCCCAAAGCAAAGCCTTTCCATTGCCGCCACGGAAAGGCATCTGCATCCGGCCATCGTAGTATGGCTGGCGGTGTCTGGGAGACACCGCCAGCCATATGAACACTTTTCCGCCCCGGCCGCAAGGCCACCGGGGCGGAAAAGCGGCGGACGGTGTTTCTGTCCGCCGCGGTCCCCCCCGCCATTGTAATATGGCGGGGGGAAATTGGTCGCGGACGGGCACAGATGGCGGACGGATCGCCACCGCCTGCATGGCGGTGGCGATCCTTCCGCCATCCTAATCGGCCCCAAGGTTTGGATAGCAAAGAAAAACCAACAAACAGAAACTTGGCAAAACCTAATGGAAACAAGTAAATCAAACAATAGCAGGAAATTTTGGGCAGAAATTAACAAAATTGCAAACGGAGGTTTCCTTGAACATAATGCAAACATACTAGAGGCCGACTGGAGACACCACCTAAAGCAAAATCAAGGGAACAACTGCAACCCCCAGGTAATGATATTAGATCACACTTCTTATCATCACCAACAAAAAAGGGTAGAAGCGGAACAATAATTTGGCAAAAACTGGATTAGATCACATCAAGTACAAAGGGTTATAAAAAACCTGAAGTCCACCGGCGCACCTGGCCCAAATGGCTTGCCAAATGGGCTCTTTAAATATGACCAGGCGTAGAATACCTCACTCCAGTGTTCAATCACGCCTTCCAAATGGAAAACATACCACCATCATGGAGAGGGAGCATTTTGCACCCAATTTTTAAAGCAGGTGTCAGATCAGACCCGGCGAACTACAGGCTGATCGCTCTCATTGACGTAGAGGCCAAAATCTATGCATCAAACCTTCTGATAGCACTGGAAGAATGGGTCACTAAGAACCAGATCCTCCCAATCACACAGACCGGGTTCAGACTGGGTTCAAACACGATGTGCAACTTGTTCGCCTTAAATCTCTGTTGAAAAAGCAAAGGACAAATCAACAAAATTGTACACCTGTTTTGTTGATTTAAAAGCAGCCTTCGACACAGTACGAAGGGAGATCCTGTGGCAAAAGATAGAAAACTGGGGTGTTCCACCAAGGTTACTGCAGGCCATCATCAACCTATACACATCCACCTGGGTCAAGAAAAAATTATGGAATGGCGAAAGGACAACAGCAAAGATTCCAACCTACATTGGCCTAAAGCAGGGATGTGTTCTGGCCCCCAACCTTTTAAACATTTTCACTACAGACCAGGACAAGAGGATATCGGGAATTCAAAACGATCCCCCGAAGCTAGCCCACAGCAAAATAAGTAGCATGCAGTATGCTGATGACATCGTCAAATGCAGCAAGACTTCAATGGGCCTACAGCGTTCCATCACAAGGTTGCACAAATACACCATGGAGCATGGTTTGCTCATCAACCACAAAAAAACGAAAGTCATCTGCTTTTCATCACATTCAGGGTGACAAAATTTCAAATGGCACGCAGCGGGAAACACCATAGAGCAAAGTGTAACCTACAAGTACATAGAAGTAGTGGTAGATTCAAGGTTGTCTTTAAAAAAATCACTCACTGTATAGAAAATCCCAGGCTAATAAACTACGCTTCGCCCTAAATTTATTAAAAACAAAATTGAAGTGCCCCTCCAATTTATACCTGCTAAGAGTAATCGCAGCCAAGTTTCTTCCAACCCTCATGTACGGCTCAGAACTATTCAGAGGGCAAGACGCAAACTTCCTGAATATTCAACAATCAGAGTTATTTAAATACATCTTTAAGATCCCGAAGTTTGTATCACAAGCTCAAGTACGCCTGGAATTTGGGTTATTAAACCAACACCCTGTAAGACAAGCAGCAATACTAAAAATGTGTTGGAAGCTAAAAGCAGCACAAGAAGATTCTCTGATGGGGCATTGCTGGTTCGAAATAAAGAATCAAACAAAAGGAAAAAACGCCTGGAATAGTCTTACAAGAAGCTTTGGCAAACCTCAAAATGCAAGAAGCATGGAACAATAATTATACCTTTGTTGCTTTAAAAAAATAGCCAATAATGCGGCAAAACAAAAAGCCTGGATTACAGATAAAGCCGCATTAGCAAAGAAAAAACACGGTTGGACAGTATTAGCCACATACGAGAAATGCTCTCCACAACCATATCTAGTTAACCACATCTCTGCCGCGATCCAACAACTGCTACTCCGAACCCAAATGGGGGCCTTTATCTCAAAAGATCAGGTTCCAGCTTGGAAATAAACATGGTCAACATTACTCTGCAGACTCTGCCGTCAAGCAGTAGAAACTCTGACCCATTTACTGTGTATTTGCCCATCATTGAACAATCTGAGACGTTTTTATCTATTACATGCATTTCGTACATCTCAAGTTAGAGCATGTCGCCCAGCAGTCATGTTAGCATTGAACAGCCAACTGTTACAGGTAGCATGCAGGGCCACTAGATTTTTGCAGAAAGTTAGCATCTTAATACAGAAAACAGAAAAACAGTGTATGAAATCTAATGTTTTAAAAACAACAGTTAGAACCTAAGATAACTTCAATTTCTGTTTTAATATGACAGTATAGATTGCCTGTGTATCTTTTTACCTTTTAAATGCCAATTGGAAGATTTTAGCACAAAAAATTGTAACGGTTTTAATTAACTATATACAATAAAAAATGTACTTACTTACTCAAGGACTGAAAACCTGGAAAGTGAAGCTCCTACTGACGTCCAAAAGGAGGAACTCACCCTGTGCACCTGGCACTGATTTTGCCACTTCCGAGACCAGGGGTTGCAAAGGCAGTACCAGGGGTCGCAAGGGGTAAGCCAGGGGTCACAGCTACGACCCCTGGAGACCCTTAAATGACGTCCATGCTGTTAGTTTCTCCATAGGGGCTCTTCAATCTTTCCTGCTGCTCTGAAATGGAAGGTTTCACTTTTTAATTACTTTGTCCACATCCTTACAGCAACACAAACTGCCCTTCTTTGCACAGAGCCACTTTTGATGGGTACATATCTTTGTTATCACCACTACAGCAGCAACATTTTAGCTCAACACATTTGTCAATTGTTTTTTTTTTTACATAGGGTCATGAGTGGGGATTAATATCTATTTATTTTACTGAACTAAAGATTCATCAAGTCCTGGAAATGTCATTATTATATTCAGGGGCGGCTCCTTCATCAAGGTGGAGGAGTGTCGCCTCACTGCTCTTTGAGCAGGAAAAATATACAGATAATAGTTTTATTTCCCTCAGGTTCGGGGGTGGGTTAGGATCGAGTGGGGCAGAAGGTACAGGGGCAGGAGTGGTTTGCATACTCCAAATGTGGATGACTATTTGGCAGGCTGTCTTGGCCCGGCCAAACAGTCATGCACACTTTGTATGTTCCCCACCAGGCTGCATTACACAGCCTGGTGGGGAACATGCAAAGGCCCCCAGTCCCCATCTGAGCGCCAATCCATGGCACTCAGATCAATCACAGGGCTGGATGGCAGCATTGTGATTGGCTGTGAGAAGCCTGGGTGCTTCCTGGTTCCAGGACTCCCAGAGAAGCAGAGGAAAAACAGAGACTGCAAAAAGGGTAAGTGCTTTTTTAATCCCTATTTCATTTTGTCCCGCACTCTTCCTCTACCCCGCCTCTCCACCCTTATTGCCTGCCAGCCGCTACTGCTTATATTCTCATCACATTTGTAAGTATAGATCACCACTTTTCAAAAAACATCGCTGATGACTTTGCATCTGTTCAAATGTGTGTTTGCATTAAAAAAAATGTGCAGGAAATGATTTCATTAGTAGTATTTTTAAACGTTTCAAGTTCTTTAAAAAAGTTCTTTGGGTGCCTCGTTGTGATTTTTGTGAACCACACATCTATGATGAAAACATGCAGTTTTGTGTTACTGTGAAAATCATTATATACAAATTACATAATATTAAGATTTTAGTTACAATTTTACTTTCTATTTCAAAGGGGTCACAGGGAAAGCCACTTTATGTGTTTGCATCTTGCTGATATCTATTGATTGTTTTATTTATAATCTGCACCTATTTTTATCATTGGTTTTGATATATGATGTATTTGGCGAAAGCCCATCATTTTCTATTGTAAGGATATTGTACTGGAATTTAGAGGCAGTGTAGACGAGTTTCAGCTTAGTCTTGTTTATAGGATTATGATATATGGGATTCTGCAGTTCCTGTGTAAAAATCCATCTCTAATTTCTTAATAATAGGAGACTTGTGACACACAACGCCAGAACTCAACTGCAGTAGATTATTACAGTTGGGTTCTGATGTCACAATGTCTGCTGCCAGAGTCTGGTCACTGAGAGCATAATTAAAGTAGCTATTTAAAGATAAATTAAAAGTTGCTTTTCTTTCCTCTGCTCTGTTTTCCTAGCTTACAGAGACAAGCAGAAAGACAATATTTATAGCAACATGTTGATTTTTTGTGCTCCTTAGTTTATCATAAAAACTTTAGAATCTTTCTGCATGTTTGTTCATATTTTGAGCTACTGCAGCTTTGGGGTTTTTAAACTGACGTGTATTACACTGATTATAATATCTTTTTGCAACAAATATCTAACTACTTTTTAGAAGAGTTTAATCTTGCACTAGAGATTTTATTTTTATTTTTCATATGTACAAACATACTCTCTCTTTCATATGAAAGAGCTACGCATTACAACATTTAAGTAGTATGTGGGAATTATGATGGTGAGACCTTGTATTATATGTTACAAAGTACCTCCTGTGGCACATAATAAGGATATTGCAAGTCACCTCGGAGTTCCATAACAGTATACAGGAACTCAGCCTTCGGACTGGTACCTCTATGTGGTCATGAAACTCCTCCGTGACTAGCATACTTTTATAATGTATGGCAGGGGGTACTTTATTCCATACATCATCACGCCTGGACCTGTGTATCATGGTCTTCCTGTGAAGACTTTGATACTGTGTGTCCAAGTATCTTCCCTTTCTTGGTACTATACATCTGAAAAGGTGCGCCTGTTTGTTTTAGCACAAATTTGCATAGTCTTTCAAGACGATTGTTACTCTTTTATGTACATGGCTACTTTATATTATGTCAGGGCTCTTCCTGAATCAGATGAGTTGGTTTACTACTGGAGTAACATTATTGAAAAAGGTGATACTCTTGTTTCCTCGTTGGTTCTGTATTATAGAGCCTCCTCAGAGTCCATGTATTCAGCGGCATCTTACTTTTCATTTCCTGCCTTACACTTTTGTAAAAATTGTATTGTCCATATCACAGGATCATAGCGGCTCGCAGAATTGTTTATGTCATCAATGGTGATTACGCAGCTTACAACAACACTATGAGTGGGCCCTAAATAGGAATCAAGAGTGGTTGTTAGAGAAGGCCCTCAACCTCTAAAGCAATAAACAGAAAAACACCATTCCTTTAGACAAGTTCAAGCTATATTGGATGTTGAGGATAGACTGGCCCTGGAAGAGCTGCAGGCACTGTGATTTACCACTCAAGCCCAATTATTATAATTCCTTCCCTCTCTCCTCAAATGAGCTCATGGAGATGGCGGCAGAGAGATCAACGGTGGCAGGTTAATCCTGTAAGTAGGACGAGGATTTAATGTTACACAACCCGTGACGCGAGCCAACTGTGGTTGCTTCGATCTCCCACAAGGATAACCACGCAGATGCAATGCTATATTTAAATGAGTGCTTTCTGGGGCTTCTTCTCAGCTTCGAAGTGGTCAAGTATGGCAGGCTACCAAAATATGTAGCTACCACACTCATTCCAAACTTCATAAGGAAACTATGTATTGTTTTAGAATCAAAATATATCCTCATCAAAAACGGCAAACATGTACACACTTTCAGAGCTTCCTCAAGGGTGTACATGCAAAGCTCAATATGATGCATTTCTGGAACAACCTGTGTAAGTTGCCATTTGGGCTCTGTGAATTTGATTAAAGAAAAAATTATTTCTATATCTAATTTTGAAACAGTGCAACACAAAATGATATTTTGCACAGCTGTATAGCTTGAATATATGCTGCATGCTCAATGCTCGCTCCAAGCCCTTGTCTTGCACTAGTAGAGGAGGTTCAGTGGCTGTAATGAGATGACTCTAAGTCAGCTGATAAGACATAGGATGGCATGGGTGGCTAGTATATCCCGGCCAGGATCAGTGAATCACTGTTCCAACCAAGAAAACAAAATCTATTATTCATTCTACCCTCTCCTTCGATTCGTTGTAATGTTATGGGTCCATCCTCGCTTCTGCTGTGCAGTAGCGATTCAGACCAAACCAAGGTCAAGTGGCACTCATGTTTTCACGCAGTAGCAGACATTTCCATTCTAGCTAAATATAGCAATGACTCAAGGTCACACAGTCCCGTACCTTGAGTCAGTCATTTGTCAGTAATTTTCAAACCAATTGATCAAACAAAACACGAGGAACTGTTTGTAACAAATATTCATGAAAAACACAGTAAAGCAAAAAAAATCAAGACTCATGTCAAAAAGTATTAAAACGTTAATGTTCGCGCTATATAAAACTCTGCAAAAAATTTTTTTTTTTAGAAAAACACTCTAAGGAAGAACAATTTCATATTCAGCTAACTTTGTTCAGGAAGTCAGAGCTGATCAAATCAAAGGTAAGAGGAGGAACGGTTTACCAATCAGAGAAGCTTATTTAGGGTTGTGAAAGGGATACTCCGTCACTTGCTTGATCAATGAACCCCCAGTGGTATTACAAGTGCATTATGGCCTCTCGAATTTGTAATACAGTGGATGGATTATCAAATATGCATGGGAAAGGCATAACTAAGCAAATTGTGAATTTTAAGGACATGCAGGATATGACAAATGTTTGAACACTGCATATGAGAAGGGTCATATAATAAAAACTGCAAAGAGCATAACGAGTCTAGGCTAAGACAATCACTGATAAAGCATTTAATCTGAAAGGGAACTCACAATCAAATAATAATTAGAAGTGAGATAATATTTATGTGTGTTGGTAATTTGGTAATAACTATGGTAGCACTCCTAGCAGAATTCAGGTCCTAAAGTCCTTATCTGAGGACCTGCCATACTGGATCTGAAAGAGACCATGGATTCCCATACTTTGCTATAAGAGTACATTTTCCATATCTGGATCTTAGTAAAACCATAGAAAATCGACAAGACATGGCACTACGTTCCGAAACGAGGTTGGGACATCCATTTTCCATGGATGCTTGTACAGTTCCTTCTGGCACATATGCAAGTATGTGACTCACATGAAGCATTCAATGTACATGATGCTATAACTCCTCGACTTCATGGTCATGCATCTGCCATGTTGCGTATGATCAGAGTCTTCTGTATCACAACACCTTTATGGAAGTAACACTTCTCTCCTCTCACCCAGGCTAATATACCTCTTGCTCTCATCTATTTTGCATGAGAGTAAAGAATTGTTGGCAACCCACAATTGCGTAACTTGTTGATCTGTCACAGTGCTGGCATTCCCTTCAAAATGTTTGGTATATTCCAACTAAAAAAACCTATTGGCCACAGCGTGAATGTGTGAGGTGACCAAGGTTTGTGGTTTGTGGTGGACCCAATAAAGATGACCCCCAAGTAAAAGAAGAAAACTGGTGTGGGGATAATTCTTTTCTTTTTTCAAAATCAAATTTCTGCTTTGGAAGTTTGGTTTTGAACAATTTTAAAAAGTTGGTAATGTTTGACGGTTTGTCATCGTATTTAACGGGGCCATCCGAAAACATTTTTCTGCATTGACAGGAACCTCATGAATGTGGTTCTCTAAATTTGGTAGGGTGGGTGGAATTTGCATAGTCGCACTACACAAAGCTCCGGGAAAAGGTAAAAAGTCTCTGCGAGCATTCAAAAGTTCCACAAACATGCAGACTTGCCTGTTCCGCCCGTGGTGAATTGTAAAAAGTAGTAAATTTGCATTTATTCAAGGAGTACTTCTGTGGGTGTAAATTTGCTACTTTTTTGGTGAACCGGTCACTAAGGGGCATATTTAAAAAACATATTTAAAAAGAAGTGACACAAGCAGCTAGCGAGCAAAATGGCTGCACAGCACCACCTGAAGAGAGCAGAACTGCACAATATTTTCAAAGAAATTACATAGTTCTGCTCTGTTGATGTGGTGGCGCTCTTTGGGCTGTCAAGCGCCAACACAGACACTCTCGAGTCATAGTGCCAGGGTGTCTTTGTTATTGTCAGAACAGATTTTATGCATGATTGGTTACCTTCCTGAGCAAAAACTTTCCTCTTTGTATGTGTCCTGCAAAATGCAGCACATATGCCAAGAAAAAATAACGAGCAGAGATAAAGATATTTTTCTTTGTTACGCCATCCTCAGGCAGGCACACCATTTTGGCGAAGACCTATGTCTACAACTCTTTGTAAATATGGCTTTACATCAAAATTCATGTGTGGATGCACAGGAATACCCCTGCATCACCCATGGAACGCCTCCCCAATGCAAGGCAATGGAAGGCAGAGCAATACGCTTGTTGTGTTACTTCTTCTTACAAGGCCACGCAAATCCACGTTTGCGTGGCTTTATAAATAGTAAATACCTAAAAGGATTGTTCATCGGGGCTACATCAAAAAAGTGAACTCAACAGAAAATCTTTCTAAATCTGGATCTAAATATGTTTCAGTTCCTGATCCAAAAAATAAACAAGCTAAAACCTCTTAGTGAAACCAGGATGTCAAAAAATAAAACTGACACAAACATAGCAGACCCGACTCAGGGCCCTCGAATCTAACTACTGATTGAAGAATGTTTTTATTTTGGGGGTGTCAAGAATCTATGCCCCTAATCTTTCCATTTATAATGCCACTTATGGATGTCGCCCATCTTCCTCTCAATTATTTCCTCTAAACCTGAGTCCATCTTCCCTCTGTCCCTTCTATTTTAGATTATCTCTCCCTGACACATTCAATCTCTTTCCCATGCCAACCCCTTCTTTTTTCCTCTTATGCAGATAAGCTTGGTGTCACCTGGGATTCCTATCTTTTGTTGTTCTCACATAATCTTCTCTTTCATATTTTGCTTATTTCAACTTTCCATTCTCTATTGTATTTATGCTGTTTTATCTTTTTGAGCAGTGCAATTTAGGCTCCACACTTATACATCACAATTTTACAATTACATATTCATATATATCACTATATTCACAGTGTGCCTTAACTTCATTAACGGCAAAAACAACAGGTGATGGACAGAATGCAGAACATTGTCACACATTCACCCCAGTACAGAGATGTGGGCCTAAATCCATCGTTTTTTTGCACTCCACACCGCCCCAGGTCAGACATGGCCATATGCAAATCAGCCTTGACCCTGTGCCTCATGGGAACAGTCCAGCCCGAACTGCCAAGCCATGTCTTTCCTGGACCGAAATCAAGCATCCTAGGACCGGTTTCTGGCTATCAGCCGTCTTCAGCCAGGATAGCTTGACTCCAGTGGTGTGGAGAGCATGGGACTCACGTCTGAGTATACCCATCCCACTCGGGGGGCCTACGAAATCGGGCCACATTAGGACCAAAGAGTATTGAATACTTTGTCAATACAGAGGCAAACACTCATCAGCTATAGAGTCTCAAGACCCTTGCTCAAAAACAGTTATTTGTGCAAAAGAACTCTGGGTCTAATTGATGATGTGTTTTTTCACATATTCTCTGATATTAGAACTTTGTATCAGATTATCCTCAGGGGACTAGCGATGTGTACTATTTTTAACTGACTAGGAGGCGACGACATATCCTTGTTTTTGCTTCCTTTTTATTGGAGCGGTGCTTCCCTCGTTTCCTGAGCCGTTGCCAGACGGGGTGGAGCCCTCTGCTTCGACTACAATGGTAAGACGAAGTACATTATGCTACATGCAAGCATCACATCTAAGTATCTTCATGTTGATAAATTATAGAACCAATGTGTTGTGATACCAAACGATTGGGTTACAGTTAAAATGTGGATTAATTACACGTTACTATGTCTGTGGTTTTGTGGTTATTTTACTGGTGTTTGTCTGCGTCTTTTTTCTTCCTGGTAGTGACATACAAAACATCTGCGAGTAAAGACTACACCTAGGAACTCAGGTGATCTTTTTTCATGTTGCAGCTTGTTTAATATGTAGTCACTTTTTAATCCTTCACAACACTTTTGCAGTAGCATTATTCAATATCCAGGTCCTGATGAAAGCAATGGGCTCCTTAGTCCCCTTAATTTGCTGAAACATGTTGACCATTTTTACATCTAGGTAGATATTTGTTAAATCTACCTTTGCTGCTCTTTTAATATTGGTGGAGAGAGCATAAAACAGAATAAAATTATCTTCATTCCTGCTCCCTCACCCAATTTTATTTTTCACCAAGCACACTTTCTCACTAGCACTGCAAATCAGTCACCCTCTTTCATATTTTTACTGATGGGTAGTTTGTGACACTCTAAACCATCCTGGTCACTACTAAGTTACAAGAGGTTATAACATCTGACCTTCCATCTTAACCGGTAGTGGACCCATTATATGGTTAACAGGAATCCCAAATGATGAAGGGCGGTTCCGAGTGGTGAATGATGGGTATCCTGTCAGGGATCACAGGTTACCTATCTATGTTTCTTTATAGTTTTTGGATGAGTTGACACAGACTTCTTTAGTTTAATGTACCACACATAGACTTTGTATATAGACCCTTTGACACTTTTGTATTTCATATGTTCAGTTAGGGAACGTGTCTCTGCATGGTCTTTAACCTCCCTTAGGCCCTTCCTCACCTTATTGTTCTTTCGGGGCTGGACTGTTCCCATGAGGCACAGGGTCAAGGCTGATTTGCATATGGCCATATCTGAACTGGGGTGGTGTGGAGTGCAAAAAAACGATGGATTTAGGCCCAGATCGCTGTACTGGGGTGAATGTATGACATTGTTCTGCATTCTGTCCATCAACTGTTGTTTTGCATTTGTCACCCTGAGTGGGATGGGTATGCTCAGATGTGAGTTCCATGCTCTCCACACCACTGGAGTCAAGCTATCCTGGCTGAAGACGGCTGATAGCCAGAAACCGGTCCTAGGATGCTTGATTTCGGTACAGGAAAGACATGGCTTGGCAGTTCGGGCTGGACTGTTCCCATGAGGCACAGGGTCAAGGCTGATTTGCATATGGCCATGTCTGAACTGGGGTGGTGTGGAGTGCAAAAAACGATGGATTTAGGCCCAGATCTCTGTACTGGGGTGAATGTATGACATTGTTCTGCATTCTGTCCATCAACTGTTGTTTTGCATTTGTCACCCCGAGTGGGATGGGTATGCTCAGACGTGAGTCCCATGCTCTCCACACCACTGGAGTCAAGCTATCCTGGGTGAAGACGGCTGATAGCCAGAAACTGGTCCTAGGATGCTTGATTTCGGTCCAGGAAAGACATGGCTTGGCAGTTCGGGCTGGACTGTTCCCATGAGGCACAGGGTCCAGGCTGATTTGCATATGGTCATGTATGAACTGGGGTGGTGTGGAGTGCAAAAAACTATGGATTTAGGCCCAGATCTCTGTACTGGGGTGAATGTATGACATTGTTCTGCATTCTGTCCATCAACTGTTGTTTTGCATTTGTCACCTCGAGTGGGATGGGTATGCTCAGACGTGAGTCCCATGCTCTCCACACCACTGGAGGCAAGCTATCCTGGCTGAAGACGGCTGATAGCCAGAAACCGGTCCTAGGATGCTTGATTTCGGTCCAGGAAAGACATGGCTTGGCAGTTCGGGCTGGACTGTTCCCCTGAGGCACAGGGTCAAGGCTGATTTGCATATGGCCATGTCTGAACTGGGGTGGTGTGGAGTGCAAAAAACGATGGATTTAGGCCCAGATCTCTGTACTGGGGTGAATGTATGACATTGTTCTGCATTCTGTCCATCAACTGTTGTTTTGCATTTGTCACCTCGAGTGGGATGGGTATGCTCAGACGTGAGTCCCATGCTCTCCACACCACTGGAGTCAAGCTATCCTGGCTGAAGACGGCTGATAGCCAGAAACCGGTCCTAGGATGCTTGATTTCGGTCCAGGAAAGACATGGCTTGGCAGTTCGGGCTGGACTGTTCCCCTGAGGCACAGGGTCAAGGCTGATTTGCATATGGCCATGTCTGAACTGGGTTGGTGTGGAGTGCAAAAAACGATGGATTTAGGCCCAGATCTCTGTACTGGGGTGAATGTTTGACATTGTTCTGCATTCTGTCCATCAACTGTTGTTTTGCATTTGTCACCCCGAGTGGGATGGGTATGCTAAGACGTGAGTCCCATGCTCTCCACACCACTGGAGTCAAGCTATCCTGGCTGAAGACGGCTGATAGCCAGAAACTGGTCCTAGGATGCTTGATTTCGGTCCAGGAAAGACATGGCTTGGCAGTTCGGGCTGGACTGTTCCCATGAGGCACAGGGTCTAGGCTGATTTGCATATGGCCATGTATGAACTGGGGTGGTGTGGGGTGCAAAAAACTATGGATTTAGGCCCAGATCTCTGTACTGGAGTGAATGTATGACATTGTTCTGCATTCTGTCCATCAACTGTTGTTTAGCATTTGTCACCTCGAGGGGGATGGGTATGCTCAGACGTGAGTCCCATGCTCTCCACACCACTGGAGGCAAGCTATCCTGGCTGAAGACGGCTGATAGCCAGAAACCGGTCCTAGGATGCTTGATTTCGGTCCAGGAAAGACATGGCTTGGCAGTTCGGGCTGGACTGTTCCCCTGAGGCACAGGGTCAAAGCTGATTTGCATATGGCCATGTCTGAACTGGGGTGGTGTGGAGTGCAAAAAACGATGGATTTAGGCCCAGATCTCTGTACTGGGTGAATGTATGACATTGTTCTGCATTCTGTCCATCAACTGTTGTTTTGCATTAACTTCATTAACCTGCATAAAGCTTTTAAATGTATTAATGAAATTTAATTATTGTAGGGATTAGAGATTTATACATGTGTACACTAATGTTCAGTTGAAACATGTAATCATGTACTTTTACTCACATTTACACTTATTATTCAAGTTACTTATGTGTATATACAATCATGTATTCAAGTTAATTGCTTAGCTAACTTAGATTAATTACAGGCCTCAATTGAAATGCTTTTAGCCTTGTCAGCATTTGTTTCTTTCTTTTCGCAGGTGTATTATCGTTAATTAGAGAAAGGCTTATTGTTTGTATTAGACTGCCAATTGTGAGACCTAGAGGGACGAGCATGGCAGTGAACATGGAGAATTAATGGTCGAAAGAGGCCTTTTGTTTATCATGTACAAGGACAGAGAAATGTTCGAGGTTGCGAATTACAGTGCAATTTTCAATGCAATGCGAAACTAAAGGGATGTTGAAGATGTTCTCTCGAGTAATAATTTGGTTGGTTTCTGGTTGTTTGAAAGGAAATAAGAATGTGTCTGAATCTACTATTATTTTAATTACTGTTTTCACAGTTTGAAGGCAGATTCCCTTTAGACATAGAGAGGTACAGAACTCTCTCCTTGCCTTATTCTAAGTCAGTGTGAAGCTTTAGGCTAAACATGTATTTCATTTTTCCAGCAGTTTACATTATGCTGACACTTTATTTGCTCCCTAAATAGAGACCCTTAGTAGATGATACTAGAATGATCTATGTTTAGAAGAGAGAAGGGAAGTTTCATTTTGAGCACCTGTTTGCTTTGTTTCTTTATTGTTGTGTCTGTCACTATTCTGTATCTCATTTTATTCCGGCTCAACCTACTGAGATACTTAAGCTTATCTGCCATATTGTTGTATCCTTTGTACTTATTATTGGTTTGATTGCATACTAGACTTATTGGTAATCCAAAATAAAATCCCTGTAACCATATTTGGTGATTCCTGGTCCTTATTGTGCAGCCACATTGACTTCACAAGCTAGAAATGTACTGTTGGTGCCGTCTCCCTTACAGTGCTTCAAGTCAACCAACAAAGGTCCATATGAGCAACAGGGAAACATCTTTGACAACTTCACCAAGAGATTGTGTTGTAAGTACCAGCGTTCTGTGCCTTGAATAACACTAAATCCAGGTTAAACTTTCTTATTATTTTCCATGTCGCAACCTTCAACTTTTGTTCTCGGGCAATCCTGTGCATTTTTATTCTTTTCAGAACTGCATTGGCACATAGGGTGTAAGGGCCAAACACAGTAGAACAGAGGGCATGTGGCATTCCGTGAACTGCAAGGGATAGCCTCAATTGCTAACTTTAATAGTAGTGGCACAACTTCTTCAAGCTTAATTCATAAATTAATCTCTGTTTCCGTCATGCAGGCCTGAGTGATATTTAGATTGAAACAAAGTGAAGTCCTCTTACTCATCTTCTATCCCATAAATTGACCTTACAGTCTTGGCAAGAGTGAATATATCCACAAGCCATACATCAATGTGTACATCTGACTTTGTTTCACAGTTCATAAGAACAATTTTTGGAACTGGTATACTTCAAATGATCATGCCACCGTTACGTGAGTCTGATTCTGAAAGGTTGTTAATTAAGAGTACTTTTTTTAACTTAATTTTGAATTTATTACTATTATTTTATGTTAAACAGGCATTTACGAAGATCCTCTCAAAAAAAATCCCTACAGTTTCCCATGTTTTACTTCCCACTAGCATGGGTGTTAAATTGGCTGGGGAATGTCTTTATGGTCAATTGTTGCTCTGTTACGTGAGGCAATGTTAAATATTTTTTATCGAGTGTATATGTTTGAAGGTGTAGATATATTTTATGTGCACTTGCTAGGCACTTACATTATGCCTTGGTTAAAATAAATGATACACTGTTAGTTCTTGATCAACTTAACCAATTTTATCAGAATATAGCAGTCTCCTTTTTCTGCCATGTTATATAGTGCAAATCTGGCCCTAGGGCATTAAAGCACTTTACAAGGAAATCAGATGATGTTACACTTTTTTTGGTATAGGGAGAGTAAGTGGTTTGTCCAGAATCACAGGATGTTGTGCCTTGGCTGTGATTCAAACCTGGTTCAACAGCTCATAAAGTTGCCATCTCAAACCTCTAGACCGCCTCTCTTAGGAATGTAAAAGACAGGATCAATCATGCTAGAACAAGACATTGATTTTTGAAAGTACAACACTAAAATATACAAAAAGTGATGGATGGAACGCTGGAATGAATCTCAGCCACTAGTAATTACTTGGGCCGCATCCCAGTCCATTGTTATTTTGCACATCATGCCACCTCAGTTTGAACCCAGCTATATGCAAATCAGTCGTGCCCCTGCTCCAGTAGAAAACAGTCCAGCCCAAACTACCAAGCCAGGTCCTCCCTTAACAAGAACAAAAGTAACCCAGGACCGGTTTCACCCTTGTTATCGGCTCATCAGCAGGGTACGGCTTGGTTCCAGTGACACAGTGTGCACACTGTCTCATGTTCATTAGATTTTAAATAAGAACTGTAAAAATGAAGAAGCAGCATAAGTTATCAGTTCAAATTAAAGATATACAGGGGAATTCTGTTAAGGCCCTAATACAAAAGGTTCCTGAAATATCCATATCAATATAACAACAGAGAAAAACAACAAAGAAATAATGAGGTTTTTGTGGCAGTATACATCCTTCAAGTAGGACTTGTGTGAATTGAAGGAAAGCCTCCACTTTGCTAGTATATCCAGGGTCAGACAGGCCTATATGGCAATCCATCAGTGCCCGATGGGCTGGGATAACAAGTCAGTGTGTGGGCTATTGTTTTGGCAGTTTTTTGCCCTATTTTATAGTCTGCTGGGTCGCTGTTTACTGCTGATTTCCCTGATATTAAAACTAACATTGCTTGCAGCAAGCTAAAATCCTTGTAGTAATCCATACTTTGCAAACCACTTTTACAGTGTGTCTTTACAAGTTCAAAACTGCCCCAATTTGTATACATGCACCACCCTTTTCACTAATGGGGGTACCTTTAATTTGGTGCCCGGGTCTATTTTCTGTCGCAGTCCGACCCTTAGAACATTGTGTGTCAAAGAGCTCCATCAGCCATTTTAGCACATCGTTGAGATACATGTAAATACAGTACTAGAGGAGGGCAAGCTAACAAATTAACAGTAAAAGCCGAGCCTGTTTACGAGCCTAGCCCTAAAATATTAGGAACGTAATGCATGCAACAAAACTTATGTCAAAATATGATGAACTTGCTTCAAAAGTGTATTCTTTAGCATGTCGATTTGTTTCAGTACTTCAGGTTATATCATTGCATTGAGACATTTTTAGTAAATATTATAGTATTTAAACATAAACTTAAAAGCATTATTGCTCTCTGCCCTCCTGACGATGCCATTAGTGAAGTAAGAGGCAAGTCAGCTGTCATGTATGTTATGTTATGTTACTATGTTTTTATAAAGCGCCTTATCACCCAGAGGTATCTAAGCGCTGGACCCTATGTATGTGATGTAGATTGTTACTACAAGCAGAGGAAAATTATAATAAAACTAAAAATAAGAGGTTTTTAAATAGCTCACATCCTGAACACACATATGTGAAGGGGCACTCTCAAATGTGATAACTGAGACATTCAATATTTGCATAGGATCACACAATTTCGTCAAGCGGGAAAGGAGGGGTTTCTTGTTTTACTTTGTGCAATTCGGCCACTAGATGGGTATCTGTTTCTCTCTTGTTCGTTTTACATCAAACGTTTGTCTTAAAATTCTTGGTGCATGATGTGACACCCTAAGTGGCAGGCAGAAGCCACATTAATGCTCGGCTCGTTTTGGACTCTAGATCAAGAGGCCCTCGTGCTTAGCCAGAGCCAGGCTTCTGGCTCGAGCCCGGCTCGAGCTTTCAGTGGCTCGCCCACCTCTACATAGTACAGAAATTGTAACTTGGAGTCTGAGAGAAAAAAATTAAATAGGGAGATGAAAATAAGAATTTCACGTGTTCCAAGGCAAATACCACAAAGAAGCAACCAGAAATAACTTTACCACAAATGACAAATTAATGATTGATAAGCTGTGGCCAGCTGAGGTCCCACCATCAAGAACAAACTATCATATCCAAGAATAACCCTTCCCCCACTGTCATCCTGGTTGGAGCTAAAACCCCTCCTGGCACTGTTCCTACTGTAATGAAACTTGCCTTAGTGCAGCTCTCTCTTCCCATCTCAGTGCCCTGCTCTAGCCCCCTGTTCTATGTGTACATTTGTCTGTCAACACTTACCCCACAACTGTTTGTAAACAGCCGCCTTTTCTTGTATGAATTCTGAAATGTGGCCTTTGAACTTTTCAATCTTTCCATTCCTTGCCTCCCTTGCTTCTCCCGCCCCTGTGCAGCTAGTGTTGAAAGTGGGGTCTCTGAGCCTTGCATTTGCAGCAGACTGCAAGTGATGCCTAGTTTGCCCCCTCAGGAGTGCCATCATGAGGGGAGTACAGCTGCAGAAAAGAGCTCCAAGAAAGCACAGAACAGGCAGTCAGGGAACAGGGCAGTGTCATTTTAAGGATGTTGGTGGGGGCAGGTTTGTGGACCCCAGCAGAGAATATATTGTAATTCTATTAACCATTTCCTGCTAATTCAAGTCTGCATGATGCCAGACAATGTTAACTTATATCTTCAACAGGGTCATATAAAACAGTTGAAGTATGCCCTACCTGGAGCCCACCAAAATCCTTTAGATTATATGGGGTAGAGAAATAGAGGTCGACATAGGCAGAGAGGGAAAAAGATTTAGATAAAGAAATCGAAAAGAGTTAAAATAAAGAAAATTTTCACTTTCCCAGGGAACGCTTTGGAAGGCGGAGACCCTGGGAAATTCTACACTCTTCCCATGGCTTAAAACGTCCCTGGAGCAGGGAAGGTGATGGACAGGCATGAGCAGCAGATCAGATTCTAAGAATGTGCCATGAGGTGTTTCCCTAGCACATCTATAGGATCAGAAGACACATCATTCGACATAAATGGTTACAACAATTTAGTTGAACTGCTTTTCAGTTTTTTGTTTGCCGCTAAAATGTACAGATATTAATCATTTTTGGGAAGTGTTGTAAATATACTTTTTTGGAATTGCTCTACAGTTTGCAAATTTAGTTTTTTGCAATTTTAAATAGCACGAACGGGCCCCAGTGGCATTAGAGCACCTTACATGAGCACCAGATTACATAAAATCATATTTTTTTAGAGCAGAGGGAAATTTAGTGATTTTGTAAACAAAAACACAGAAGTTTGCGCTGATGGCAGGACTCAAACCTGGTTTCCCAGTTCCAAAGTCGGCAGCTCTGACAGTCAGACTACACCTCCTTCCCAATCTGAGTGTTGAAAGTAAGGGCAGGTGAAAAATAGCAGAGTACTCCTTTCTAGCTATCGTTCTGTGAATTTGCTTTCAACTGGTACATTGAATTATGTCTCAACAGAACTTCTTCCTGCGGACTCTATTACAGAGAAGTCATTTCGTTACAGGATATTTGGGGAAAGATATAGTTTAGCAGTAAAGTTACACACCAGTGGCGAAAGGTGCCACAAAGTTTTACTTGCCAGAGAGGACCCAGTCATATGCAAATCAGTATTGGTTCTACCAATAGGAGCAGTCCAAACTGAACTTCCAGCCTGAGGTGACATGGTGGGTGAAAAGGAGACAACAAAGAATCTATGGACTGGTTTGTGTAACCAGTTTCTGAGTAATTCAAGCATTCTGCTCATCAATTTTTGGCTTTCCTTAGTCCATGCCCTAATGTGAAGAGGCATAATCAGTGCTTTAAATGGGAAAAAATAAGTGCAGTTACTCATTAAATTGAGCTAGGGGCGTGGCTAGTGGGCGGGGTTAGAGGCGGGCGAGACATGATACAAAAACACTTCTATTGAGTATTCATTTTGCCCTTTCATTTCCTGGATAGTGGTCTCAAACTTTTCATATGTGCAGATTAATAACAGCTAAAATCCTGAATGTGCCAAGCCATCAACAGTACTTTTAGCACTTTCAGGCTTATAATCAATGTGCTCTAGGGCGAGAGAGGCTCTGGCACTTACATTGGTTGCGGGACAGAGCAAAACATGAGAAATGTATCAATCTAAACAAAATGTGTTCATTCATTACACAAAATGAAGGCCAAACGCCAAATATTCATGTTTACTTGTTTTGTAATATTTACAGCTTCTTAAAAAAATAATTCTAATGTTCCTACTTGCGTGCATCCGGCGCAATCCTTATATATACAAGAGTGCACACACACAAAAAAGCATTCCTCGCATTTCTTTTCAAATACGTCCCGATTCTGTTCCTCTCAAACACACACTATCTGTCTTCACATTTCAAACCCAGCGATCCCTCCCATACTCACTCCTCTCCCGTTTGTAGCTAATTCTGTCCCCTATTGTATCTAGGGTGACCAACTGGCATGTGTGCAAATTCAGGACGATGAGGGTAAAAATTCAGGACAAAGGGTCAAAATTCAGGACAAAAATTCAGGACAGGAGGTCAAAATTCAGGACAAAACTTCGGTAAAAAAGGTACGTTTTACAGACACATCAAAGGAGGTTGCGTAATAGTATATAAGTAATCCCATCTATATCCAAACATATTCATCCATTTGCAAATCTATCCATCATGTATCCTTCCATCCAATATTTCACTCATCCATCCCTCCATCCACACTTTCACTCATCCATCTATCCACTCTTTCACCCTATCCATCCGTACATTCATCCATCCACTCTTCTACCCAATCATCCACTCATCCATCCAGCCATTTATACACTCATCCATCCAGCCATTTACCCTTTCAACCCATCCAGCCATCCTTTCACTTACTCATCCATCCACCACTTATCCTTCCACCCATTCACCTTTTCAGTCATCCATCCATCCTCCCTTTCTCTTTCCATTGACCCTTTCGCTTAGCCATCCTCCCTTCCATCCATCCACCCATCCTTCTACTCATCCACTCATGAATCCATCCATTGACCCTATCACTCATCCATCATTTCACTCATCCATCCACACGCCCATCATCCACCCTTTCACTCATCTAGCCATCCTGTCACTCATCCATCCACCCTTTTACCCATCCATCTACCCTTCCTCCCATACATCTATCTATTTACCTTTTCTCTCGTCCATCCACCCATTCACTCACCGATCATCCACCCTTTCACTCATCAATCCATCCTTTCGCTCATTATCCATCTATTCACCCTTTCATTCATCCATTCACCCTTTCAATAATCCATCCAGCCATCAACCCATCCCTTCACTTACTCACTCGCCCAACTTTTCAAATTAATTATGAGCCCAGCCTTTGGCTGCAGAGTTGCAGACAGAAGAGGCCCATCAAGAATTTCACCCTTGCTTTAGTTCATCAAGCAAGGAGTGTTTTCACTCTGCCCTTGCACATAGGCAATCTGAAAAAGTAGAAGGCATGAGTCATGCATGATGCACAGTGCCATGCCATGAGGTGACTGTGACATGGTGTTGTTTCCAGGGCTTTAAGCAGGATGAAAAATGGGGGGGGGGGCTCTCAAAAGAGGGTGTTTGATGTAATTAAGAGTGTGGCTTAAAAAGACCTAAGCTAAAAACCTCTGTTTAGCATAGTGTACCGCCCAAATGGTATTTTGCCTCTTCTATCATTGTATCCAGATATATAACACAAGTAACGTTACACCTACAAGAAGCCAGAACTATTGGCTTTGTCAAGTTAGTTGCATAAAATATAAATGCAGCAACCATGGCTTCGTTGAATATAATATTGAAACTGCACGTTTCTAAAATGATGATGAAAGAACTCTAGCCCCTTCTTTTCAACTTGTTTCACCAGCCTTTTTTTATGAATTGGATTCTGTAGCAGCATTGGCCTCTTTGCATATTCCTTCCTTCTGCCATAGCCAGTGGCAGGAGGAGGCCACCACATGCAGTAAGTAACACTCCAAACTGGCCCATTGTCATTCTGTGTGTGGCAATCATCAGCCACATACAGAATGACAATGGGCGGGTGGGGGCTGCTTGTGCTCCCAGGAGGAGTGTGAGGCGGCCCCTCAGGGGGCTGAGGCTACATGCAGGGAACACTGCTGTTCTCTGCAATACCCAAAATTACGGACAAAAGGCGTCCGTAAAAAGGATCCTCACGGACAACGGACGTGAGGTCCAAATTACGAACTGTCCGTGAAATTTACGGACGGTTGGTCACCCTAGTCTTGTATCCTAACCATCACTCCTTCTATTTCTTTTTTTTTGTGTTCAAAATATTTTACTCCTATTTCTAATTTGCCCTCTCCGCGCCTCTCTACCTCATTCCATAACCGTCTGGAACTCTTACATATCTCTGGCTGCGCTTACCCTTTCTGCCTCTTTACCTTTTCCTACTTTAAGCTCTCTGCTCCTTTCCCCCTCACTCTTCAACTTCACTCAGCCCCATGTTCCTTCCTCTACCCTCGGCAGAAAGCCCCAGGGCCGGAGAGCTTACAGTGTCAGACAGTGAATACTGCAGGGTGCCCAGCGCGTGCAAAGTCTAGCAGGGTAGAGGTCAGGGAGAAGAACAATACTGGCCTCTCATGGGGAAGTCATTTGACCTCCCACCTCACCTGGGCGCCAGGGAGCCCACCACCTCATCGCCTCCCATCATGGACTCAATGCCCCAGCAGGTGGGCGGGGTGAGTTGGATTTGCAGGGGAAACTGAGAGGAGAAAGACAATCAGACCCCACTGGGAGGCCAATTGGTGAAAATGGCCTTTTGTACCCCTGTTCTTCCAAGGCACTAACAAGACGACCCAGCAGCAGGCCTCCAATTGGCCATTCAGGCCCCACCAGGCATCCTGCCAGTTGTCACAACTGAATAATAAAGGCAACCAACATGCTGCCAAAAACCGTCACTCAGCTGACCCTCGGCACCAGTCAGTGCCCACATTATCAGTCAGAACCTGAGTACCGGTACTCTCCTTGACAGTGGAGAAGTGCCTCTACTCAGCTTGGTAAAAATAAAAAGTGCCGGTACTCAGTGCCGGCCCCTTTAAAGCACTGGGCATAATGCAGCCACCTGCAGCTCTTTGGCACAGGGGGACCCCCTACCCTCCAAACAAGGAAGTGGTGTAGCAGGGAGGGGGGGGGGCGGTCCAGCCCGGGCGGCATGAGTTTTGGTGGCGGCGGCACTTTTACCAGCCGGCAACGACTCGCTCTTCACTCTTACCAGCTGGGGTCATGGGCAGCAAATGCAGGGACCACCACGGACGGCAAAAGGTCTAGCTACGCCACTGAATCAAGGAGGCCCCCATTCAATCTAAAGCCTGAAAATGTTTGCGTTATCAAGTCTCAGGTACCCCTCAAAAGATTGTGGAAAGCAGACCCATCATCTTGCCTAATGGAACTGCGGGTCTCGTGATCTCTGGGCCACGGGAAACAAGATGCACCCTACTAATATGTTTGTGACAATCAACACAAAATAGTTATTAATACATTAATTAACTGGCAAGAAACAAATCAGACATTACATTTAATGAAAGCAAGCAAGGAATATCAAACAGACGCCCAGTACTTAACTTGCAATAAATAAATAAATAAATAGATAAATAAATAAGAGCTTTGGGTGTCCTAATAAGCAAACTTTCTAGTTCTTAATTTTACCAAATGCGTTTAGCTTCCACCACACTTCCTGTCTCTTTATATCACAATTGCATGTTCGTTTTCATTCCTACTTTCTTCTTTGCACTGTTTCATTTCTATTCCTCCTTCTTCCCTTCTCTTCCTGCTCTCTTTTGCCTGGTCTCCAAAAATGTGTGAGGGTGTCCACCTCCTACAGTCACCAGCACATTAGACACTGTTTATGCCTCCACACGGGATTGGACACCTGCTACTCCACAATCCTGAACTTGCATTTAAAACTGTACAGCTGCAAGGCCAGCACTATTGTAAAGTGCAAATAAATACATTCCCTATAAACGTCAGGTTCAAGAGAAAGAAAAAACTAAACTTTTGAAGCGAACCCCAGGATTTTTTTTCATGTTTGTTGCAAAGGAGAAAAGCCCTTTGTTTTTCTCCTGCGTTGGTATTTTTAACTCTTAGTCAGGAGTAGTAAGCGCTATATAAATACAATTTAAATGCAATGAAGGCAACTCCTACGCCCACGTCTGTTGCCACAGCCTGAGTCATTTTCGACTGGCCCTCTTCGCTGCTGCGAGAGATGCCTATATTTGGAGTGTGGCCTGCTCTGCGGACCAGGAAGCGAAGGAAAACACGGCCAGCGACAGAAAGCAGTTTGTCGCCCAGGCAACCAAACATAAACAGCAGAGTCACCCCACGTTTGCAGCATGCTCGCTGCAAAACTCGCACTTTAGAAGGCGCTTTTTTTTTTTTTTAGTAATCTTTTGAATTTGATCGGTAGACCACAGTTCCTTTTTCGATAAAGCAGCTGTGAAATCTTTTATCCGGGCTACCGTAGTTAAGCCTTTGCAAGGGTTCTTTTGAGGCTCGTGAATGACGTTCATATGTGACTAATTTGTCATTGTGAAGCTGTTGTCAGTCTCAGTGATAAATTTCCGTCGCTAAGGCGGTGCAGGGGGTAATTCAGGAAACAGGAAACCGAGTGGCCAGGCCAGTGGGGTGGGGCAGGCACCAGGACGCATGGGAGCATGGCTGACACTTCAAACCTCATTTAAAGTGGGGGCATTTTAAGGATTTACAGAGAGAGATAGGAAATACTGATTTCAGGGCCCCCTTTCAGAAAACCTTGGAAATTATTACAAGTTTTCAGCTATTTCAAGTCAGTGATACCTAACAATAATGATTTGTAACTTTATTTATAATATGTGTGTAATCTCGGTTAAATAAATCAATCAAATAAAGCCGTATTTGTAAAGCACGAACTACTCACCCTTACGTGTCTCAAGGAACTGGGGGCCGTCATGGAAATTTAGTGAGCTATTGCCCAGAGTCACATGGTGCTGAGCTGAGCTGCCGCCAGAACCGAGGTTCAAAACCGTGAACGCTCTGCTCTGAAGTCAGCTGCCCTGGCCTCTGCACCACACCTCTCTCTCTAAAGCCTGTTTCACAGCTGGCTTTCTCACTCTAACAGTGAAAGTGGAAGCACTCCTCTGTATGTTACGTTATGTTACATGTATTTGTAAAGCGCACTTTCATCGGCGAGGCTATCCTGGCGCTGAGTAGGTGTGTGCCTAGTCATACCTGTGATAGGTTGGTTAATTGAAAAGCCAAGTCTTCAGCTTCTTGTGGAATTCAAGAAGAGAAGAGGAAGCTCTGAGGTGGAGAGGGAAGTCGTGCCATGCTTTAGGAGCAATGTAAGGAAACTCCTCTCCTGAACTGGTTCTGTGTACGCGTGGGGTTTTGGTAAATAGGAGTCCTGCAGAATGGCTGTGCCTGGGTGGTTGGTGGAAGGAGATGTGACTGTTCAGGCAGGTGGGGCTTTAGTTGTGGAGTGCCTGGAACGTGTGAGCGAGGAGTTTGAATTGAACATGTTTGTGTATTGGAAGTCAGTGTCGGTCCCTGAGGTGTGGTGTAATGTGAGTTCTGTGTGGGAGAATGAGACTGGTTGCTGAGTTCTCAATTGTCTATAGTCTTATAGTGAGTTGCTTGGTGATTCCGGCATACAGAGTGTTCCCATAGCCCAACTTGCTGGTGACTAGGGCGTTAATGACAGTTTTTCTTGTGATGCTTAGGATGCTTAGGAGCCATTTGAAGATCTTCCTCAGCATCTTGATAGTGTGGAAGCAGAGTGCAGTGACTGTGTAGACTTGTGCATTCATGTCCAGTTTTCTGTTGATGATTATTCCAAGGTTCCTGGCTTGGGTTCTGGATGTGAGTGTGGTTTCGAGTTCGGCCAGCCATGAGTTTGAGTTTCATGGTTAAGTGTTCTTGCCGAAGATCACTGCTTCTATCTTGTCTTTGTTGAGCTTGAGATAGTTGGCTTTCATCCAGTTAGCGACTTTGGTCATTCATGTGGTGAACTTGTTTTCTCCTTAATTCTCTTCCTCTGTCTTGACCCTCCTATTTCTATGTGTGCACTTTTCTAGCTAGACAGTCAACACCAACTTGGCTAAAAAGGGAAAGATTAAGAGGGAAAGCTGAGGTAGCACGAAAGAAAGATACAGAGAGGTGGAAAGAGAAGAGGTAGGTAGAGCAAGAGAGGCAAGCAAGGAAAAGGGCATGGTTAAACAGTGAGATAGAGACAGGGAGAAAAATATAGAGAGAGAAATAGAGAGAGAGAGAGAGAGAGAAAGAAGGAGAAGGAGAAGGAAATGGCGATAGAGAGTGAAGGGAGGAGTGTATCGATTGGGTGAGG
This sequence comes from Lissotriton helveticus, assembly GCF_964261635.1. NCBI lineage: Eukaryota > Metazoa > Chordata > Amphibia > Caudata > Salamandridae > Lissotriton > Lissotriton helveticus. The sequence goes on along the minus strand of NC_136071.1, from coordinate 1,009,236,628 downwards.
TAGAGAGATATGTCAATCAATCAATCAAAGAATTCTTATAAAGCATGACTTCTCGCCCTGAGGAGACTACAGGTGCTAGGTCCTGATGTCCTTGGTCAAAGAGCCATCTCTTGAGCTTCTTCTTGATTTCTTCAAGTGAAGGACAGGTGTGTAGGTGAAGGGAGTGGTCGTTCCAGGACTTGGCGGCGAGGTAGGAAAAGGAACGACCTCCACAATGATTCCAGTGGATGCGAGGGAGTGGGCCAGGATGAGGGAGGTGGAGCGGAGTTTCCTGGTGGGCTGATGAAACGTCAGGCGGTGGCTAATGTAGGTGGGTCCGGAGTCATGGAGGGCCTTAAGGCGTTATTCAGGAGCTTGAAGAGGCATCTTTTCTGTACGGGGAGCCAGTGGAGGGCTCTGAGGTTGGGCGCGGTGCTGTTTCTCCTAGGGAGGTCGAGGAGGGGTCTTGCTGCGCTGTTCTGGATGGTCTGGAGGAGGTTGAGTAGCTGTTTGGTGGTTCTGGTTTAGAGTGCGTTGACGTAGTCGAGGCAGCTGGAGATAAGGGCTTGTGTGACTGTTTTCCTGGTGGAGATGGGGATCCAGCGGAAGATCTTGTGGAGCAGGTAGAGGGTGTGGAAGCAGGAGGAGACAGCGTTGACTTCATTCATCATGGTTAGCTGGCTGTCCAGGATGATTCTGAGGTTGTGTGCATGATTGGAAGGAGCAGCAGCTGGGCCGAGTGCGGTTGGCCCCCAGTAGTCGTCCCAGGGGGAGGGGTTGTGTCTGAAGATGGGTACCTCCATTTTCTCTGAGTTGAGCCTCAGGCAGTTGGCCTTCATCCAGTTGACAACGTCGGACAAGGTGCTCTCGAAGTTGTCTCTGGTGTTGTTGGTGTCTTCTGTGAGGAAAAGGATGAGCTGCATGTCGTCGGTGTATGGGATGATGTTGAGTCTGTGAGTGCGGGCGATGTCTGCCTGAGGCATCGTGTAGGAATTGATAACGCGGGATTTCTGGTCTATTGTTATCTTACCAGATCCCAGCTCAGGTCGACTGAATCGTTGGTACCTGTCATTGAGTAAAAGGCAATCCACTACTAGGTTAATCAAGAAAGAACTTACACCACTCTAAAGAACCACTTACCACTGGAAAAGGTTAAAAAGTGTAATTTAAAGCCAAAAGTATCTGGAGATACAAACATCTCAGAATAAGGTTCAAAAGATATACAGGTATCAATATAAAAAGGAACTCTCTGAATGCTCTCAATCGACAAAAGGAAATTATCAAAAATATCTCAAATACCATTAGAGTTGCAAGAATCGCTGTGAGTTGCAACTTGAGAGTCATTTACAGAAAAGAAAAATACAGGTTAGTCTGTCCCTACACTAGACTAAGTGACATCCCTACTTACCAAGATCTTTACCTAAAAAGGTGTCAGCAGTGGTGACTTCCAAAGAAGATCACACACTTCCCTTAGTCTTTGTCTCAAAGTCGAAGTCTTTCAGTTCTCTATCTGCCTACCCATCCGCTCTCTTAGGCTCCTCAAATCATCTGCTCTAACTCCACCCCGGGGTGCTATCCCTAATACAAAATCACATTTCCAATAGGAACGCCCCTTAAGACGCCTCTCACGTGGTGCAGTTTCGAGCGGCAAATTCCGTGCTGGTGCTCCTCGGGACTCTTCATTAAAGTTGACCTTGCTTCCCAGGCTTCTCTTCGACCAGGCGGTACCCCCTAAAATTCCTGAAGACTCCTACAGGCCTGTGCCTGGCGCCTCTGAACAAGGGCCTATTCATTATTTCGGATTTAAGTTCCCCTTGCACCTGCAAACAGACACTCTCTCGGTAGGCCCCAAATTCCAACATCTACCATCTCTAGAAGTCATAAAACATCTTGGACAGACCTATCGTTCGTGCTATGTGCGACCTCTCCTTAACGAGCTCATGCAGATCAAAGAAGCGACTTTATCTATTCAGGCCTACTAGAATTACATGAAACGGGCCTCTGCAATATGCACATTAAATTTCTTTGTTTAAACAGTATTTTAACTAACACACATTACTAAAATATAACACATCTATTTAAAACATACTTCAATTCCATGGTTAATAATACTTTGCAGTAAAATGACATTAGAATCCAAGTCACTAAAAGTGTAGCAGCATCTTTCGTTTCTTGTGAAATGCCATGTGGCCTACACATTTTCATGGTTTGCAGAATTACATTTCGTTTCACTTAGTCATCTAACGTGTGACTCCAACATCATTTTAACATTTCTACAACCTCTACATTAGTTTTTCACACTTATATATGCATCTATTCTAATTAAACACTCATATATTTTCTCTATATAAGTTGACACTCTTGTATATTCCACACTAAACTAATACTACGTGCTTATAAATATGGTGCACTTCTACATTTTCAGATTTGTGCTCTCTCAATCCCCCCTTTGATGACTTACAGTAGTCATCATCATCACAACACCCTCTCTAAGGTACAAAGTATCAAACTGAAGTCGTTGCAATCTTCCCTCGTTTCATCTCCTCTAGAGCCCTCAGACTCCGGTACTGATTCTCCTGCATCGCAGCTAATCTCCTCCCCTGCTCTCGCATAGATCTTTGCAACCTGTTTGCTCTATACCATTTGTACAGTTTCACCAATCCCCACAAAGAGATTATACAAATCACTATTATGATGATAGGTTTCAATATGTACCAAATGATATTCTTTCCCAGGTTGGCAAACCAACCTCCAACTTTACCCATTCCTTGACCTACCTTTTCCCACACTGTTACCTAAGTCAAATCTTCTATCTCATTATGTATTTCAGTAATGTTTCGAATGTACTTTTCAAGCGGTTTTGAATTGTCTGGAATGTAAGTGCAACATTCCTGGACCTTCAAAGCCTTACAGACTCCGCCCTCTTTGGCCAACAGAACGTCTAGAGCAAGTCGGTTCTGAAGAACCATTGCCCTTATCGATTGCATCTCTCCCTCCACCAGCATTAAAGATCTAGCAGTACTGGCGGACAACCTATCTACAACTGTTGCCAATCTTCTTATCTTAACATCATTTAGTGCTATCCCTAAAATAGGAAACATAGCACCAAACACATCTCCAATTACCTCCTCAGCGCTTACATCCCTTCTTCCTCTAGCTGATGTTTCTCTCTTTTTGGTTTCTAAGTCCTCAGCATGGTATATTTTGGGGAAGACAATTGCCAAATAACATGATCCATACCAATTATCTGGTAGTTTCACGTATGCATTTCTTCCACAGACAAAATACACATTCGGGATCACCTGCCTTTCCTTCAGGAAATCCTTAGAATAGTACTCTAATTGGAAAGCATGTTCACAATGAACTTCTCCTACAAACACATTCTCATAATATGTTTGACTTCTGTGTATACATAGCTCTCCCCGTTTCTCCCGGTCTAAAGCTATTGGACCACTGCTACCCTTTCTTTGGTGTTCTCTTTCTTCCCGGGTCCAATCTGTTTTCCATTGTCCTGAAGCTTTTAGGATCTTTTGTCTCCTATATCGATCATCCACCTGCCCTATAAACTTTTTCTCAATTTCTGACACTTTACAAGTCAAATTATTTCTTCGGGCATGTGAAGTATCTAATGTTTTCCATGGAATGAAAAATTTCTGTAACCTGTCCTCACTCTTATAATAATCCCACTTGTTTAGATGTTTATAATTCGGCACCTCTGGCAGTACCGAATCAAAGTTCGAAAAATAATACTCAAACCCCTCTCGTTCATAAAATATGCTCAGCAACAAACTACATGAGATTCCATAGGTCAATGGAAGATGATGGTATCTGATGCCTTCATCTACAGAAGCTGGCAACTGCATACAGACGTAGCAGTTCTTCGCCTCCATGACATCAATATATTCATAAAGCAATTTGGCATAAGCATTCGTTTTAAAATTCCCCTGTGACTCATCTGCATGTAATCTTTTTATTTCAGCATCTAATAAAGTTTTCTCTTTCACTGTATTTTCCCCCTGTTTACCAATCATAGGAGGCTTCTGTGTTGGTACACTTTTTGCTTCTTTTTCTATTTTCACATCATTTTCATGTCCCACTATATATGATACAGTAACTACTAAAACTATAAGAGAAATCACTACCCCTAAAAGTGTGCCTATTATGCATTTTGCCCTGCGGTTCGGGTTGCCAGCCTCCATGGTCTCAAAACAGTGTAGTTCTGGTTTTCTTTCACGGCACAAGTCTCTTTGCTTTGCTTCTCCAATCTTTCGAACCACACCTCCTGGAAACTGAAAAATCCCCTCCGCAGAAACAGTCTCTGAGTTCTGTAGCAATAGGCAACCCTAGCCCTTCTCCATCCACTAAAAGGGAAGTCCCTAATTCTTTCTTCGTCCACTCGGCGCTAGGTTGTCTTTTCAATCAATATTTACAAAGTTCTTTACAAAGTCTTTAATAGTCCGAAACTATGCGTGTTCCCAGAGCTTCCACCACTAGCTCAAATATTTCCATACGAAGAAGGACTCCCTCCAGTATTGGACACCTTGAACAGCAACACGGAAATTCAACAGTCTCAAAGATCAATTTTCTTATTCCGCTCAGGAGAGGAGGATAGACGATGTTGAGTGTCAGCAGTCTTTCGACCTCCAATCCTGGTAACAGGAACCTTACTTCCACTGTGATGATCGGGTCAGTTCTGGTCAGGGCCACTTCCCTCACCCTCCCAGTTCTGCGTCCCGCTGAGGACATCTGTAGAGAGGTAGGTCCACTCAGGAGTAGCGTATCTTCTGCAAGGCACTCGCACCCTCCTTGATCTTCTCGGACCTTCCTGCTCTTGTCCTGGTGCACTTTCTTCTGGATCTGAGTCTTCGGATATAGGAGCAAGAGTTTCCTCTCGAGCTGGCTTCAAGCTTGGCCTCCTTTTTCTTTCAGGCCAGGTAGCCGCTCCACGCCTTGTTCTCCTATTTCTTGTCCGTTCACTCAGTTCTTGATCACTCTGAACTTGCTCTGTCTCTGAGTTGGTTTCACAACAGCTTTCTCCTTCAGTGGCAATTTCAGTTTCACTGCCGTCCTGTTTTCCTTCCTCTTCTGGATCTGTGACACTCCCAACTTCTTCAGACACCCCCACAGCTTGACTGATCCCCTCTTGTGCTTCTTCCTCCACCACTGGATTTTCGTCTGCGAGAGGAGCTGTTTCTTCCAGGGGTGCTGGAACTCTTCGAGTATGGGAAGCGTGGATCCAATTTGGCAGTCCTCCGCACTTCACGGCGGTGTTAGTGATTAGGACTATCTGGAAAGGCCCCTTCCAGCGCACGTCCAAGCAGTTCTTCCGGACGTGCTTCTTCACCAGCACCCAGTCCCCTGGGCACAGGTCGTGGCACTGATTTCTTGAAGCTGGAACTTCTGCGGCCTGTACCTGAAGGGACACAGAATGAATGGCGTCAGATAACCCCTTGCAGTAATCCAGGATCAGGTCATCTGTAATATTCAGTAATGCAGCTGTGGGGATAGTTGGAAGTCTCATTGCCCTCCCCATCAACACCTCATGTGGAGAGAGACCTGTCCTCCTGTCGGGTGTGCTACGCATGCTCATAAGGACCAAAGGAAGAGCATCAGGCCAACTTAGGGAAGTTGATGAACACACTTTAGCAATTCGACATTTCAACGTCCCATTTATCTGTTCCACGATACCTGAGGCCTCTGGTCGATAGCTACAATGCAATTTCTGATCAATGTTCAATGCAGAGCAAAGCATCTTCACAACTTCGCTGTTAAAATGTGTCCCTCTGTCCGATTCCAGAGAGGCAGGCACCCCGAAGCGCGGTATCAACTCTCTAAGCAACGATTTTGCTACTGTGAGTGTATCGCACCTGCGTGTAGGGTACGCTTCAACCCATCTGGAAAATATGCATACTACCACCAGAACATACCTAAGGCGGTTGACCCTTGGCATTTCAATAAAATCTAATTGCATTCTGTTGAAAGGCCCCCCAGACCTCCCAATGTGACTCAGTGTAACTGGTGTTCTTTTCCCTATGTTCAACTGTTGACAAGTGACACATCGCTTACACACTGCTTCTGCTGCAATCCTAAACTTTGGGCAATACCAAGTCTGCCTGAACACCCTCAGCATGGCATCCCTTCCCAAATGCACTGGACCATGTATCTGTCGTGCCATTGGGCTCGCTAGCTCCTCAGGTAACACAGCCCTTCCATCTGCTGAAATCCAAAAATCCATTTCGCTTCTCACACACCCTGCTGTTTCCCACGCCTGCTTCTCAGATTCAGGTGCATTGTCTTGCATTTGTTTCAAATCTTCCCAAGTATCGACTGTTTCTAACATCATGCTCAATTCTGTCCTTTCCTGAGCCCCACTTACTTCCACCTCCGTGAAAGAGTAATCATGCTCCGCACAATAGCGGGCAACTTCATCTGCATATCTGTTTCCCTGTGACACAAAATCCGAATTTTTCGTATGAGCTACACACTTTACAACTGCTATTGCAGCTGGACCCTGTAATGCTTCTAACAACAGCCGCACAAATTCTCCATTTCTGATTGGCGAACCAGAGGAGGTCATGTAACCCCTCTGAGACCACAATTGCCCGAAATCATGAACTACATCGAAACCATATTGGCTATCAGTATAGATGGTGACTCTAATTTTGCTACCTGCTATACAGGCACGGGTCAATGCAACAATTTCTGCTACCTGAGCGGAGTGTACTCCTTCCAGGCAAGCGGCTTCCACAACTCCAGTAATGGTGCAAACAGCATAAGCTGCTCTCAACCGACCAGTATCGTCTCTTAAACATGAACCATCGACAAAGTAAATTTGATCGGGGTCGATCAATGGTTCATCCACAATATCTGGTCTGGGCTTCGTGCATAGTTCAGTCACATCAAGGCAATCGTGATCTTCACAGTCTTCGCTTTCTATGTCATTAGGAAGTGGCATCAGAGTAGCAGGATTTAAGACAGAGCACCTCTTAAGGGTCACGTTCTCTGCAGCAAGAATAACTTGCTCATAGCGCGTGAGCCTACTGTTGGTCAAGTGCTGGGTCTTGGTCTTGGTCATTAACAGTTCCACAGAATGAGGTACATACACCACTAACTGGTGTCCCATCACTATGCTTTCACAACGCTCAATGCTGACACCTGTTGCAGCAACGGATTTGAGACATCCGGGCAACGCTGCGGCTACTGGATCTAAAGTAGCCGAAAAGTATGCAACTGGTCTACGGGCATTCCCATGTACTTGCACTAAGACTGACAAAGCACAGCCCTCCCTTTCGCAGCAATAGAGGGAAAATGGCTTCACGACACAAGTCATCTCTCAGCTGTAGGAACGCCATCAAGCACTCGTTGTTCCATGGTACCGGATCACTCACCTCCTTGTGCGTCAGTTTCTGTAAGGGTTTTGCTTTCAGTGAAAAGTTAGCTATCAACTGTCGGCAATAACCAACCATTCCTAGAAACATCCTGACTTCTCTCTGTGTTGTAGGCGAGTTCATCTTCATGATTGCCTCTATTCTATCTGGTGACACCTTACGCTTTCCCTTTTCTATCCGATGACCCAAGTACTGTACTTCTGTCAGACAGTACTGCAATTTACTCGGAGATACCTTGTGTCCATTTTCAGCTAAATGGTTCAGCAAGGCGATGGTGTCTTCCTTGCAAGCCTCTTCTGTTCCTGACGCAACAAGTAGGTCGTCTATGTACTGGACCAGAACCGAATTCTGGGGCAGTACCAGACTTTCAAGATTCTTTTTCAGTAACTGATTAAAGATTGATGGGCTATCTGTGAACCCTTGTGGGATTCTACACCATGTTAAGACGCGATTCTCCATTTTAAACGCGAAAAGATACTGGCTCTCTTCGTCTAATGGGATTGAAAAGAAAGCCTGACAAAGATCTATCACTGTGAACCACTCAGCTTGGAATGGTATCTGAAACAGTTTTACTGATGGATTCGGTACCACTGGACAACATGAAACAACAATGTTATTAATCTTTCGTAGGTCCTGTACTATTCTAAATTTCCCACTAGGTTTCTGCAAACCCATAATCGGGGAGTTGCATGGACTTCCCACGATTTCTTTCAGTATTCCCTTTTTAATCATGGAGTCGATCACGGGCTTTATTCCTGCAATCGTCTCTTGGGACAGCTTGTATTGTGGCGTTCTTGGATAATCAACATTTGGTTTCACTATGATCTTCACTGGCTCTACCCCTTTGACCAATCCTAACTCTTCTCCTGTAAAATCCCATACTTCTGATGATACTGCCTCGCGTAAGTCCCAAGGAAGATCCTCCACAGTTAGAGTAGGATACAGTTCTATGCATGTTCTGGAGTTCACAATTTTGAAGGTAGCATCATCATCTGTCGTTTCTACCTCTACTCCCTGAGGCGTGCAGTATATGGTACAATTTAGTTTGCACAATAAGTCCCTTCCTAACAAACACACAGGACTTGAATCACATACTACAAATTGATGTTCATTCATATAATTTCCGATCTTTACTGACACTGGTTCCGTCAAAGGGCTAGTCATTCTCTTGTTTGCGACTCCTACCACCTGAATTGTTTCCCCCGACATTGGTAGATCCGGAACCACTGCTGACCTCAAAGTTGATCGAGTAGCTCCAGTATCCACCAAGAATGTCATAGGACACCCTGCCACTTCAGCCTCAACAAACGGTCCTCTTTGATCCACTTCCAGAACTGCCCCGAGGGTACAGTCCTCTTCTTTGCTTACACGTTGGCCAGTCAATGGATCAATGTAATAACTTTTTTCCTCGTCTATGAAAAGAGGCATTTGTCTAAAAACCTTTCCCCCGGTCGAAATCTTTGGTGGCTGCGGAAACTGAGCTCGTGGAGCCGAAGTCCCCCCTTTGGCCACCTTGATTCTTGGCACTGGTACCCCTTGAACTGGAACCTCTGGAACCTCTTCCTCTTGCTCTAGTTCCCCATTCTCAGGGTTATAGGGACACTCGCGTCTCCAATGCCCCACCTGCTGACACTGGTGGCACTTTGTCGTTTTCTTTAACGTAGCAATGTCAACTCTAGGTCCCACGCTTTCCTCACTGTTCTTATTCTGATTGCTTGATTTCCATCTCATTGTCCCTGTACCCTGCTGCTGCTGTCCGCCCTTTCCAGCTGACTGCATCTGTACTACCATCAGCTTCTCTTTTAGCTTCTTTGCTTTGGAATCTATTTCATCACTGCAGTACCTGGCATACCTCAAAATCTCATCTAATGGTCTGTTTTGCCAACAAATCAAATGTTGCTGAATCATCAAACAAATATCAGGTCTCAACCCCAAAACAAACTTTGACACAAACTGTCCTATATCCTTGGGGTCCATTACATCGAGTCCACTGTATTGCTTGAATGTTTTCAGCAATCTCTCATAAAACTCATGAACTGTCTCCTTGGGTTCCTGTCTTGTTCGGTCTATTTTTACCCAATCTATGTCTTGTGGTGGGACCTTTTCCTTCAACCAAGTTATTACTCTTTCATATTTCAACATTACAGTTTCAGACGGTCCATTTGTGGCAGCATTGCTTTCTGGTTCTACCGTTGGCCACTCGACACTAGTCTTGCATGCTGTCCACAAATCTCCTGGCACCACAATGTCAAACAAGGTGTTTAAATCAATCCACAATACCTTCGATATTTTCACAAACCTTTCTACCTGCTTATACCACTCAACGGGATTGTCCCTTAACTTTGGAAATGAGTTGGTAAATACAGCCAAATCTCCTCTACTCCAGGGCACATGTACATAGTTCCCATTCGATATTTCCCTCAAAGGAAATGCCTCCATCTGCATTACCCTTCCCTCCGGAGACATCACACTCGTGCTCCTCCTGACAGTACCCCGTTTGGACCATCTCTCTTCCCACTTGTCCAGATCTCTCCACACTCTTATTCCCGCTATCAGTTCTCTTATGTGTGTCTTTAACCCTGTAGTTCTCTTCTCATCTAAGTCTTGATCTGAATACTGCAACCTATGGTTACTCTGTAATGTCCTTGTTCTGGACAAGTCTACCATATACTTGTCTGCCAGTCCAGACAGTTTCTCATGAATTGCTCTTGCCTTTCGGGTAACATCTTTTGCTATGAACAGTAACTCATCTTGTTCATACAGGTCAATCCTTTCTAAAGGCAACGTTCCATCTATTATCTCATCCAGGTCAGATTTTAAGCTAGTGACATCGAGTCTTTTGGCCTTTACTGCAGCTCTCAGTATGCTAGTTCTAGGGGGTCCATTCACATCTCTCCCATCCCAGCTCCGAGTCCTACGTCTAGGCTCAGGCGAGTTATGGGGAGTCCTCCCTTGTTCCCACCTCTCCAGGTCCCATGCAGTTCCATCCTCTCTGGGTGTATGGTGAAACACTTTCCCATTTTTCGTAATCCCACCAGTCCCATCCTGCATGATTTCCCTAGATTCATGGTATGACATTCCATTACTCCCCCTTTCTTCACAATTGGTCTGTGACCTCTGATCACCCGATGAATGGCAAGATCTTTCATTGTTCCCCCTATTCCAGTGTTGCACATTCTCCCCTGGCGCGTGATGAGTGCACCTAAACCTATCTCTGTATGCTAGTACCATTTGGTCTCCACCCTTTTCAAAGAGCCGAGACATCTCTTCACACTCCATGCTTCTACCATCTCGCTCCTGCTGGTCTCTCCCATCATTAGGACGTATTACTCCTCTGTTCTCTGGCCTGTTACCATCCCACTCCTGACTACTTGCACTAGCCCCGCAGTGAGACAATGTTCCGTTGCCTCGGCTTCCCCATTCTGCTTCTGTTCTTGGCCTGCTGGTTGGTGCTTCTGTGGACCCCTCCCATTCTCTCAAATCGGCCCTCAACTCCTTAAAGGATTTCGGCCGTGGTCCCCTCAGGTCCATCGGTCCTCTCTGACCCCCTGTTCTGCTGCGGGACCCACTGCTGGATCAGATGGGGTGCTCCACGTCACTGGTCCTGGCAATTGTCTCCAGGCATTTGTCGTGTTATTTCTCCTTTCCATTTCTGCTCTCTCTCTATCTAACCTCATCTGTTCTTCCTCTCTGTCTCTCTCGGGGTTGTAAATCGATACTATAGGACCTATGGTAACGGGTACTTGTAGAGCGTCTGGCAACCCACAGGACTCAACTCTCTCTGTTTCCGGTACCTTCTGCACCACAAACCTTCCGACTACTGTCGGTACTGTACTAGGCTGAGGTGTCTCCTCTCTTTTGGGCGGTGTCCACTCTGATATAGGGAGTGGTACATATCCCTCTATGGCAGGCCCATCATCCCTTGCGAGTCCCCTATCCTCCATTCTCCCAACGTTCGGAGGCGGTCTATCTATTAGCAACCTATTTATCAAGTTGTCCTCCGACTCGCTCTCCTCATCCTCTTCCATGAGCCTCTGTTCTCCTGTCACCTCTCTCACTGGGTATAACTTATCCACCTCAATAGCCTGTACCCTCCATCTCTTGGCGTCCGCATCCCATTTGGCATCTCGCACTGCCCTTACTGATCGCTTCAACCTGTCTTGGCGCCTGTTCATATTTCTGTCGTGTGCCGCCCTAAGCCACTCATTAAGGGCCTCGAACTGGGTTGGTCTAGGCTGAGGATTCAATGAGGACATAATTGATTTCAGCCGATGTAACGCCTCTAACTTGAACGTTCCATACTTAGGAAACGTCAGTTCTTCATTCCCTTCCGAAATCTTATTCCATTCACTAATCCATAGTATCGTATGCAAGCCAACATTCGCTGCCATATAGTAAGCTGGTGTACCCTCTGGCGGTGCCTCTTCCCCGTAATAAGAGTTCCTTCTTTTTCTCTTAAAAATCTCTCTCAAACATTTAAAGCACTTCATGTTCAAAACCTACAATATTTCTATTTTCTCCGCGTTTGTTTACTTCCCGATGACAATCCACCAATCTCAGCTCGGTTCTCGCTAACTGGCCTATCAGAACGCGACTTCTCCCTGACGTCACACCAGCCGCCCAATCCCGTCGCGGCTCTTGCCGACTTCACACCAACCGTCCTATCGCGTCGCGGCTCCTCACTAACCGCCCTATCTCAGCGCGACTCTCGCTGACGTCACTCGTCCCTCTTCGCAGCGTTACCCCTCCTTTCTCAGCTCGTCTCCGCGTTTATGCATGCGTCCCATTCATACTTCGAAAAATGATTACTTCCGTCCAAGCGATCACTTTTCTTTGACTGTACGCCCACAGTCAATCTGTAATTGTCACCTTAACTGGCGAAATGTCTTTCCGTTTACGTCCAGACAATCGCCTTCTCTGATAGGTTACTTACACACAGTAACTTTCGACCCGCGTCCGTTACTCACACACTCACTCTTGCACTCCCCCTATCTCGGTTCTGCGGCGGTCAATGGTACCTCATGACCCCCTTACTCTGGTCGACAATTACTCTGGATGTTCGATACACCCGAACCACTTAAGCTCTCCCCCGAACTTAAGATTTTACCAGGTTGCGCGCGCTCACAACCTTCTCACAATCACGCTACAGGCATTCAACTCCGCAAGACATTACAATACAAATACAACACAAAACACCGCAATCTGTCCACGCATGACCCTTGTTATACTCACTCTCGTCCGATACTGCTGCTTTTCTCTCTCCGTCAGCGCCTTCTTCGGCAGGTCACCTCTCGAACTCTAGGGACCTTGGGGTAAACTAACCTAGTCTAGATTACCTTCCTCAAGAAGATAACCATCCTCACTCTGCTACCAACTGATAACGCGGGATTTCTGGTCTATTGTTATCTTACCAGATCCCAGCTCAGGTCGACTGAATCGTTGGTACCTGTCATTGAGTAAAAGGCAATCCACTACTAGGTTAATCAAGAAAGAACTTACACCACTCTAAAGAACCACTTAGCACTGGAAAAGGTAAAAAAGTTTAATTTAAAGCCAAAAGTATCTGGAGATACAAACATCTCAGAATAAGGTTCAAAAGATATACAGGTATCAATATAAAAAGGAACTCTCTGAATGCTCTCAATCGACAAAAGGAAATTATCAAAAATATCTCAAATACCATTAGAGTTGCAAGAATCGCTGTGAGTTGCAACTTGAGAGTCATTTACAGAAAAGAAAAATACAGGTTAGTCTGTCCCTACACTAGACTAAGTGACATCCCTACTTAACAAGATCTTTACCTAAAAAGGTGTCAGCAGTGGTGACTTCCAAAGAAGATCACACACTTCCCTTAGTCTTTGTCTCAAAGTCGAAGTCTTTCAGTTCTCTATCTGCCTACCCATCCGCTCTCTTAGGCTCCTCAAATCATCTGCTCTAACTCCACCCCGGGGTGCTATCCCTAATACAAAATCACATTTCCAATAGGAACGCCCCTTAAGACGCCTCTCACGTGGTGCAGTTTCGAGCGGCAAATTCCGTGCTGGTGCTCCTCGGGACTCTTCGTTAAAGTTGACCTTGCTTCCCAGCCTTCTCTTCAACCAGGCGGTACCCCCTAAAATTCCTGAAGACTCCTACAGGCCTGTGCCTGGCGCCTCTGAACAAGGGCCTATTCATTATTTCTGATTTAAGTTCCCCTTGCACCTGCAAACAGACACTCTCTCGGTAGGCCCCAAATTCCAGCATCTACCATCTCTAGAAATCATAAAAAATCTTGGACAGACCTATCGTTCGTGCTCTGTGCGACCTCTCCTTAACGAGCTCATGCAGATCAAAGAAGCGACTTTATCTATTCAGGCCTACTAGAATTACATGAAACGGGCCTCTGCAATATGCACATTAAATTTCTTTGTTTAAACAGTATTTTAACTAACACACATTACTAAAATATAACACATCTATTTAAAACATACTTCAATTCCATGGTTAATAATACTTTGCAGTAAAATGACATTAGAATCCAAGTCACTAAAAGTGTAGCAGCATCTTTCGTTTCTTGTGAAATGCCATGTGGCCTACACATTTTCATGGTTTGCAGAATTACATTTCGTTTCACTTAGTCATCTAACGTGTGACTCCAACATCATTTTAACATTTCTACAACCTTTACATTAGTTTTTCACACTTATATATGCATCTATTCTAATTCAACACTCATATATTTTCTCTATATAAGTTGACACTCTTGTATATTCCACACTAAACTAATACTACGTGCTTGTAAATATGGTGCACTTCTACATTTTCAGATTTGTGCTCTCTCAGAATTGAAGAGGGTGGGGCTCTGGAAGTATCCCTGGGGGATGCCACATAAGATGCTCTTGGGTTCATACGAAAAAGGTGGTACATGGATCCTTCCTGTTCGGCCGGAGAGGAAGGAGGCGATCCGGTTGAGAGCGTTGGCTTGGATGCCCAGGTGATGGAGTCTGGTGATGAAGGTATAATGGAAGACAGTGTCGAAGGCCGCCAAGACACCGAGGAGGATGAGGGCTGCTGTGTAAGGTAGATAAGTGATTTTGAGTGAGGGATAGTTAGACACGATGAGAGGTGAGGGAAGTATAGAGAGATGCATGGTGGAGAGTGTTAGACCTGTCCTCCTTGAAATGGTTCTCCCCTTACCATTTGCCTTCAACCCTACTGTTTTTGCTGACTGTTTTTTCTGGCTTTAGGACTGTGCACACCTTACCACTGCTAACCATTTCTAAAGTGCTTGTGCTCTCTCCTTAAAACATGGTAGAATTGTCTTACAGCCAATTGGCACATTCAGTTTACCTGTCATTCCCTAGTAAAGTGGTTCTGCCTGTACCTAGGGCTTGTAATTTAAATGCCACAAGTGGACCTGCAGCACTAATTGTGCCACCAACTGAAGAAGCCCTTTAAACATGTCTTGAGGATGCCGTTGCAGCCTGTGTGTGTACTTTTGAACTAACATATTGACTTGGCAAAATTAAACTTTTGCTAGGCCTGAACCTCCTTTTTTAATACATATAAGCCACCCTGGGGTAGGCCCTAAATGGCCCAGAGGGCAGGGTGCACTGTATTTAAAAGGTAAGACATTTACTTTTAAGATTTACATATCCTAGTAGTGAAAAACTCATAAAGTTGTTCTTCACTACTGCAAGGCCTACTTCTCCCATTAAATAATATTGGAGATAACTTGATTAATTTCATAAGCTATAACTTCCAATTGGGAGCAGGTACGCATGTCAAGTTTGGTGTTTAAAGAATTGTAATTAAATGTCCTCTATAATGGTAAAGTCGGATTTTTAATCACAATGCTGAAAAAGCCACTGGTAATGCAAATTGGTATTTGATATTTTCTTTTCCTAACCATTTGGTGCCTGTAGCCTGACCTTGGGATGCATAACTGGGTGTAGCTAGCAATTGGTCTTTGTGTATTGCTCCAGACAGTGAAACAAAGGGAAGATTGGTGTTGGCAGGATGGGCCACTCTGAGTTAGTGAGGGGGAGGAAATGACACCTACCACACAAGCACATCACAAAGGCTGCACCTTAGCACGTTCAAAAAGGGTTTGTCACTAGTCTGTTGTAGCCCCAGACAGGAAAGGCCAGGACAGCGAGGAAGGGGATGCCTGAAATCACAGGAGTGGTGAATACCTCTAGAAACTTCCCCCACTTCAAAGTTGGCAACAGGTATAAGTGTTGTACCTCAGACTCCAACTCTTCAGTACACTTCTGGAGATGTGTACTCCGCCAGGAACAAGGACTCCTGCACAGCTGAAAGGACAACCACTCTGCCGGACTGCTGCTTTGAAGGACTGTTGCTCTGCAGGGCTGACCAGCTGCCCTCTTGCCTGGGTGAAAAGCACTGGGACTACACCTGCTGACCCCAGGAGCCCAGAGTGATGCCAAGGGCTAGTTGACTGTCCTCCTGATCAGAAGCTTCAGGGACATAACAGGCTTCCAACAATCTTGAACCTAGCACCCGGACTCTGCCATCTGTGTGTCCTACCATGCCAAGCAGTGCCACCCACAATCCTGGACCCTTGTAAGTAGGCCTGAAAGTGCTCTGCCAGCCCATCTGTGGATCCAGCAAAACCAACAAATTTCATCTCCTGCGTGGCGCAACCCTGAGCTGAATGAACATATCACCTATGCTGTGTGGACTTTTCGGTGGAAGGACTTTGATTCGCCTTCGTAGCCCACAGCCTCATTGGAACCACTGCTGTATAACGTATCCCCGACGCAGGCCCTTGCATCGCAAACATCTTGGTGACACAGCCTCAATGATGATGCAGGACTCTGCATATTAAGCCACACAGCTTCTTCGGAAGCAGCCAGTGTGCAACTCATCCACAACACAGGACTTCACTTCGCAAGCCCCTCGCCGACAGCCCCATTGACGTCGAAGCGGGATCTCTCATCGTGGCCTCCCAACTCCTAGGAAGCAATGCTATGCAACACATCTCCGCCTGGATCTTGCATCCCCTCAACTGCGCGATGCATTCCCAACGCAGGACTCTGCAATTCCTCGCAACCAGGATTTAAGGTACTTTTGGTCAGTGGGCCTAACTGGGTCCCTGTAGATGGCCCATGTTCCATTGCAGTCAGTCTGAATCTGTGACTTTGTCCTAGTCTAGGGCGACCAAATATCCACAGTTGGCATTATTTTCAATTAAATCCATAAAAATGCATATCCCCCATTCGATTGGTTGGATTTTTGTTGTTGTGGTCTTGATTTAGTTATTCAAATATACTCTAATTTTCAAAAATGTACTTTTGTTGTGTTTTCACTTTATTACAGTTTGAAGTTCTGCATAAATACTTTACACATTGCTTCCAAGCTAATGCTGACTGCTCGGTACCAAGCTAGCAGACAGTTGAGTACAAGTTAATTTGGGGTTCGCTTGGGCCTTCACCCTGACAAGGATTATGGTTCTTGCTTGAGAAGGGTTTCAACCCCCTCAACCAGTAACCCAATTTCTTACATGGGTGATCAGCGTTGAGGATTAGGACTTGTTTTGTGTAGTGCCATACAGTGATTTTCTGTTCCATTGAAAATCCCAGATAATCAAAGACCAATTTGAGTTTCAAATTTTTCCTTATGTGGCCTTTAGCTTTATTCAAATTTCCTCTCATTCTAATTGACTGTTGTGCCTGAAACCAGACCTGCCGGGGTGGAGTTTGAGCTGGTCAACATGGAAGACAATTCTGTGGCCCACCTCAAGGAGTTCTGCAAGGAGAGGGGACTTCCAGCCTTAAGCAACACCAGGAAAGTGGAGCTCAAAAAGGTGCTGAGGGTCTGGGTAAACGTCCACCAGCCACTGGTATAAGCAACAGAAGGAGATGCTGACATGGAAAGACAAGGAGAGGACCTGGATACCAGTATTGAGATGCAGCAGTATGCTGAGGGGGGTGACTTGCCGGTTTTGGAGCTACCTGCAAGAGCAGAGAGCACTGTGTGTTCCCAAGTCCTCTCTCCAGAGGAGCTGGCATACAGGAAGGCCGAAAGGGAGTTTGGGCTGGAGATGGCCAGACTCAAGTTGGAGGAAAAGAAGGCTGAGAGTGCTTAGAGAAATAAAAACTGGCCATGGAGGATAGAAAATATGTTGTTGGTTCATAAACAGGCAGGCAGAGTCCAGCAATGTTGGTGGTAGCATACCAATATTGACCCTGAAAGTACAGGCAAAAGTTTAGGGAACAGCCAGAAGCTGACCCATCAGTCCTGGGTGGATTGCGTAGATTCATTGTGCACGTCACTGGATGGTTGGGCGAAGTGCAGTGAAGTAAAGGATTACCAGGGGCTGTACAAATCGATTAGTAGAGAGCACATGTTCAGTCTTTGTTTTGCAGATCTGTGCCAACATTTGATTGATAGCAAGATCCCAGGGAGCTTGTTAAGGAAGCAGACTACTGACTCAGCACCAAGGTCAATAAGAAGGTATCTGGGGCTATCACCACAGGAAAGGGAAGGGTTCTACCAGAAGAAGGAGGGTGGAGACAAACATAAAAGCAAGGAGTTCTCTAAAGCTCCCCAAGATAGTTCCATGGGTCAGGACTCATACACCCCCCCTGAACAGTAAAATAAATTGTTCCCTTATAACAAGTCCTCAGGGAAGGCACCCCCTAAGTACTTTGAGTGCCAACAGGTTGGGCATTTCAAAGGGGATACCAAGTTTTCCAAGCATGTACAGACCCACACTGGTAGGCAGAAACTGGGGCTGGCTAGTATAGCGCTTAGGTAGGAGATTGCTACAGACAGTGTTACCCTAGTGTTCCTCAGTGATAGAGAAATGGTGCCATGTGATCACATGCCTAGTGATACTAATTAGTATAGGCAGTAGGTCACCATCAATGGGTAGAGGGTGGAGATTCTGAGAGATACTGGAGCCAGCATGACAAATGTCAGATGTCATCTGGCGACTTTAGACCAGGTAGTCCTTAATGCATTCCACCAGGTTATTATAGCTGACAACCATGAGAGTCACTATCCAGTGGACCTGGTTCACTTTGAGTGGGGGGGGGTGTACTGTTGTGTGAGATTGTAATGACAGAAACCTTGAGGCTCCTGATGGACTGATGGACTCTGTAGAACTTTTTATTGCATCGCCCATTGGTGTGGACCGGGGGACATTACCCACACCAGTGGGTGATGCAAAAAGGAGTTCTGGTATTTACATCCTGTTCAGAGGGTGAAACTCTGGAGCACGGAACAACCATACAAACAAGTAAAAACACAGTAGTGCAAGAGCTGACTTATTATCGTTTATACCATGTAGAACTTTGACATAAGCAGTAGAGCGTAGTGAAGTGAATGTAGGTTTAGAATGTTGAGTTTGGGGTTACATGCAGAAGAATAAAGAAGTGTTACACTAAACTTCCTGTGTGGTGTGGTCATTGGTGAGCATCCGGGTTGGGGAGGACGTTACAGCCACAGGGGGAGAGGGTCTCAGGGTCCTTAAGGGTAGCTGTGAGTCCATCCATGCATGTGGATTGTCTGCTTGGCAATGACCTAGACCACCACATCTTGAAAGAGGTGAAGTTCAGGTCCCACCTGGAGATGTTAGGGTTGCCTGAGTGGGCCTGCCTGACCATACAGTCCATGGCTGCCCAAGACGTTATTCAGGAGGGCCTAGAACCTGAAGAATATCCCAGCTGCCTGTCAAATAGAGGAAGGTCAAGGGACGAAGAAACCTGTTCCTGAAAATCTTACAGTCCGGGAGGAGGCTGAGCCTGATGGTGACACCCTGGAACCTACTAAGGAGGACATTGCCACCCGGGAAACCTACCTGAACTGACCAACTGGCAGAATGAAGTGGGTCCCACCAGGGAGTAGCTCTGCAGAGTGCTGATGGAGTACCATACTCTGGAGGGCCTACAGTGGCAGGACGAGGCCCAGCCAGCTGGTGATACCTCTGGTGATCGTCTGATCTATTGGGAGAATGTTCTCCTGTATGACAACCCTAAGGTTCATGAGCCTGGTGCAACCTGTGTGTTGGTGCCCCCTATGCTAAAAATTCTAACCTGTAAAGAACTCCCTCCTGCCAAATTTGACAGAGTTTTTGCACGTTATTGTAAGCACAAAAATCATAAACTGATGAGTGTCTCACAGGAAACTCTGGGTTTTTAACTTTTTTTTATCTAAGGAGAGTATAAGAATCCTTTTGTACATATTTACACTTCCACATTTATCAACATTGCAAATTCAGAAATGCTTTTACATTAATGTTATTGTAATGAAATGACCTGTTTTCTTTTTCTTTTTATTTTTTACGTGCTTTGCAAAAGTGCTCAACTATGTATTTTTAGACCGATTGCAAAGATTTTTATTAATCATGCAATAAATAATTTACTTACTTACTATGCTACAGGGCCTTCATATTGGAGCTGGCTCATGATGTTCCCCTGGCAGGTAATTTAGGGCAGGACAAGACCTGTGAAAGTCTTGTTACACACTTCTATTGGCCCCTGATGAGGGTGGCCTTAGATGCATTCTGCAGGTCATGACCTACCTGCCAGGTCAGTAGCAAGTCAAGAGAGAGAAGTGTAAGACTCCCCTGCAGCCATTTCATGTCATTGGCACTCCCTTTGAAAGGGTGGGCATCGGCATTGTTGTGGACTAAAAGATATTTTAACAGGTTCATCCTGATCTTGCTGGACCATGCCACCAGGTACAGGGAGACTATTCCTCAGAGGACAGTGACTTCACCTGCAGTGGTCAGGGCACCGATGTGGATATTTATTTACCTGAGTGGGCCTCCCCAAGGAGGTAGTATCTGACTGAGGTGTGGGGTAACCTATAACTATTCCACACCTTACCATACCCAAACTAACAGGCTTGTTGAGAGGTTCAACAAGTCCCTCAGAAGCAAGATCATGGGACTATCAGAGTCCTTGAGGCGTAAGTGGGATGCTTTCCCTTGCCATGCCCCTTGTTTGCGTACATGGTGGTACCACAGAAGGGGGTTGGATTCATCCAATTTGAACTTCTGTATGGGCAGACTGTGCAAGGGTCTCTCAGTCTGATAAAGGAGGGTTGCGAGTAAGCTCCCTGTAGAGCCCCCCAGGATGTGGCCTGCTACATGCTGGCACTTCGTACCCAGATGATGCTCTTCTGAAAGAAGGCAAAAGAGAATCTAGAAGACAGCCATAAAATTGTGGTATGATCAGAAGGCCACTCTTGTCATATTTCAGCCTGGCCCAAAAAATGTGGATGACGGAGCCTGTGGAGTCCAGGGTCCTCCAAGAGCACTGGTCTGGGCTCCATGAGGTTAGAGAATGCAAGAGTGAGGTCATCTACCTGATGGACCTCAAGACTCCCTGGAACCATTTAATGATTTGGTATGTTAATCGCATCAAACCCCACTTTGAGAGATCCAAGGTAACTATGCTTCTGATCATGAATGATGGAGTGGAGGGTGTCAGCCGCTCCCTTAACCTGACCCTTGAGCAACAGAGGGACTGATGCCAGCAGTTGGTGTAGTTTGCCTCTCTTCTCCCTTACCCAAGTAATCGCTACATGGTGTATCCAT
Source organism: Lissotriton helveticus (assembly GCF_964261635.1). NCBI lineage: Eukaryota > Metazoa > Chordata > Amphibia > Caudata > Salamandridae > Lissotriton > Lissotriton helveticus. The sequence goes on along the minus strand of NC_136071.1, from coordinate 1,009,215,712 downwards.
GATATTGATACTGGGGACAGTAGGCCTGTGAAGAGTAAAATCTACAGGCTGTCTAATAAGGTGTGAGCCAGCATATAGGAGGAAGTCTCCAAAATGCTGGAGCTAGGGGTCATTGAGTCTTCAAACAGTCCTTGATCCAGCCAAGTGCTGTTGGTCCCCAAGCCTGCCCCTTCAGATATCACCTCTGAACTTAGGCTCATTGTGGATTATCAGTGGCCACCACCAAGACTGAAGCACACTCCATTCCCCTAGCAGATGAGTTCATATATCAGTTGGGAGCTGCTAAGTTCCTCAGCATGTTTGACTTAACGTCTGAATACTGGCAGATTGCCCTGACTGATGGGGCCAAGAAGAGTTATGCGTTTTCTACCCCAGAGAGCCACTTCCAGTTCTGGTTAATGCCCTGCCGGTTGAGGAACTTTCCCACCACTTTCCGGATGTTGGTCAATGAGGTCCTGGCTGGACTGGAAAACGTCAGTGTCGCCTACATATACAACATTGCTGTCTTCAGTTCCAGCTGGGAGGATCACTTTTGACACCTCAGGGAAGTGCTATCAAGGCCAGTAAGTGCCAGATGGGGCAGGGTCAGTGGTCTACTTGGGACACCAAGTGGGAGGAGGCAAAGTGCAGAACCTCCAAACCAAAATACAGATCATTCTGGCTTGGTAAACCCCTATAACCCAGACAAAAGTGAGGGCCTTCCTGAGTTACTACAGGAGATTTGTCAAGGAGTATGGCATCACTGTTGCCACCTTGAAAGAATTGACCTCAAAGAAACAGCCCAGACAAGTGATCTGAACGGAGGCATGCCAGAATGCTTTTGACTCCCTGAAGAAGGACATGTGCACAGCATCCATGCTCATTGACACTAACTTCTCTGGGGAATTTATTGTGCAGACAGATGCCTCAGAACATGGTGGTGGAGCGCAAAATTTGCCCACCCTTACATGTCACAATTACGTCACAAATACTTATCAGATACTTAAAAGAGACATGACATAAACGTGCACTTAGCCCATGTTTCTTGTGTAATTTAAATTTGCATGTGATATTTTTTCTAAACTGCATTTACTACACGATTAGAGATTTACTCATATTGTGTGTTTTACCATAACTGATTGATATATTAGTTGAAGAATTGATGAAATAAACCATCCTTACTTAGTAGACATGTACTTTCTGTAAAGATTAAATTCAGCTTTTATACTGTGTGCTTTAAAACCTTGAATAACATTTATTGATTAGAAAACTAAATAGAACCCATCCTCATATATGGAGAATGTGATTTATTTTGAAAGAAAAAAATGTTTATGTAATGTGTGCACTTATGTTATGTGTATATTTAATTGAAATTTAGTTCCTAGCCATACTTACACAGGATTATTTAGAAAGATTTACTGCATGCCACAAGTAATGTGATTCTACTGTACTAGAAACTTATATTAATTTGTGTTTAAATGTGCACACACATATTAAGAGTGCACCATTGAGTTAATACTTTAAGTTGTCTTCAGTAGGCCTGTGTTTCACCATGCTGCATAAATGCTGGTTTTCCTATTTCTGCTAACATGGCGTTTCTTGCAGGTATTCACATGCATTGTTAGTGTGAGAATAGATACATTACTGTACTAGTAATGGAGAAGAGAGACTGAAAAGAAGACCTTTACGAAACTACATGGAGAGCCAGAGTGTTAACTGAAAGGCCTATTCAGCACTGTTTCAACCGGGCCTGTGCACGAGAAGATTTTGTTCCCATGTCCAGTGTGAGGTTTTTCCCTGATGTTGCAGTCTGCAACATGAGACATGATGATGAAGTTGAAGTTGGGGGAATTTATAGAGCGCACGTATACCAAAAAGGTTTCATGGCGCTAATGCAGTCCGGCAGCAGAACAGGACAGCAATTAGACCTCAAAAGCTCTAGTGAATAGCCAGGTCTTCAGACCTTTGCGGAACTCCAAGTATGATTGGGAACATCGAAGATTATCAGGAAGAGAGTTCCAGATTCAAGGGGCCTAAAAGGAAAAACTCAACCCCCCATGTTTCTTCCTATCAAAGCGTGGAACAACCAGAAGGTTCTTGGAGGAAGACCGTAAGTTTCTAGAGGGAGTGTAGGTTGTAAGCCTAGACGCAATATAGGAGGGAGCTAAGCCCGCTAATGATTTAAAAATAAGACACCCTAGTTTAAATAGGCATCTATGGGCAACCGGTAGCCCATGCATTTGCCTCAGAAGCGGAAGAGCATGATGGTATCTAGACCGACTATAAATCAGCCTGGCTGCCTGATTTTGAATAAGGTGTAGTCGGCGTAGTTCATAAGCAGGGATACCGATATAAAGAGAATTAGCATAATCGACCCGAGAGATGACAAGGGCAAGGAGGATGAATTTGAGAGCATCAGTGGTGAAGAACCGGGAAACCTTACGGATAGTGCGGAGGCATAAAAAGCAGGAAGAGACGATCATACTAATCTGGGTGTGCATCAAGAGGTTGTCACTGATTTTGATGCCCAGACTTTTCACAGACTTAGCAGGAGAGGGGGCAGGGCCAAGAGAAGAAGGCCAGAAATTAGAAGACCAGGGATTGGATGAGCCTCAGATCAGGACTAGTTCCGTCTTGTCTGGATTTAACTTAAGATGGTTAGTGCTCATCCAGTCTTGGATAAAAATCATAGTGTTCTGGAAATGGGAAATAGAATCAGGAGAAGAAGAAAAGGTGAATATGAGTTGAAGGTCATCAGCGTAGTTAAACACTGTGACCTCCCGGTGACGTAAAGCAAAAATTAGGGGAAAAATATAAAGATTAAATAGAAGAGGGGAAAGAGCAGAGCCTTGGGGGACACCACAGGTTACTGTTCGAGAAGTAGAAGAAAAGGAGGAGAGCTGAACCGCCTGTTGGCGGTTCTCCAGGACAGAGGAGACCCAACTCAAGGTCACATCAGAGATGCCAGCACGTTGGACACGGTCGACCAAAAGATGATGGTCGACAGTGTCAAAGGCAGCCGATAGATCGCAAAGTACAAGGGCCTGAGTGGATCCATGGTTGGCACTAACTCTCAGTTCATGATGCGTACAGAGGGGTGTTACCCAGAAGACTATGGTGTGTTATAACAACTTAGGCCCCCATTAGGATGACGGGCGGACTTTGTCCGCCCGCCATCCCATCGGAAAGAGGGACCGCCCGCCTTAAGGGCGGGATCCCGATGTGTGCATCCCTCATTTTTAACATTGTGGCGGGCGGTGCTCACTGCACCGCCCACCACAATGTTAAAAATGTATGCATGCATTTGCATATACGAAGCGGCATGCACCGCGCCGCTTCGTGCCTGCTGCTTTGTGTATGCAAATGCTGGGGGGTAGCACAGGTACCCACAGTGTGCACCCCCCACCTCTCCTTTCCTCTGGGGGCCCACAGGTGAAGACCGCATGCCAGGCATCAGTTTGGGCCCATCATAATATGGCTGGCGGTGTCTATTAGACACCGCCACCATATTAATCCTTTTCTGCCCCGGCCGCAAGGCGACCGGGGCGGAAAAGTGGCGGACGGTCTTTCCGTCCGCCGCGGTCCCCCCGCCATACTAATGTGGCGGGGGGGGGGAATTCAGGAGAGGATGCCTGGCGGGGGCAATCCGCCCAACATCCTAATGGGCCCCAAAGTGTTCACCCTGTCTGAGATTCAGATTCTGCCTTGCAGATTCCCAACTGCAGATGCTCTTGTAGACTTCTTGCTCAAATTTCCCCTGATTTCCCACTTCCCATGGACTTTGAGAAGTTCAGACCTCTATGCTTACCGTTGATTCTTTCCTAAGTGTGGCTTAGGCTAACACTTATTCTCTGACCCACAGAAGACTTTTGACCAAGCTTCTGAGATGCCGACACCTTCCCACTTAAACTTTCCCTTACCTTGTTCTAATTTCTTCATGGAAATGCCCTGATTTTTTTAGATCCTTTAGGGTACAGAACCATCCTCTTAGCTTGGACTTTGATTTAGGAGATTTATATTACTCAGTGCATAGACAAGAGAAGTTTAGACTTTTCTCTGAGCAGCAAATCCTTGTATTACTCTTTTGTATTGCTGTGAAGGAACTTCTTGTCTGCTAATATTAGTCTGTCTCAAATGCTTCAGGAGGTTTAGCTTGCCTGTTTTGTTTTTATTCTGCACCTGTATAGCATGGTGTTAAGATTTGTGTACCTGAACTTGATTATTAATTTGTATTAAATCTTCTTAACTATTCCTGGTCCTTATTGTGTAGCCAAATAGGTTACACAGTTAGTTGATATTGATTGATGTAATGCTAACTCTCTCACCCCTCAGTGCATAAAAGGTCTATCGTAGGAAGATATATGGTAAGAAAGTTGGCCCAGAAAACACTACATCAGCATAGGGGTAAGCGAAGTGAAGAGGGCCTGAATCTGTCTGATACTCCCCAGGGAACAGAAGTGGAGTGCAATAGAAAGGGAAGCCTTTGCAGTGATCCGGGCACTGAAGAAGTTGAGATCATATATGTTTGGTGCTCCCTTCCAGGTTCAGACAGACCACAGCTCCCTCAGATGGCTAATGCAGACGAGGAGTGAAAATCCCATACTGTTCAGGTCTTCCATCTTCCTACAGCGCGCTGTCACTTACCACACTTGCACATCACAAAGGCTCTACCTGAGCCCTCTCACAAAGGGGTTGTCACTAGTCTATTGTGACTCCAGACAAGCTGGGGCCAGGACAGGGAGGAAGGGGATGCCTGACATCTCGGGGGATGGAAACCTCTAGAAGCTTCTTCCACTTCTAAGTGGGCACCAGGTATAAATGCTGGACCTCAGACCCCAACTCTTCAGTACACTTCTGAACCAGTGGACTCCGCCAGGAAGAAGGACTGCTGTGCTGCTGAAGGGAATGCCACTCTGCTGGACTGCTGCTCTGAAGGATGGCTGCCCTGCTGTGCTGATCTGCTGCCTTCTTGCCTGGGTGAGAAGGACTGGACCTGCATTTGTTGAACCCATTATCCGAGAATGACACCAAAGACTAGTTGGCTATCTTCCTGATCAGAAGCCTCAGGAACTTGACAAGCTTCCAACAACGTGGAACTCAGAACCTGCACGATGCCATCTGTGAGTCCTACCCTGCCAAGAGGTGCAACCCCAGTCCTGGGCCCTTGAAAGTAGGCCTGAGGATACTCTTCCAGCCCCTCTGTGGATCCAGCAGAACGGACTCATCTCTTCTATTGCGTGGTGCAACCCCAAGCAGGAAAGACGCATTGCCTCTGCTGTATGGACCTTGCATCACCTGAACAGCTGGCAGCCTCATCAGAACTACCGCTGCATGGCGCATCCCTGATGCAGGCCCTCAAATCGCAAGTTTCTTCTCGACAGCAGCCTCAATGAGGATGTAGGACTCCTCATTGCAAGCCCCACAGCTTCTACAGCTTGTGAGCAACGCATCTTCAATGCAAGAATTTGCATTGCAAGACCCTCATCGATGGCCACCTTGATGATGATGCAGGGCCTCACATTGCTGCTTCACAGCTTCTTGAAACTGACGCGTCACCGGACCTCGCATCACCTCGACTGCATGAGGCATCTTTGACGCAGGACTCCACAACTCCTTACAACCAAGATATAGGAGACTCTTGGTCTGGGGGCATAACTGGGTCCCTGTAGGAGGCCTGGGCTTTATCGCAGTCAGTCTGAACGTGTGAAGTTGTCCTTGTGTAGTGCGACCACATACCCTCAGTTAGTGCTTTGGGCTTTTTGGCACTATTTTCACTTAAATATTTAAAATTGATTATCTCTGGTTCTACTGATTAGATTTGGTCTTCATATACATATATATTCAAAAGTACTCGATTTTTCTAAATGGGTGTGGGATTTTTATAATTTTTTGTGCTTTTACTTTATTACTGTTTAAGGTTCTGCATAAAAACTTTACACTTTGCTTCTAAGTTAAGACTTACTGCTCTGCGCCTAGCTACCCAAGGGTTGAGCACAGTTTAATTTGGGGCTTTCTTGTGCCGTCACCCTGACAAGGATTGTGGTTCCTGCTTGAGGAGGGGTTCACTCCCCTCAACCAGTAATCCAATTTCTTACAGAGAGAAAGGAGCCAAGTAAATTGAGGAAAAAATGAGAAGATGTATAGAAAGCCGGGCGGGTAAAGACAGCAGTGAGAAAGAGAAAGAGTTGGAAACGCAGATGACATGTTGATGTAGAAAGACATAGGTGAGCTACAGAAAGCATTGATGTTGATACAGAGGTACAGAGTGATTATGAGGTAAAGAGATATTTGTGAGGTAGAGAGACGGGTAGAGAATGTGATTTGAGGTAGAGCGAGTGAATGGAAATAGGGGAGGAAGTGTAAAGTGGCATGTGAGAGAGAAAAGGTAATGGTAGACAAAAAGAGGGAAATGATGAGCAAGAAAGGTAGTGAGAAATGACTTGCCAAAATCTGTTCAAGCACAACAATCAATCAATCAATCAATCATAACATTTGTATAGCGCACTACTCACCCGGAAGGCTCTCAAGGCGCTTGGGGGAAGGGGTCCGCTATTGCTCGAACAGCCAGGTCTTGAGTTGTCTCCTGAAGGCGAGATGGTCTTGGGTCAGCCGAAGGTGGGTGGGGAGGGAGTTCCATGTCTTGGCCACCAGGTAGGAGTAGGATCTTCCACCGGCGGTGGCTCTTCGGATGCGTGGTACGGTGGCGAGGGCGAGGCTTGTAGAACGTAGCTGGCGGGTGGGCGTGTAGAAGGTCAGGCGGTCGTTGAGGTACTTGGGGCCCAGGTCGTGGAGAGACTTGTGTGCGTGGGTGAGGAGTCTGAACGTGATTCTCTTGCTGACGGGGAGCCAGTGCAGGTCCCTCAGGTGGCCGGAGATGTGGCTGCGTCGGGGGATGTCCAGGATGAGTCGGGCGGAGGCGTTCTGGATGCGTTGGAGTCTTTTCTGTAGCTTGGCTGTGGTTCCGGCGTAGAGGGTGTTCCCGTAGTCCAGTCGGCTTGTGACGAGTGCCTGGGTGACCGTCTTCCTGGTTTCGGTCGGGATCCATCGGAAGATCTTGCGGAGCATGCGTAGGGTGTTGAAGCATGATGAGGAGATGCGTTGACTTGTCTGGTCATCGAGAGGGAGGAGTCCAGGATGAAGCCCAGGTTGCGTGCGTGGTCTGTTGGCTTGAGAGTGGTGCCCAGGGCGGGGGCCCACCAGGAGTCGTCCCAGGCGGAGGGCGATGGTCCCAGGATGAGGACTTCCGTCTTGTCTGAGTTCAGTTTCAGGCGGCTGATCTTCATCCACTCGGTGACGTCTTTCATCCCTTCGTGTAGGCTAGTTCTGGCGGTGGCGGGGTCTCTGGTGAGGGAGAGGATCAGTTGGGTGTCGTCGGCGTAGGAGATGATGTTGAGGTTGTGTTGGCGTGCGATGGCTGCAAGGGGTCTCATGTAGACGTTGAAGAGGGTGGGGCTGAGTGATGATCCTTGAGGTACGCCGCAGATGACTTCGGTGGCCTCGGATCGAAACGGGGGGAGGCGGACTCTCTGTGTTCTTCCGGCGAGGAACGAGATGATCCACTCCAGTGCCTTCTCTTGGATACCTGTGTTGCTGAGGCGTTGAACTAGGGTGCGGTGGCAGACAGTGTCGAACGCTGCAGAGAGGTCCAGGAGGATGAGGGCCGCTGTTTCCCCATTGTCGAGCTGGGTTCTGATGTCGTCGGTGGCTGCGATGAGGGCGGTCTCGGTGCTCTGGTTGGCTCGGAAACCGGACTGCGAGGGGTCGAGGGATCCGTTCGTCTCGAGGAAGGCGGCAAGCTGTCTGTTGACGGTCTTCTCGATGACTTTGGCAGGAAAAGGGAGGAGCAAGATGGGGCGGAAGTTCTTGAGGTCGGTGGGGTCCACTGTTGGTTTCTTCAGTAGGGCGCTGAGCTCGGCATGTTTCCAGCTCTCCGGGAAGGTGGCGGTGTTGAAGGAGATGTTGATGATGTCCCGGAGTTGGGGTGCAATGATGGAGTCGGCCTTGTTGAAGACGTGGTGGGGGCAGGGGTCGGTTGGAGATCCGGAGTGGATGGTGTTCATCTTGCGGGCTGTGTCTTCGGTGGTCACCGTGGTCCAGGTGCGTAGGGTGGCGGTTGGGTGCGCTGGTTCGGTGGTTGGGTGCGTGGATGGTGCGCCGAAGCTGTTGTGGATGTCGGCGATCTTGCGGTGGAAGAACGAGGCGAGAGAGTCGCAGAGGTCTTGTGAAGGAGTGGTGTCGTTGTTGCCGGTGCTGAGGTTGGAGAACTGCTTGACGATGCTGAAGAGTTCCTTGCTGTCGTGGGCGTTGTTGTCCAGTCTTTCCTTCAGTGATTTCTTCTTGGTGGTGCGGATAAGCTGGTGGTGCTTGCGGGTGGCTTGTTTGAGGGCGGTCATGTTGTCTGTGGTCTGGTCGAGGAGCCAGGCTTTCTCGAGGGTGCGGCAGTTCTTCTTGGAGTCCTTGAGTTCGTTGGTGAACCAAGTGGCTTTCTTGCTTCTGGGTCTCTTGGGAGGGTTCTTCAGTGGCGCGAGGTCGTCTGCGCAGGTGGACAGCCACTGTGTGAAGTTGTGGGCTGCTTTGTTGGGGTCCGTTGTGCTGGCGGGTGGGTTCTGGCTGAGGGAGGTGGTGAGCTGCTCGGCGGTGATCTTGCTCCAGCTCCTGTGAGGAACCTGTTGTGGGTGGTGGTGGGTCATGGTTCTTCTGAAGCTGAAGTGGACGCAGCTGTGGTCGGTCCAGTGAAGTCCGGTGGAGTGGCTGAAGGTGATGTGCTTACTGGATGAGAAGACGGGATCAAGCGTGTGGCCGGCGTAGTGGGTGGGGGTGTTGACCAGTTGCTTGAGTCCGAGGTTGGCGAGGTTGTCCAGCAGGGCGGTGGTGTTGCGGTCCTTGTTGTTCTCCAGGTGGAAGTTGAGGTCCCCTAGGAGGATGTAGTCAGCGGAGGGGAGGGCGTGCGGGCTGATGAAGTCCGTGAGGTCTTCGCTGAATTGTGTGCGTGGTCCCAGGGGTCTGTAGACAAGGGTGCCTCTGAGGGTCGTCTTTGGGTCGGTGTGTATCTGGAAGTGGAGGTGCTCGGCAGCGGAGAAGGTGTCGTTGGAGTCGGTCGTGATGCGGATGGTGTTCTTGTGTACGATGGCGATGCCTCCTCCAGTCTGGTTGACACGGTCCCTCCGGGTGATCTTGTATCCGTCTGGGATGGCGATGGCGATGTCGGGTGCAGAGCCTCATTCATCCAGGTTTCTGTGAGGACGGCGACGTCTGGTGAAGTTGTGTCGAGCAGGTTCCAAAGTTCAATGGCGTGTCTGTGGACGGAGCGGGTGTTGAGCAGGATGCACTTGAGGTGGCTGTTGTTGGTGCTCGGCTTGGTGGGTGCGGTGCAGGTCCGGAGGCAGGTGAATTTGCAGGCTTGGCAGGTGAAGGGTCCGTGGGTGCAATCCGGGGTGGCTCGGTAGCAGGCGAGGGTTCGGCCGGCATTGAGTGCGTGGAGGGAGGCGGCGTCGTAGGTCCGTCGTGTGGGCAGGCATCGTCGGGGGCCAGGGGTCATGGCGCTGGGCGCGGTCAGGTGCGGACGGGCGCAGACGGGCTTGCCTTTGGCGCGCCTTTGGCGTGCAATCGGCGTGCCCGCTGCGCGTCAACGCTGCGCGTACGCATGCACTCTGCCATAAATGGAGAGTGGGGGGGGCAAGGAAGGGGCAGCTGGGAGCAGCGGCGGGAGGAGCGACCGGGACTGACCAGGTCAGGTCGCAGCTCCTCGTCCCGCGCGCCCGGCTGAAGTACTACTTAGTGGGAGGGAGGTGCAGCTGGGAGGCGGGAGCGGGGTGGCGAGAGGGGGGGGAGCGGTGAGGAGATGCGGAGGGAGCGTGGGTGGGGCCACGGGGGAGCAGCGGCAGGGAGCAGGGTGGGCAGGGGAACAGGGCAGGGTACAGAAACAAAGTTAAGACACAACATACAGTCGGCACTGCAAGGGCGACAACAGGCGGAGGGGCAGTGAGACACGGAGCAAAAGTTACAAGGGGCAGGGGATCGACAAAATAAATCAGCAACACGAGCAGAACACGACACAGATGGCAAACCTTAGCGGCACAGGAGAGAGCGGGCAAGGACAGGGGGCCACTCCACACAGGGGCAGAGACTCGGCCTGGCAGCGGCGGCGGGAGGAGCGACCGGGACTGACCAGGTCAGGTCAGGTCGCAGCTCCTCGTCCCGCGGGCCCGGCTTAAGTACTACTTAGTGGGAGGGAGGGGCAGCTGGGAGGCGGGAGCGGGGTGGCGAGTGGGGGGGGGCGGTGAGGAGATGCGGAGGGAGCGTGGGTGGGGCCGCGGGGGAGCAGCGGCAGGGAGCGGGGTGGGCAGGGGAACAGGGCAGGGTACAGAAACAAAGTTAGGACACAAAATACAGTAGGCACAGCAGGGGCGACAACAGGCGGAGGGGCAGTGAGACACGGAGCAAAAGTTACAAGGGGCAGGGGATCGACGAAAAAAATCAGCAACACGAGCAGAACACGACACAGATGGCAAACCTTAGCGGCACAGGAGAGAGCGGGCAAGGACAGGGGGCCACTCCACACAGGGGCTGAGACTCGGCCTGGCAGCGGCGGCGGGAGGAGCGACCGGGACTGAGCAGGTCAGGTCAGGTCGCAGCTCCTCGTCCCGCACGCCCGGCTTAAGTACTACTTAGTGGGAGGGAGGGGCAGCTGGGAGGCGGGAGCGGGGTGGCGAGTGGGGGGGGGCGGTGAGGAGATGCGGAGGGAGCGTGGGTGGGGCCGCGGGGGAACAGCGGCAGGGAGCGGGGTGGGCAGGGGAACAGGGCAGGGTACAGAAACAAAGTTAGGACACAAAATACAGTAGGCACAGCAGGGGCGACAACAGGCGGAGGGGCAGTGAGACACGGAGCAAAAGTTACAAGGGGCAGGGGATCGCCGAAAAAAATCAGCAACACGAGCAGAACACGACACAGATGGCAAACCTTAGCGGCACAGGAGAGAGCGGGCAAGGACAGGGGGCCACTCCACACGGGCTGAGACTCGGCCTGGCAGCGGCGGCGGGAGGAGTGACCGGGACTGAGCAGGTCAGGTCGCAGCTCCTCGTCCCGCACGCCCGGCTTAAGTACTACTTAGTGGGAGGGAGGGGCAGCTGGGAGGCGGGAGCAGCGTGGCGAGTGGAGGGGGAGCGGTGAGGAGATGCGGAGGGAGCGTGGCTGGGGCCGCGGGAGCAGCGGCAGGGAGCGGGGTGGGCAGGGGAACAGGGCAGGGTACAGAAACAAAGTTAGGACACAAAATACAGTAGGCACAGCAAGGGCAACAACAGGCGGAGGGGCAGTGAGACACGGAGCAAAAGTTACAAGGGGCAGGGGGTCAACGAAAAAAATCAGCAACACGAGCAGAACATGACACAGATGGCAAACCTTAGCGGCACAGGAGAGAGCGGGCAAGGACAGGGGGCCACTCCACACAGGGGCAGAGACTCGGTCTGGCAGCGGCGGCGGGAGGAGCGACCGGGACTGAAGAGTTACTGGACCTCAGTTGAGATGATTGGGTCTGTGTTAAGTCCACCAATATTGGACTGATCTAGTGTTGGCTTGAAAACAGAGTACAGAGTAGACCAAGTACACCTTTTTAAACACTTCATTCACTTGGTGACAAAGCAAACTTTCAAAGAATTATTCAGGCAGGTAGTGTGGGGTTTGAGACTCAGAACTCAGTGCGTACAATAAAGTTTAATAATGGATTGTCCATTCAATATTTTTAAAAAGGTGTTTTCCTATACTGCTGTCTAATTGTACACAGATATATATCGAATGCAATGGTAATTGCTGTAACAACACATAATACAACTCAATTCTACAGGAGCAATACCACTCAGCAACATCTATTCACGCATGCAGGTTCACTTGTGGTGCAGCGAGCAGGTTTCTTGTGTTTCGTTAGGTCAGAATTTCAAACTTTCTCTTTAAAGAAACTTTAACTTTAAACCTCTTTATGGAGTGGTTTCTACGATGCTTAGTGAGCTTTGAAGTAGTATAGTAGAAGGCTTTGTGTCTTGTCAAAGAACAGTGATTTTCTTTTCCTAGTAAAGTAAGTCTAGATTCTCTTAAAGACTTGGGGGTGAGTATTATTCTTCCCAGATGAAAAAGAGAGGATTTCAGAATATTTAGGTTTAACAATATTATCATGTGTTGCTTATCATTAAAAGTAATTTAATTGAAATGTATTATATATTTACAGCCCAATTTTGGATAGTACATTGGGATGTATTTTATTATCATATTGGATTTTGTTCTGCTTCTTGCCCGATTTGAAAAGTTGGAGAATCACAGAAACCAGAATAACCACTATGGTTGATGAGGTCTGATGCATTTCAGGGACCTCCAAGAGAGGAGGACAACTGTCACATCAAAAACAGGAGAAAGAGGCGGAGTCAGTTGTAGTTATTATAGATTAAGCGCAGGGTTGTTGTTGGTTGGAATGCACTGTTTATTTCTACCACAGAATTCAGGGCAGTTGTGATTTTTGTGTAAAGAAATGTTATAACTTGTTACGTCTTGGCTTTCTTTGTAATAAAGATGAAAGAAAGCAACATATTTTGTGTCCTTAATAGAATCCAGATTTGTTTTGAGTGTGTCAAGAAAATCATAATTGCTGCTACCTCTTGGCTCTCCCTCAAAAGAGGGGTGACTCCAAGAACCCAACAAGAAGCTCCATAAAAAGCTCAATGGGGAAGACCTGCTGCCCAGCCCTGAACCCCAATGAGGAACTAAGGTGATCACATTAACTCACACAGACTAAGCCATGTATGTGGACAAAGCCAATCAGACAAAGATTTCATACTCAGTATTTGTACAATCAATTGGGATCCAGCTCCAGGAAAACACTCTTTGTGGAATTACTGGTCCCTCCCTCATGAAAGTTTAAATTCTAGGTTGATCTATGCATTAGTGCTGCAGGAGAACACCAATGGTAGGTGTTTACCAGACAGTCTTGTTGACAATACCTGTCATAGCAGGATGATGAAGAGCATCATCAACCCATATTGATTAATGTAACAATTGGGTTTCTTATTTTTAACTTTATGATGAGTCCCCAATAGGACAGTGACCATGATTCGCTTGAGGCAACCCAGAGGTATAATACTCATGATACAGATAATCATTCAATGCTAGACTACAACAATTATTTACAATGCAATGGTCTCGTCTTTGTTAAAGTTAGAGCTATTGGCATTCCAAACGTTATTTTTTTGATTAATAGTTTTTTAAAAACCGATAAATATATGGTATTGTCATTTACAATGGCAATTGTTAAGCATTACAGAGTGGTAGAGAGTATTAGCAGTGATTAATTGTTAGTAGAGAGTGACCAGTTGATTAATAGGGAGTATACTTGTATAGAGTAGTGTAGGAGTGAGTTGTAGGCAATAGTAGTTAGTGAGTAGTGTAGATTAGTGGAGAGTAGTATAGAGTGAGTAGTAGATAGTGTGTAGAGAGCGTGTAGGAGTTAGTGAGTAGTAGAGATAGAGTAGTAGTGAGTTATGAAAAGTAGTAGATAGAAATAGATGTTGTGTAGTGAGTTATAGATAGTATATGGAGTAGTATATCTATTTAGTATAGTGAGTAGCGAATGACTTAACATAGAGTATATATTAGAGAGCTGTAGTTGGTACTTTTGAGTATTAGAGTGTAGTAGAGAGTAGTAGAGAGTAAGTATAAAATTGTGTATAGTGTAATTTAGTGAGTTGTGAGGAGTGTGACTTGTATGTAGTAGAGAGTAGTTAGAGGGTGTATTAGAGTGTTATTAGTTGAGTTAGTAGTAGAGTGTGAATTGATAGTATTAGAGAGTACTAGAGATTGAGTAAAGTGTGAGTAGCTTACCGTAGTAGTTGAGTGAGTAGTTAGTAAAGTATAGTAGAGTATTATAAAGTTTCAATACAGAGTATTATAGTGAGTATTGATGAGTAAGTAGTAATTTGTAGACATAGTCATTAGAATAGTTTTAGCAGGGCATTATAAATTGGGTATTAGAGAGTTAGTAGTAGAGTGAGTAATAGTGAGTAGTAGATAGTTTTATATAGTGTGTAGTAGAGTAGTAGTAAATACTATAGAGTAATAGGGATTAACATTGTAGAAAGTTATTAGTATAATTATTTATAGTAGTTGAGAATTATTATTAGTGAGTAGAGTAGTAGAGAGTATTAGGATTAGAGTATTATATAGTATTTTAGTGAGTAGTATAGAGTATTTGAGGTGTGGCGAGTTAGTAGTATATTGTAGATATAGTTATCAGTATAGTGTGAGTAGGGTATTATAAAATGAGTAGTAGAGAGTTAGTAGTAGAGAGTGAGTTGTAGAGTGATTAATAGTGACTAGTAGATAGTTTTATTTTAGAGGAGTATAGAGTGTGTAGTAGAGTGGTAGTGAGTACTATAGTGTAATAGGCATTAATAGTGAGTATTATTGAGTAATCATTTTTTGGGGAGTAATTGTGTAAGTAGTGGTGAGTTGAGTTAGCTGTATAGAGTGAGTAGACAGTGAGTAGGGGACTTTACAATGCAGCGGTCTCGCCTTTGCAAAAGTTAGAGCTATTGGTATTGTAAATGACAAACTTTTTATTTATGGGTTGGTTTTGAAAACAGATAAATAAATGGCATTGTCATTTAAAATGCCAATAGCTTAATCTCTCGCAAATGCGAGACCTATTGCATTTGCACACGCACACGCACACACACACACCCAGAGCCACATACACACACACCCAGAGCCACACACACACACACAGAGCCACACACACACAGAGCCACACACACACACACACACACACAGAGCCACACACACACAGAGCCACACACACACAGAGCCACACACACAGAGCCACCCACACACACAGAGCCAGCCACACACACACAGAGCCACACACACACACACACAGAGCCACTCACACAGAGCCACACACACAGAGCAACACACACAGAGCCACACACACCACACAGAGCCACACACAGAGCCACACACACAGAGCCACACACACAGAGCCACACACACACACAGAGCCAAACACACACACAGAGCCACACACACCCAGAGCCACACACACACACACAGAGCCACACACAGACACACAGAGCCACACACACAGAGCCACACACACAGAGCCACACACACACAGAGCCACACAGACACAGAGCCACGCAATCTAGGTATCCCTGTGGAATGTTCCTTAGTCACATGATAACATGCTGCCCTTTACATTACTCAGTACCATGAATGTTTGCTGCCATGTCATGAATGAGAACACTTACAGTCCCACAACCATTACACCACAGTCCCACAACCATTAGAAACGGCAATGTGTCTTCCTCGGTTTTGAGAGTCTGCAGCAGGCGGGGTTGTTGGTACCATGTAAGACTGTTCAACCGTATCCCAAGTGTGTCATCCTTTACAGTCCACCGCATTCCTCGCAGTGTCCGCCATCGAGCCCCCTTCTCCCAACCCCACAAGGACTATATGCTGCAGCTGGATGGAGGCTAACCCAAAATCAAAACAACGGTCAGTCTTACATTAGCAACTCGTTACCTATCATTTCTGCATCAAACAAATATGTCTATTTTCTTAAGCGGTAACCGGTGCCCCAGGTTTCTGTTAAACATAGCTAGACTTATCGCCCGAGGCTGCTTGGGAGCGGCTAGTACTTGCAGTAAACAACTTGTCCATCTTTCTTACGGAGGCTGGTTTAGAAGGCTCTCTTGTAGGCGTGTGCAGGAAGGAGCGATCTAGTTGCATTGAAAATCTTTTCAATGTTTATTTATTTCAGTCCTTTTTAGGTATCCTGTTCGAATGTATTATTTAATTTTTTGTGATTCCATACGTTCGTGTTTATATTTAAGCATATTTTACTAGTGTCTAATACACTCGATTTAAAACACGGTAAATGATTTGCGAAAATAACTTGGCGAGTTATAACAAAAAGAATGTTCGCCAGGAAAAAATATTTCCCAGTAGGGTTACCTTGTAAAAAAGACAGCAAGACCGCTCAATAAAAGCGACAGCGGATACAGCGTGGCCTCGAGGGTACCGAAGTCAAGGTGTCTTAAAGGCACGGCGCTTGTTAAATTGGAGTTAATCGAAATTCGATTATGTTAGGATTTATCAAATGACAAACCAACAGAGGGTTATACGAATAAACATACTTATTCAGACAGATATGACATGTCAATAATTCTGCCATTAGTCACTAGAACAGCCCCGGGATCGAACTTTATTTGCATATTTCAAAAACATATCATTCGTATATTATCACGGTTCAGTTTCTGCTAAAAACCGTTTATTTACGACCGCTTTTAAGTTCTTATTCATTTGCTATGCCACCTCAGCAGTTTTCAGCTGAGTCTCGGACAGAATGTGGTAAACAAGTGCTGCAGAGTCGTCAATCACGCACAGACTGGAACTGGAGCAGGAGAGAACCGGCGTAAACCGGTGAGAACAGATCCAGGCAGCATGCAGCACCGCCTCATATGCAAAGAACGAGACGCAGAAGCGCAGCCTAGCCTACTTGCCACCAAGCACCCCCCTGCCCCTACTTCCGGAGATGCGGTACAGTATAAGCCTACCCAATGCAGTTTCCCGAGGGCGGGATAGATATTGAATGGAATCCATTCTAGGATCAGGCATAAACAACGTCACTAACAAGCCCATTCAGTTCAAAGAATTATCGTGTTTTAGTCCAGAAGTGTGAATAAAAACTTGAAAACGCGTGGTTTGCAATTAAACAAAAGCAAATTTTGTTAGGAAGTCTTAATGCATAAAAAATTATTAATAATAATACGCTTAAGAATGAGACACGTTAAAACATACCACCATGATTGCAACGATTTAGTGTGTATTGGAAAACGAGGCTAGTTTGACTCCAGTGCTCACAACCTGTCGGCAGATTCACACTTATTGAGAACCTATTCATCCTCAGGATCCTTCCAGGAGCCGCTTAAACAGACAGAACGTGGGCAATGGCTATTCTATTAATAGCGGCTATGCGCTCATTCTTGAGAAGAGTCGGATGGAAGTTTCTCTAAGCCCCGTCCTTTCCCCGGGTCATTACGGTACTGCTGGTCTCTAATCAATCCTAATGCGATGGCAATTGCAGTCCCTGGTGACGCCTTCTCAGGTTTCCTGTAATGGCTCTACCACATTTTCGTGGACCCTCTCCTTTAACCTGAGATGCGAGGGGGGCAGACCCTTCCCCGCTCCTGATTACTTCAAGATGTGGGGGCTGTGGCGGACAGAAGGAGGGAGACACGCGGGAGCCAGATCATTGACATGTGACCAAAGAAATTGAGAGAGTGAAGGGTTAAAACAAAGGAGAGAAGAAAGAACAAGCCCCCTAGTTGCCGGGGTAATCCTCAGAGCTGGCACCAATCCCAGCTCGGCTTGGTGCTGACGTCGACGGACTCTAGGCCCGGTGAAGGGAAACAAAGTGCTCTTGTGGCTCCCGGGCCGGCGGCGGTAATCAGGGGCACACAGCACAGGTTCAAAGTTATATGCGCAACTAAAAATCAGCATTTTAAAGCCACTCTGTAACAGGCTGCATAGGTGGGCACACGCACGGCTCCGGGAGTCTCCCTCGCATGGCGCTGACTCACTGCTGCTGCAGCAGGAGGAGGGACAGTGACGTCCGCATGAAGGCAGCGTGTTCCCTAAACGATGCCCAATCAAAGAGCCCTTGAGACAGCGAGTCTACAGCGTGTCTTGCTCACGCTACCTGCAAGCCTTTTGTCTGTAAGCCCCGCCCTTTTCAGACTGAGGGGCGTGTTTTCCACTGACAACGTCACAGGTAGAACAAAACTGAAAAACACGCCCCCAATCCGAAAAGGACGGGGCTTACAACCAACAAATGACATAACTGAGACCTCTTCTCCAATGGCTGGATGCCAGCGAGACTGCGCATGTGCACAGCCTACGCTCGCCAAGACCTAAAAACTGGTTATTTCTTACCATTGAATCGCACAGCAGCTGTCATTTGATAAAAGTCTTGAACTTCCTCTGTTGTGGAATGAGTTGTCCCCTAAGGCACACCGATTGTTATCATGAGGCTTATAGTATTATGGAAATTGTAATAAACATATAATTTTAGAAAATCTTTGAATACCAGTCTGGTGTGGATATTCATAGCTTGGTGCAGATTTTTGGCAAAAAAAGACTAGTAAACTTATCTAATATTGATTTTAGTAATTTTGACACTTAGGTCAAAAGTTTGAAGAGAAAGTTGATGGTAAGAAAAAGGCTTCAATTAACTGCATGGGAAGAGAAGCTGTCAAAAAGAGAATGCATGTGATTCCTGGTGTTTTGTAGCCTGAGGAGAGCAAAGGGCAACTCGAAAAGTCTCCCCTCATTAGTACAATGAGTGGATGGCCCATTTTAACGAAGCTGTTTGTCACACATTATGTCACAGACATTTATATTGGCCCTCGCCCACTAGTGATTTGCTCTGTTACGCTTGTGGTAACCCTTTGTAGAGATGTCACAGGAACAGTTATCCTGTGCAGGCCTGCTCCTGAACTTTTTGGTTCTGAACTTTTTGGTTCTGATAAACCTGGCATGTTTTCTGCTTTTGTGTCACAAAGCCTCTCAGATGCGCTCAATCATGATTGGCATATTTTGCCCCCAACTGGGCACACAACTCTATTGCAGATAAATGTTCTTCCAGAATGGGGCAACCTTTCAACATGGGTGACCACTGTTCCCATTTTTGGGCTAGGACACGATGAGTGGTTGGTGGTATTTGATCCAAATTCACGGGCTACATGCGTTTTTACCTCCACCACAGTTGAGGGAAGTGACCGTCTGGCCCTCTGTGTAGATTCAGGCAGTTTTCTGTGCTTGGGATCCCTCATTTCACCCTTAATGTGCTTCTGTTTGTTTCTGTATACCTAAACAACAGAAGAGTACCAGGTAATCAAACACAAATTCAGACTAAAATTAAGAACTGGAGGGATAAAGAATGAATTACCACCACCATCGAATAGAAGACATGTGCTAAAGAAAAAGCACGAGGTGGGACAGAAAGAAAACTTAGTGAGGAAAAAGAACCCTCAGGCACCAACTGAATAGATTGGTTGCCAGTTGTCTTCATTGGGTCCTTGTTTGTGAGTACGTGAAATGCTACGTAGTCAGAAACAGAAGTGCTCAGTTAAAAAGAGTATGTACTACTCCCCAAATAGGAAAATTATTTTAATATAGGGGTAGTTCTAACTCTGTTAAAAACAATCGTGCAAAAGCGGGCATATACAAGGTTGAGTTAATTTGAACCTAATGTCCTAAAAGGTCGACATGTTTCTTGCTAGAGCCTAACGTCAGCTCAGCATTCCTCAGGACCAAAACAACCCTGGCCTCATGTTAAGCGCTCACTGTAGCACCGAAACCATAAAAGGCGGGGTGAAAAAATATTTAAAGATTAAAATTACAAACTTATCTGTAAATTCATACACGCAAACTTCCGTGTAAACCCTTGTCACAGTTGGGGGATGATCAATCTGAAAAAAGAATACATTTTTACATGTAAATCTTACAGCAGTTTCATTAGTAACTATTAATGGGCTCGCTTCAGAAGAATAGCTTAAACTGCATACACATAGTAGACCCCACCCACCTACAGTGATTGCGGAAATTCCATTGAATAAACCTCAATTAGATGAACTGCTGCACCATTTGTGGCAACCAATAAAAAAGCGCTAAATATATTTTATTTAGAGTTCTGCCAGGTCTATATTAACCATATTGTGAAAAGCTTTCATGAGCCTGACATGAATTATAATGATAAGAGGCCCCGAAACATTTCTCCATTTCTCGATGACACCAGTAATTATCTGGTCCTTGACCAAGATCCTTCCCCTTTTCTGAAAGATGAAATACTTGAACTTGTAATGACAGCGGAACGTGATGGTTTCATCAGTAAGCAGGAAGCTGACTTTATAACGACTTCTGAAGGAAAGATACCGTACTTTTATTGTTTACCCAAAACTCATAAAAAACGTCTTCCCCCACCCGGAAGACCAATTGTTTCGGGTATAGGTTCCCTACTGGAACCGCTATCTAAGTATTGTGACTTCTTTTTTAAGCCTCTAATCCGGGCTACAAGTACCTACATTAAGGGCACCAAAAGCTTACTATCTATGCTTTTAAATGTCCAAATGCCAGAAGAATGGTGCTTCCTAGTCTCTCTAGATATAGAGAGTTTGAATACCTGCATTTCACAAGATGCCACTCTGAAGGTTTTGGCTGATGTCCTAGATCAGGAACAGTGGGATTATACAACTTCCCACAGTTTTGTCATCGATTGTGCCACACTTGCCCTCAAAAGAAATTTTTTTCAATATCAAGATAAAATTTACCTTCAGTAGACAGGGACATCTATGGGCAGTACATTTGCCCCTAGTATAGCAGGTTTGTACGTTTTTAATTTTGAGAAGAGTCACATCCTTGCAGCCACGAACCCTTACGCTCTCAATGTTTTCCTGTGGCAGAGGTACATTGATGATGTGTTTTTAATCTGGCAAGGGTTCGAGGAAAGTCTCTTGGCCTTTCTTGATTGGGTCAATACTTGTGACCCTCACTTGAAATTTACTCACCAGTACCATCCGGAATCCGTTGTGTTTTTAGATGTTACCATCACCAAAGTAGGAGATCACTTGACCTCCAAAACCTACTACAAGCCAACAAGTAAAAATAACTTGCTACATTTTTCGAGTTTCCACCCTCGTCCCTTACGGACTAACTTGCCGTTTGGTCAGTACCTACATATCCATAGGAACTGTAGTGATGTGAAAGATTTTAAGAAACAAGCTCAAGATCTCACACACAGGCTATGTAGTAGAGGTTATCCTACCCAAATTCTAAAACAAAGTTGCAAGAGGGCCCGTAATCAAAATCTGGAGGCCCTACTGGAGGATTATGTCAGGGAACCAGAAACTGAAACCCCATTGACCTGTGTGACAACCTACAGCAATATTTCAAATGCTGTTAGTCGTTGCATCGGTAAACATTGGCAAATCTTGAACAGTAATGGGCGAGAGTGTCAGAAACCCCTGTTTTCGTACAAAAAAGAGAGAAGTTTAAAGGATAAACTTGTACATACTTGTCTGAAAAACGCAGATCAAATACATGATAACAGTGTTTTGAATGCCTGGGGCCTTCCCCCCGTTGTTGGCCATCACCCATGTGGTGGCTGCAGCGTGTGTCATTTGACAACTGCCACCAAGACATTGAGTCTGGAAGCTGGAAAGCTCTGGTACCAAAGGGGACATACAAATTGTAATTCTTCAAATGTCATCTATTTAATTACATGCCCCTGCGATATGAAGTACGTGGGAATGATGACACGCAAAATAAAGTTGCGCATTTGCGAACACCGCAGTAATGTTCGATGCCGTAAAGGAACGACAAAACTAACCACCCACTTCCTGGAGCATGGACATTGTCCTAATGATATCAAATGGACAATTATAGAACAAATACAACAGGGCCTGGAAAATACTATCTTTGAAAAGGAACAAAGATGGATCTATCGTTTATCTACGCATTTACACAGGTTAAATGATGACATACCGTGGAGCTCCATGATGCGTCGATAGATCATCTTGCCCTTTAATATCATCTAGTGAGAGAGGTCAAGCGATAAAAGTGCTGGGTGATTTACGAGCTATTACTAAAGTGTTCCACACCAATAGGGGTCTATATATGTACTTCTCACCCTCTCTTTGTTTACTGTTACTGTGAGAGGTGGGGAAATGATGAGAGCTTTTTTGACAACAAACAATTTTTTGAATAATAATACTCCATCATGGTACACGTTAGTTTCCTTGCATTAGTTTAAGATTTATGTGTTAAGGACGAGACATATTTGAGAGTCAGCAATAAAGGTTTGTGCCTTTTGAATTTAGAAAAAAATGGGCAGTTGTTTATCACCAAGTAACTTCCCCTTTAAGACATAGGCGCTCCCAGTACGGTGGTCACGTGCTTTTCACATAGCGACCGCCGTTTTCGTGTTCATTTAACCAAGACACTTCCACGGGCCCAGTGTTTACAGGCCGTGGATGTGAACGGAATAGGTGTTCCAACGGGGAGTCGCTCAGATGCAAGTAAGTGACATGCAAGCAGCTATGCGGGTAACCTTGGCAGTGTGACATTTAACGGAAACCTCAGTTCCGAAATAACATGGCTGCACACAGGGAGAGTAACAAACCTTCCTCTCCCGGTTGTGTTTATTGCAGATTTTCGGAACGTGAAGGTTTCCCCTGCCACGGACCTAAGGGGCAATTCCCATATTACTGCAAAGTAAGTGGTCTTTTTATGGCGTTTCGAGTTTTTTCCGGATTGAAGACGTTTTTAACTTCACTGTATTTTCAACGGGCACTCTCATTGGAGAAATGTTTCGGGGCCTCTTATCATTATAATTCATGTCAGGCTCATGAAAGCTTTTCACCATATGGTTAATATGGACCTGGCAGAACTCTAAATAAAATATATTTAGCGCTTTTTTATTGATTGCCACAAATGGTGCAGCAGTTCATCTAATTGAGATTTATTCAATGGAATTTCCGCAATCACTGTAGGTGGGTGGGGTCTACTATGTGTATGCAGTTTAAGCTATTCTTCTGAAGTGAGCCCATAAATATTTACTAATGAAACTGCTGTAAGATTTACATGTAAAAATGTATTATTTTTTCAGATTGATCATCCCCCAACTGTGACAAGGGTTTACACGGAAGTTTGCGTGTATGAATTTACAGATAAGTTTGTAATTTTAATCTTTAAATATTTTTTCACCCCGCCTTTTATGGTTTTGGTGCTACAGTGAGCGCTTAACATGAGGTCAGGGTTGTTTTGGTCCTGAGGAATGCTGAGCTGACGTTAGGCTCTTGCAAGAAACATGTCGACCTTTTAGGACATTAGGTTCAAATTAACTCAACCTTGTATATGTCCGCTTTTGCACGATTGTTTTTAACAGAGTTAGAACTACCCCTATATTAAAATTATTTTCCTATTTGGGGAGTAGTCCATACTCTTTTTAACTGAGCACTTCTTTTTCTGACTACGTAGCATTTCACGTACTCACAAACAAGGACCATATGAAGACAACTGGCAACCAATCTATTCAGTTGGTGCCTGAGGGTTCTTTTTCCTCACTAAGCTTTCTTTCTGTCCCACCTCATGCTTTTTCTTTGGCACATTTCTTCTATTCGATGGTGGTGGTAATTCATTCTTTATCCCTCCAGTTCTTAATTTTAGTCTGAATTTGTTTTTGATTACCTGGTACTCTTCTGTTGTTTAGATATATCTGTTCTAAGGGGTACAAAAGTGACCTATTGACCCTTTCTCTCTTGTTGGTGGTTCATGCTTTACAGCGCACAGCTGTGAGAGTATATATAATAATCTTTTTAAACAATAACTTTTTCTCCAATTGAGACGTGCACCGTTCACTTTTTCATGATGGAGGATTCAGGCCTCTCTTTTTCGAGGGAGGAGGCCGACGCCATACTTAACGACCCTTCGCTGTTCGCAGATCCCCTTGTTGCCCAAGACATATCGCAAACATCTGATTGGGATAAGTTAGGAGAACAAAAACGTAGTCCTATTAGAGTCATCTTACATGGCACTATGATGAAGGAGTATTTGACAAATAGGATTGCTCCTAAAGGTCTTCTAGTGACTAACTCTCCTCGTATCTTTCTAGAGGATAGTGTCTTTAGAAAAGAATGGGCACAGATTGCCAGGCACTGTACACATGACTGGGCACTCTTGATTATAAAAACGGCCTTGCGCCTTTCGGAGGCCTTGTTAGTGGAAATACAGGTAACTGAGACCCATATAAAAACAACAGTAACGGGTTTCAAAAAGAAACTTGAAGAGTTTAACAAAGAGCTCAATGACTACAAAGATAACCTCGCTCAATCTAAGGTTGTAAAATTCCAGAAAGATTTTTAAAAATTGTCATACGATAAACTTATCCGTATGCTAGTGCGGAATATATATCACCTAATCGCACTAACTACAACTCTGACACCTCGGATGACTCGAATTCTAGTGGTTCTAGTGCTGGGAGCACGGAAAATAAGCAACGTGGTAGAGGTAGAGGTGGGAAGATTCAAAACACCCCACAATGGCTGCCTTATTCACAACAAGGAGCTGGGGGTTTCCCTCCCAACCCATTTAATCACCCCCTTCCCCCCCCACATGTCCTGGAATCCACATTTTGCTCCTCCTCCACCACACTTTCAACCCAATATGTATCCACAACATTTTTTAGGGTCTGCCCGGAGGAGACGGGGCAAGAGGAGAGGAATGAACCAAGTTCATTGGCAAGTATCAGAGTCTGTGGGCGACAACACACGGAGCAAGACTCAGGAGCAGAGGGCAGGCCCCAGCAACCAGAGAGTCTGATTACGAACTTGTCATCAGTGACTTTAACTGCTGATGAAACAGCAGTTTTGGAAAAAGGGCTGGATTTTATTCCAACACCCCGTTTAGACCGCTTCAAATTGCTCTGTGAGCTGAACGACTTTTTTAGAAAACTCAGACTAATGGTATTCTTCGAACACCAAAACCAAGGTGGGAGTCAGACCATAACCTACGACACTACTTTCAGAAAAAAGTCTACTTTCACACCTCTCGCACATCAGAAGCTGGCTGAACTAATAGCTTTTGAACAAGCGGTGTTTCATGAAGTAGAAATAATGGAGGAACCTAGACCATACAAAAATCTGACAGCAAACCAATACAAAGCCATTGATTCCCTTGCTAAGAATCCCAATATAGTGATAAAGAGTGCTGACAAGGGAGGTGGCATCGTTATTCAAGATACCATTGCATATGACCAGGAATGCAGATGCCTTCTCGATGACACCAGTAATTATCTGGTCCTTGACCAAGATCCTTCCCCTTTTCTGAAAGATGAAATACTTGAACTTGTAATGACAGCGGAACGTGATGGTTTCATCAGTAAGCAGGAAGCTGACTTTTTAACGACTTCTGAAGGAAAGATACCGTACTTTTATTGTTTACCCAAAACTCATAAAAACCGTCTTCCCCCACCCGGAAGACCAATTGTTTCGGGTATAGATTCCCTACTAGAACCGCTATCTAAGTATTGTGACTTCTTTTTTAAGCCTCTAATCCAGGCTACAAGTACCTACATTAAGGACACCAAAAGCTTACTATCTATGCTTTTAAATGTCAAAATGCCAGAAGAACCGTGCTTCTTAGTCTCTCTAGATATAGAGAGTTTGTATACCTGCATTCCACAAGATGCCACTCTGAAGGTTTTGGCTGATGTCCTAGATTAGGAACAGTGGGATTATACAACTTCCCACAGTTTTGTCATCGATTGTGCCACACTTGCCCTCAAAAGAAATTTTTTTCAATATCAAGATAAAATTTACCTTCAGAAGACAGGGACATCTATGGGCAGTACATTTGCCCCTAGTATAGCAGGTTTGTACGTTTTTAATTTTGAGAAGAGTCACATCCTTGCAGCCATGAACCCTTACGCTCTCAATGTTTTCCTGTGGCAGAGGTACATTGATGATGTGTTTTTAATCTGGCAAGGGTCCGAGGAAAGTCTCTTGGCCTTTCTTGATTGGGTCAATACTTGTGACCCTCACTTGAAATTTACTCACCAGTACCATCCGGAATCCATTGTGTTTTTAGATGTTACCATCACCAAAGTAGGGGATCACTTGACCACCAAAACCTACTACAAGCCAAGAAGCAAAAATAATTTGTTACATTTTTCGAGTTTCCACCCTCATCCCTTACGGACTAACTTGCCGTTTGGTCAGTACCTACGTATCCGTAGGAACTGTAGTGATGTGAAAGATTTTAAAAAACAAGCTCAAGATCTCACACACAGGCTATGTAGTAGAGGTTATCCTACCCAAATTCTAAAACAAAGTTGCAAGAGGGCCCGTAATCAAAATCGGGAGGCCCTACTGGAGGATTATGTCAGGGACCCAGAAACTGGAACCCCATTGACCTGTGTGACAACCTACAGCAATATTTCAAATGCTGTTAGTCGTTGCATAGGTAAACATTGTCAAATCTTGAACAGTAATGGACGAGAGTGGCAGAAACCCCTGTTCTCGTACAAAAAAGAGAGAAGTTTAAAGGATGTACTTGTACATACTCGTCCGAAAAACGCAGATCAAATACATGATAACAGTGTTTTAAATGCCTGGGGCCTTCCCCCCGTTGTTGGCCATCACCCATGTGGTGGCTGCAGCGTGTGTCATTTGACAACTGCCACCAAGACATTGAATCTGGAAGCTGGAAAGCTCTGGTACCAAAGGGGACATACAAATTGTAATTCTTCAAATGTCATCTATTTAATTACATGCCCCTGCGATATGAAGTACGTAGGAATGACGACACGCAAAATAAAGTTGCGCATTTGCGAACACCGCAGTAATGTTCGATGCCGTAAAGGAACGACAAAACTAACCACCCACTTCCTGGAACATGGACATTGTCCTAATGATATCAAATGAACAATTATAGAACAAATACAACAGGGCCGGGAAAATACTATCTTTGAAAAGGAACAAAGATGGATCTATCGTTTATCTACGCATTTACACGGGTTAAATGATGACATACCGTGGAGCTCCGTGATGCGTCGATAGATCCCTTTGCCCTTTAATATCATCTAGTGAGAGAGGTCAAGCGATAAAAGTGCTGGGTGATTTACGAGCTATTACTAAAGTGTTCCACACCAATAGGGGTCTATATATGTACTTCTCACCTTCTCTTTGTTTACTGTTACTGTGAGAGGTGGGGAAATGATGAGAGTTTTTTTGACATCAACCAATTTTTTGAATAATAATGCTCCATCATTGTACACGTTAGTTTCCTTGCATAAGTGTAAGATTTATGTGTTAAGGACGAGACATATTTGAGAGTCAGCAATAAAGGTTTGTGCCTTTTGAATTTAGAAAAAAACGGGCAGTTGTTTATCACCAAGTAACTTCCCCTTTAAGACGTAGGCGCTCCCAGTACGGTGGTCACATGCTTTTCACGTAGCGAACGCCGTTTTCGCGTTCATTTAACCAAGACGCTTCCACGGGCCCAGTGTTTACAGGCCGTGGAAGTGAACGTAATAGGTGTTCCAACGGGGAGTCGCTCAGATGCAAGTAAGTGACGTCCAAGCAGCTATGCGGGTAACCTTGGCAGTGTGACATTTAACGGAAACCTCAGTTCCGAAATAACATGGCTGCACACAGGGAGAGTTGCAAACCTTCCTCTCCCGGTTGTGTTTATTGCAGATTTTCTGAACGTGAAGGTTTCCCCTGCCACGGACCTAAGGGGCAATTCCCATATTACTGCAAAGTAAGTGGTCTTTTTATGGCGTTTCGAGTTTTTTCCGGATTGAAGACGTTTTTAACTTCTCTGTATTTTCAACGGGCAGGCTCATGAAAGCTTTTCACAATATGGTTAATATAGACCTGGCAGAACTCTAAATAAAATATATTTAGCGGTTTTTTATTGATTGCCACAAATGGTGCAGCAGTTCATCTAATTGAGGTTTATTCAATGGAATTTCCGCAATCACTGTAGGTGGGTGGGGTCTACTATGTGTATGCGGTTTAAGCTATTCTTCTGAAGCGAGCCCATTAATAGTTACTAATGAAACTGCTGTAAGATTTACATGTAAAAATGT
This sequence comes from Lissotriton helveticus, assembly GCF_964261635.1. Taxonomy (NCBI): domain Eukaryota; kingdom Metazoa; phylum Chordata; class Amphibia; order Caudata; family Salamandridae; genus Lissotriton; species Lissotriton helveticus. The sequence goes on along the minus strand of NC_136071.1, from coordinate 1,009,188,048 downwards.
ATTATTTTTTCAGATTGATCATCCCCCAACTGTAACAAGGGTTTATACGGAAGTTTGCGTGTATGAATTTACAGATACGTTTGTAATTTTAATCTTTAAATATTTTTTCACCCCGCCTTTTATGGTTTTGGTGCTACAGTGAGCGCTTAACATGCGGCCAGGGTTGTTTTGGTCCTGAGGAATGCTGAGCTGACGTTAGGCTCTTGCAAGAAACATGTCGACCTTTTAGGACATTAGGTTCAAATTAACTCAAGCTTGTATATGTCCGCTTTTGCACGATTGTTTTTAACAGAGTTAGAACTACCCCTATATTAAAATAATTTTCCTATTTGGGGAGTAGTCCATACTCTTTTTAACTGAGCACTTCTTTTTCTGACTACATAGCATTTCACGTACTCACAAACAAGGACCCAATGAAGACAACTGGCAACCAATCTATTCAGTTGGTGCCTGAGGGTTCTTTTTGCTCACTAAGTTTTCTTTCTGTCCCACCTCGTGCTTTTTCTTTAGCACATTTCTTCTATTCGATGGTGGTGGTAATTCATTCTTTATCCCTCCAGTTCTTAATTTTAGTCTGAATTTGTTTTTGATTACCTGGTACTCTTCTGTTGTTTAGATATATCTGTTCTAAGGGGTACAAGAGTGACCTATTGATCCTTTCTCTCTTGTTGTTGGTTCACTCTCTGTTTGTTTCTGGCCATGAGAAGATGGGGTACCCAAGTTTGGGATCCCATTTATGTGCCTTTGTAACCATGATGCGGAATTTCCATATTAGGCACTAATAGGTGTTTCTCAGCACTCTCTTCTTCTCCTTCCTCCTCATATCCCTGCTCTGAACTCTCCTCTCTCCAATATCTGCAAACACCTTTGTAAGGCTGTTGTGTGTCTGGTTTCCATCAAGAGCCAAGAGGCACTGACAATAATTTTGGATATGAGCTGCCTCCTGGGTTAGAATTTGATTTATGTTTTTCACTTGAAGTGGAGCTCTGCACATAACCCATGTAAAGAGGAAAGGATTAGACTATGATAAGAGCTATGTTAAGAGTCAGCGATAAACTTTAGGACTGCGGAAGAAAGCCCATGCTTTGTGGCAGTGCCAGTGGAGCAGCAAGGAGACAGCCCTGTGTGCTGAGAACCTGCCCTAACTCATATCCAGAACAACCCAGAGTGATGGTGTCCAGCCTGGCAGATAGACCCTTTGCAGCAAGACATTGATTACTTTTCCATATCTCCCTCCTACATCACCCAGAAAAACATGCCCATGTTCTCTTTTTGGAACCATGAGGAGCCAGTGGTATAGCAGGGGTACATTGGGCTCTAGTGCAAGAAAGGAAATCAGGATGGGCAGTCCTTGGTTTCATATTGAAAAAACAGCCTCTAATCGTGGAATAGTGGGCCCCGCAAGCCCCCAGTCCCCAGTGTCACTGCATGTGCTGCACTGCTATACTATTGATACCCCTCCCCCTCAAGCAAGGGGCAAGGAAAGAGCCAAGGAGCCTCTATAATGTCAATTCTTTGAGAAAGGTTTGAGGACCAGGCTGTTTTAGAATGTCCTATCCTTTTTCTGAGCAGCGCAGCACCTCCGAGAGTGAGTCGTGCACAATACCATATGTTCAAATAAATAAGTAAATGATGTACCACTAACTTCAGTGTATAGCCTGGGGTGCTCGTTGGCCATTTCAGCTTGACTTTCCTTTTTTTTCTCCGTGGCTGCATGTCTTCTCACATTTACCTCCATGAACAGATTGCTACTGCAAACCTGATCACAACAGTTTCCTTGCCCCAGGCACCTGCATTTAGAGTCTGTCCTCAAGTGCCTTGTCGGCCTGAACGAAATGTCACTCCTGTAGGGAAACAGCATTTACAACGCTGTCTCCACAATGCAGTACATTTACAACACAGTTGTTACAATGACCGCATTGTTACCACACGTATCATTACATCGCAAGTCATTTCAACGATCCAATCCAACACCTTCCCTGCTGTTGCACAAACTAGAGTAGGAATATTAAATAATACTATTCCTAAATCCAGCGCGTCCTTACAGCAAGTCATTGTAATGACTTGCGATGTAATGGTACGCGTGGAAACAATGAAATGGTTGTAACAACCGTGTTGTGAAGGCATGCAGTGTATTCGCATGCGTTGTAAACAGCCATATACCTCCTGTATCACCAACTGTTCCCTAGGCATTCCCCAAAGCTAAGAACCTCTTCCTGTATGAACTATACCACTTTTGATCATGCAGCCTGGATTTAACACCCCACAGGGTGTAGCCCAGTGACTTCATCTTGCATTCAGCTTTTCAGATGAAATGCGCTTAACCAGTACGCATAACACAAACATGCACAATGATGAACATGCAGGTGCCCCCAGTGGCAATTCTAAATGTGGAAGCACTTAGTCTAAGTTGCACTTCCATAAGAGAAGTTGTCCCATTTGGTAGATATTCACTGAATCGTAGAGATAGCACATTCTTTTATTGAATAGAAGTCCTACTCCTTTTATAAAGTTATAGTATGAACTGGACAACAATTGTATGTTGTGGTGTTTGTGTGTTAGCTGAATTCGAGTTTGCAAATCTATCCCGAGTAAGCCTTGACTGTTAACACTCACTACCCACTGAAAGCCGAAATCCAAAGATATCTTTGGCAGTTCACTGGTGTTGCAGTAGTAGTACCTAGTATGTGGGGTTCCAGTCTCCAGGAACAAGAAGCAATGCTTGTTACAAAGCCGCACCTGAGTTATGCCCAGTAAAACTGGTGTGACACCATTTTTCACTGAGAGGCATTGAAAGTGATTACGGCTCAAATATTAAATGAAGCCCCGGGGCTCACTGCATCCCTCTTGAGCCTTTAAAATACTTTAAAATCTGACTTGGCACTCTAAGAACCAATTCCTTGTGCCGGATATCATTGTATCTACAGGTCTTATTATGCTATTTGATTGGAAGCCAATATCTTTGGTAGATGTCAATGTACAAATTGATGGAAATATGCTCCTCAGTATAGATGTGACTTATTGAAAGCTCATTAAGTTCTTTGGCGCAAGTGGCAGTCTGAAAGGGAGTGTATGCCCTGGAAAAATGAAGAAAATGAGCATTATAAAAAGAATGTCTATTTTTGAGATTGCGGCATATAAGCCAATTTTTTGTTCTTTCTAGAGACCAACGCTGGATAGTGCAATTTATTCTGAAGTTGGTTGTGTAGTGGCCTGCTTGTTGGTGGCCATACAAACTGATCACTTTGCCAGAGTGAGGTATGGCCTGGCATGAAACCTATGAGGAGGTATCCAATTCGGAACAGTGTCCCTCAAGGCTGTGTCCTTGGCCCAGCACTATGGAACTTATTTCTCAACCTGCTTCTGGATTTTATGGCTGGGGTTGGTGCAAATATCATCCAGATGAAGATTTACAATTCTTCTAATACTCTTTGAATATAACTTTAATTCTGTTAGGCTCAAACAAAGGTTTTTTTCAGGCTCTTTTCTCAATTTCAGGTCAAGAATGTGATCATGATTACAAAGTAAAAGAAAAGTTATGAATATGAGACAAGATACTCACCCAAGAGAACATTTTATATTAATGGTGAATCCCTAGGGGTGGGTTCCTCTTTTGCCTACTTGGTGGTCAGATGTAGCTCTAATGGACGCTGGAGTCATTATATAGTTTGCAGTAGATGAATATTGGTGGTCATTTCAAGGGCTATGTTAAGGTTTGGTACCTGCTCTTCATGACTTCTGCTTCTGCAGATCTGGGTTTAAGGGTACCAAGTCAGTTACTATAGGAATTTTCTAATTTGACTCGATAATGACATGTGAGAATTGCTTATTTTGGAAGCTCTTGCAAACGGCTCATCTCATTAAATAATGAGTTGTGGTTGACAGTGTTGACCTAGCTGCTGTCCTTGTTTTTGGTTCACCTGGGATTTAACCCAAATGGTATTATTTATTGTACTCATGTGCATTCTGTCATTTGCTCTTTCCCTTCCTTTCAGGGGTTCGCAATTTTGTTACAGAGACACATGTTAGAGATGTAGAGTTCGGCTTTATGGAGAACAGGCCTGAATCCATTGTTCCAGAGAATTACTGTACTGCCTTCAAGATGTGTAGAGAAACTTTGCATGTTGTTCTATGGGACCAATGCGATTTGAAACATAGGCTGTCGTTTTACGGGAGCAATGTGTTTTTTTAAGTAATGTGAATCACGGACTTGAATCCCCAAATTGTACCTGGATGCTAGTCCACCACTTATGAGACAATTGTATGTGGATTTAAGATTTGGGACACTACCTTTGACACTATCATTGCAATAGCATTACCCATGGAACCTTTCTGACTTTAATCTGCTTGTGTCTACATATGCTATGTTGGGAAGGCACCAGCTTATATCTATGTTCAATGATAAATGCATTAGAAGGGACAAGAAAGATTTTCATTTGATGCACTCAACACCCTAGAAGAATGAACAGTATGGTATTGTGCAGTTGGCATGGAGAGCTCTGGCTAGGACTAAAGCATCTCCTAAGCCTTACTTATAATATACACAAGAGAACATGCTATGTATTTTATATAAGATCATTGCAATTATTGCCACCCTGTAGTTTAATTTGCAGTATATTGTAACTCTAGACTGCATTGTGTTGGTGTTGTGGCGGTGGTGCAGAAGCACACTTATTTAAAGTTTTATGTGTCCTAGGGCCCGATGTAGGTGGCCATTTACCGACCGGTAACGGCCGATTTCGGCCGTTACCGACCGGTAAATGGGTATTTGTGATGTAGGGGCCCTATTTTACCGATTCGGTAAAATTACCGAATCAGTAAATTTACCGAATCGGTAAAATACCGAATCGGTTTTTTTACCGATTCGGTAACTTCCTGATGTAGGTGGGACTCTTCTGAGTCCCAAAGGCCTTACAGATTCGGTATTTTACCACCCAATCCAATTGGGTGGTAAAATACCGAGTCCAGTGACAGACAGACATGCCTTTAGGGCATGTCTGTGTGCCACATGGCACACATGCCTGTATTTGGGGTGCTAGAGGGTGTCAAAGTGACACCCCCTGCACCCTTGCTGAAATCGGTATTTACCGAATCGGTAAATACCTATTCAAGGCCCATAGGAATCAATGGGCAATATCGAATCGGTATTTACCGATTCGGTAAATACCGATTTTTATGGATTCGGCAATTCAATTACCGAATCTTCCTAAATCTCCCTCCTTCATATTTACCGATTCATAAATACCGAATCGGTAAAATTCGGTATTTATGAATCGATAAATACGATTTTCCTACATCTGGCCCTTAGTTCTGAATTGTATGCATCTTTTTCAAAAGCATTAATGAGTTTAAAGACTAGGGCAGCAATAAATTCGCATTTGATGAGTATTGTTAGTGCTACTGTGTGGCTGTTGTCTGAACAGAAGCAGTGGAGTCTATTGAGTACAATTTATAAATACTTTGATCAGTCAATCAAGAGAGAGAGATCCACAGTGTAATCACCGTCTTTAATAACAAGCATTGGAAATGCAATAGGTCTCGCATTAGGAAAGTTTGAGTTATTGGTCTTATAAATGACTTTTTTTTTAATTTATGTGTTCTTTTTTAAAATATCTAAATTAATAGCTTTGTCATTTACAATGCCAATAGTTTTAACTTTCTCAAATGTGACACCTATAACAGTGGGGAAGAAAGCAATGCAAGAAAGTGAGAACAACAAAAGAAAGGAGACTGGGAGAAAGGGAAGAGAGAGAAAGAGGAATAGTGAGAGATAGGCAAAAAGAGAACTGGAGAGTGAAAATAAGGATGTAGGGACAGGTGCAAAGGAGAGAAGTAAAGAGAGGTACACAAGAGAGTGAAGACAGTGCGGACACTAGTGAAAGAGAAAGTAAAATAAAAACGGAACACGATGTGGAAGGTATGGGAAACACCGAGCCAAAAAATAAATGGGGGCACGGAAAAGGAGAAAAAAGACTTATCAAGAACAATCCATAGGGTGCCTCTATGTCACCTTGACAGCATGCTTCCTGTATGCAAATGCCATCTAACATATCAGCGCATTCTGGGAGATGTAGTCTTTCCTTGGTTGAAAGGAAACCATACGATTTAACGAACCTTGTAATGAAGCCACCTAAAAAGGAAAGGCCAGGGCTGCAACAACGTTGGCCCCTTAGCGTGTTGCTATCCGGGCACCCTAAACATACCTGCACTGAGTCATGCGTGTAAAACTGGAGGCAGGCGTTGCCCTTTGATGCAAGGCATGCGATAAAAAAAATAAGGCTGTGGTTTGGAATGCCAATAAAGTTTATCAAAATGGATCAATTTGTTTGCTTTGGAATTCCCAAAAGTCGACGTAATGCATCCCTCGCTTCAAAGAAAAGTGCACTCGCAGTGGGAGAGCTGAGGGACTCACAATAAGATACAGCGTGCCAAATTATAATAAATAACAAGACGGAGGGAAGGCAGAGAAGGGGAGGGGGGAGGAGGGCCTGGAGAACAGGAAGACAGAAACGACTGCAAGGCACCGGGTAAGAGATGAACGAACCGCTTGTTGTATGCGTCTGTTTTGCCTGCATTTGGAAAAAAGTCCGATACTGAGTGCCTGGAAGCGAGTAATAGCGCCCCGTATAACAGTGTACCAACACTGCCTATTTTCTCTCACTTAAAAACTGAATGTGTTACAAACGACATAAAGAAATAAATAACAAGACGGAGGGAAGGCAGAGAAGGGGAGGGGGGAGGAGCGCCTGTTGAACAGGAAGAAAGAAACGACTGCGAGGCACCGGGTAAGAGAGGAACGAACCGCTTGTTGTATGCGTCTGTTTTGCCTGCATTTGGAAAAAAGTCCGATACCGAGTGCCTGGAAGCGAGTAATAGCGCCCGTATAACAGTGTACCAACACTGCCTAAATTCTCTCACTTAAAAACTGAATGTGTTACCAACGACATAAAGAAAAAACGTGCCAAATTGAATAAACAGTGCACTCACAGTGGGAGAGCTGAGGGACTCACAATAAGATACAGCGTGCCAAATTATAATAAATAACAAGACGGAGGGAAGGCAGAGAAGGGGAGGGGGGAGGAGAAATGTGACACGGCGGGCAGGGGAGGGGGCGGAGCGGGGAGAGCGGCGATGAGGGTGTGAAGCAGCAGGGGCCTTTAAAGTGAAGCTAAGCTTCACTTCAAAGGTGTGGGAGGAGTGCTGCTGGGGAACAGATGGCGATTTGATGATGTGCACGCGCATTTTAGGTCAATGCGCTTGCGCATTGACCTAAAAGCGCACGGGCACAGCACCAAATCGCCAGTTGGGATACTAGTTGGGTAAAGTCTGTTTAAGTCGCTATAGTCTCGCTCTGCTCAATGCGCATGCGCATTGAGAGGCGAGACCTAAAAAGGGATGGGAGTGATGGGGTTACAGGAGGCAAGATGGTCACATTGTGAGTATATCTTGTGTGATGGCAGTCGGAGAACTGAAGTGGAGAGCAGAAGTACAAGTGGCTTTGTAACCTGATTTTTGGGCTGTAGTTATTTAGGGCCAGATGTAGGAAGCCTAATACCGGTCGGTATTAGGCTTTTCAGATGTAGGGGCCTGATTTAAAGATTCGGTAATTTACCGAATCGGTAATTTAAGGAATCGGTAAATAACCGAATTCTTAAAAACCGATTCGGTAAATTACTGAATCCTTAATGTAGGAAGCACTCAAGTGAGTGCTTTTCACTTGTAAGGATTTGTTATTTACCACCAACTACAAGTTGGTGGTAAATATCGAAAACCTTAAAAAAAGCAATTTTGTGCTTTTTTCAACTGTGCCATGTGGCAGACATACATGCCCTTTGGGCATGTATGTGAGCCACATGTGCACCCATGCACTATACAGGGGTACAACAGGGAGTCAATGTGACACCCTGCCACCCTTGTAAGTCTACCCCCTTTTACCGATTCGGTAATTCTCATTCATTGCTATGGGCCTCCAGGCCCATAGGAATGAGTAAGAAATACAGATTCGGTAAATACTGAATCGTATTTACCGAATTTTACTGATTCGGTCAAATTTACCGAATCATTAGCTACATATCATTTACCGATTCTAAAATACCTAATCAGTAAAATTCGGTATTTTAGAATCGGTAAATGATATTTACCTACATCTGGCCCTTAGAAAGGTATCAGGGAAGCACTGGTATTTATTGATACCTTTCTTTTAATTGTATTTGCTCTATTCCTAGCTTCATGCCCGCTATCGATTGCAGCATTGTATGACTGCTCCACTCAAGTTGCAGAGGATCTTGGGAACAAACATCAGTAAGTGCAAGAAAGTGTGGGACATTTTAAAAGATTGACTTTGAGGAGTCTTATAAAGGTCCACAGTAGCAAAAAGGTATTTGTGTAGGGAAATTCAGGAAGGAGTAAAAAACATGATTGTTGTCAATAAATGCATCTCTGTTTTCACAAACCCACCGAGAACATTGAGATTTTAAAGAAATTTAATAGGTTAAATATTGCATCACCAATGACTTGAAAAGAGAAAGGTAAATCAGTGTCGAGAAAAAAAACACAAAACGGGGGGTCTGAGGAGATTTAGGGACCTATCTATGACTATGAAACACACAAAAAGGCCTCCGGTCCGGGGTAGCACATGGCGAGTAGTTTGTGGAGCAGACTATGCTAGGAGGAGGGAGGGGGAGTCCCTTTTCAGGACGGTTTCCCTCACACACCAGAGGTGTCCTGCTTCATCATCGGGATACCCCCTTGCTGCAAGGGAGGAGCTCAGGGATACTTTTTGATAAGAGGGTCAGTTATAAAATCCAATTTGAGCGTAGTGTATAGTGGAGGGGGTGCAGTGCTAAATAGACAGTGGATAAAACTAGCTACGAGGTTAGCCTGACACAGTTTATTATTGCTACCTAGAGCTAGGGTTAAAACAAATAGTGAGTAGTGCAACTGCCGGCTTTAGAGGCTGTGGCACTAGAAATTGATCAACATGTTTCAGCCTGTTGGCCTATACAAGTGTCATGGCTTTCTTCAGGATATCTTAGGTAAGCTAGTGCTACATTAGTGAAAAAAATTGATTAATAAGTGAATGTGTCTGTGTGTATATTAGAGAGACAGCTTGCTTGTAACTAGATTCTGTCTCACTCACCTGCAAAAGCCAGGTATAGTACCGCATCTGTCCCTGGCAGTTTGCCATAGGTACAAAACGCCGGTCCAACCTAATAAGTAGAGGGTGTGGTGTTAGAATTCAGAGAAGTAGTGCCCAGTTTATAAAAAAAACAAGCGTCCAAAGATCAAGCAATCAGAGGGTCAATAGAGCAAACCAAGCTTATTTACAAACAGAGAGCTAAAGAGATTAGCATAATTGTGCTGGTAACTGCTAAAGATTCATATCTGAGATTCAAAGGAAAGAACCATAGCATCAGCAACAATAAGGCCACTTGGTCTATAGCTGCTGGAGGGTGAAGACAAAGAGTGACCACGCTGACAGCGGAAGCAATCATAGGGCTCTACCTCTGTAGGAAATAGCTCAGGATGTGTTGCCCAGGAGGATCGTAATGTACGTCACAGCACTTACCCAGAGTGTAGGGCCCTGATGTGATGAGATGACACGTAAAATACAGCGGCTTAATTATTACAATGAATAGGGGCCCCCTGGGGGGGACGAAAACGACTGTGACTGTGCTTGACTCAATGGCACGGCTTGTTAAAATGTACGAGGGGGGTGCACAAAAATGCAGCGCCTAGCTAGAGGGAAGGCGAGGCTCAGGGTGTCTATTGGGCCCTGGTGAGCCGCCGAGGGCAGGAGGGCTGGGCACTGAATGGGATTGGTGTCCTCTTGGTTTAGCTATTCCATCTTCCCTACTCGAACCACAGGACTTAGCTCATATCATGGATAAAGTGAAATCTGGGTCACCCCAGGACTCCAGTCCCCCAAATGTATTTAAAACGATTATCCCCTTCATTTAGGCTGAGTGTGTTGTGTGCACTGAATCTCTCCTTGACAACAGGCACGGTACCTCAGAGATTCAAGGACGCTATAGTGATCCCACTGTTGAAGAAAGCAGGGGAAGATATTAGGAACCTGAAAAACTTTCGCCCTATTTTCCAGCTCCCGTTCCTGTCCAAAGTGCTCGAACAACTTGTACTTAGAGCTCTCTCATCTTATGTTGAGCAACACCAACTGTTACATAATCGACAAGCGAGATTCAGGGCTCATAACAGCACTGAGTTAGTGATGTTCTCAGTTCTGGATGATCTGCGACAAATAGCTGAGAAGAAGACTCCCTCAGCGCTTATCTTACTGTATCTCCCAGCCGCCTTTGATACGGTGAATAAGCATGGGCGGATTTAGCGAATCTGGCGTACGCGAACTTGCGTATTTACGTATTCGCAATCCGCAAAATCCGCGAACTCTGCGAATTAGCGGATTTTTGTGGTTTTTTGTGTTCGCAAGGGTTTCTGCCAGTTCGCGAGGTTTGTTTACCAGTTCGCAATTGCAAACTTACTTTTCGGCTCGCAACGGCCGCGACTATGTTGTTTCTACGTCTGGTTCATCATCACAGGTTCACAGCACCCTCTGTTTCACCACTGCCACCCTCTGGTACACCCATGCCACCCTCTGGTACATCCTCACTGCCACCCTCTGGTTGGTTTATCACTGTAGATTATGGGGGTGAAAAAAAGCAAGCACACCTGCCCTGCTTCAACTGCCATGAATTCATTTGGGGTTGATTAATGTGTCACTGATTTTTAAACTTCCAGTCTGGCTGGCACCTGCTTCCTTCCTTATCTGTAATTTGCTTTCTGTTGCAGTGCATTTTTTTTTCACAGGACCTTTATGGCCTACTTGTAGCTATTGTATGAGCCTGCTGTGAGGGTCAGAGCAGGGTCATAGAATAGTTGCAAATAGGCAACTGAACTCTGGAGGGGCCCCTCAGGAAGCACTAGAGTGAATGGTTACTGATGTTAAGATTGAACTTTTGCTCCTGCTGATTGCTTTCAGTTTTGCTAAAATCTTTTTTCTGCAATTTCGCGCAATTTGCGGGGCACGAATCCGTGCGAGATCGTTTTCGGAAGCCGCGAATTCGTGCGAATACACGATTTGTTTTTTGCTGCGTGTTTGCTCGCGTGATTTTTTGCATGTTCGCAAGCCGCTTGTAGCGCAACGTTTGCGAAGTTACCCTAGCGGTCGTACATGGGCACGGCCATCTTGTTTGCGTGACGTAATTCTGTTTCCGGGCGCTATGTGTAATCTCGCAAAGTGTGCGGCTCGCTCGTACATGTTCACGTGTGATCGCGAGGAAAATCTCGTGCGAACTTACCCACGCGGTCGTGAACGGGCGCAGCCATCTTGTTTCTCATTCATTGCTATGGTTCTGGGAATTGCTCTCTGTATCCTTTCTTAATCTCTGCCATCCTTTGCTTGTTTGAAGTTTATTTTGATCTATTTTACTCATTATCTATTCCTCTATTTTTTTTGCTCTATATTTTTGTGTTTTCTGCTACTTTTTGTTCATTTTAAACTACTTTTTTAAACGCTTTTCTTTTCTTCTTCCCTGTTCAATTTCTTCTTTCTTATTTTGCTTCCTTTCTGCCCAGACCATAGCAAAGGGAGCCGGGAAGAAGCCCGCAAAGGGGAAGGGTCCCGCTCCCGTGCCCGGCTCCCGTGCGGGCGTTTGAGGGGGGAGACAGTTGTAGCTCGGGAGATTTTTAGTGCGGAGGAGGTGGCCGCACTAGTCTTTCACGTCCAGCGCCGCCTCCCCAAGACCATCATGGGAGGCGGCAGGATCGCTACCGGCTACGGGATCCGGGAGCGCCGGAAGCGGTGGGAGAAGGTGTGCCGGGCCATGTTTGAACACTCTGGGGTCCGGCGCACCTATAACCAGGCCACCCACCGCTGGACGGATCTCATGGACCGGGAACGCGACTTGCTGGACGTGCTCGGCGTAGAGATCCCCGGGCTTGGTGAGTAGTAGTAGCTATTTCTATCTATTTCATCACTACTCTGTTTTATCCCGCTCTGTGTGTTATTATATTGCAAATTTTTGTTTTTTACCAAGAGCAATATTGCTGCCGATTACATTGTAGGTAAATTATATTTCAAAATCTTCTATGCATTTCAGGTGCACTGCTCTCCTTCTCAGTAGCCTTGCTACTATGCTTATTTGTTTTCTATTTTGTGTTCATTTCATTGGCCTGAGAAATTATGTATGAGTGTAGTGTAAAGAACTGCGTAATGCTAGACACTAAGGGTCAGATTTTCAATTACCGGCGCATCCCTGCAAAGTAGCAGGGATGCGCCAGTAATTGTGCGCCATGCCACCACCACCCATGGTGCGCCGTATTTACAATGTGGCGCACCATGGGCCCAAAACGTCACAGAAGCCTTATGCATCTGTGCCGTAAAGGCGGCGCATTGCTGGAGTTGCGTGCCAACGATGGCGCAGCTCCAGCAATGCTCTGGGGTGCCCTATCTCCCCAATGCTGCATCAAGCCGTACGTCGGCTTCAAGCAGGCGCAGGGTTTGACTGACGCATCATTGTCCTAAAAGTGACTGATTGACATCTTGTAGATTTCCCTCAGCCACTTTTAGGATTCGTTCCTGCGCAGGAACGCCCTCCCTTGCGCCGGAACGCCCCCTAATGGCGCAGGGCTTTACAACGTAATGCATCTCCATATGCGTCACTTTGTTAATATACGCCTCACCATGGCGCCTCTTTTGTTCTGCCGCTGCGTCACAAAAGTCACGCAACAATGGAGCAAAAGAGCCGCAAGTGTCTTCTAAATCAGCCCCTACAGACTCAAGTCCAGTCCTTCCTTTAGACACATGGCTATAAGAAGAAATAGTGGTGGTGGTCGGTGTATTGATAGTTTGAGTATTCACTGATCTGCAAGCACGATGGACTTTGTCTGTCACTTCGCGTGCTGCGGACTGCTGCCTGCCAGGCCTAGGCAAACCTTTTTAGTAGTTTGTTTAGTGAGTTACATAGGAACTTTCCAAGTCAACGGTCCGCAAATCAATAACGTAGTAGACCACATGAGATCGGTCAATATATCCCGTGGAATAGTTGTCTATTTGCTATTTCGCCAAAATATTTTGTTATTGTTCTTTTGAAATGTTTGATTTGGTTGACAAATATCATCCATGTTTTCTGGTCTTTCTTTCTTTCATGTTGTACATCAGCTCCCCCCAGGGGCAAGAGGACACAGGAGGAGGAGGAGGGTGCTGTTCAGGATGCAGGCCAGGAGCGATCAGGCGAGGGCTCCTTTGCTGGCCCCAGTAAGTTTTAATTTTAATATAGAGTACCTATTTTTTCCTAGCGTTCCTCATTCAATTTTTTCTAAATCGTCTTTGATCTTCTGGTAGACTTTTGGTTTGGCTAGTAGGACAATCCATACTACTACTTGCAGGGACAAATCTGCACAAACAGAACTATGGACACTAAATAATGCATTGCTTAGCTTATCAATTATAATAGGTGCTGTTAGACTTTCCACATACCTCAATGATAACAGACTTTGTAGTTGAACCCCCAATCTCCTTACTGACTAGATAGTGTGGCAGAGTCATTTAGCTCCCAAAGTCACCGATGATTGATCCCCAATGATGATTAGATTATCCAACGCAGGACAAGAGTACGGAGTCAGAGTCAAGAAGTGTCAGAGGCACGGACTCATGCTTGCAAAAATTCCACAACCTTTAGCTCATCCACTCTAGTCTGGAGGACCAAAAACCACAGGGTCTATTTAAGTTTAAAAGCTTTAATAAAAGTAAACACATTTCTAAAAATCAACTTTGTCATAAAACTAAACGTTTAACTGAAAATGGAAAAGTGCTTAGTGCTGACGATTAATTGGACACATTTCTTGTGGTCGAGCCGAGCTCTCACCTGGTTTGAACTTGATCCTGCTCGTGTTCTTAGAAGTCAAGCTTCAGTCTGTTAGGGGAAAAAGTGGTGCGTGTTAAAAATAAAAAGCAAGCATTCATCAGTTGTGCCAAAAAGTGCAGCAAGACAACAGCCTTCCCTGGAAAAAGGGACATTTTTACTTTAGAGTAGACAGACACAAATTATTACATTGTATTCTGTTTTTTTCATATTTCTTTATTCCTCCTAGACCAAATATTATATAGTAGTGAGTGGTGTATTCTAACATTCTTAAATGTACTTTGTAGGTGGAACATCTGGTGGCGGGGCCAGCGCGGAGGTGGTGGTATTGGACGAGGGGGGCAGCTCTGGGGAGGAGGCGGTGCAAGTGCCGGACGTGCCTGTGAGGGTTCACACGGTGGTGGCGGACAGAGGTAAGCTATATATTCCTTACTTATTGAGATTGAAGACTGCACAGTGTGCTTTCTGCATGGGTGTATTATAAATCAACCAGGTAGTAGCCTCCTCTAAATGTACTTCGACTTAGCTGTGAAGTTTTTGGCGAGAAGAATCCCAATAAGATCTGAGATGAACTTGATGGATGGGATGAACGAAAAGCAAAAGAAGGGTGTAAGTAAGTGTGGAAGGACGAGAAATGTAATGATGACTGGCAAAGGAGAATGATATGTTTTTGCTTGGTCCCCGAGGTGGCTGGGAAGGAAAGAATATGGTATGGTGCATGGCTGGGTGAATGATGAAGCAAGGATGGGTGGAAGGAGATGGAAAACAGCCTGGGTGGGTGAAACAGAAACTTTATGTGTGCATATACTTTGAATTGATGGATGCCTGGATCATGGTATTATCGGACTCTTAGATAGCATATGTGTATCTAGAGAGAGTAGACGGTCACTGGATGAACTAAGTGTTACTTTGAAGAGCATGTAACACCGCACCCGCACGTCCGTTCCAGTGTAGGAAAGGCAAGGAAAAGAAGTTGTAATTGTGTCCAAATACTACCATGAATAGTAGCAGTAGTTTGTATTGCAACTGCAAGCACAGCATATATCGGTAAGGTTATTACGGTGGACACTCCCTACCTCTCTTAATAACTTTAGTTTAGTAGTAGTACGTCATTCATGTGTGGGCACACTGTTCACTCAATAATAAGCAAAGCACCTAAAGTCATCCCATATGTCATCAAATACATCCCATTTGAAGTGATAGATAATCAGATTATTTAGCTTCTTCATTTTCCTTTTCTAGTACTCATTTGCACTGTAGGGTGAAAGCTAAATTAATTAAGCAGTAGCCCTTTTACCAGAGTATTCTCAGTGCCACCCGTAATAGAAAAGTAAGAGCTTTACCACCTTCATGTACTGGACCGGTACAGTAACGCAAGTCTGTCTCACTCATCATGTTGTGCGTCTGTTTTTCTCGGGTGCAAGTTCACTGCGCTGGCATTATGCCGGCTTGCATAAGATAACGTACCAATTTTCCTAAACAAGAGAGAAGAAGAAGAATAACTGGTGTACTGTCATAGTCGACTGTAATGGAAGTCCATAGTGCTCGTAGAATTTGTTCCTTAAACTCCCACTAATGTTAGAGCAAGGATGAAGAAGTGGGAGGTTAGATAGATACTGTCCTCAATAGTTATGTACTGTGCTTTCAATTTGCTACTTGTACTGTGACACAACTTTCTGTTCAATCATTTTGTGTTAATCTTAAGGAGCATTGGTTACAGAGTGACTATGTCTTTCTTTCTTCATATAGTTGCTCCTTTCAAATCAACCAGAAGACCATCAAGGAGGGAGCTGGCTCAAATGGCCCGGCAACGGAGGCTGGATGCCACTGTCGCCGAATATCGGCGGCTGGTGGCCCTGGAGGAGGAGGAGACGCAGTCTACCGGTACAACATCCACTGGTACAGCTGCATCCTCCTCCGTGCACCCACGGGCTGCCAGCCAGCGCAGTGCTCCAGCGGTACGGAGCCGGGCTACCAAAGCCAACCGCCACCGCCAAGCAGCAAAAACAGCAGCTGCCCCCCACAGGAGTTGCAAGGCACGCCAGCGCCGCTTATCCCTAAGAGTGTCCTACCTGGAGCAGGAGGTCCATACCTACAAGAACTTGGTGGAGGGCCTCCGCTTCGACCATGCCACCCTCCGCAAGGAGTATGATGCCCTGGCCGCTAAAGTCAACAGCACCCTCCCATAGTGTAGTGTCCCTTGCCCCTTTTTTAGAGACTTTTGGGGGGTGGGAATTGGGAGTTGGGTTGTGGGACTTTTGAAGGACAATCGTTGGGGTTAGGGAGGGTCTTGCGGGAGATTATTATTTTGTTAGGGCTACAAAAATATACTTTTTGAAACTTTATCTGACCATACCTGTTTTTTACTGCTTTTGAGTCTGGTGGGTGGGGGTTTAACAGTAAGTTTGTTTTACTGAAGAGTCCTAGGACTTTAGTAGTACTACCGTCAATCTCTCGTCTATTCCTAATACTCCATTATACTACCTCCCACCAAACGCTTATTTTACCTGTAATTTGTGTTTGAAAGTAGGGCTAGGCCCAGGGCTGGCTCCACGGGAAATGGTGATTAAGGTTGGCAATCCTGGGCGGATGAAATGTCCTCATTGCGGTGGTGCTAGTGGTGTGACACAGTGGCAGTTGCATGCCTATGGAAAAAAAGAAAATGAATCCTGGTTTGTCCTTACTGTAGCATTACAATGGTACAATAGAGAATATAGCAGGTGACAGTACACTAGAACAGTGCCACACAGAGCCTAAGAAATGGTAAAGTATTGGAAGTATAACTAGTACTTGCGTTGAATTTCTTTGACATTGGCTACTACTACAAGAAATAGTACTGAAGCTGAGTAAGTCTAGAATATATCCTCGGATTTCTTCACCAGCCTGTTGCTATGACCTTATCCTCCCCAGCAAGTGTGTGGAATTATTGATGTCATTTAGTCACACATCAAGCAAAACCACACAGCCCGGGGGAAGAGGGTTAGGGTTTGGAAAATGGATGGGAATGGGGGTTTCTTTTTGGGTAGGTTTTGTTGAGAGAAAAAAAAGCACAGCATGGACAAACAATAATTCAAGATAAAGAAATCTTTGGGTACAAAGCTAACCATAAATCTTTTTAAGTGACATAAAGGAAGTGCATGCCCTACTGCATGCATTGTTACTGAAAAGTAAGTAGTACTAGAATGCGACAGTACAGGGCTGCAGCGTTTTCACTTGCCTATCTCTGCACTCAGAGAAACACTTCTTATTCTTACATTAAATTAGGTTTAAAAATTAGCCGAAGTAAAACCTATAGAATGGCTGTAGGGATCAATTTAGAAGCAGAGAGAGATCCAAGAAATGGAGTCACACTCCTAGAAGAAAACAATGGATACTGTATCTGTATGTTGTTGTAGTTGTCCTGTTGAATTTGATAAGTAAGTTGCATGCAGCTAACAATTCCTCTTATTAGCGGCACTCCTCCATTCCAGCTGACGCTTCGTCCATCAATGTTGGTGACCAGAAGACACCCTGTCCACTGCTTGCCTGGCGGATGCTGAATTGCGGCTCGCTAATGTGAAGCCCGACTCACTCCATCCTTTTTTCCCCATTGCACAGACTGAAACCCGGCCTGTAATTATTGAACGAAAAATAGGAAGTGCTATTACAACACCACTGATAAATAAATACAAGGTGTGTACGCTGTGTAGTGCAAAAAGTCACACTTTGATTTTCCAAATAGACAGTACAATATTTTTGAAAGTGCGTACTCTGTCTAAGTCACCTTTTGAAGGATAAATAAGTATGGGCAAATTAATTTAGCGGATCTTTCCCCTCAAGCTAGGTGTACTGTAAACTGTGTTTTAGAACAAAATTAGACCTTCCCAGCAGTGCTCCCGCCTCCCACCCAGACCCTTACTAAAGCCAGTCGCAAAAATGTAGAAGACCCCCAATCAGATCTCAAAAAAAGAGGCCTAGCAGAAAACTGGTGACAAAACGCACTTTGAAAGTAAAAGTAGGCCCAAATACCCCCTTACCCACCGTGGATTGTATTTCCAAACCACTTGCAAGCAAGCAAAAGTATCCATAGCCAGCATCGCTCCAAGACTCGAAGGCCCCTCCACCCAAACACATGCAATAGAAATACTGCTAACCCTAACGAGCCCTAAGTTAAGAATAGTGGCAAAGGCTTTCTTTAACTATGCCAAATCCCCCCTTTCCCACCATACTACTGGTTTAGAGTCTGGTGGGTGGTGGTTTAACAGTAAGTTAGTTTTCCTGAAACTTAAGTCTGTGTCATTTTCTTCCTTTAAGTGTAAATGGCTAAATGTTTTCAACAGTAAGTGCCTCTCACCGAGTAAGTGATCCCCCCTTTCCCACCATGGATTTTCTTCAAATCGCTTGCAACAAAAATTACACATTCCCACGAGTGCTCTAAAACCCCAGAAATCAGTTGCAAAAATCAAGAACACCCAAACACAGGCAATCCTGCTGCTAGGGCTAACCCAACGAACCGTAAGTTACAAAAAGTGCCAAAACCTTTTTCCTCATGGATGTTGTTTAAACCAGTTTTATTCGGTATTAGACCTTCCCAGCAATGGCCCCAGAGCCGTCAACCCAGGCGAAAACAAGTAGAAGACCCCCAAACAGCCAAAAAGCAAAAGTACAAAAATGTGGACTTTGTCACTTTTGTGAAAATTTCCCAAATCACTCAGCGCGCGCTCTGCAGCTAGGCCCTAACTCCCCTCTGCCTCCATGGATTTCCTTCAAACCTCTTGCTATCTAAACTATCCATACCCAGTAGTGCTCCCAGACCCCGAAACCCACCCACAAACACCGGGAAGCCCCCCAAACAGGCCCCTGAAAACGCTACATTGAGCGAAAAGTCAGAAAAGGCAAAACCTCTTTCCTCATGGGTGTTGTTTAAACCAGTTTTATCCGGTATTAGACCTTCCCAGCAATGGCCCCAGAGCCGTCAACCCAGGCGAAAACAAGTAGAAGACCCCCAAACAGCCAAAAAGCAAAAGTACAAAAATGTGGACTTTGTCACTTTTGTGAAAATTTCCGAAATCACTCAGCGCGCGCTCTGCAGCTAGGCCCTAACTCCCCTCTGCCTCCATGGATTTCCTTCAAACCTCTTGCTATCTAAACTATCCATACCCAGTAGTGCTCCCAGACCCCGAAACCCACCCACAAACACCGGGAAGCCCCCCAAATAGGCCCCTGAAAACACTACATTGAGCGAAAAGTCAGAAAAGGCAAAACCTTTTTTCCTCATGGGTGTTGTTTAAACCAGTTTTATCCGGTATTAGACCTTCCCAGCAATGGCCCCAGAGCCGTCAACCCAGGCGAAAACAAGTAAAAGACCCCCAAACAGCCAAAAAGCTAAAGTACAGGTGATTAAACTTTTAATTATATTAACTTGTGCAAAACAAAGAAAGACAGAAACACAGGAATAAAAGTCAATAAGTACGAAAAAGAAAATGTCTGAATTCATTGGCTCATTTTCAGGCCTCGGTGTCAGGGAAGAAGAGTTCATCCTCATACTCTGCGAAATCATCAGGCAGGAGTAGGTCAGTGTCACCTAACACAGAAGAAATTCTCTCATCTAATTTGCTGTCCTCCTCGTCTTCTTCCATCGTGCGATCTGGTACTTTGAAATCTGGTGGTATGAGGTGCTCATTCATCTTGATCATTGTCAATATCTCCACATTTTTGGGCGAGAGGCGGGTCCGTTTGCAAGTTACAATGCCACCAGCAGCACTGAAAACACGTTCAGAAGACACACTTACGAGTGGGCAAGACAAGTAATGTATAGTCAGGCAGGAGATCTCTGGCCACAATCGTTTTTTCCCATGCCAATACGCCAATGGGTCAGCATTAACATAGACCTCTGTTGAGTCATTCAGATAGTCCTGCACCATCGACTCAAAGTTCTCCACGTTTCCTCCACTTTGCTGAATTTTCGCTCGGACCTTTTCAGAACCATAACCAATCTCAGCTAGCCAATCCTCTTCATCACCCAATATTTCTGTTGTGTCTGGTGCAGATGATGCGGTTGCCGGTGTCTTTAACGGCTGAGAGGTCACTTCTGCCACAGCCACAGGTGCAGAAGTGGAGTCTTCTGACTGGGGATGGCCTGCTGATGTACTGCCTTTTCCTTCAATTTGCTTCCGTTCTCTTCCAAACCTGATGGCTGACCAGGCTACCCAACGTTTGTACTTTGTAGCATCTTCATCACTAAAAGGAAATAATTCAGAGCCTGCCAGCGCCTTTTTGTAGTGTGGATGCAGAATAGTAGCAAAAATGTAATGCTGTTCTGAGTGGATCTTTTGAAGACGTTCATCGCCACGTAGACGCTCTAATAATTTCTCCGCCAAAAGAAAAGCTTGTTGCTTTTCTTCATCGTTTTGAAACTTTGAAGACACCGCCTTCAGTTTGTGCTCCAGCATGCGCAACAATGGGATAGCTTTTCCCAAATTACAGTCCTCCCTGCTGACTGCACGCGTGAAGAACTCAAAAGGACGAAGCATGTCTGTCAGGCTTTTAACTAGCTCCCATTGCGCCGCATTTAACCTCAGGTCCTCCTTCACAGCTGTACCCATTGTTAAGAAATACTGATCGAGTACCCTAAACTGCTCATACAGACGCTCAAGCATGTAGAAGGTTGAGTTCCAACGTGTTGGCACCTCCTGGATGAGTGCTTTCACTGGCATTCGACGTTCATGTAGCAGGCTCCTCAGATGCTTCCGGGCCTTAAAAGAATGGCTGAAATGGTTGCACATTTTTCGGCAGGTGACCACTAACTGGCATGCTGGACTTTCTTTCTCCAAGAATTTTTTAACAACCAGGTTTATACAGTGCGCCAAACACGGCACTCTGAAATAGTCACTCAGTTCCATGGCCTTAACTACATTGGCGCCATTATCCGTGGAAACATAACCAATGCCGCGTTTTTTTGGAGACAGCCAGTGAAAGACCTTTGTGTTGAACTCATTCAAAATGTTTTCTGCTGTATGACGTTTCTCCAAGCCAAACATGGCTAGTGTTGCATGTTTCCGAGCAGCTTTAAAAACTTGGTCCAGGTCAGCACCTGCGTTTACCTTTGCTTTAACCCCTGAAAAAGAGACCCAGTGTGCAGTGATGCACATGTGATCAGTGCCTGCGCCACTGGTCCACATGTCTGTTGTGAGATGTATAGTGTGAACAGCACTCTTCTGCAAAGCTGCCCCAATCACCTCCAGCACATCTTCATGTAGTGCTGGAACCGCAACTCGGGCAAAATAGTACCGGCTAGGAACATTCCATTTAGGGCAGAGCGCTGCCACTAATTCGAGAAAACCAACCCCTTCTACAAAAGAAAAAGGTAGAAGATCCAGCGCTAGCATTTTAGCCAGCTTAGTGTTATACAGACGCACCATTGGGTGGTTGCGGTCATATGGCGCGTCTGAAAACAACATTGTTTTAATGTTCCCCTGGACCATTTTACGGGATGATGATAATGACTTCTTCGACCCAGTTACGCTCGCTGATGAACTTTTTCGCATTGGTGTCTCACTCTGTCCCACACTCTTAGTGTGGCTCCCAGGGGTACTGGGTGTAAGTGAAGTGTGTGACACTTCTTCCTCCTCGTCATCATCAGATGGAACATCAACGTTTTCTCGACTTGCAATTCGGGCTTCCTTGATCTGCTTTAGGTGCGCCAACCATTGGACAGTGTGCTGTCTCTTAAGATGACCTCTCTGGCCTCCAGTCCCATAGTTGGTACCAAGCTTACCACGACTAACTGCAAGCTTACAAATGCTACAAATGGCTATGTTTTCCCTTTTTGTGGAAACACTAAAGAAGTCCCAAACTGCGGACTTGAAATGTCTGTGGGGGCCGGAGGAGGCGATACTGGTGGTGGCCGTGCTGCTAATGCCAAATGAAGTGGAGGATGTGTATTGCTGAACTTTACTATGTTGTGCACTTTCACCACCACTAATTGAGGTCGAGGTGGATGGAGGTCCCTTCTGGCGAGTAAGAAATATGGAAGCGGCACGTTGTGGTGTACTAGTTAACATCAATGATTCTGGTGTTCCCATTGCCTCCTCGTCGACTTCATCATCACGCTCAGCAGCTTGTCGGGCTAGGGTCAAAATGTCTGTTTGCTGCATGCCCGCTGGGGCTTCAGTGACGTTAGTGATGATGACTGCGTCGTCGTGGTGAGAGTCTTCAGCAGCAGGAGTATACGCCACTTCTTGTTGAGCGTCATCACACTCCATAACTTTGAGAGTTTCGACGACCTTCCTTTTACGCTTTGCTACCTTTGTCAGATCATGGTGTGCCTCCTCAACCTCACTCTCAGACGGCAGTGGTGCTGGTTCCCAAGTAAGATCCATATCATCAGAAGGAGGTGGGCTTGAAGAAGATGTAGACACCAACACCCTTGATCTTTTCCTTGCTCGGGATGTGGACGACAATGAATGATCAGCAGGAGGAGTGGCTTCCTCGAATGATACCTCGGCTTGATTGTCGATTTCCAGATGTGCCCCTACTTCTGGAGGAACAACTATTGTGGCCACTTGTTGTGCCCCTCCATGCACCTCTGCTTGCTCCTCTCCTTGCGCCGCCTCTCCTTCCACATGTACTTGGGCTTGTACTTCTTGCAAATGTGATTGTTGTTGCGGCTGTGGTTGTTCAACACTCGTCAGATGAGTTACAACAACCTGTCTTGATTCCTGAGGGACATTGCTGCTACTTTCTTGCGATGAGCCAACCTCACTGGTCGATGGTGATTGAACAACTATACTGGCTGCCTCTGCAGCACTCAAGGGCTTGGACCTAAGTTGGCGTGGTGGTGGTGGCACTGAGCCCAATGGAGCGGAGGTGCTGCTCCCAGCTTGGTCCCCAGCAGACCCCGCTGCTGCAGCAGGCGTACTTTTTTTTCCCCAAAAAATGTGGCGGTCGTCATCACACCAGTCTCCTTGGCAAGTGGCGCCACTTGCTTCTTCTGCTCCTTACTGGCAACTTTCTTGCTAGAGGAGCTACGGGCAACTTTTTTTGGGGCCATCTTCTTCAGATGTCACTCTGAACAGCAGGCCGCAGTTGCACAAGTTGCAGAGTTGTCTGTGGCCACACGTGACGTTGTGCTGCACACACCGCAGCAGGACTTCTTCCTGGCACTGGTGGTTCTCTTGTGCACCTATAAGCAATGGAAGACAGAGGAACATCAGTTATACACCCCAAAAAGTTGAAAAAACTCACAAAAATCAGGACAATCCCAGCCCATCCATGGCCTCAATGGTGTTTAAATCCAAGAAGACACCCCACAGAAAGATTAGGCCCATGCACCACTCACTACCCCTGGCCAAAAGGCCCCACCAGCAGCCCCCAAAAAACGACAAAAAACACAAAATTCAGCACAATCCCAGCCCATCCATGGCCTCCATGGTGTTTAAATCCAAGAAGACACCCCACAGAAAGACTAGGCCCATGCACCACTCACTACCCCTGGGCATAATAGATGAAAGCTAGGCAAAATAAGTGCAGGCCTCAGACACTGCCTCTCTTCAAAATGGCCCCTTGCACCCCAAGCACATGTTGCCTGTACCAGCACTCAAGATGGCCACCACCACCACCCACATGGCCAGTCCAAATCAACAGTAGCACCCCCAAAAAAACGAAAACCACACAAAAATCACCACAATCCAATGCCATCCAGGATGTTTACATTAAAGAGAGTGAGACCCCACAGGCAGACTCAGTCCATGCACCACTCACTACCCCTGGGCAAAAGGCCCCAACAGCAGCCCCAAAAAAACGACAAAAAACACAAAATTCAGCACAATCCCAGCCCATCCATGGCCTCAATGGTGTTTAAATCCAAGAAGACACCCGACAGAAAGACTAGGCCCATGCACCACTCACTACCCCTGGCCAAAAGGCCCCACCAGCAGCCCCAAAAAAACGACAAAAAACACAAAATTCAGCACAATCCCAGCCCATCCATGGCCTCAATGGTGTTTAAATCCAAGAAGACACCCCACAGAAAGACTAGGCCCATGCACCACTCACTACCCCTGGGCATAATGGATGAAAGCTAGGCAAAATAAGTGCAGGCCTCAGACACTGTCTCTCTTCAAAATGGCCCCTTGCACCCCAAGCACATGTTGCCTGTACCAGCACTCAAGATGGCCACCACCACCACCACCCACATGGCCAGTCCAAATCAACAGTAACACCCCCAAAAAAACGAAAAACACACAAAAATCACCACAATCCAATGCCATCCAGGATGTTTACATTAAAGAGAGTGAGACCCCACAGGCAGACTCAGTCCATGCACCACTCACTACCCCTGGGCAAAAGGCCCCAACAGCAGCCCCAAAAAATCGACAAAAAACACAAAATTAAGCACAATCCCAGCCCATCCATGGCCTCAATGATGTTTAAATTCAACAAAACAGTTGTATAATGCATGCACCCATAACCAACCCTGGTCCTACTGGATACTGTGGCTACCCACAATATATTTTATTTAATGTTCTGAAAAAGTTCCAAAATTGTAGTTGCAGCAACTGTAATGCCCCAACAAACTTACTTGTGAAAGTTGATTTCTAATCCAAAAGTGATCCAAGGAAGTCAAAAAGGCCTCAAATCCAAATATCCAGCAGCACCCACAAAAAGTAATCCTTCCAGGTCAAGGTCCAAATTAAAGTGACCAGCACATGAAGAAAGCACTGGGAGGAGCCTGCTGGACAGGAACAGGAAGTTGGAGACTGTGGGGCACTTCCTTCCTCTCCCCCCCCCCCCAAAAATGGACTCCTTGCAACAAAAAAGTGCAGGCAAATGTCAACCTGAGGAGTGATTCTGATAAAAATCATCATTTTCTGAAGGTTCATGCTGTTTGCTGGTGGATTTCTTGTGCAGAATTGCAAAATCTCTATTTCGCGAGTGCGAGATTGTTCCTGCCCACCGCACCTACGTGTTCGCAATTGCGAACTCTCGCGATGCGTGCTGTGCAAGGTAAGGTGGCAAGCCGCGATGATGTATTCGCGGGCGCCAACTCCCGCGGGATCCCGCAGCAAGATCCAAAATGGCGCAGCACTCGCAAAATATCGAGAAAAACAACTCGGCAAACGCTGAATGACGGAAAGTGAACGCCGTGCGCCACGCCGCGCGCCGCAATATTGTGTCACCAAGCAAAAAAATCCGCCGCGTGCGAATCGACGGATTTTCGGCAAATTCGCTAGAGTTCGCGGATTGCGAATTTGCCGAAAATCCGCAAATTCCGCGAGCGGAACGGATTTTACGCCCATGCTTAACGGTGAACCATGAGCAACTACTTGCCCGTATTCGGCGACTGGGAGTCACGGGGACAGTCCTCCAGTGGATCACTTCCTTCTTGGAGAATCGTTCCCAGAGGGTCCAATTTGGAGACCACATGTCCAGGCCTGGAAATCTGCGCTGGGGGGTCCCTCAGGGATCGGCGCTGTCCCTCTTGCTTTTTAACACTTACCTTCAACCCCTGATTGAGTGTTTGGCAAAAGCAGACTGTCAGGTATTTAACTACGCGGATGACAATCAGCTAATAGTGCGTATTGACAACTCCCTGGATTCACAATGCAATGTCCAGAATATTCTCTGGTACACCATGAACTGGATGACTTCTAACTCCTTGAAGGTGAACCCAGACAAAACCGAAGTCTTGGTTCTCTCCTCTGGAATTTCCCCCTGGTTCAGCCTTTTCTGGCCTCAAGAGCTGGGCACTACCCCTACACCCGTGCCAGCCGTGAAGAGTCTGGGCATCAGGCAGGAACTGGACTGACTTTAAAGACCCAGGTGTCTGTTGTAGTGGGTAGCTGCTTCATACTGATGCGACAACTCCGGAAATTGTGTATCTTGTTGTCCCCGCTACCATGTAGGTGGCGGTGACTGCATTAATTTTATCTCGCCTTGATTATGGCAATGCAGTCTACATTGGTTTCCCGGATAAACTCTTGGGGAAATTCAAAGTGGTCATGAATGACGCAGCGAGGCTTATCTACAAACTGCCCCGAAGAGCGCATGCCACCCCCTTGTTGCATCAGCCGTACTGGTTACCTATCAAGCAAAGGGTAATCTTCAAGGGTCTGTGCATTGCACATAAATCCCTGTTTGGTGAAGCTCCCAAATTTATCAAAGATTGTCTGAAGCCCTACGAGCCGGACGTCACCTTCGCTCATCACAGGCCAACCTCCTTGCCTCGCTTCAACAGGGCCACATTTAGAGGCCGGGCCTTTTCAGTGTCCATCCCTCAGATCTGGAACAAGCTACCTGATGGTATGCGTAAGGAAGCTAGATTGCTTCCGTTCCAAGGGAGACTCAAGACGACACTGTTCACTGAGGCTTTTGGCCATTCTTATGCTGTCTCATGTTGAGTTCAGTGGTGCAAAAGAATTTCGGACTGTCTGATCCTTGCTGCAGCGCTTAGAGACCTTTGGTGATTAGCACTTTATAAATTCAACTTAACACTAACATTAACATTCCCCTCGAATAGTCTCTTCCATGGTTAACATGGCACGAGCATCCCCCTGGTTTCACACATTGGTTCTTCCTCCAAGTTCCGGCTTCTCTCTCGTTGATGTCTTGCGGCACCTTTCACTCTGATCTCCAGCCAGTCTGGAAGGACCACCTCCTCGTGAGCGTGTTGCATTGATCTTCCTCTCAGATCCCATTTAAAGTTCTCCGCTTCCGTGTCTTGCAGGGTTACTTCCTCCTATTTCCTGTCAGTGCATGGGATTCTGAAGTGTCTTGTGTGCTACTGCCTGACTGTGGGCAGGCTGCTGGAAGTAAAGAAGAGGGGAATGAATGCTGGAGATTGCGTTCCCCTCAATATACCATGGGAGCTTGCCCAATTTATCCTCCAACACGGTTTTGGTATCCCCGCTGTCTGACAAAGTGACAGTCCATGAGAATGTTAGGGAGGGGGAGCACATGGGGGTTGGTGACCTGCCTCACCGTGGATGGTGTGAGATGAGATCAAGGACCAGCAACAGGAATTGCAGCTACCACCTGTATTATTGTGTACTTCTCTTTCAAAACTTCTTCTTGTACTCCAATTTTTGGGTATTCTGGCATTCACCTTGTTAATGAGGCAGTGCCACATGGTCTGCTTTTTTGCTATTCTAGGTTGTGTGATGGCAGTCTGAGATGCTCTGTTCGCATAGTGGACCACAATGTCTGCCCCCTACATGTTGGGTTTCTCTTCCTCTTCATTGTTGATGCCTCCTTTGTTTGTCTTCATTCAGGATTAGGGTTGCAAATATGCAGCTATATACATGTTTGCTGGTGTGATTGCTTCCAAGTACTAATGTTGCTCCTCAGTCGTGGCTAATTTCCTAACACTTCATTTGCAATAAGAACTGTACATACATGTAGCACAGAATTTGTTTTACAAACTGAGTACATTTATTTGCTTGCTTATGCACTGCGTTTGCAATATTATATGTGATTAGACTTTCAAATCAATATCTTCCATTCGTATTTCTAGTGTCAAAAATATGAAGTATTATAAAGAACAGTGGTCCCTATAATGAAAATACTGTAAGTAATAATCATACACTTAATAGGTTGTATGTCTTCTGTCCGTCCGGACAGGAATTTAATTTTTGATCAGAAGAGTAATTTTTCGGTTTGTTAAAAATGTCAAGCGGGCACAGCCGTGACCTTCAACATATACAAGACAACAACAAAAAAAATGGAAAAAAGCACGAAATTAGTCTGTGCACTTAGGTTTCAGTAAGACAGACGTTGAGTGTTAAACCACACCATTGCAATTATCAATGTTACATACACAGTTTGCATATGGGGTTATGTGTCGAAGTTTCGATGCCTTCCTTAGAATATGGGCATCATCATCAGGACATTGGATGACATTATTGTTGTCAGAACCATTGTAAATACAATTGTCGGCATAGTTTCCACAGCGGGAAAACCTTGAGATCTTGAAAAAATAAGCGGTCGTGTTCGCAGACAATTCTGCACCCGCAGCAATCACCGCATGCCTTTCCGTGGCGGCATTGCCGCCGCGGAAAGGCCCCTAATTTCAGGCATCATAATATGGCTGGCGGTGTCCATTGGACAACGCCACCATATTATTCCATCACCGCCGCGGTCGCAAGGCGACCGCGGCGGTAAAGTGGCGGACGGTCTTTCCGTCCGCCTCTGTGCCCTCCGCCATCCTAATCTGGCGGAGGGGAAAAAGAGAGTGCTTGTCGGGCGGATTGCTGCCGCCAGGGTGGCGGTGGCCACCGCCACCCTGGCGGAGGCAATCCGCCCGACATACTAATGGACCCCCTAGTCTACAGTGAAAAATAATACATTCAGGTCGACATGTTTCTGCTTTTAGGAGCCCGAGTCGCTCAGCTTTCATCAGGACCAAATAGTGTGATCCTCCGGTGGTGTGCACGCACTAAGGTGCACCCTGCCGTGAGGATATTAGTGTGAAAAAAATGTTAAAAATGATAACGGATTTCCGCAATAGTCACGGCTAAACAGCCGTTTAGACTCGGCCAGCAAATAACTGGGGTCTTGTACAAAAGAAGGATGATTAGCGCTCCGCATAGGCAAACGCGATGGAGGGTTCTCTTCACGTCGCATATATTCGTGCAGACGGCTCCCCACAGACTACCTAGTCAGTCAGCATCGCGACCCGGATGAACCGTGACTATTGCGGAAATCCGTTATCATTTTTAACATTTTTTTCACACTAATATCCTCACGGCAGGGTGCACCTTAGTGCGTGCACACCACCGGAGGATCACACTATTTGGTCCTGATGAAAGCTGAGCGACTCGGGCTCCTAAAAGCAGAAACATGTCGACCTGAATGTATTATTTTTCACTGTGGACTAATTATCTCTGCTAGATGAGATTGATCCTATGGTTCCACATATAATTGTTTTTAACCAGTGCTGATTGGACTATTAATAAAATGGTTGACAGTCCCAATTACGCACTTTTTAATTTTTCGCACTCACCTAGCACAATTTGGCTTCCTATTTTACACCCTCAACACACACAAGAACCAGCTCCGCTGTAAACAGGCGTTGTAGCACACTGGAAAGACGCTAGGTCTTTCCAGTACGAACCCAGTGATGAAGCATGTCACCACTAGGTTGGTGAGTGAGGGTTCTTAACAAAATTCACAGTTTGTGTGTCTAGTTTTGTCGCCTTTTTCCCTCCCTCCCATTGTAAACCTCCTTGTTTTGTTGGTTTGGTCTCTCACTCTTCTGTTGTTTAAAAATAAACAATTAATGTACCTTATAAAATGATCACAGACTTGAGAGAGTTTTAAAACTTTTATCTAAGCAATACATGTCAATCACCAGCTTCTCAAGATTAAAAATAATGATCAAAGCAAAAATCTTTAAAGACTTAGCAAAATCTCTAGGCATTGGTACCTGGGAAGGGTGAAAAAGGAAAACGGTACAAGTACATACCACACAGATTTATATTAACCTCGAATGGTGCGAGGACCAACCCCTGGCCAATGGCTGGAAAGAAAAGGGGCTCCCGATTAACCAGGTGCCAAAGGATCAGGACAGGTGCAGGACAGGACAGATAACCTCCGCTAAGTGAAACGCCAGCATTACACCCCTTTCTGGTGCTACTCTCGTTCCCTTCTAGATAGATCGATTCTTCTTCATCAGCAATCTCCCGATTCTTCTTTCAGAGTGCTCGACCAGCTCTCTGAGCTCTGTGGCATCCTGGATCTCCTTCCGCAAACGTTGGGTCAGTGACAGGTCTGTGACAAGTAGGACAATCTAACTGTCTAAGCCTACCATAGTTATACTATTCTCGGTGTATGTAACACCCACAATGTTTCAATATTAGTGTATTCCCTGCATTCGATTGGTCAATGGGATGGGGAGAGGTCATCACACCATACTAATATGAAGTCATCTTCTTTAGTTTAATTGTTCTATGATCCCACCCTTAATTTTACTTTCCCAAGCTTTTATTCCTCCCAGCAACATTCATTTTACTTTTAATACAATGTATTTTATTTGTTTGCATCTTCTTCCCCTCTACGGGTCAGGAGGTAAAGTTCTGAAGCGCATTGCTTGTGGGACAGTTCTTGGCGGACATTCAATGTCACTGTTTCAGGAGGTTTAGGGCTTCAGTACGCAGGCATAAAGATTCAGACAAGATGGAGTATTCAGTCACCCTCCAGGCCCAAATACGATCTAATAATAAAGTCAAAGAAGAACATTTTAGAACACGAAAATAAATGAATGCACTGTATACCACTTATTTCTACTCTCATTCCATTATTTTATTTTAACTATGGCATTAATAGTTTAGCAGAACATTTAAAATTTAGTTTGAGCAAAAGCATATGCATTAGCATGTGAGGTTCAAAGCGGCCATATTATGTACTACTGCGCAGCTGCAAAGAATTCCCACCAAAAGCGAAAGACGTAATACTACATAGATGCAGTAGACGCATGAACAGAAAAGTTCCCGTGTTTTCTGCAGCCATATTAAGACACTCAGGTTACTGGTTAGTAAAGCACACAGGTAAGCTGTTGCTAGATGAACAAAAATTTTGTGTAATAACAGACCCCCCAGGATATAGCGGCATGGATTCGCAAATTTAGCGGCACAAAAATGGAAATTTAGCGGCACAAATATGGAAATTTAGCGGCAATTTTGCGGCATTTTATTTGGCCATTTTTCCTACAACAAACACAGATATCTTAGCTTTTTTAGTTATTTAACAACATGAAGCTATGTATATTTGGTTTAATTACAATGTAGACACTTTGTTTCCCTCGAAAAGCATGTACAGATATTCGAGTGTATCTCTGGATATGGTTTGGGAATTCTCAACGTGTCAAATCCTGGTGCTGGTCGTGGGGAAATGAAGTGGTGAAGTATTCCAGGGGCGTGACGTCGTTGGACAGTCCGCACCATTGGTCTCTTGAAGTGCGTGCTCTGCTTGTTGTCGAACCAGACCTGGAGTAGGTGATGGCGTGACCGAGCGAGATGTCAAATGCAGAGTTCACCCGAGTCCACCGTGATGCACACCCTTTGGCTCACAGCCCTACTTATGCCTCGTCGTGATGCACGGTGCACTTTCGGTTCTCTGCAGCTATATGTGTACTGTGAATGCACCCTCTCCTAACCCCTAAACTCCAACATGCAGAACTCCCTATGCATTCCCAATTCCAATGGCAACTCCAGAAGTCTCTTCTAAGTAGCTGCCCGCCCCTACCAATCTCCACACCTGTGTAACGCAAACAACCTGCTCACTTTCAAGAAACTGCCGGAAACACATCTCTTCAAGAACATGTTCCACACTTTCTTGCATCTTTCTCTTTTCTCTCTGCCCCTAGAAGCAATTCAGGCATCCGGTGCACACTATTTAAATATATGTAAATAAAATAAGTATTCAGTGACAGTGCAGCTTGCATTGTGGGCACCCCACCTGCAAAATCGTATGCAGTGATGTGGCCAGGAGTATAGGGTGGTACTTGGGCACGCACAGCTATCTTCCCTAAAGGGCTGTAGTGACTGTGCGAGGTTGGACCTGAAGAAGAAAGGCTGCAGTGCACATTAGATAAAAACAAACATGCGTTTGGGATTATTAATTTTCAATCTATATTGTGTAAATAAACACTGCTGTTGTGCTAATGGGTTAGCCTATGTCAGACAAAAGGTTAAGTGGTCAAATGAATATCTACATCTCCCCATGCCATCGTTGCAACCATCTTAGAGATGCACAGGTGACCAAAATTGGTGCACACAGATTTAATAATATTGAAGAGGTCGCACAATCATCTGGGACCTTTCTGAAATTTGTAAATCCCTTAGGATGCAAAAAGTGGGCAAAAACGGCTGCTGCATTTCTGGTGCACTTCTTTACCATGGCCACTTGGATCGTTAAAATAAAGGTCTTCTTTTGAGTCAATATATAGGCTGTACAGTGAACAAGAAATACAGTTCCAAAGGCTCTACACTTTGTGCCTCCAAGTTCCTATACTACCTCCCAATCCCCAAACCCTTTTACCTTGAATCGCCAGCTAGCCAGAAGAAAATGACTGCATGCCCAGATCAAACAAATATAGTTATAGAACTTGCTTTAGGCTTCAATTTCTAGATGTGTATACAGATGCTTCTGCTGTGATGTGTAGTTACTTTCAATACAGTGAGGGAGCTATGGTCACATTGTCAATGTAAAGAGTTTTGGTTTTCCAAGTACTTTAATGCCCCTCAATCACTGTGATTGTGTTTCATAAATATTGTGTAAAGTTTGCATATTTGTGGCTTTTGCAGCTGTTTTACTGTACTCTTGATTTACTAGGCCCTTCTAATTATTTTCACTACAGAACTTCACCTAATGCCACTTGTTTGGTTCTTGTTTCCAGTCTTTCAGGTCCTCTCCTGACGTCTGATATTGACTTGCAATGATTGCAGGGCGAAATTGTTTCACAACATTGGTAATTTGTCTGAGGTCGCCTGCAATCAGACCCCCCAGGATATAGTGGCATGGATTAGCTTTTGTAAAAATACCGCAATTTCTACAAAAGTGGCGATATCGCGGGCACTTTTGTAAAAATCGCGGCTTTTTTACAAAAGTGCCGATTTCGCGGCAAACCGCAAAATCGAGATATCCTGGAGGGTCTGATTAGTAATTACAAACATATTGGTTACGTTATTACATGTTATTCAAGAGGGTTGAGTCCAAGCAAGTTTCTTTACGTATGAAACCTTGCTCCATCACACCCAACTTGGCATGTTTAAATTTGCTTGTACATTCCCAGTAAGATTGTACTACATGCATCCAAGGCCTGCAAATTAAATGCTACTAGTGAGTCTGCATCACATATTGTGGCATCCACTCAAGTAGCCCTTTTAAACATGTCTTAGACAGTTCACGTCAGCCTGTGTGAGCAGTTTTAAACAGCCATTTCGACCTAGCAAAATAAACCTTGTGCCTGGCCTAAACCTTCCTTTTTAGGACACATAAGTCACCTTAGGGTAGGCCCTAAATGCCCATAAGAGCAGGGTGTGTTTTAAAAAAAAAAGTTGAACATGTACTTTAACTTTTACATTTCCTGGTAGTGTGAAAGTATTCAATTCATTTTTTACTACTGCAAGGACTGCCTCCCAAACAGGATAAAATTGGATTAACTTACTACATTCATTAAGTGATAACTTCCATTGGGAGCAGATGGGAATGTCTGGTTTGGTGTATAAAGAGTTGTAATTTAAAACCCTCTTTAATGGTAATGTTGTATTTCAAGTCACAATTCTGTAAATGCCACCTTTAGGAAGTTCTTTCATCTGATTGTAGAAACTGGACGTCATGACGACAACCTTGGCAAGGTTAAATGCACAGTCTAATTAAGAGTTGCATGGTCCTGAGGAGAGGCCTGACAATTCACAGTGTTCGAAACGCGTCGACCTTGCGCCCCCTCCCCACCAAAGTCAAGCAAATACATTCCAATTGAAGTGGATGTTGTTAATGCACACACAGTTTGGGGTTCAACAGTGTTTATTATATTGTGGTGCAGTCTTTTTCACAATTACATTTTCTGGTGTGGGGTTAATGGGTGCGTTTTTGCCTTCCCTCGGGGTGAGCCCCTGTTGTGTACAAATTGCAAATACGTTTTTTGGGGATTTGCCATGGGTATGTGAATGAATGTACAGAGTGGGTTATGGATTGGTTGTGAATGTGCAACGTTTGTGTGAAAGCATTGATTGTGTGGGTTGTCTTTTAGCACATAATTGATTGATTTATTAATTGGTGTTCGATGGTGGTAGTTTGTGTAGGGGTAAGTTATACATTTCTGTGATTGTATCTTTTGTATGTGAAAAATACGGTTTAAAAATAAAAATAACCTTGAGAAATGTATCTTCTGTTGAGACCAGTGATATGTTTACATTGGACTCAAACTCAAAGTCAATTGTTAAATAAAACTCAGTACTGACATTTGTTTTGGTTAGTTTATTATTGGCTCAGCCTTGCTGAGTGGAGTCAAGGCCCTGGTTGTTTCTTGACCTTTAGGAAGTTGACGTTTTCTTGTCCCAACCTTTTGGTGCCTTCAGCCTGTATCCTATGTCAAACAACTAGGTGTAGCTGGCAGTTTGTCTTTGTGTATTGCTCCCAGAGAGTGACGAAAAAGGGAATAGGTGTTGGCAGGATGGGTCCTCTCTGACTTGATGAAGTGGAGTAGCTTTCACCTACCACACTTGCACATCACATAGGCTTACCTGAGCACGCTTCCAAATGGATTTACACAAGTCTTTTGTGACCTCAGACAAGCAAGAGTCAGGCTAGTGCGTCAGGAAGTTCCAAGCACATCTGGGTTGTGGAAACCTCCAAAACCTTCTCCTACTTCAAAGTGGGCACCTGCTATAAATAACGGAATCTCAAATCCATCTCTTCAGTACACCTCTGGACCTGTGAAAGACTCAGAAGAACTGCTATTTTGCTCTGCAAGAAGGACTGCTACTCTGCTGCCCTGCTGCCTGAACGGAGTACAACTGGACCTGCATCTTGAACCCTAAACCACCAGAGTTACTCCAAGGGCCAGTTGTCTGGCTTCCTGATCAGAGCCTCAGGAACAGCAAAGACTCCAACCACCTTGGACCCAGAACCTAAACTCTGTCTGCTCTGAGTCGTACTCCTCAAGTGGTGCCACCCCAGTCCTGGACCCTTGGAAGTGAGCCTGAAGATGGTCTGCCAGTCCAGCTGTGACCCTATGGGCAGAACTGATGCCGTACGGTGCATCTCATCACAGCTCTCCTTAGCCTGCAGTATCCTTGGAACTGCTGCTGCATGAAGCATCCTCGATGGCGTACTTCGCATCACAAGCCCCACGTCGATGGCATCCTTGACGATGACGACGCAGACCACCACTGCATGACGCATCCTAGACGTGGTATCTTGCAATGCTCTGAAAACCAGGATTTAGAGGACCTTCATTCAACGTGCCTAGCTTAGTCCCTGTATCTGGCCCATGCTCCATTGTGGTTGGCCTGAATTTGTGATTTTTCCTGCTCTTGCATGACCTGATACTCATTATTGAAGCTTAGTGCTTTTAGACACTATTTTTACTTGTATCTTTAAAACTGCCTATTTCCTGTTCTGTTGATTGGATTTTTGCATTTTGATGTCTAAGTATTCATTACATTTTACTCTATTTCTAAAAGTTGGTGTGGGATTTTTCTTGTGTTGTATTTTCACTGTATCACTGTTTGAACTCCTGCATAAATACTTTGCACAGTGCTTCTAAGTTAAGCCTGACTGCTTTTGTACCAACCTACCAGATGGTAAGAATAGGGTAATTTTGGGTTTGCTTGTGTTTCATCCTGACAGAGATTGTGGTTGCTGCTTGCCTATGGTTTCACTCCCCTAAACCAGTAACCCAATTTCCAAATCTATCTATCTATCTATCTATCTATCTATCTATCTATCTATCTATCTATCTATCTATCTATCTATCTATCTATCTATCTATCTATCTATCTATCTATCCATCCATCCATCCATCCATCCATCCATCCATCCATCCATC
This sequence comes from Lissotriton helveticus, assembly GCF_964261635.1. Lineage (NCBI taxonomy): Eukaryota > Metazoa > Chordata > Amphibia > Caudata > Salamandridae > Lissotriton > Lissotriton helveticus. The sequence goes on along the minus strand of NC_136071.1, from coordinate 1,009,152,639 downwards.
CATCCATCCATCCATCCATCCATCCATCCATCCATCCATCCATCCATCCATCCATCCATCCATCCATCCATCCATCCATCCATCCATCCATCCATCCATCCATCTATCTATCTATCTATCTATCTATCTATCTATTTATCTATCTATCTATCTATCTATCTATCTATCTATCTATCTATCTATCTATATTTTTGTTTTCCACTAAAAGGCAGCAGGACATCATCTAGGCACTAGCAGAAGCAAGAGTTAGTTGGAATAAGCCCTAAAATTTGACTTTTTTCTCCAAAATGCCAGAAGCTGCATTTTAAGTCTCACCACAGAAAGCTTTTAGCTCTCTGTTGTCAAAGATCTATTGTGAACAATACCAATATTTACAGCGTCCTTTGAGTCAGCTCTTTTCTTACTATTGATTGGCTTTCTTGTCAATCTTCTTTGCTTGATCTTATTTGATGGCTTCTTGTGTATCCTTCCACTGAAGCATAGCCTCTTTACCATCATATTACTTAAATGACATATCTTTCTGCTATTTCTATTCATGTAACTACATTTTTTTCTTTCAGCACTCCATTGGAGTACATGTGCTTTCATGTTCTGTAATTCGTGTGCTGCTTGCCCACTTGAATCTTCACCTCGTGTGCTCTCGATGTTGCACCCCCTTCCACTAGCTAGTCCATTGCTCACTCCGCACCTCCCTCTCATTTCTTTGCCCCTTTTTCCATTAATTCACCCTCCCAACTCCTTTCCTTCTCTCTCTTACACCCGCGCCAGCCTCTTGTTGGCACTTATTTACACTCTTACCTGCTCCACCATTGCTTCCCCCGAACACTCCTTTTTAAAGTTTTTTTTATTTTTTGAAGGGGCTGACTTCATTAAAAAAAAAAGTACCTCAGCACAGTTTTTTTATATTTTGGAATGTATCACTCCAAAAAATGGACATTAACCATCTTGGATTGGTAAATGAAAAAAAATGGCTGCTGTTTCATGACATATATGTGCACATGTCAGGATGCCTGCCAGGTGACAGTGGATGGTGATGAATACACACATATGCAGCATCATGCTAGGACCACTGGTGAATCATGATGCATACATTAGTAGAAGCTTTTATGCATTAATATATTTTGTGCATCATTATCAACCTGCAAAATATGAATCTAAACTCAAATTTACATGTGAAATCATGTTATTAGACTCTCTAGCATGGGCTCAGTGATGTTTAAACCTTTCGGGTTTCTTGCGCCTGTTCTCAGTGGTACATTTATTCACAATAGTACACTGTTGTTCTGTAACTAGTTTGATGTGACAGCTACAGACGACATTAGCAAAGAAGGGTCTAAATCAATTGTCCGTAGTGAGTTAGAGTTTACAGCCTCACCACTGCATGGCACTCTTCATTATGATGCTCTACTTTATAATAGTTTGGTCAAATCATTATGAGTCAGCAGTTTTTATTATTTTTAGGAGAACATTTCTGATGTAAACCCTCGACTCTGGGGGTCAGCCAGATGACTTTCCGATGCTACTGCGGAGCCTAACTGATTTCTTTATGATTTTGCTGGTCATTTGGGAATATCTTTGATTTTGGTTATTATTCTGTATTGATTTATAACCAAAAGCATTTATGGCAATGACTTTATACATCTGCACCGTACAATTTCTGTATTGTACCTTTAGAATGATTGTAATAAATCATTCTAAATGTCTTAATTCTGCCCTAGAACTCCTTACTTATTGACTGTATTCTAACATGCTGATTTGTACCTTATTTTGGGACACGTTGCCTCATTAAATTGAGGTTTAACGGGGTCCATGATCTACGAGTCTGTTTCCATATAATTGGGGTGCAAGAATTTTGAGGTATAAAGTGCCCATACACACATGTGTGATGACACATGTGTGGGTAAGCATCATCGGTATCTGCAAAAAAAAAAATTTCTCTTTCTGCCTAAGTGGAACAGTATCAACAAAAAGTATTGGCAAAGCCAAAGGGTCTAATAACACAATTGAAAGGCTTGTCCCATTGGCTTTACCAGTGCTTGTTTGAGTATATTACCTCTGGCAGCTTTTCCTACAAGTGACATGCTTGCTTGAGGAATGACCAGCTACTCAGCTAGGTTCATATTATAGTGGAGGGGTCAGTTGATAAAATATTTGCCACTAGATGTAAGGTCTAGGTAGTCATTTGGGCTGATATATTGGTAATTGTTTCTTCAGGTGATGTGGAGGGAATAAATAGCGGACTCATTTGTGGATACCTGCATTAGATTATGGGTGTTCACAAAACTGCCCTGGAACTCTCCCCACCCCTCCACCCATGCTCTTATGAGACGATTAACTACCACGCAGCATCCCGCCATACCTGGGTCATATTGTGTGCGATTAAATATTTTCACAATAAAACCTATTGTCATGAATGGCGTAAGTGACTTTCCACCTACTGATATGCTATTTGTGCATGTAAGCTGAACTTACTCTTGCAAAAAGATTTGAGAATCTGGTCTACAGGTCTTTCTGAGTACTTCTGGAATTCTTTGCAAATTAAATAAAATATATAAAAATGCTCTAAATGCAGGAGACATCTTATAAGATTAAATTTTCAAGTTTTAGAACTTGGTAGTCATGTAAAATAATTGACATCATTAGCTGGGAAGGGAAGGGAAAGGCTGGGGAAAGGTCCCTATAATACAACAGACACCACTCGGTTTCCAACCAATCCGTATGTAGAATTGATAAAAGTGCAAAATGAAGAATACAGTTACGCCCTGCTTGGGTAATGGTGCCAGGGATTGCACCTGTCCATATTACTTACCGGGCATCATTATGAATCACTTGGTAAACATGGGGTGATGGTACTTGATCTGTAGTATCGAAAACAGGCTGCATTGCTCCTCATTCCTGGGCAATTACAAGATTTGTGCCTGGAATAGGGAATATGTTTTGCAGCAGAATTCTGCACATAGGAAAAATCGTGGTCATGTGGTGTCATAATTCCATAAATAAAGTGATGCGGATATAACACTTTGCAGAGGCCCAAAGGAATTTGGACCGTGCAACATATTTAGAAAAGTGAGTGTTAAACTAGCGAAAACATATATACGACCTTTGCAGTTTATACGTCATAGTCTGAGTGAAATACAGTTCCTAAGAAAGGAAAACCTTCCCAGCAAAAAATATAAAACAAATGTATGTTGCTCAGTGTTGAGGCATGCTGCGTTGTTTTACACTGGAGGCAGAAATAGAGCTAAATTCCTCTGTTGTAGGTACCAGTACACACTCTATGTAATCTGGGTCAGGTAATCAATGGAAAATATGAAGAGATGTTATCATGGGAGTGAAATCACCGATGAGTAATTGATGCATCATTCCCCAGGCTGGAAGTGGTTTCCCAAAGCCAGGTAGCTTTTTAAATCACAGTCCAGCTGCTTTCAATAAATGTGTGTCTGCAGTATGTGCATGCTGGCTGCCAGATTGAAAGTGTACCTTCCACTGATGTAGTCTTTCAGGTAAATGGACAAGGTAATATGGCCTCTGGGCGAGAATACAAACCATTAAAAGCACAATATAACAGTTAAATCAAATCATCATGCAGCCTCGGATTGTGGGCTTAGGACATGTGTAGAATACATTACCAGCGTTAAGGCATGTGAATTATTCACAAGATGTTACATAGAAAACCTTAGGGAGCATGACCTATGTGGGTGACTCACAACAAGGGGAGCCTGAGTCACAAAGGTTTTTGGCCACCAAAGTGCAGTCTGAAATTCCACATCTTGAGTCACAACTGAGGATTCGTTGAATTTCCCAAGTGCTGCATTTAAGACAGTGGAGACTCCACCAGCATTGTGGATTACCACCAGCCCTTTAGAATTATTCCATATGAGGTGTTTCCACGTAATAGTTCATTTTCGCGCAGAGATTTCAGCTGCAAAAAGCAGCCGATATCTCTGTGTGAAAATCCATTGAAAAATTATGAATTATCAGGGAAATTGGATCGCCAGATCCCAGTAATTCCTCATCTCAAAGACGACTTTCCAGCTCCCGCGTGGTACGACTTGGCTTTCGGTACCTCCAGGAGAGAGGAAAACCCAAGTCACTTTCTGAGCCACTCATAAATAGCGCCTACGAGTCTTACCCTGGCAATTAAAGGAATCGAACACTAATCTGGGAGTGGGGGAAACATTGTTTCAAGTTGGAAGAAAATGTTAAATGTGCAAATGCATATTTCTTAATCGTTTACTCATACACGTTTGCCTTATAGTGCAAAATGTGCATGTGTAGATTTTGGAGGTAGGAATACTTCTGGAAATCATTGATAGCAATTGTTCTAGATTTACAGCCCTGCTCTTGAAATTCTTCCTGAATAGCTTAAACAACGGTGAACTTCTGCACATATAGGAGAAAATGTACAGACTTCGATTTGTGCCTTTTTCAAATTTGCTTTTGTGAAAATCTCCAATTCTGTTATTGGAACAAGGCCGAAAACGGTTGTGGGTGGTCTTTGTTTTTACTGCAAAGGGGGTATGACCTGACAGTTTGGGCATGACTATTCATATCGGGGAGGGCCATGGCTGAATAACACATGGTTTGACCCTTTCTGTGCTTGTTCATTAACCAAAAAGGTGACTGACTGGAAAGCAAATCAGATTAATATCTAGTGAATTATATTCATTCAATCATTCTTTAGGTCTCACCTGAAGACAACATTCGCTGTCCATTGTTGAAGGCCCATTGTTTCTAAAACATTGAAACATACACATATCGCATGCTTCGGGCAATCCCCTAACACTTGATTGGACGGCTTACTTGTCTATCTCATTTCCCTGCTTCTTATTCATTGGCTATCCTCCCTGTTTTGGGTCTGGTCTGCCTCTGGAGTGTTTCACTTTACCATGGCTTGATCAGAGGGCTTCAGCTATACAGGGAAGAACATTGTTCAATTATATTAGCATTCTATGGGTGTGTGTGTGTTTTCTCTGCCCTTGACGCCCTCCTGTGTTCGGCTTCTGCCTTCACACCACGCCTGCGCGCTCTCCATGTTGTTCTACCACCCAGTGTTGGACAGGCCTTTTGGGAAAGCTAGCAGTCTGGCACTGCCAGATGGGTCAACTTGAAAGTGTCAGTGTATGGGCTGTTTTAATTGGTCCTGTCACGATCCACAGGACCAAAAAATACAAACCACACACTGTCACTGTTAGTGGGTCATCTGGCAATGGCAGATTGCTTGACAGCCCGAAAGACAAGTCCAACTCTGCTCCCACTCCAATTCCTTTGCTTCCCCATTCATCTTCATCTTGCTCTGAATTTTTTATAAGCCAACATACCCTCCATTGCTTCCCCTGATGCCCCAGCTCATCCATTCCTAACCTGCCCATCCTGTTTGTTTTTAATTGTTTTAACTATTTTGGAGGGCCTGACAACTCCACTTTGCAGCTGAGCTTCTCTTTTCTACAATAGCACTTTAGTGTTATTTTTGTTTAATGTATTGCATCATCTTAGAATCATAAATTAAATAAAAAAAACAAAATGCCCACAATATCAAGACATATGCTTGCAAGCATGAATGTTGACACATGAGCACATATCTGTCACCACCCAGGAGCTCCAGTGGCTTCATGACAAAGAAATAGCAATACATTATGGAGTATAAAGAAACAATGGTCCTGGACCAATTATTCAAGGAAGAGTTAGATTCACAGAATTATCAATTTATTTGAGCTTACATTAATCAGCTCCCAAACATCTGTAAATCATGAAAATAAATGTGCAGAAAAAAACCTAAGAATTATTACAATATATTTATTTAGTCATTTAAAGGAACAATCATTAGAGGGTCAAGAAGGTAGGAGAATGTTCTAGGGAACGTGTAAGAAGGAGTGCTCAAGTGTATATATAGGAGTCAAGACAGCTCAAAGTGTGTAGAAAAGTAAAGGGCATATATTTACAAGACTGTACAAAACTGATGATCAATAAACAGTTAGGTGCTACCTGACCACATGCAAATTATTCATTTGAATTGGTAAGGAGAGTTTCCTTAAGGCTGTAAACAGGGGTAATGGGGAAGGGGAAATTGGTCCAGGTGAGGGTAGGGGGTAGAGTCGACGTTTTGATCCGGCGTATCGGCAAAAGAGGGACTTTAATACCTCAGCGATGGGGTACTTCCTCAGGACAATGGGACGGGTGAAGTGACCCTACAGAATAAAAACAAGGAACTTAGAATTGGGACCTAATAGGTTGCCCAGGCGTGGAGTCTGCATATCAATTGGCGGGAGTAATGTATTATACCCACCTCTTCACTCTTGCAATGCTCAATTGGATTCCAAAACCTGGTTACACCAACACCTGCAATTCAATAATAATAACAACAGTTGTTGTCAAGGGTCCATAAGGATTGTACACTAAAAGTACACAAGGACTGTCTATAGCAACTCACCCGTAACGTGGCAAGGGCCAGCTAAGGACAAATCGCGTTATTCAGTAGATATAGACCATGGCAGTGGTGCCCAAACCATCCATGGAACGTAATATTCAGGCCCGTATTTGTGGAAAAAGTTGGCTGAATGAATCAGGTAATCCAGGGCACAGTGTGATTTTTACAACTAGAAAAAAGGAAGGGAATTCTAATTAAAATGCTAACCAAGGAGCGCCAGGCGTGTCTAGGTGGTGGTCGGTTGTGAAAGAGAATTACCTGGAGACGATCTGATCGACGTCCTTACTCCATCGCGGTAGCAGCCAACAGAGCAGCGATCCGCAGGAGCATTTATAATGAGAGAAAGGGGGCTGTGGCCTTGAAAAGGGGCGGTGTCAACCACACACTTGTAAAAAGGGTCGAAAGACTCAATACGTTCTCAGTTTCTACAGCATTACTGAAGGCCTCAAAGTGCTATGTCACAGTTCTAATATTTGTAAATACATACAATTGTTCAATGTATATTAAAACTGCCAATGTGCAATTAAGCAAATAGCCAGCTCCTCTTTTGGTGGCATCTTCAATGTAATTACAACACGGCTCAAGGTGCAATGTCACCATTCTAATATTTAAGATAGACTCAATCGTTCAATGAGCATTTGAAACTGACAGTGTACAATTAAACAAAAAGTGCAGTCTCACAATCCAGATTTAGGAATCAGTGTATAGACAATTAGCGACCAGTGCTGAAGCTTGGATATAGTCACAGACGAAGTACCAACCTAGTGCTACGCAATTATTCACATATGATTTCTAAATCTGGAGTGTCACAGCGCTCAGACCAATCACAACGCTGCATTGCAGCGTTGTGATTGGCTATGGGGAGGCAGTCTGGCTGCCTGCTTCCTGCAGTCGGAGCAGGAAGGAAGGAGACGCGGGTCATGGTGGTGGCAAGGTAAGTGATTTTTTTTTTATGATGCTCCCTCCCGCAATCGCGCCCCCTGCACGACCCCACTGTGTAACCCACCCAGGGTGCAGATTTAACAGCTTTCCTCCCGGTTGGGTGTTTGTTCCTCCTCTGAAGCACAGTTCTCTTACCAAGGTCTAAATTGGATGAGTTGTCTCCTTCCACTGCTGACATCAGGGAATCATTTTTCTTTTTTCATGTTTCAATATCATTTGCCATTCAGTACTGATAGCACAGGAGTGCACAATCTTTTCTCTTTCCTCGAGGAGCGTCTATCTCCCCCTGCTTTTGTATACCTCCAGATCCCTGTTTATGCTTCCTCTCTCCCTTTTCATCTCTTTTCTCTTGCCCTCTGCTTCAAATCCCTTGCGCCCACTGCTTGGTGGTCCCACAACTCTCTCTCCCTACTCACTGCCAACAAGTGCTCCTCAGGGTATCTCTTTCTATATACCCTGCATTGCTATGTCCCTTTTCCCCTGGTCATGGCCCCCCTCCATCTCTTCCCCCATAATCCTTCCCCACCTCTCTCTCTTCCTCTGCCACTCAAAACCACCAAAGGCTGCCCCCACCTTTCCTGCCAATATGGATTTACTGATCAATACACAGCCTCTTGCCTGCTGATCGTAACTGGTGCTTCCACTGCTTCCGCCCTGGAATTGTTTTAGTTTATTTTTCTGTAAAGATCTTCAACAGCAAATATTGATCACCAGTCGAGAACCCAGCTCAAGAACTAGACCATTTAATTAGGATTATTAACTGCAACAGCAGTGGTTTATCACTAACAGAGAGCCCAATGGTCCATTATGAAATGGAAGTTACGGGGCACTTCACTTTATTGACCCATGACCTCCACAGTAAACAAAGAAGAGGTCTCCCATCTCCAACATGTGAGCGCTCAGCATTGGGCAATTCTCATGGGACTTCTCCAAATCCCCATCTTCCACTAGTGACTAAGGCTTCCAATATCCATGTTTAAATCCTGGTGCCACCCGAAACAGGACCACATAGCAGGACCCTATTTCTGATTGAGTGCATCAGCTGGCCGTAAGCGGCGTCCATTGGAGCCCCAGCCAGGTGTGTGTGGATGAAAGGTCACAGTGGTTGGAGCAGTAGTAGTGGATAGGGAAAAAACATCAGCTGGCCGGCAGATTAAAACCGTAGTGGAAGGAAGTGCCGCACAGGGAGAGTGGTAGGGCTGCGGGTGAGTTGGTGCAGTTTTTAAGGTGTGGGAGTGGAAACTCTTTAGGCTGGTTCCAGATGATGAGGGTTGATCAAGACATGCCAGATGTTCGCTTAAGACACCTGTAGCTTTGTTTAAAGCGATGTACTCCAACAGGTGCATGGATATTCTGGCAAGTAGATAAAGATTTCGATTCAAAAAAAGTATTAGTTCGGGTGGAGATTCCTGCCTCTGTCTAGACATACTTATTCACCTTGTTCTTATTCAACAGCATTCTCATAAGACTGGAAGATGCGCCAAGCACAGGGTTCCAGGCTCATCTCTGGGGAGGTGAGGTACAGCTTCCAGCAGACTTCAATTCCTGGTGTGCGAAGTTCCCCAAAGCATAGAAGTCCACACAGCGGGGACAGAATCCACTGTGCAAATGTACTTATAACAAAAAACATATTTTTTCATAGGGAAATGATGTTTCCATGTTGAGAAAGCCTTCCTTTACAGTTAATCGAATGAAGAGAGTCTAAACTTGTAATGATTGTTTTCAATGCCATTGTTTAATATGGTACCCACACAACCTCCATGAAAATAGACATGCACCTGAAATTTGCTGACACCATCGCTCGACTGTGGAAAACATTGCCTTGCGCTGGGACAAGGTCCAGGCAGCCGCACATGAATCCACTGGTGTGGGAGGGACATGGAAAAGGTTCCCGAACAGAGAGCGCTATTCAGTGTTATTCCTGAGCACAGCTGACAGAGGGCTCAATGAAGGGGCTGAATCTAAACATCTGACTTCAAAATGAGCACCGCCTCGGACTACAGCGAACACACAGGATGGGAGAGGCTTCCTCTGGAGCTATTTTAGTAAGCTACTAAGCACGAGCGGTATCCTGCTGAGTGACGAACATAGGGGTGTGCATATGAAGGAAATGTACACTGGGGACAAGGTGCTAGGGGCTGGCAAACTACTTTAAATCATTTTACACGCTTTTGGTAATCGTGTGCGCAAATCTAGGCCGTGAGCCTCAGAGGTGTAAAACAGGCCCCTGAGGAGGGGGGGGGGGGCGGGGGGAGAGGACCCCACCCAGCCTCCGCGGCGCGGGGGGGAGGGCACCCATTCGAGGGGCCACTAAACCTTTAGGGAGCCACATTCAGCCCAATGCCGATGTATATCTGTGACCTATGGGATACTCAGGGGCCCCTCACCCTATTCTGCAGGGGGGCCCTATCATCTTGTGTTGCACCACTGGTGAGCCTGGTACTTAATCGGGCCACAGATTTTCTGTACTAGAGACAGATTTTACGCTGTGATATACATAACCTTGATAAATAAAAGCAACTGGACAATAGCACCATATTCGCGGTATGATCGGAAATGTAACATATGCTGTGTATTCTGTTGCCGGGCTCTCGAGGGCATGAACAAAGAAGCACTGTGGGAGCAATCCGTCACTTCCAGGAGTGGAGCAGAGCCAATGCTATCTTCCAGCAAGGAAATGAGCATGCACGAGCTGTGCACACAGCAAGAAAAAGCTTATATAATTTTATTCGGACAGACAATGCTGCTTTTGTGTGATAATACAGAGAGTTTTGAGACATGGAAGAATACCAATGAAGACTAAAACAATATTTCCTAACATCAGTGTTTCAATATTACCAAAATTATTGTTTACAAGGAAAGTACAATATGTAGATGACACATGACAGGCACTATTCTGAAGGAAAAGAAAAGAAATACAGCCAATATGAATATACACCATACAAACATTGATTTTTGCTGGAAGGCAGCAGTGACTATTGCAAAAACAATGTGGTGAAGCAGTATGTAGAAATCCATCAAAGTGTGGTAATTAGCACTTCGTTAGAACTTATCACAGATCACGAAGTTCAGAGTTGCTATGCCAACCAACCCCTTCATAGAGCTTTTATATTTCATGACAATCATTTTCTGTCGTTTTTGTTTCTGTGCAACCATCATTGAGTGATTTTAAACCGAACAAACTCTGTGTTTCCCACTACAGTTTATGAGCAAAAATGATGACAAAAGCATTGAAAACATTTTTTATGACATGAGAAAAAAAACATTTTTGTTCGAAGTTATTTCATGTCATTGGTGGTAAGCTAAGGCAGTGATTATTTCAGACATCTTTTGTCAATGTATTTTGAATACAGGATTCTGGAGGTGGTAATATGCAACAAGAACAAATGTGCACATTTGCCGTGTTTCGAAATCTCTTGTGATGGTGTTCTGTTTTTTGTGTCCCAGTTTTTCTGTGTTGCTTTACTGCAATCTCATTTTGTTGTGTTGCACTATGATTGTTGCGTGGTGTTTTGTTTAGACGGTTTTGCTGTGTTGTGCCCTCTTATGTTCTCATTGTGTTGTTATGTTGCTCTGTGTTTGTTATTATGTTATGCTTTGTTGCTTACTTTAAATATGTCAACCAATGCTGCCACTTTTGAAGCTGAAAGCAACCCATGCCTTTAAAGTTCCAGTAATAAGCAACCATTTACCCCGTCTAAGGTGGCTGGCTCCGCTCCTTCCTCATCGGCAGAACCCAAAGAATCAGACTGCCACCCTTCCTCTCCGGACCCACATAAATCAACTGTGGTGTATCCCTAGGATCGTCGCTCAGCTGCACGTTCTTCAACATCTACATGGGCCCCCTCGCTCCCACCCATCGTCAGACAGCACTGACTCAGCAGCGAACGACCCCCAGCTCATCCTCTCCCTCACCAAGGACCCCATCACCAACAGACTCAACTTACAAGAAGTAATGAAGGACGTTGCATCCTGGATGAGCAGCAGCTGCCTGAAGCTCAACTCAGAGAAAACAGAAGTCCTTGTCTTCAGACCCTCCCCCTCTGCATGGGAAAACACCTGGTGGCCCACTGCCCTCGGCAGCCCCCGCACCCCCACAGACCACACCCAGAACCTCAGCATCATACTCGACTCCTCCCTCTCCATGACCCGACAGGTCAACGCCGTCACCTTCACCTGCTTCAACACCCTCTGCATCCTCCGAAAGAACTTCAAATGGATCCTCCCCCGAATCAAGGAAGACCATCACACATGCACTCATAACTAGCAGACTGGACAACGGAAACGCCCTCTACGCTGTGATCAACAAGTCTCTGCTCTGTAAGCTCTAGATCATACAGAACACCGCAACAAAACTCGTCCTTGGCATTCCTCAACACAAACACATCACCTAACACCTGCGTAATCTCCACTGTCTCCCCATTGAGTAAAAAGAAACCTTCAAGATACTCACCCACGCCTACAAATGCCTCCACAATCCAATATCTCAACAATAGAATCTCCTTCCACGTACCCAAGTGGAACCTCGATGAACCCTGTGCATCCGCAGGGCAAGAACAGGTAGGAAAACCTTCTCCTACATCGCGGCCAAGACCTGGAACGAGCTCCCGATCGACATCAGACGTGCCCCCACCCTACACATCTTCAGGAAGATCCTTAAGACCTGCCTTTTCAACTAATCCGAGCTGCTCCTTCCCCACCCCCAGCGCCTTGAGACCCTCATGGGTAAGTAGCGTGCTTAAAATTCCCTGATTGATTGATTGAAGGTGGTAAAATAGTGCTACTTAAGACAGTAGCTAGCCCAAAACAGTGGCACAGATGGTGTCTTAAATTAGACGTTCCAGTGCTCACTTAATTTGATACGCCCTTCAGTCTCATAGATTGTCTAGTAAGGTTAAAGAAGTTTCAGTAACATTGGAAATGAGGAACAAATCAAAATGTAAGTGTGCATTTTATGCACACTTGACTTATTGAGGATACTCCGTAGATTGATCTTTTTTTTAAAAATGCCACTCAGAGTGGCAGTGCAGCAGTAATTTAGGAGCCACAGGGCTACCACAACATTTTCTCTACTTGTTAGAGGTGAAATGTAAGTGCCCCCTGCTCACAAATATGTTTACCACCATCATCTGTTTATAAACTATGGATTCTTGAATTTAGGTACCCTATTGGGAAGCTAATTTGTATTTTAATAACATTCCAATCACCACTAGTTTCCTTGTTAGAATATTGGAATTGTAACTTGTCCTAGTGATCTGTGTCCATTGCCCATATCATTGGACAATGGAACTTTGATTTTGGGACTGTGTTCTTTGCTGACCAGAAGCCAGATGTCTTATGTGTTGAGACTCAAGTTCCCTTGTGGGTGATAGCCTTTTAGAATTTCGGTATTTCTGTGCACAGTTTCCCTGAATTGTGTTCCCTTGAGCCCAGGGCCTCTCGAAAGCTAGGGCAAAGATCAGACAAGCCACAGAATGTTTGATACATTTGTAACAATCTGTCTGGCAATAGAGCTATTGAGAAACCTGCCCATAAAAAAGAACTGTGACCTAATCATCTGGATATTGTCATGATGTCTCAAATCACTTTATTGATAGGTCAAATGTTAGTACTGGACAATCATTGTAAAACAGTTTGGGGTCATACCTCTGTTGGAGAGGGATAACTGCCCATCTGCTCACATATCTGTTAAAAAGAAACGTTTCTTTTTTTTTAACATTAGATCTAATTGGACAATGATTTTATTGAGGTTTAGTAATATGTTAAACTGTATCTGAATTCCAACCCTTCCTCCACCTCCTGGCCTAAGTCTACACTAAGCAACCTATCTACCTTTAGAAAAGACAAATGTACAAATGGTGTAACATAATTATCCAAATTGACTGCAATAATACTGGCGGGTCTGGGACAGCAGTCGTACACAACATCACCCACCACATACTACCCAATAGCCATGATCTGCCCCAAAACTCAGAAAAAAGGCCTCACACCACCTGAGCCTCGAAGTTTAATACATTTTCATGGAGAACTCTTTCCATGGCACTAACACATGATAATTCGTGACACAAGCTCCATTCTCTGTTGTTCATTTCATCATCAAGCTCAATTATGAAGTGCTGTAGCAACGAATAAAGGTCACATTATGTCTGTTGTTATCTTTTTAGGTCGAAGCCTAGCGTAAGACTGCGCACGTGCGCAGCCTCGCTGGCGAGATCTTATGATCTTGAGGGAGATTCACTAGCGGGCTTTAAGCCCCGCCCCTCTTTCCCATTGGCCGGCGCCACTGTTTCTGCTAAATGGTGGCCGGCCATTGGGAAAGAGCTCTGTGTGACGTACTCTTTTCTCTCTTTCTGCCGTCCAACTTAGACGGCTGCCCTGACTTACTGCTGGCGTAAAAGGGTTGTTAATAAACAACAAACTTAGCGGTCTAATTAGAAATCCAAGTATGATTCCATGCTTTTGTAATCATGTCAATAGTACATGAGGACAAACACAGCAAATCCAACAAACCATACCACCAACAGTGAAGCACCAGTAAACGTGAGTCACCCCTAGTTTAGGATTCCCATCAAAAGTCTTGTATGGATCAATATTCTCATTTGGTAGTCCTTATCGGGTATTGTGTCTCTTGATCATTGAGACCAGCATACCCAGATAGCCAGTTCGGGGTAGCGACCCACAATCACTCGGTACTACCACATGATGTTGATACGATGGGAAGTGCAGTGCAAAAGCAAAAAGTGGTGATTAAAAAAGGATAGGGAACTTAACATAAACCAGTTTTAATAAACGTTAGCCCCTTCCCCTTTAAAAACAAGAACAGTATAACATCATCAACGCAGTCCACACAAATAGCTGCGAGGAGACCAACATGTTTCAGCCCCAATGGGAAAAGATCCCCAGGCTTTCGTCAGGGTCTCTGTTCTAAGAATATGCTACTGCTTATGAGTGAATAAAGTGTGAAAAAATTATACAAAAAACACACAAGTGAAAAACCAGTAAAGGATATTATTTTCCTTCAACTGTATCAACTCCTCTCTTCGGCACCTGGTCGATTTAGTACTGTGTTTTGGAGACAAACATACCGGTGAATCACGATCAGCTATCATGGTCTGTTGGAAGAGATACAGCATTTCTCAAATATACAAGTTCTTTACTCACCCAGGGTGTCCGGGCAGTGGACCTCACCTCTTCCTGGACCTGGCTCAGGATATGTGAGACCCCGCTCTACAATTACAGAAACCGACTCCATAAATACAAAGGACAGAGGGATCAAGCGTTGATCTACTCTGGCATTTAAACAATATGAATTCAAAAGGTCTTCTGTGCATGGAATACACTTACATCTATCAAAACGTTTCAATTACAACCAGCTATCCACACCCTTGCAAGCCACAAACTGAGAAGCCATTGGTGTAATAGTCACTAAGGTCAGACATCAGGTGACAACAGCCTTGATACAGAACTATTAAGAGAGGTAGAGATATGTGTCCTACCTGTCCGTCGTTGTCTCAGGATGTGAGACTGAGTCAGGGGGAGGCACCGAACCTCCTTCGTTCTCCCTGCTTCATTCGCCCGGTTTGTTGAAATGAACCAATCGGTGCCGGTGGGGGAGGGGCAGGGCCGAAAGGCTGCGTTGGTTCCCATTGCCCAACAACTTATTTCACAGCATCCGCTGGTATACGAGATAGATTTGAGACCAGGGGGGGAGCGGGTCTGTGTCCCCGACTGTCAGCAGTATTCAGGAGACTGGCACGCGTAATCTCGCGAGATTACCTAGTCGAAACTACAAAATGACGTCACGCGTCAGTCTAGTGTAGTTTATTCGTATCGTTTCCGCCCTCTGAGGCAGAACTCGAGCGCTCGGGCGCTGAAGCTAGGGAAAGAACTACCGGATGACGCGGTAATGCTTAAAAAAGTAGTTCAATGTTAGCGAAAGTCGCTGTAATCAGCCTAGCATGCAGTATCACTCATTGTCTATAAACTATGACCCTTCTCATGTGCAGCACCACACTACAAGTACATCCTTTATTAAAGGGAAAGTCAAAAGTCTATCTTAGAAAGCAGATCACTGTTTATGAGTGAAAAAAGTGAAAGCCCACAGGGGGGCGACAATACACATACAATCATCTGTCAGACCCCTGTGGTGTCCATACCCTCTGAAGGGTGTAGTGCAAGTTAAAATTTAAGCACTAGAGGACTTAGGGGCAGACATGAGACACGGTAGCAGTGAATCTACTCTTGCTATAAACCTACTATATAGGAGGTCGTAGTCACTAGCATTATTCCAACCAGCATTATGCAGAATACTCACGCATACCTATATGTAAATTCACGACAGATTAAGCCAGGGTATGTCATCGTTCAATCCTCGTCTATCTGTGCCCAATTTGAAAACCCACTTTTGTTCACGTAGGAACAAAAATCTAGACACATCACTCACATGTGGTGGAATAAACGGTTTTTCCAGGACATGCCATTTAAAATCTGTTTCGGCATGATTGTGTGTTATGAAGTGCTTGGTGAGCTTCGAAACATCTTTTTTGCACCGAAAAGTTTTGCATCCCACCAATCCGTTTTTTTCATCTATAATTTGGTGGAAAAGATACATCGATGACATTCTTATGGTTTGGAGAGGGACTAGCGAATCGGCCCTTAGGTTCCACCAATGGCTCAATAGTCAGAACAACTACCTTCGTTTTACCATGGAAATGAGTAAAGACAGGCTTTCCTTCTTAGACCTCTCTATCTACAGTACCGAGAGCGGCCTAGAGAGTGAATTATACCGTAAGCCTATGGCAAGGAACTCCCTGCTCTTGTACGAAAGCCAACACCCCAAGTCTTTAAGGGATAATCTGCCCTTCGGACAGTTCCTTCGAGTTCGTCGGAACTGTTCTACCCCAGAGACTTTCAAACGTCATGCAGGTGACCTGTCTAAGCAGTTGACCGCGAGACACTACCCCAAAAAACTAGTCCAGCGTTCATCCAAACGAGCAGCGAATAACCATCGGGCTGCATTACTGGAACCTCGCACAGAGAAACCATCTCTGGATCGCTTGACACTAGTGAGTACTTTCAACTCAAAGTCCAATTACGTTCAGAAAGTGATTAAGAAACATTGGAGAATTCTGAACAGTGGCAAGGAGAAAATTGCTCTTCCGCTCTTTGCCTTCAAACGCTCCAGAAACCTAAGGGACCGTTTGGTACACACTCGCCCTAAAGCTACACCTAGGAGAGAGTTAGGCACACTATGGGACCTACCTCCTGTGGTGGGTCACCATCCGTGCGGAGGTTTTTCTGTTTGCCCTCTGACTACTAAAATCACCAGCGTGGACATTGGTACCGATCGGCCCTGGGAACTGCGGCAGTTTTCCAACTGCAACAGTACCAACCTAATTTACCTCATTACCTGCACGTGTAACGAACGGTATGTGGGTATGACCACGCGGAAGGTGCGCGTGAGGATGCAAGAGCACAGGCGTACTTTTCGGTGCAAAAAAGATGTTTCGAAGCTCACCAAGCACTTCATAACACACAATCATGCCGAAACAGATTTTAAATGGCATGTCCTGGAAAAACCGTTTATTCCACCACATGTGAGTGATGTGTCTAGATTTTTGTTCCTACGTGAACAAAAGTGGGTTTTCAAATTGGGCACAGATAGACGAGGATTGAACGATGACATACCCTGGCTTAATCTGTCGTGAATTTACATATAGGTATGCGTGAGTATTCTGCATAATGCTGGTTGGAATAATGCTAGTGACTACGACCTCCTATATAGTAGGTTTATAGCAAGAGTAGATTCACTGCTACCGTGTCTCATGTCTGCCCCTCAGTCCTCTAGTGCTTAAATTTTAACTTGCACTACACCCTTCAAAGGGTATGGACACCACAGGGGTCTGACAGATGATTGTATGTGTATTGTCGCCCCCCTGTGGGCTTTCACTTTTTTCACTCATAAACAGTGATCTGCTTTCTAAGATAGACTTTTGACTTTCCCTTTAATAAAGGATGTACTTGTAGTGTGGTGCTGCATATAAGAAGGGTCATAGTTTATAGACAATGAGTGATACTGCATGCTAGGCTGATTACAGCGACTTTCGCTAACATTGAACTACTTTTTTAAGCATTACCGCGTCATCCGGTAGTTCTTTCCCTAGCTTCAGCGCTCGAGCGCTCGAGTTCTGCCTCAGAGGGCGGAAACGATACGAATAAACTACACTAGACTGACGCGTGACGTCATTTTGTAGTTTCGACTAGGTAATCTCGCGAGATTACGCGTGCCAGTCTCCTGAATACTGCTGACAGTCGGGGACACAGACCCGCTCCCCCCCCTGGTCTCAAATCTATCTCGTATACCAGCGGATGCTGTGAAATAAGTTGTTGGGCAATGGGAACCAACGCAGCCTTTCGGCCCTGCCCCTCCCCCACCGGCACCGATTGGTTCATTTCAACAAACCGGGCGAATGAAGCAGGGAGAACGAAGGAGGTTCGGTGCCTCCCCCTGACTCAGTCTCACATCCTGAGACAACGACGGACAGGTAGGACACATATCTCTACCTCTCTTAATAGTTCTGTATCAAGGCTGTTGTCACCTGATGTCTGACCTTAGTGACTATTACACCAATGGCTTCTCAGTTTGTGGCTTGCAAGGGTGTGGATAGCTGGTTGTAATTGAAACGTTTTGATAGATGTAAGTGTATTCCATGCACAGAAGACCTTTTGACTTCATATTGTTTAAATGCCAGAGTAGATCAACGCTTGATCCCTCTGTCCTTTGTATTTATGGAGTCGGTTTCTGTAATTGTAGAGCGGGGTCTCACATATCCTGAGCCAGGTCCAGGAAGAGGTGAGGTCCACTGCCCGGACACCCTGGGTGAGTAAAGAACTTGTATATTTGAGAAATGCTGTATCTCTTCCAACAGACCATGATAGCTGATCGTGATTCACCGGTATGTTTGTCTCCAAAACACAGTACTAAATCGACCAGGTGCCGAAGAGAGGAGTTGATACAGTTGAAGGAAAATAATATCCTTTACTGGTTTTTCACTTGTGTGTTTTTTGTATAATTTTTTCACACTTTATTCACTCATAAGCAGTAGCATATTCTTAGAACAGAGACCCTGACGAAAGCCTGGGGATCTTTTTCCATTGGGGCTGAAACATGTTGGTCTCCTCGCAGCTATTTGTGTGGACTGCGTTGATGATATTATACTGGTCTTGTTTTTAAAGGGGAAGGGGCTAACGTTTATTAAAACTGGTTTATGTTAAGTTCCCTATCCTTTTTTAATCACCACTTTTTGCTTTTGCACTGCACTTCCCATCGTATCAACATCATGTGGTAGTACCGAGTGATTGTGGGTCGCTACCCCGAACTGGCTATCTGGGTATGCTGGTCTCAATGATCAAGAGACACAATACCCGATAAGGACTACCAAATGAGAATATTGATCCATACAAGACTTTTGATGGGAATCCTAAACTAGGGGTGACTCACGTTTACTGGTGCTTCACTGTTGGTGGTATGGTTTGTTGGATTTGCTGTGTTTGTCCTCATGTACTATTGACATGATTACAAAAGCATGGAATCATACTTGGATTTCTAATTAGACCCCTAAGTTTGTTGTTTATTAGCTTGTTTCTGTGGGGGATAATACTTAGGCTTGGTCTTTAAACGTCCCTCTAGCCCTGCAATATCGTGTGGTTTTTTCGTAAAAGGGTTGTTATCTTTATGGGGCGAAACAGATGGCTCCTTAAAGAAGATAATAAACCTTTTACGCTAGCAGGAAGTCAGGGCAGTCCATCCAAGTGGGACGGCAGAAAGAGAGAAAAGTCGGCGTCATGGCGAGCACTTGCTCTTCCGTGTTCTTGTGTGAGGGACGCACTATTTTGTCTTCACCCATGGGCACGATGCTGCTGGCTCGGTTTCTCTTGCTTTTCCTGGCCACTCTTACCCCCAGTGGTTTGTACCTTGCGCTCTTCTAGGCAAGAAACCAATGGTACCGTCAATGCTCTTTGCTGAAGCGCAATCCTCTGCATTCTGCACGTAGCACCATCAGCACTACGCATACCCAGGCAAGCGCAGGCCCAGCCGCTCCGCAGTTAGGGGATCTTCCTCGGACAGGAGCCGCCTCTGAGTAACAGGGAGGATGGTCCGGTCCCATGTGCCCCGGCGTGAGGCAATGCGCCGTTGCCTGGACCTAGCATCCCTTGTACAGGGGCGTTGCTGCCTAGCACTGGAAGGCTCGTGAACGGGTACGAGCAGATGATGGGGTGGGTGCGGGTTGGCAGGATCAGCACAAACAAACTAGCAGCGCCTGGGTGCCGAGGGCTCAGTAAGATGGCAAGGCTTGTTCGTAGGAGTAGCCGCCCTGCTGTCGGCGATGGTAACGAAGACCCGAGCAATTAAATGAAAACTGGGGGGAGGCATCAGGTGAGCTAGAGATTCCGTGGACCAGACGCTCGATAGGTGCCGCAACAACACTGGATCCCACTCATTCTTCCTCACCCCCCCACCCTGTGTAACTGTTGCAGGTTCTTTCTCCTCCTTACTGTCTGCTAATGTCGTGGGTGTTCGCCCCACCCCATGTTTGTCTCTTACTCTGAGGCTGTTGAGGTACAGTAAGTGCCGGTGCTTTGCGTTGTCGAGCCCATCTGTGTGTCTCTCATGTCCTAATAGCTCTCTATCTCGTGGATAAAAGACAGGCCGCCGCTCTTGGAAAAGCGCCGAAGTGCTTCAGGAGCTATGAGGGGGCGCGGGGTGGGGGTAACCACAGCGCCGGACCCCGCTTTCACACAAAGTTTCTACCGGCCCGTGTTTGTTTGTAGCCCAAGTGTTTTTGTGGAATAGTTACAATTTCTTTAGGGCACACCCAGAATGCGCATTGCTTCTTGGCTCTTTGAGGTGTAATGGTTAGCTGGCACAATAAATGGCTGAATGGCCCATGACCCGCAGTGTAGTTCAGTTCAGTTTTGCTTTATTCGATTTTGGTTTTAAAATCATAAAAGCGTACAGTTAAAAACAGTCAAGAAACAAAACATGCAGTAGCACAAAGTATGTACAAGTTAAAAACTTTGGCCCAGCCTGTGGGAATAATTTCATTATTGTCACGTGCCTTTCACAGGATTAGCATTCACAGATCTACCATTACATCAGCTTGTCGCTTACTAAGAGCAAATTAGTAGAGCTTTCCATGCTTATAGCCATTGTGCATTTGTTCGAATTGATTAGAAGCGGAAAAGCTACTACCATTCAATACACAGGCGCTTCTACCCATCGAGTAATTATACCCTGTCTTTGGTCTTTGATCTTGATAGAGGGTGGTATGACGCACAGGGGTAAAAGTCGTGTAAATCCCATGAGGATATAGGGCCGTCTCTTACTTGTGGCTGCCAGGTTTTCAAATATGGGACAATATGTCTGTTCCTAAATTTAACTAGCACTAGATCACCAGGAATGTTTTTTGGGAGAGAACCTAGCCAGCCCACCCTTCTGACACTCACTATACTTCCATTAAGGTCAGTTGGCAGAGGTCTATTTTTTGTTAACCAAAACATAACCTTGTTTAGTAGATCTTCTTGTCTTTCGACTTTTCCATGAGTAAGTGCTGGTACTCCTGAAAGGACATATACAAATGGGGCGGCCTCCGGTGGTAGGTGTATGTAAGGTGCTTTATTAAACTCTGCTCTAGGAGCAGTATGCCGTGCTAAAACGGGTGTAGAGGGGATTTTAGGAACTTTCGGAGCTGATGTATTAAGGGCTAGTGGCTGAATTTGGTCAGTAGTGCTTTGTGTAGTTAGTGTCGGCACTTCGGGGGCAGCAGGTGGCTGGGAACGGTTAGATGTTACAGAGTTTTTAGTGGGAGGCAGGTTGGCCTTGATCATTTCTTCTAGTCTCGTCAACCTGTCCCCTAGAGTGTTTAGTTTTTCCACCAACGGTGATGTAATAGATTTAATCAGTAGTTCAATCTGGGACAGTAAAGTTAACTGGGATGGAAGTATTGAGTGGTCTAATTTTTCTGCAGCCTCTGGGGTTAAGGGGGAGTTAATGGTGGGAAGTAAGGGGCTTACGGACAGTTTTTGTAGCTTTGGGTGATTCCCATTGTGTTTATCCCCGTCGTACTTCCTTTTAACGGATGAAACCTGGGGGAGTAGTATATTTTGGATGTTAGCTTTTTGGGGTAATAGGGGGTGTTCCAGCGGGCAGTTATTAGGGGATAATGTACCAGTACTATCAGGATGACAAGGTAAGGCACTAATTTGTTCGGATCTCGGTTCCACTGGAACATACCTAGTTTTACACAGGATATTTAATTCCTCTTCCAGTGAGAGGCTTTGCACGATACCGGCTGTTAATAAAGAAGAGTCTAGACTGAGTATACTATCTACGGGCTGGCAAGAATTATTTCCATCTGTATCACTAGGAGTGGGCAATATTATCCCGTTTAGGTGGTGGACTTATGTCCTATGGCATGAACCCCCCTGAGAGATGACATTTCTATTAACCCCCTTACGAGTCATAATGTGGCTTGGTTATGATATGGGTAATACCAAGCAGCGACACGGTCAGGAAATTTAAAATACAAAAATCAAAGTCCGTGAATAAAATCAAATATTAAGTAAGCCACGAAGTATGGAGTCCAAGTCTCTTTACCTCCTCTTGTGGGAAAAAAACCAAGGGGGATGGTCCGTCCCGGCCTCCTCAGGCCTCTGAGGGCCACAGAGGGCCCGCCCTTTGCCCGGGCTTAGCCCGGCGTGTCCCGCGCGCGTCCTCGCGGGATGAAGGAACAGGCGAGTCTTTATGCGCCTCCTGGCGCGTGGGAAATGCGCATTCTGCCCCTGAGGCTCCTGGGACTTGCAGTCAGGTGATGTGGACCGGCGGAGCGAAGACCGGCCGGTCGGTGAGGGCGGGGGGCGGAGGTAAGCCCGGCCGCGATGAAGGGAAACCACTCAGCAATGGACACCAAGGGACTCTGCAACAGGCGAGTCTTTATGCGCCTCCTGGCGCGTGAGAAATGCGCGTTCTGCCCCCTGAGGCTCATGGGACTTGCAGTCAGGTGATGTGGACCGGCGGAGCGAAGCCCGGCCGGTCGGTGAGGGCGAGGGGCGGAGCGAAGCCCGGCCGGTCGGTGAGGGCGGGGGGCGGAGGTGAGCCCGGCATCGATGAAGGGAAACCACACAGCAATGGACACCAAGGGACTCTGCAACAGGCGAGTCTTTATGCGCCTCCTGGCGCGTGGGAAATGCGCGTTCTGCCCCCTGAGGCTCCTGAGACTTGCAGTCAGGTGATGTGGACCGGCGGAGCGAAGCCCGGCCGGTCGGTGAGGGCGGGGGGCGGAGCTAAGCCCGACCGCGATGAAGGGAAACCACACAGCAATGGACACCAAGTGACTCTGCAACAGGCGAGTCTTTATGCGCCTCCTGGCGCGTGGGAAATGCGCGTTCTGCCCCCTGAGGCTCATGGGACTTGCAGTCAGGTGATGTGGACCGGCGGAGCGAATCCCGGCCGGTCGGTGAGGGCGAGGGGCGGAGCTAAGCCCGGCCGCGATGAAGGGAAACCACACAGCAATGGACACCCGCAGTGTAAACAATAGATGCGTAAAAGTGTTGAGCTCTTTGACAGGGATACGACTCTCTGATCTACCAGAGTTTAGCTGAAGCGCGTTGGTCTTGTCGAACTACCTTAGGTTCACATGTGTGACCTGCAGGTTGCAGTGGCAAACTCAGCTCGTGGGGGCAAGGCACCTGCTACTGTCATATTGGGTGGGATTGGAACTCGAGGCTGCAAGGTTCAGTGGCGGTGCGTCCATTGGGGGCGTTGGGGCGTTGCCCCACTAGCCATGGACGACCGCACTGCCTTGCCAACATGCATTAAAAAATGTTTTTTTTAAAAATAGAGGCGCGCACTGACTCAAGCGCACTACCGGCCCGACAGAATCGGGCATCTTTAAGGAAGTGGGCCGTGGGGGGGAGGGTTGGGGGCCGGGGCTGCGGCGCACAGGCAGCCAGAATAGCGTATGACACTCACACACACTGCGCATGTGAAATCCAGGAGAAGGCAATATAGAGACTGGCCCGCGCATGCGTACACTGGTACACCTTCCCTCCC
Organism: Lissotriton helveticus; assembly: GCF_964261635.1. NCBI lineage: Eukaryota > Metazoa > Chordata > Amphibia > Caudata > Salamandridae > Lissotriton > Lissotriton helveticus. The sequence continues at coordinate 1,009,129,159 of NC_136071.1, read as the reverse complement.
CCCCCTCCATATCACCCAGAGACACAGGAAGGGACCCGGGGTCCCGGGTACAATATGGGCAGATAGTAGGCTGCTCGTAGCCAATCCTGGCGCAGTGGCGCTGTTAACGCTGCGCCAGGATTGGCTGCTGCAGTGAAAGCAGAAGTAGTGATCAGTCGTCGTCGTTGTTGTGTGCCTGCCTGCCTACATCTACTACGGACGGACCGGACTGCCTGGTGCTTTATGTGAGTTCTCCTGTCTACTGCTGCTGCGTCGGTCGGAACGGAAGACATACATCGAGGACTCGGAGCAGACCACCAGAGAGAGAGAAGTTCTAGATAGTCGACGTCACGGTCACTACCACCATCGCGATCCACGTAAGTTTTTTACTGTGCCAGGTGAGGCCAGGCCTCCTCTGCCCTCTGCCAGTGCCAGTGCCATCCCTAAGTCAACCAGTCACAGTCAGTGCTATGCTATTTGCTACCCCGAGAATTAAGTGTAGAAAGGGTTAGGGTTGTACTTGGATCAGTTTCCAGAGCCATAGTACAATGCATCCCAAGACACCAGAGGCAAAAAACTTCAAAGAAAACGTTAAAGTCGAGTAGATTCTACCGGCTGCATGGCAGGGGCCTGACACTTAGAACAGAGTCTTATTATTGCAAATACTTTGTTTGTGTTATCATAATGTTAATACACTAATTCAGTTTGCGCTAATTTCACTATATTACTTATTCTTACACTTTTTTTAACAAGCAATTGCAATTTTATGCTATATTAGACTTGTAACTGATACGTAATACATTTACTTTATCTTGCCGTCGGAAAGATCAGAGGCAACAGTACAGACGCATAGAAAAAATATCATAACCAGTATTGCGGGTCTACAAAGAAGCTGATTAATTCTGCTGACTCAGCGACACAGCATATGTCCCACCCTCCTCTATTGAAGGTTTGTCATTATGTGGCGAAATGTGGGAAATAAATAAATACACTTTTCATTTTTTAAAAGCTCCCCGAGGCTTGCCGTTTCAAATGCACAGATGAATGTGGACTAATGACAGTAAAGGAGCCCTGTGAACTCGTGCTACTGCTGCATGCAAGTCCCAAGTGTATAGGAGCTCTGAGAAAACTTTTGTCCAGGATATCAAATTAATCATCTGCTAATGTGCAAACCGTTGGAGTGAATGAATGAACATAAATGTCCTTGTGTGAACTGTCATTTGCGCACCCAGGTCTCCTCGTGGACATTACTGGGGATAGCACCCGCTAGGCTAGCTTAGCTTCCTCATCGTTCCTCGTCAGTCAGACAGTGCTGACACCTTCGGGTCAATACTTGCTATGGCCAGCATCTTTCAGCATTGCTTCTAAGCAGCACCCGTATATGTTTGTTCTCGCTGATAGTCGCTCTTTAAGGCTCAATGAGTGGAGTATCTCTCTGGACTCCGGCTCTAAATGAAACAACTGGCCTTCCAGGGGTATCCGATGGAAAGGTTTTGATTTTGCAGAGGTGTATCGATTGTTCCACTTCAGTTGGTTTGCAGTGCTTCCTGGTTTGTCTTCACCCAGTTGAAGATATTTTGTGCATAGAGAGATTCTCACATAGTAGTTAAGTATTTTTCAGTATGATCAACTGCAGTCAAGCTAGAAAATATATGCAGGAGGTTTCTGTACAAACTTTCCTATTGCTCAGACTTTCTATGCACAGTGGAAAATTTATCCAGAATGTATATCTCCAGGTTTACCTTTTTGAGAGTGCTAATAGGTCTGCATAGAAAAACAGCATTATTTTTAACCTAGTACATTTTATAATAGGCTCATTTTGTTACACGGAGTAGGGAAATCGAAAAGGTTTGCAAAATCGAAGTTTTCAAAAGACCTTTGCATTGGGTGCAATAAAAGGAAAACTAATGCTCAACCCTATGGTCTTTCCTGCCCTTTTGTTAGGGATGATATGTGACTTGAACAAATGATGTTGGTATCCATTTTTACGTACCCAAACCTATCCCCTTTACCAGTCTTCTGTGACAATCCTTTCATCATACATGGCTAAAAAGGGATCTTATATTAGTATTTGCAGGCATATATCTTAGTTGTGGAGCCGTACACATGTATCTTGCTTATCACAAACACTGCATTCTTGGATCGTCACAGCTGAATAATTTAGGTTCTAGGTTTAAGGGAGGCCTTGATGGTACAAGATGTTCTATTCATAAAAAATACATGAACATTCTTTCACAACTAATTTATTGTCCATATGTTTACATCTATGAATTCTAAATGCGTGGTCTTAATAAATAAATAATCGAAGTTGAGCTTTAGTCCCAAATGAGATCATGAATAATTGCCCCCTGCAAATGTTGAATCAGCAGTATTTTCTTAAGCATGCTATTGAGTTGATGACTCAGCAGAATACCAGTTGAATACATTTGCCTTACACATGGAATGTGCTGTAGCGTTAATGCCTTTCCCAATAAGAGCTCATGATGCATTACTCATATGCATGACCAACACGGTAATAGAGGATCAAATAGGAACGCAGGATTTGCAAAAATAAACATATGTTTATGTGAAGTAAAAGTCAATTAGGCACCTGTGCCTCATAATGTGTTGATCGCATACCGTATCAGCTGATGCATGGAATACTTTGTAGGGTCAATTTTATAAAAATTCTTGCTCTTTAGAACAGAGACTGCAAAAGCTAAGCGCTTGTGAAAGTCTGAGGGAAGAGGAGAGCGTTTTCCCTCCATTACAGGGCAGCGAGATCATTGCAGGATCACTTTAAAGTAATGTAAACAGCAGATTGAAAGCAAGACAGACGTGCCATTTAGGAACGTTAAAGTTTTAGGTTTATTGGTTTTGCCTAAAGGCATTTTAGAGTTGCGTCTGATAGTCCCAGTTCAGAGAGCTAACAATGTAAATATGGGGTGGCTTCACAGTGTACAATCAGAGCAGTGAACGGTACCTTGGAATAACACGAAATGGTATGAGTGGTCAGAGAGAATAACATATTTTGCCACCCATTCATAAATACATAGTATATGCATTAACGCATGCAATGTATGCAGCCGAGGCTTCACTGACATGTTTTTGTCTTATTTGTGGGTGAGGGAAAAGCTCCAGACACACATCCAAAGAAGAACCTGCTGAGCAGTGGCGGTGCGTCCACTCTGTATTCCAATATATTTTTTCTTTGTAATGTTATTGTTTACTGTAGCTACAGTTTGCATTATAGGACAATTATCTGGTAATTGTGTGCTGATTTCTTTCCAAACCTAGTTATCCGTGCTTCTATTCACTATCATATGGGAATGTGTAGTGTGCACAATAAATTCTGTTGTATTGCTCTAATTCTCTCTCCGGAGCGGAGGGCTCCACATTCCAGAATGTATGTTTAAATCATGGAATATGGGCTCAGCTGAAGGTGGCTTTGTCAAACCGGTCCCTAAAAATGCTTTTACCTATTATTGTTGCTAGACCAGTTATTTACTAGAGCGGTGCGGGCGCTTGTGTGTCAATGTCCAGTTTTGCGCTGCATCTGCAGGTTTTTAGAAGGGTAAGTTAGTTTATTGGTGCAATGCTTTGTGCTGCTTGCGACACTCTGCGGTACGCGAGCACCCATGCGTAGACTTAATAAAGTTTCTTTCCTTCAGTCTTACTTGATGTGTGTTTACTTTCTCTCTCCTTTTCTCTTATGTACTTTAAATCTTTCTTATGAGGCTGTGTGTGGAGTAGTCTTTGGAAACCATCCGATATTTTGTGCCTTTGGTAAACCAAGATCCCCATGGGGAGGAGCTTGTTCTGTTAAGGGGCCCTGTGCATCCATCCATTCATGAACAACAGGCCCGTGTATTATTAATATCACACAAGTGCAGCCTCTTGATTACTCTGCTAAACCCATGGCTTGCATAATTTCCTGCTTTCCTGATGCCTTACAGGAGAGTTGGTTCATGCAGAACAGCCAGTACAAATTAATGCCCAAGGCATCCGGCCGTCTGACGCATCACCCTTAATTGCAGCCTTTTCCCTTTGCCTCATCCAGCCTTTGCTGGAAGTGGGGTGTTTATAGGGCGCAGAGGCCTTTGTGACCTGTAAATGTGGTATTCAGCCCTGACATCTGGTGATTGGTGAATCGCTCCCTATGCCAGGGACAGAGCCCTCCTGTCTGCCCCAGGCGGCAGCGCCCCTGGTCTCTGTCCTGGGGCAGTGTAGGGGTATAAGTGCAGAGTGTGTGTGTGTCTGTCCCTGGGTGCACTTGGCAGGGAGTGTGTGTGCCTGTCCCTGGGGTGTCCTGCGCACCTCTAATGTGTGTGTGTGTACTTGGCAGTGTGCGTATGTCCCCGGTGTGTGCTGCGCCTCTGATGTGTGTACTTGGCAGAGAGAAGAGTGTGTGTCTGTCCCTGGTGTGTGCTACTGCTACGCCTCTGATGTGTGTGCTTGGCAGAGTACTAGGTGTGTGTGTCTGGGCCTGATGTGTGCTTGGCAGAGAGTGTGTGTGTCTGTCCCTGGTGTGTGCTGCACCTGTGTGTATGCTTGGCAGTGTGTGTGTGTGATGCATGTCTGTACTTGGCAGAGAGTGTGTGACTGTCCCTGGTGTGTGCTACTCCTCTGATGTGTGTGCTTTGCAGTGTGTATGTGTGTCAGTGTCTGTCTGTCCCCGGTGTGTACTTGGCAGAGAGCGTGTGTCTGTCCCTGCTGTGTGCTGTGCCTGTGTGTGTGCTTGGCAGTGTGTGTCCCAGGTGTGTGCTGCACCTCTGGTGTGTGTACTTGCCATAGAGTATGTGTCTGTCTCTGGTGTGTGCTGTGCTCCATCTCTAACGCTCTCTCTGTCTTGCTCTTGTCTCTTTTCTCATATATCCTGCCCTCTGCTTCACTAGGTTTCCTACTTCTGTTCCACTTCATTTTTCATTGACCACAATTGTCTTCTGTGCCACAAAATTCATATTCCCCCACCGTTTCCCACTGCTCCTTAACTGTTAGTCCATGTGATCACCCATCTGCAACAAGCAGTAAAGCCTACATGCTCCCATCAGGCCCCTGCAGTGAGCAAGGAGGAGTATAGAAGCAGGCCACCAGTCACAAAAGCAAGACCCATGCAGACCTGCCTGCTGGACCCATAGATAACCTTTATTAACCTTCCTGCTTCCTCAAATTTGCTTGAAAATGCACCATTTTTCCACTATTTTTTCAAATTTTTCTCAGGGGGGAATCCCTCCGAACCCTCCTTGGGGGGTTCGGGCTCGCTTGATACGCTCGCTCGCTTGCTACGGTGCAGTATGATTAGCATTTTACGCCTCACCACTTTGAAATGTCACCAGCCGCCACTGGCAAGGTTCACATAGATAGATGTATGGAGCAGGTGGTTTAACCCACTGATCTCCAGCTCTCCGGTTAAAGAAGTGACCAGTCATTTCCTTGTCTGGCTCTGTGCAATATCACGGGACCTCCTTACTTGCACACGTTTGATGCGTCGGATATCTGGTCATAAGACACTGTTTATAGCGCTTACTAGCTTGCGTTTTCCAGGAGTTATGGGATGTGATAACCCTAGCGGTATTCTGAGGTCCGGTATCTCTCTGACACATTTTGCGAACTGTTTAAAGGGCAATCTTTTCTCTTGAGGCCAGAGAGAAGGGTTATGTCACTAACCCCCAGGACCGGAAGCCTCTTGACCTCCGCTCAGATGGGAACCAATGTGTCCCGGAAACCGCCAGGCGCACGTCTGAGGCTAGCGCGGTGCAACCCGCCACTGTGACTCCCTGAACACAACTCTTAGCAAAATGTGCTGCTAACGCCTTTCACCCATTTTACTGGCAGAATTCTTAAAGGTGGCATCTCTGTGTATTATCTATATTAGCATCCCGTTATAGGCAGTTATTTTAACGTTGTAGCTTGCATCTGGAAGAAAGAGATCTAATTAGGGCACCGCACCACACAAAACATGAGTAAAATTGATTTCTACAGCAAAATGTACACCTTTCAAGCGTAAGGCAGAAAAGGCACACTCTACTAATCTCTACTACTTACTCTCTCTACTCACTCTCCCCCTCACTCTCTCTACCCCTCACTCTCTCTACCCCTCACTCTCTCTCTCTACCCCTCACTCTCTCTCTACCCCTCACTGTCTCTCTAACCTTCACTCTCTACCTGTCTATCTCTCTCTACGCGCACACAACACTAATCCTAATTGGTTCCAGAGTAGCGTACTACTTGCGCTTCAAAAACCAATGAGGGGTAGCAAGCGCTATAAAATACAAACCTCTTTCCCCCTTCTATCCCGCCACCTACCCTTCTCTACCCAAATAACCGAATAATATTTCCACTACTCAAATTACTTCATAGTTTACTATACTGATTTTCAAGACTATTCCTTTATGGGTTCCAGAGTGGTGTGCCACTCGCCAGAGAAGTGCTTCAACACCCATCAGGGGTAACAAGTGCTATATGAATGTAAACCTTTCTTCCACTTTTATCCCTCCACTATCCTTCTCACTCCAAATAACTGACTAATATCCACCACTGAAATTACTTTGATATTTCACCATATTAATTCACCACTAATCCTTTATGCGCTTCCTGAATAGTGTGCTTCAACGCCCCTTCAGAGCTAACAAGCGCTGTATAAATACAAACCTTTTTTCCTCCTCTATCCTTCTGCTATCATTCCAAATAACTGACTAACCTACCCACCACTTAAAATGAACTTGCATGTTTCACTATACTAATTCAACACCAATCCTCTATGGGTCCCGGAGTAGCGTGCACTTCGACGCCTCGTCAGGAGTAGTAAGCGCTATATAAATGCAATTACAATACAATACATATGCACATATATAATATATATGCATTTATATGCATATACATATATAAACATATATACATCTACATATCTATATAAATACTAATATAATTGCATGCATACATATACATATATGCTTACATATGCATGTTATGTACATTAAAGTTTGAAAAACACTAATAAAAGCAAAGCTAAAAAGCAACCTAACTACAAACAGAATTGCTTTAACTTAAATGAGAGCGAGACCTATTGCATTTTTAATGCTTGTTTAATTCTCCTTCTAACATCAGTGGTGGTTATCTGGCAGGTTTCATCTATAGATACTGATATCAGTGCACATTGCAATCTTGAAATGTCCACCCAAAGGCAATAAAGAAGCTTGACATTTCCTGGCATTTAGAAATAGTTTTCAAAGGCATTCTTCTAAGTCTCTGGTAGCCAGGTCACAGTTAAATATGAATGATCTAGGGCGATTCGCATGGGATCTGTTCCGTTCAGTACTTTGGTGTATGGTTCAAAACAGACGTGTGCTAAGGTAATCATAATACTTACATATAATTTGTACACTTTGTATAGTTTTACATTCTTGGACAATATATTTATGACAAATTAATACTCTCTACTCTAAGCATTATTTAAATGCAAATTGGCAACATTTTAATTTAGATCAATACATTACACAATAATATAACTGAGAACCCTGTGTGATCATATAAAATTTGAGTGAGGAGGCCATATCACAAAATGAGCGATTCATACTGCTTTTCAAATGCACAAGCACTACGTGTATTTCTTTTCTCTCTAATCATTTTGTGCCACCAGTGATCCTAAAGCAGGTTTGCATAATATATGGCATATACAATTCATGAAAGATCTGTGGATCTATTGCAAAAGTGGTAGCGACTCTACAAAGTTAAGATTCAAGCAGCATAATCAGGTAAATGTATCCATCTTAATAGCACATTCAATAATTACATTTGTTTGTTATGAATCTGGTCTTTTCTTCCAAGCATACCCAAGCTAAAATTGAGGACCAATGATGGCAAAGCTGTTACTCATTATAACCACCAATGGACTACATTGCCTGATACAAGGCAGCATTCTAGAATATTTGTTTTTCGCCAGTCTTGATTTTATAAAACAGTGGAGGCCCTGTAAAAGCCAGATAATAAGCCTAGCATCAAAAGTGGGTCACTCACACAATATCGGAATCAACAATAGTGTGTAACACAAATATCGTGGCAAAAATATAGTTTCCCTATCCTTATAATAGTAAGTACAGAAACAGAGAACAAAATAATTCAGACTAATGGTGTTAAAAAACATAAAAAAGTATTAGAGAGATGTGCAAACCCTTCCGATCTCATGCCTGAGATCTGATTGGCTACCAACACTTCAAACCAGGAAGTGTTGGCAACCATCTTGTGACTCGTTTATACCGAGTCACAAGAAAAAGCGTGAAAAAAGTAAAGAGGACAGGGTAGAAAAACCCTGACCCCCTGGGCCTCTTGAGAGGGTTCCTCAGGGACCCCCAAGGGCCCAAAAAGCATTTTTAAAAAAAAATAATTTAGGCGGAAGTCACGGAAGATCCGTGAATCCCACCAATTTTTTAAAAAAAACAAAGCGCAGTCCCCGCGCTTCGTTTTATCAGGCCTCTGGGTGGGCCACCTCTCGGGCTAATTGAATAATGTTATGTTATGTTATTCATATTTATTATAGCGCACAACTCACCCGGGGGAAACTCAATGCTGTTGTGGTAGCAGGGATCAAGAGAAAGAGGGGGGATCAGAACAGGTGGGATTTGAGGAGTTTCCTAAATTTGCAGTAGTTTGGACATGTGCGAACATACAGTGGAAGCTTGATCCAGTAGTAGGGGGCAAGATAGGAGAAGGCTTTTCCTCCGCTGCGCATCTGGCGAATGTGAGGAACACACAATAGGGCTTTATCCAAAGATCTTAGACAACGGCCAGGAGTATATGTTTTGATTCTTCATTGCAGATATAGTGGGCCTTTCCCTTTAAGGGCATTATAGGTAAGGCAGCAGATCTTAAAACACAATATTTTTTTTACTGGTAGCCAGTGCATTTCCCTCAGCAACGAAGCTGAGGCCAAGCCTGGTGGACAGTTAAGAACAGGTCTGGCTGCCGTGTTTTGAACTGTCTGGAGTTTGGCAAGGAGGGTCTCATTTACATCTGCTAGGAGGACATTGCCACTACCCGGATGCCGACTCTACTCCGCCATTCGCACTTATTGCGTGCGCCCTCTCCTCTACGCTCAGCCGGTCTTCAGGACGCCACTGGCCCTGCCAACCTTGCCGGACTGAGCAACCACTCCTTGGCGGTTTTCATCCCCTGTACACTTGCGGTCGGGGTCGTTTCTCCACCGTGCCTTATCAACCAGATTCCACCCAACTTGTAGCCCTACAGCCCTGATGAGTCACATATCCTTCACGGTGTGACGAAACATGTGTCGGCTGGCTACTTCCTTACTGTACTGTCCATTGTTTGACTTATAAAATCTTTATTCACACGAATCATTGACATTCCTGGCTTCCTTTTTTCAAAGCATTCACTCTTTATGAGCAAAGAACTCAGGCACTATACTGAGACTATTAACCATACGTGCGTGTGCACAGGATCTGTTCTCATTGCCGTAGGCCAACTTGCTCATTACTAAGGCTTGGACTAGAGTCTTGTGGGCCAAAGTTGGAAGGTAAAGGAAGATTCTGCGCAGAAGGCGCATATTTTTATAGCATACTCCGGAGGTGGCCAAGATGCGCTCTCTCATTATTAGTGCTTGGTCTATTTTCATGGCAAGATTTTTTACTGCTTGTTAGGGTACCGGGATGGAACCCAGTTGGTGAGGCCACCAATCATCGGTCCAGATGGAGGCAGCTTTCCCAAACTGCATGGCCTCCGTCTTTTCTGCATTTAGTTGGAGATAGGTCCTGTTCATCCAATCATAGATGGCTAGCATGCCCAGGGTAAAGTTGCTGTCAAGTCAGGGTCAAATGTAAACATCAACTGGGTGTCATCCGCATATGAGATTATTTCAAAACCAAAATGCTCTGGAATCCTTGCAAGGGTATCCATATAGACGTTGAAAAAGTTAGGCTCAAACAGGAGCCCTGTGGAACACCCGTGTCCAGGATTGACTTACAAGAAGAGTATGGCCCCAGGATGATGGTTTGATATCTATCTTTCAGAAAATGGTGGAGCCATTTTAGTGTAAGGCTTTGTATGCACATCTCTTGCAGCCTTTCCAGCAACCTCGTGTATAAAAGGCTGCTGAGAGATCTAACAGCATGAGCATTACTGGGTTGCCTGCGTCCAGCCCACGACGCAGGAAATCAGTTACAGCCAGGAGCGCTGTTTCCATACTGTGGCCTGGTCGAAAGCCAGATTGGGAGGACTCTAGGATTTGATTGAATTCGAGGTAGGAGTTTACTAGGATGCAAAGGGGCGAACTGTGCTGGGACTGTGAGGCAGTGTGCTCCCAACCCCCCTTTCTAGGTAACTAGTTGTTTGTTAATTAGACTCGCAAGCTGTTTGCCCAGAAAAGGTAGCAGAGATATAGGCCGGTAATTGGACAGAGATTTTTGGTCCAGGGTAGTTTTTTTTAGGATAGGGCGTACACATGTCATCTTCCACTCAAGCGGAATGGAGCATGATTTCACTGAGCAGTTAAAGATCTCTTGGATTGACGGGGCGAGGTGGTTGGCCAGCAGAGATATTATTTTGTGGGGGGCAGATGTCCAGAGGGGAGCCTGACTTAGCTGCCATCAGAGAGCAATACATTTCCTCAAGGGTGAAGGACTCAAAATGATCTAGGATGTAGGGTGACTCCTTTAACTCGCCCCCGTTGGGACTAGTGGTTTCCACTCCAGGCAAAGGAGGGAAGTAACATTTTGCATAAGTGTGAAAGATGTTCTCTTGGAAACAGTTGGCCAGTGAGTCACAGAGCTTCTAGGATTCAGAGGAGGGCTGAACACATGCCCAGGGGGGTAGTAAAGTTGTGGACTATATTGAAAACTACTTTAGGGGAGCTGCCTACCTGTTCGATTTGATGAATAATAGCATTACGCCTAGCAAGTTTAATATTATGGTGGTAACAGGATGAGGCTTGTTTGTAAAGATCCCTGTCTTGAGAATTTTTACTTCTACGCCAGCGCCTCTCTAGATTCTTACACCTTGATTTTTCTATTTTTAGCTCGGAGGAGAACCAGGGGGCCGAAGGTTATTGTTTGGAGGGGCCACGGTTTTCATAGGGGACTGTGGCATCCAGAGCTTTGATTAGGGCAGCGTTGAAAGACTCCAGTAGTTTGGTGACATCGGGACTGTTTTCCAGTAGGCTGAGGAGGAAAGCATAATAAAAAGCGTGGGGGGCTCCAGCCCTCCCACACAGCCTTGAGGACTGCCACCTCCCTGCGGCTAACACATTCAAATGCGGGGGGTCACGCCCCGGGACACAAATTAAGTAAAGACAGATTAAAAATTAAAATAATTAAAAAACAATATTCTTTACAACCGTATTACTGAAAACAATATTAACAACAATGATAGACTTATCAATTAAATGCCTTACCTGAATAAAACACTCTTTTTGACAACAATATTTCTGCAACATGGTGTTTTTATATCACAATATTTTGTTTCCAATATTTCTGTCTCACGATATTCACAACCAGATATTTTGTCCAAATACCGTTGAAAGTATGAATGAACATTTAAACCCTTATTAAATTCATCTAATAGATTTGCTAAGATCAAAAATGGCCAGCTGCATCTTGGTAAGGCTCAGTCAAAAGAGCCATCATACACATATTTAAATAAAGCAGATACATTTGGAAATTAGCTTGTGAGTGGAAAATCGAAAAGACTAATTTTGTACACCAAGCCTTATAGTAATGGCGATGTAAAGACCCAATATTGTAATTCATAACTTGTTTTCCAGCGCGCCCATTGCCTGTGTGTTGTGTGAGCCCCATACTTGTGCTGTTACAGATTTTCAATTTTCACCTTGACCCAGCCTCTGCCATTGGTATTCTGACCATAATGAGGATTCTCACAAAGTCTTGGGAAACAAGAAGTCTCTGGCCACAACCTTTTCAGTGTACCTCAATATACAATGCCAGAGTATTACCTTGTTGCCACAGAGATGATTGTTTGCACTGGAGGACATTCTGAAGGACAGATACTACATTCCTCACTCCATGGACTTTGACTTGGAATAAATACAAGAGCTGCACCCACAGAGGCAGCATAGGAAATGGTAAGAAGGTACATTTTCACTGAATGGCACTCAATAAGGCAAGATTCTTTGTTTATATAAGCTGTAGGGTATTTCTTTGCATTCACTTTTTTATTCTTCAACTTCGCTAATGATCTAATATTCATTGCAATAACTGATTTCCATTGTATTAGTTTAGGTTGGCGTAGAAAAAGATTTGTGGATTGACACAATGTGGAGTAGCAGAAACCTGGTGGCATTAGGCGACAGGGATGAGACAGAGCTCTTGAGATAAAGGTGGACCAGTTGTGAGACATAGGTTTCCATAAACCCTCTGGCCCGGTCACCCTCCTGCCCTACTTCCCTGGGCCGTTATCTGATTCGGGTATGATCCCTGCAGAGTCTTAGGAGCAGTAGTGGTTTCTGGTGCTCAGCACGGCACTTAGGTGCCCATTAGGATCGTGGACGGACTTGCGTCCGTCCGCGAGCCCTGAGTAGGAGGAAACGTCTGCATGTGCTGCGGCGTTCCCTCCTATGCAATTAGGATGTGACCGCCACCCTGGCAGTCACATCCTCTATTTTTAACATTGCGGCGGGTGCTGCTTGAAGCAGCACCCGCCGCAATGTCAAAAATGAAAGCTGTGCATTTGCATGCACAAAGCGGCAGGCACCGCGCGGTGCCTGCCGCTCTGTGCATGCAAATGCAGGGGGGTACCATAGGTACCCCCCATGTGCATCCCCCACCCCCCTTCACCCCTGGGGGCCCGCAACGGGCCCCCAAACAAGAATCTGTATGCCTTTGCACGGCGGACATGCCGCCGTGTAAAGGCATTGAAATTCAGACATCCTAATATGGCTGGCGGTGTCTGAGAGACACCGGCACCATATTAGGCCTTTTCCGCCGCGGTTGTAAGCCAACCACGGCGGAAAAGCAGCGGACTTAAACCAGGACCCACCAGCCATCCTAATGTGGCGGTGGGTCTTTGGTGGGTCCGCAGAGGATTTTCCGCATCCGCCGGGCCAGCGGTGGCTTCCGCCGGCCCGGAGGAAGCGGAAAATCCTCCATCATAATGTGCCCCTTAATTAGCAAACTTTTTTAGTAGGCACAGGAAGATTTAGTAATTCTTCCAGAATCACAGGATGTTGAGCCGACGCCAAGACTCGAATGCGGTTCCCCAAGCTCTGAAGTCAGCAGCTCTGGCCATTATGCCACGTCCTCTCCCCAATCATAAGGTTTCATGGTTCTTGTTTAGGCAGCACTAACAGGAGAAATGGGCTGGTGGAAGCTGCCTCCTGATGAGAGCACCAGCCCTTACTTTTTGTTTTAAAACTAATTAACCACTACTTAGGAGAGATACACTTAGACACTGGGTAGAGTCCTGTTAGTTGTTCAGGGCAAAGGTTAGATTACACTGGGAATACATGACTTCACCAGATGATGATGATTAGCGAACTAGGAAAATATGGCAAATGTACTTTCTTGTACCGATAACTAGCATCATGTTGTACCTAGGATTTGCATCATAAGAACTGTCATCGGTGTATCTTTTATTACTGCCAAATGCCGTATTGCCTTATATCGAAAATCAATAAAGATATATTTAGGAGGAAAAAAAAGATGTTTGGATACTATATTGTTGGGTTTCTTGATTTCTCAGGACCTAAGTGGGTTACATACTTGGGTCTCTGGCTGGTCTGTGCAGTGTCCAGACTGACCCATGCTGCATAGTAGGTTACATTTAAGTCAGGGAGAGCCCCCTGAGCACACTTCTGTTTTGCAAGATCACATACTTTCTGCACAAATCAGGGGGCCAAGAGAGATCTAAAATAAGGGCCGAAATCCCTAGCATGCATCAGAGCACCTCACAAAGCAGTGATGTAATCCTTGCATAATGTCCCAGGCAGAAAAAAGCACACAACTATAGTTAATTCTTAGAATTGTATACAGGGTAAACAAAGCCATTTGCTTTGCTTCCTCTCTTTTCTTTGTTGTTCAAATGTATGTATAAATACAAAGGGCATCCTCTCTTTAAATTGTCATAAAGGATTATTAGTTTCTTTTATTGTTCATCATATCATAGCTGTATTTCATAAAACATTATTATCCTCATATTACAAGCTATTTGAAGCAATTTAAAAGTACAGCAAATCTTTTCATATTGTAATGCCAAGCTCCCAGACCCATAGCAAATGCATTAGACAGAACATTGTGCACCCCTAGACACACAACAGAGCACCAAAGCCACTTAGATGGCTATGCGATGCACATGAGCAACACAAACCACATGTCTCTAAACCAACAGAATTCAAACTCTATAGACAACAAAACAAGATATTATAACAGAATTAACCCACCGAGACTGCCAACTAAAACTAATGCAAGACATTAAAGATCCATAATAATACAATAGATAGAACCCACCCCAACTTCACACACACCACTCCAGTGCCATGTAGATAGCCCCTGATACTCTCTGGCAGTATCATCTAAAACAAGAAATACCCTGGAGAATAGACAAGTGTAACCCTCAAGAAACAGAAATCAAGCCGTAAATTCTGATCTTTAGTTATCCTCTCCCTCACCAAAGACACTGCCACCGCCCAAACCAACTTCCACGAAGGGATGAAGGCCGTCGCCGAATGGATGAAGAGCAGTCGCCTGAAAATGAACTCGGACAAGACAGAGGTCCTCATCCTCAGCTCCACCCTCTCTGCCTGGGACGACTCCTGGTGGCTGGCCTAGCTGGGAACGGTGCAGATGCTCACCAACCACGCACGCAACCTGGGGTTCATCCTGGACTCGCCTCTGTCAATGACCCAACAAGTCAACGGCATCTCCTCCTCCTGCTTTAACAGCCTCCGCATGCTTCACAAGATCTACAGATGGATCCCCACCATAACCAGAAGAATGGTCACCTAGGCCCTCGTTACCAGCAGGCTGGACAACGGCAACGCCCTCTACGCGGGAACCACAGCCAAACTCCAACATAGACTCCAACACATACAGAACGCCTGCGCACGCCTCATCCACAACAAATCCCGCCACAGCCACATCACTGCCCACCTGAGGGACCTGCAACGGCTCCCCATCAACAAAAGGATCACCTTCAAGCTCCTCACCCATGCTCACAAAGCACTCCACAACTCCGGACCAGTGTACTTCAACAAGCGACTCACCTTCTACACCCCCAACCGCCAGCTCCGCTGACCTCGACCTCGCCCTCGCCACCGTTCCATGCATCCAACGAACAACTACTGGTGGCAGATCATTCTTCCACCTCGCCGCCAAGAAACAGAACACCCTCCCCATCCACCTACGACAGACCCAGGACCTGATGACCTTCAGGAGACTCCTCAAGACCTGGCTGTTCGATCAGTAGGTGCTCTCCCTACCCTACCCCCCCCCACCCCCCCCATCCCCCAGCGCCTTCAGACCCTCACGGGTGAGTGGCTTGCTTTACAAATGATAGATTTATGGCAAACTCAAAACCACGCACCATAAATCTGAAAAATATATCTGACCTAGCTTGGACACAACATAACCGCACAATGGACCTTCCTACTTAACCCTCACACCCATACTTTTATCCTGGCTCTCATTCCTTCCACCCACAAACAACACTGAAAGGCGGCAAACCATCAGACACACAGCCACATTGGGAGACTGACTCTGATAAGAGAAAAAGTTATAACCAGTGCAGCATGAAATAACAAGCATCATTGAAACACACATGCTAAGCATTTGGAAGACACATTCACAGAACACAGAGTGCAAGTTCTTGAACAACCCGGAAACGTGTATATATTTTGGTTTGGCGGGTGGGTGATGTGGGGCCCACCACAAGAGCTTGTTCTTGGGTTTTCTGCCCACTTGGCAGCACACCTGAAAGGATGCTGAGGCAGCCCGAAGTGCCTGCTGTCGCAGCACTTTACCTCGTGGAGTCTGCGGTTCTGGAGGGTACGCACGACACTGCCCCCTGACTGAGACTGGTCATCCGACTCCTTTGTTAGTTGTGGCAGCGTGTCCAGCCAGGAGGGCACGTGACCCAGTTCTTGTGGCATTTTAGAGCGTCAGTCCCACGCGGCCGAGCAGGCAGGCTGCTGAGTCAGCCCAGACACCGCCAGCTGTCAAAGCACGTTTAATCTTTTTTTGAAGTCATAGGCTCTGCTGACTCTAGGTGCCTATTTCTCCGTGATTCGACCTGATTTGAGAGTCATTGCTTTTCAAATATTTGCCCACATCTGTGATGTTTGCTGCTGGTCCGTGTGTGCTACCGCTGTGCTGACTGGATGCATTTTCACCCTGCCTTGCAGGACTTAC
Organism: Lissotriton helveticus; assembly: GCF_964261635.1. Lineage (NCBI taxonomy): Eukaryota > Metazoa > Chordata > Amphibia > Caudata > Salamandridae > Lissotriton > Lissotriton helveticus. Next base: position 1,009,112,834 of record NC_136071.1, on the reverse strand, counting down.
TGTTTTCAGGGGCTTTCTGACTAATGTCATGCATTCGTTCTGGCTCATGCTGGAAGATTGCAAAAGGCCTACGGTAGCAGATGCTCGCTAATATCCCCATTTAACCTATTTAAAACTAAATGTGCATGTGGCAGTTTAAATTTTATGTTTCAAAAATGTTTTAGAAATTGTGCACTTACATTTTTTGTCTGGTGTTAGCCAAGACATTTTGTTTTTCGTTTTTATTCTTTTCGTATAAAAATAGACTTACCAAACGGGGCTTTCAGCCATCCCTCTTCATCCCTTCCTCTGTTCAGCTGAAATTCACATTTTGCTTCCACCCACCACACCTCACAACAAGCATTGGCAAAGACAATACGTCCAGCCTATCCAGGAACAACTGGATTTGCCAATGTGTTTTAGTCATGTTGTACACCAGCGTGGCTGCCGTTTGGCATGGGTAAAAATTTGTGTTGTATAGGAGAGTGGTGTGGAGTGTTGCAGAGTGGAATGGGGAAGAGTGGAGTAGAGTGTCATACGTGGAGTGGCATAGAGTGCTGTGTATCGGAGTGGCATAGAGTGGAGTGGCATAGAGCAGCGCACAGTGGAGTGGCTTATGGTAGAGTGGACTGGTGGAGAGTGCATTGCCCTAGAGTATTGCAGAGCATGGTGGCATAGAGTATAGTTGCATAGATTGCAGCAGCATAAAATCCAGTGGTGTACAATGCATTGTCGTAGAATGCAGTGGCATAGATTAGAGTGTTGAATACGAGAGTACAGTGGTATAGAGTGCTGCAGAATAGAGTGCAGTGGGGCAGAGTGGAGTGGCACCGAGCACAGTGGCGTTGAGTACAGTGATGCAAAGTAGAGTGACATAGAGTTAGTGGCGCAGAGTAGAGAATTGTATTGTATTGTATTGCATTGTAATTGCATTTATAAAGCGCTTACTACTACCCCTGACGAGGCGTCGAAGCGCTTTTTCGGCAGGTAGCATGCTACTCTGGGACCCATAGAGGATTAGTGTTTTAATTAGTATAGTGAAACATGCAAGTACATTTTAAGTGGTGGATAGGTTAGTCAGTTATTTGGATTTGGAATGATAGCAGAAGGATAGAGGAGGAAAAAAGGTTTGTATTGATATAGCGCTTGTGACCCCTGATGGGGTGTTGAAACATACTATTCAGGAAGCCCATAAAGGATTAGTGGTGAATTAATATGGTGAAATATGAAAGTAATTTCAGTGGTGGATATTAGTCAGTTATTTGGAGTGAGAAGGATAGCGGAGGGATAAAAGGGGAAGAAAGGTTTGCATTCATATAGCAGAAGTGCACAGTAAAGTGGGGTAGAGTTCAGTGGTGCAGAGTGCAGTGTTGAAGAATAGAGTGTTGTAGAGTGCAGAGGTGAGAGTGGCGTAGAGTGAATTGGCTTAGAGTAGAGTGGTGTAGAGTAGAGTGGTGCAGAGTAGAGTACAGTGGCATGGAGTGCGGTGGCCTAGAGTGTAGTGGTACCGAGTGGGGTGGACCAGAGTAGAGTAGCATAGAATGCAGTGGCATAGAATACAAAGGTGTAGAGTGCAATGGAGCAGGGTAGAGTGGCGTAGAGTATAGTGGTCTAGAGTGCAGTGGCGTAGAGTAGAGTTCTGCAGAGTGCAGTGGCATAGAGTGCAGCAGTGCAGAGTAGAGCGGCAAAGAGTTCAGTGGATGAGACTGCAGAGTTGCAGAGTAGAGTGTCATAGAGTGCAGTGGTGTAGAGTGGCGTAGAGTGCATTGGTGTAGAGTGCAGTGGCATAGAGTAGAGTGGTATAGAGAGCAGTGGCATAGACTATAGTGGTGCAGAGTAGAGTGCAGTGGCGAAGAATGCATTGGCGTAGAGTGCAGCGGTGTAAAGTGCAGTGGCATAGAGTTTAGTGGCCTAGAGTGCTGCGGTGTAGAGTAGATTGTTTCAGAGTAGAGTGAAGTGGCATAGAGTGGAGTGGTGCAGGGTAGAGTGAAGTGACATAGAGTGGAGTGCTGCGGTGTATATGCAGTGTCATAGAGTAGATTGGCCTATATAATGGCGTAAAGTGGTGTAGATTGCAGTGGCATGGAGTGCAGTGGTGCAGAGTTGATTAGGGTGGCATACATTGGACTAGCATACAGTGCAGGGACATAGAGTGGGATGGTACAGAGTAGCATGCATTGGAATAGAGTATATTGGCGTAGAGTACAGTGGCATAGAGTGCAGTATTGCAGAGTGGCATAGAGTAGAATGTAGTTGAGTAGAGTGGAGTTATGCAGAGTAGAGTGGAGTGGACTAGACTGGAGCACTGAAGATTAGAGTGACAGAAAATACATACTAGTGGAGCACTCCTCAGATATTAGAAGCTAATGTCATCATGTTCCAAAACAGTTGTCCATGTCCATTAATGCATCATGCTATACATAACATTTGTATTAATTAGGTAGTAAAGTCATGTTACCCCATAAAACAACTTCAGATGTTCAGGTATGTTGTATTTTGTTTTTACTTTCAACTAGTGTCATAAATGCATTATACAACAGTAATTCTAGGAACAATGACCCCTTAGCAACATAATGAAAACAGTCATTATGGATACAGAAATCAGTAAACGGATTCAATGATCAGAAATTTTGAATTTTTATTACAACATATTCAACCTAAAAAATATAGGAATTACCCCCGCCGGAGTAATTTCAGGAAACAAAAAACAAAAATTATATATATAAGCAACAAAATCAGGTGTTAAAAAATGAAAACACTCGGGTCTCCCTTGTGTATAAAGACTATAAAAGCATTATACATAGCATCATCACTTCATATTCCATACTTAGTATTATCACCTCATTGTACATATACTGGTTTGATAACAGATTATGTGTGCATTTCTGTGCGTTATTCTTGTTTCACAATTGTAGTCATTGTAGTGACCTTTTAAGGAAGTGTTACTGTTGTTTCCTCATGGATGATCTCAGCTGACACGTGTTTCGCACTATAAGGGACTTTTTCAGGCTGTGTTCCGGTATGGTTTTTCCAACCCACAGTATTGTTTACTCTCACGTATGCACAGTGGGCAGATGAGCATTCCCAACAAATTTTAATAAAGTGTCCTCCAATTGCAAAAGATAAGAATGTATGTTTCATGGCTGTAAGATTCATAGAGTGCAGTGAATAGATAATAATTGTAGTAAGTTCCCTGAAGTATGAGCACAGAAACTCTTTAATCCTGCTCTAGATGTGGACCGTGATAAGTCCTAAACATCAACATTGTGGTTACCGCCGTGCCGCATGGTCAATTCGGCGTCTGGTAACACAAGTAGAGTAGAGTGACATAGAGTGCATTGGCATAGAGTAGAGTGGTGCAGAGTTGAGTAGAGAGGCATAGAGTGTTGTGTTGTAAAGTGCAGAGGCTTACAGTGAAGTGGTACAGAGTGGAGTAGAGTGTAGTGACATGGTGTAAAGTGGAGTGGTTCAGAATACAGTGGAGCAGCGTAGAGTGGAGTATGCATGGTGTGGTAGAGCACTGCCATTACAGACAACACATTTTCAATTGAAATAACCATTACATTTGCACAGACATACAGTTTTACTAATAAAACTATACATCATCAAAACAATAATGTGTGGAAAAGGCATCAAAAAGTGTATTGATGTGTTTTGATCGTATTAAACTATCTGTTTCCAGCACCCTTCAGAATTAACCAAAAATGTGTGTCATTTGGGCACTGATATATTCTGAAATACTTGCACAGTTCATTTAAATATTGTTGTGTGCTAGAAAAAACCTCCTTGCTCTCCCCCCAGTATCCACCAAGATTGTCACATAAATCCTCTCACTTGGAAGACAGAGCATGGCATTTGACCTTTATCTGTGAATGCACAGCCAGCAAATGTGACTAGGGAAGAGCAAGATTTACAGGCCTCTTTACAAAAAGGAGCACTTATGGAAGAACACAAAAAGAGGTAGAGTAAAAAGGCTTTGCTCCTTGGGAGGGAATAAACTCTAAAAGTTTTTTAGACTGTGCACTGGCGTGTGTATCAATTAATCAGGATGTAGCGTGCCTCAGAGGTATCACCTCATCGTCCTAGTGGTGTTCAAAATGAAATAATCACCAATGCGTCCTTTGCAATTAAAGGGCAGCCCTCTGGGCGCTGCTCAGGATTTGAATCGCCACTGCGATATTAAACTAGTGTTATAAATTATAATTCAAAGTTTGTTTTCGATCAAACGTCCACAATTAGGTTGCCATTGAAAACTTCTTTTTATTTCATATTATTCCATTTCAAATTGTAATGTTGTATATCACATTCAACTTGTCCATTATTCAAAAATCACAGGCTCCCAATGCATTTCGTGCCATGCGGCACTTCATCAGGGGAATCTAGAAATCAATAGATATGATGAGGACCCACACTCGTATAATTGATATAACGTATAATCTAACAATGATATATCTCTAATGGTGAAAATCAATAACACTCTTTAGTAAATGCGTTGCCCAAAGAGAAGCATATGTAAAACATAAGTAATTGTGAAAAACAATAATGTGCACATTTGTCATCGTTCGAAGTGACATACTGCTAAACAATCAAGATCTCCTGACATCATAAGGTGACTCATGGTGAATATGAAGTATTTAAAAAAATGTATGTAAATGCCAACCAATGATAATGCTATACAATCAAAGTATGTATCACTCTCAGTTTGTTACGCGTGCCATTACTATCAAAACAATGCTCTAATCTTACGTTGTACTGCCACGTATCTAGTAAAATGCTAGTGAACATTGCAATATGCCCCTACTTACCGGACTAGCCGCAAGACTGTCTCATAATGTGAATACCCGATCTGTTGCACACTAAGCGTGTTGTCAGTGATATTCCGTTTGTAAATGCGTGGCTTACGTGGGTATAGAAACAAATGATGTCACGCTAGAAAGAGTGTAAACCTCCATGTGAGCGGCGGCCATCTTAAGGTGTATAAATTAACTTAAAGATTGTAAATAATCTGGATTACTAGTGATCTCATGTTAATCTAATGAATGCAAGGTGACAAAAAGCAATAAGTGTATCATGCATAATCCAACTGTGAACGTATAATAAAAGTAAATGAATGAAAATGCATCACATATACTTAAATAATGAGAGACCTCAGACAAGGTCCCTCCACATACAAGTCCATTCTACAGTAATTACATAATCATCACAGGTAGCACGAGAATTCCGTGCGGTCATTGAGCCCATAAGGCTTTAAAGCATCCAGCTTAAAAATCCATTCATTCTCTTTCTGTAGTAATTTGTGGTTCAAATCAATGTGTTCAATGTTATCAAGTGTCTCTAACACCATGAATTTTAGTTGTGAAATGTTGTGTCTGCGTTCATTAAAGTGTACTGCCACAGTAGATTTTTCATCATTCCTTCTGATGCTGCTCTTATGTTCAACTAACCTCAATTTAATTTTTCTGATAGTTTTTCCAACATAAACGAGGCCACAAGGGTATTTCAGTAAGTACACTAGGTTTTTGGAATCAAAAGTGGCCGTTACTTTCAACTCAATGGCTCTCCCAAACTTTGAATTATAATTTATAACACTAGTTTAATATCGCAGTGGCGATTCAAATCCTGAGCAGCGCCCAGAGGGCCACCCTTTAATTGCAAAGGACGCATTGGTGATTACTCCTTGGGAGGGACAAACTGAACCAGGACAGCCTATAACAAACCAGCATTTGCAATGCATCAGGTCTCGCAAATGTTAGAGTTAGAGCTATTTGTGTTGTAATGAGGAATTACTGACAGGACCAGGGTAGCAGCACTGCCTAGAGAATTTAGACAAAGGATTTACTGATGGGACCAGAGAAGCAGCTTGCAGCACTGTTTAGAGGACTATCAAATAAGGAATTATCACTGGGAGTAGAGAAGCAGCTGCAGCACTGTCTAAAGGACTACGAATGAGGAATTACCACTGGGACGAGAGAAGCAGCTAGCAACACTGGCTAGAGGAGTAAGAATGAGAAATTACCCGTGTGGACAGAGAAGCAGCTGCAGCACTGCCTAGACGACTGAGAATGGGGAATTACCACTGGAAACAGAGACAAAGCAGCAGCACTATGTAGAGGCCTTAGAATGGAGGAATCCTCACTGGGACCAGCGAAGCAGCTGCACCAGTGTGTAGAGGACTTTGAGAGATGAATTATTGATGAGACCAGAGAAGCAGCTAGCAGCACTGCCCAGAGGATTCAGAATGAGGAATTATGGACAGGTCCAGAGTAGCAGCTAGCAGCACTGTCTAGAGAACTTAGAATGAGGAGTTACCAACGGGACCAGAGAAGCAGCTGCAACACTTCCTAGAGTACAAAAAAAGAGGAATTACCACTGGCACCACAGTAGCAACTGCAGCAGTGGCTAGTGGCCTAAGAATGAGTAATTACTACTAGGACCAGAGAAGCAGCTGCAGCACTGGCTAGAGGACTTAGAATGAGGAATTACTACTGGGAGAATAGGTGCCGCTGCAGCACTGCCTAGAGGACTAAGAATGAGGAATTACCACTAGGACCAGAGAATCAGCTAGCAGCACTGGCTAGAGGACTAAGAATGAGGAATTGCTATTGGGAACAGAAACACAGCTGCAGAACTGCGTAGAAGACTAAGAAATGGAATTACCACTGGGAACAGGACACAGCTGCCGCATTTGTGACCAGATAAAGAACAAGATGTACAGCTCTGTTTACAGAAATGGAGCAGCGGAGCTCAGAGTGAGTGAAACATAATTAATGCTAAAGATGAATTATTTCAATAAAACATTGATCTTATTTCAATAAAACAAATCGGTAGAACATAATTCTAGTCCTATTTGACTCACTTCCATTTTGAAGTTCACATAATACTTTAGTAATAATCGGTAAAATAAAATGACAGCCTTTATTATTATGCTGATATTTCAATTAAACCAAAGGGAACAGCTGACATAATTTTTCAGCATCGTGCTTTATTAAAAAATAAAGAACCAAATTTGAAGATGGTAAAACACAGGGCTAATACATCAAATATGTTTGATCCTTTTTTTAAATACAACTCCATACTCCCTCAAACAGGATAATCAAGATGAACACGAGCTGGAATATCAAGAAAGCATTTTTAGACATATAATATAACGAAAGCAAAATTGTTTTTCTCATGTAATTGTCGGCACATGCATTCAAATCCAATGTGAATGATGTTTCCTTAGTAGGTATCTTAACTTGCTCACAGTGCCACTTCTGCACCACAACATCTCGGTAGGTGCCACTCACTGCTGAGTTGAGAGTTTCTATTAAGATTAACAATTTCTTTGGTAACAATTGAATTGGCATTTTGAAGAGGGGTTTGCAAGATTTACTTCTCCCGCTGAATCATGCAAAGTTTCCTGACCTGACCTCACCAAGTCGAGGTTTATCTTTATTTCACTGCTGCTGGTTGTCCTGCCCAAGACAGGAGGTAGAGCAGGCTGAAGCGATATGGATCGCTAGCTCTGATTGTTCTTTGGGTGATGATGAAATGCTCACATATCTGTACCTGCACATACCTGTTCTCTTCTAACCCACAGGGAGGGCAGCCATGAGTCAGAGGATTGAGAAGGTGAGATTCTGTAGGGCTGTGGGGAGAGGCTAGCAACTCCGCGAAGCATCTGGAACGGTTGTCTGATGGAAAAACGCATGCCTCAACAAAGCATGCCTTCTAAACCCCAACTGCGTCTTTACCACGCATGCCTTTACCACGCATGCCTTCACCACGCAATTTCATGATAAATACATGTTTGGTAAATGGACATGTGTGGTAAAGATCACACTCCTGTCCCTCTGCCCTAGACCCTAAAAACACCCTAATCCTAAAATCCCTATCTCCTCTCTACCCCAGCCCAACTGCCCTCTCGACCTGAAAACTGCCCCTATCCTGTCCGCTACCCTGAGTCCTACAGCTCAGCCCCCTTAAAACTACTCCGACCCCAGCCTCTTCCCTGAGCCATAAAAAAGGCCCCACCCCTAAAACCTAACCCCCAAACTCCTGTCCCAGCCCAACTGCCCCCTCAGCCTTAAAAATGGACCTTTCCTGTCCCATGCCCAGAGCCCTAAAACTCCCGACCCCCCAGCCCTGAAAACTACCCGCCCCCCAACCTCAAAATGACCCCATCCCAAATAAACTACCCCTACCTCTGTCCCCAGCCCTGAGCCCTAAAACACCGTACTGCCCCCTCCATCTGAAAACTGCCCCATCCCATCCCCGTCCCTGAGCCCTCAAACAAGCCCCCACCCCATAAATCCTAACCTCACCTACCTCCACCCAACTGCCCCTCAGCCTTAAAACTGCCCCTTTTCTGTCACCTGCCCTGAGCCCTAAAACTCCTGACCCCCGTCGCCCCTGTAAATTACCCTGACCCCTCCCAGCCCTGAAAATTACCCCACAACCCCTACAAACTACCTGACACCCCTCAAAACCTGACTTACCTCTCTGCCTGGTCACAATCCTTCCTCTTCCTGCTCTTCCACATGCAGCAGCAGCAACTAGACAGCGCATCTGCCTTAACCACGCATATGCGCGGTTAAGTCATAATCGTGGTTTAGACTTGCGTGGTACCGCCTGCGTGTTTCAGCCCCTCGTAGTTCACGCTGCATGGTTAAGGCTGTTTCCCATCTGGAACATTTTCCTGCTGTCACTTAGTGCTCTATTTTATCTGACTTTTACTTTTCCAGCTTGCCACTTCAGAAAGCCCACAACATTTTTAAATATCCAGCGGGGTCAGGAGCTGTGTGAGGCGCTGCCACTGATGACCCCCAGCAGCTGGCATTGCCTGGCCAAGCAGGCTCTGAGTCAGAGTTGTCTGCACACAAGGAGGTGCTTCCCTCTGCCTCCCCCCACTCTGCACCTATTCATCATGCAGAAAGTTTGCTTTACCTGCACCGCTAGGACTTTTACCTGAGCCTAGGTTGCTCGGTATGCCCTGGTAATGCAATTAGGAGCAGAGGGGAGGTGTGGCTGCAGCAATGTCGGTTCTTCATCAGGGAAGTAGGCGTGGCCACTATTGATAACAAGCATTTGCAATGCAATAGGTCTCGCATTAGGAAAGTTTGAGCTATTGGTATTGGAAATGACACATTTTTTATTTATGTAATGGTTTTGAAATTAGCTAAATTAATCGGTTTGTCATTTACAATGCAAATAGTTATAACTTTCACAAATGTGACACCTATAGCATTTGTAATGCTATTGTAATGCAATATGTGTTGCATTTACGTGACTTAGATGTATTGATATTACAAATAACATTGGCTTTTCATTTTTTTTAATAATTAATACTTAATTATAGTTAATTAATTTATAATGGCAATAGCTTAAACTTTTGTAAATAACTTGTGAAGATTATTTTCACTGTATTTTATTGTGACGAAAATCCAAGAACAGAAGTGAAATACTAACATATTTTTGTGGCATTTGTAATAAAGCTTGAAATATTGATAGAACATATTTGAACCAGTTGTTGTTGAATGGTTGCACAGATTGATGCTGTGGTGTCTGTTAAAAATGCAGCCCTGGGCAAAGACCATAATTTCTTTCTCTATACTGGACGGTCTCTATAAAACAACTATAAAATCAGTGTCTGATGTTTGCAGAGTCCACTGAAAATAGAAGCTGTCCCCATAATGAAAACCCTTCAATGGCTCCCAGTGAAGACCACAAGCAACTGTGCTTTGCATGACTGAACGATGCTATGCTGCTCTCACCCACCTTCTTGATGTGGCTTCTTAGTATAGTCTTCTGATACATTCCCAATCAAGATGGCTTTTCAGACTGCATTTTCCTCAACTGGCACGGGAATGGCTGTTTCTCAGGAAAGGACCTACATGACATGCCCATCATATCTCAAGAGCACCTCCCCCAATCCCAGCCAACAATCTGAAGGGTGGAAAATGTCCTCGTCACCAACCCATATTGCCAGAAGCCCTAAATAGTCCTTCCACCAATGTGAGACCAACTTTTGTGAGTTGCGAAAGTTGGTTTACACCAATAAAGAATGGTATCTGCTTGCATTAGTCAAATGTTAATGCTTAAAATGCTTTGGGAATAATGTAATCTACCTCTAGACAGAACTGTACTAGCCCTAGAGGGCAGGCAGTCTAAGGTGCTCACAAATGTGACATTCTAGAGAAAGAAAGAAAGAAAGAAAGAAAGAAAGAAAGAAAGAAAGAAAGAAAGAAAGAAAGAAAGAAAGAAAGAAAGAAAGAAAGAAAGAAAGAAAGAAAAGCATTGAAAATGCAATAGGTCTCGCAATAGAAGAGTTTGACATTTTTCGTTTTGCAAATGGATGAGTGGCGTTGCGTGGATGAGTGGCGTTGCGTGGGTGAGTGGCGTTGCGTGGGTGAGTGGCGTTGCGTGGGTGAGTGGCGTTGCGTGTGTGGCGTTGCATGTGTGAGTGGCGTTGCGTGTGTGTGTGGCGTTGCGTGTGTGTGTGGCGTTGCGTGGGTGAGTGGCGTTGCGTGGGTGAGTGGCGTTGCGTGGGTGAGTGGCGTTGCGTGTGTGGCGTTGCGTGTGTGAGTGGCGTTGCGTGGGTGAGTGGCGTTGCGTGGGTGAGTGGCGTTGCGTGGGTGAGTGGCGTTGCGTGGGTGAGTGGCGTTGCGTGGGTGAGTGGCGTTGCGTGGGTGAGTGGCGTTGCGTGGGTGAGTGGCGTTGCGTGGGTGAGTGGCGTTGCGTGTGTGAGTGGCGTTGCGTGTGTGAGTGGCGTTGCGTGTGTGAGTGGCGTTGCGTGTGTGAGTGGCGTTGCGTGTGTGTGTGGCGTTGCGTGTGTGTGTGGCGTTGCGTGTGTGTGTGGCGTTGCGTGTGTGTGTGGCGTTGCGTGTGTGTGTGGCGTTGCGTGTGTGTGTGGCGTTGCGTGTGTGAGTGGCGTTGCGTGTGTGAGTGGCGTTGCGTGTGTGAGTGGCGTTGCGTGTGTGAGTGGCGTTGCGTGTGTGAGTGGCGTTGCGTGGCTGAGTGGCGTTGCGTGGCTGAGTGGCGTTGCGTGGCTGAGTGGCGTTGCGTGGCTGAGTGGCGTTGCGTGGCTGAGTGGCGTTGCGTGGCTGAGTGGCGTTGCGTGGCTGAGTGGCGATGCGTGGGTGAGTGGCGTTGCGTGGGTGAGTGGCGTTGCGTGGGTGAGTGGCGTTGCGTGGGTGAGTGGCGTTGCGTGGTTGAGTGGCGTTGCATGTGTGAGTGGCGTTGCATGTGTGAGTGGCGTTGCATGTGTGAGTGGCGTTGCATGTGTGTGTGGCGTTGCGTGTGTGTGGCGTTGCGTGTGTGGCGTTGCGTGTGTGGCGTTGCGTGTGTGGCGTTGCGTGTGTGAGTGGCGTTGCGTGTGTGAGTGGCATTGCGTGGCTGAGTGGCGTTGCGTGGCTGAGAGGCGTTGCGTGGCTGAGTGGCATTGCGTGGCTGAGTGGCGTTGCGTGGCTGAGTGGCGTTGCGTGGGTGAGTGGCGTTGCGTGGGTGAGTGGCGTTGCGTGGGTGAGTGGCGTTGCGTGGTTGAGTGGCGTTGCGTGGTTGAGTGGCGTTGCGTGGTTGAGTGGCGTTGCGTGTGTGAGTGGCGTTGCGTGTGTGTGTGGCGTTGCGTGTGTGTGTGGCGTTGCGTGTGTGTGTGGCGTTGCGTGTGTGTGTGGCGTTGCGTGTGTGTGTGGCGTTGCGTGTGTGTGTGGCGTTGCGTGTGTGTGTGGCGTTGCGTGTGTGTGTGGCGTTGCGTGTGTGTGTGGCGTTGCGTGTGTGTGTGGCGTTGCGTGTGTGAGTGGCGTTGCGTGTGTGAGTGGCGTTGCGTGGGTGAGTGGCGTTGCGTGGGTGAGTGGCGTTGCGTGGGTGAGTGGCGTTGCGTGGGTGAGTGGCGTTGCGTGGGTGAGTGGCGTTGCGTGGGTGAGTGGCGTTGCGTGTGTGAGTGGCGTTGCGTGTGTGAGTGGCGTTGCGTGTGTGAGTGGCGTTGCGTGTGTGTGTGGCGTTGCGTGTGTGTGTGGCGTTGCGTGTGTGTGTGGCGTTGCGTGTGTGTGTGGCGTTGCGTGTGTGTGTGGCGTTGCGTGTGTGTGTGGCGTTGCGTGTGTGAGTGGCGTTGCGTGTGTGAGTGGCGTTGCGTGTGTGAGTGGCGTTGCGTGTGTGAGTGGCGTTGCGTGTGTGAGTGGCGTTGCGTGTGTGAGTGGCGTTGCGTGTGTGAGTGGCGTTGCGTGTGTGAGTGGCGTTGCGTGTGTGAGTGGCGTTGCGTGTGTGAGTGGCGTTGCGTGTGTGTGTGGCGTTGCGTGTGTGTGTGGCGTTGCGTGTGTGTGTGGCGTTGCGTGTGTGTGTGGCGTTGCGTGTGTGTGTGGCGTTGCGTGTGTGAGTGGCGTTGCGTGTGTGAGTGGCGTTGCGTGTGTGAGTGGCGTTGCGTGTGTGAGTGGCGTTGCGTGTGTGAGTGGCGTTGCGTGGCTGAGTGGCGTTGCGTGGCTGAGTGGCGTTGCGTGGCTGAGTGGCGTTGCGTGGCTGAGTGGCATTGCGTGGCTGAGTGGCGTTGCGTGGCTGAGTGGCGATGCGTGGGTGAGTGGCGTTGCGTGGGTGAGTGGCGTTGCGTGGGTGAGTGGCGTTGCGTGGGTGAGTGGCGTTGCGTGGTTGAGTGGCGTTGCGTGTGTGAGTGGCGTTGCATGTGTGAGTGGCGTTGCGTGTGTGAGTGGCGTTGCGTGTGTGAGTGGCGTTGCATGTGTGAGTGGCGTTGCATGTGTGTGTGGCGTTGCGTGTGTGTGGCGTTGCGTGTGTGGCGTTGCGTGTGTGTGTGGCGTTGCGTGTGTGGCGTTGCGTGTGTGTGTGGCGTTGCGTGTGTGAGTGGCGTTGCGTGTGTGAGTGGCGTTGCGTGTGTGAGTGGCGTTGCGTGTGTGAGTGGCGTTGCGTGTGTGAGTGGCGTTGCGTGGCTGAGTGGCGTTGCGTGGCTGAGTGGCGTTGCGTGGGTGAGTGGCGTTGCGTGGGTGAGTGGCGTTGCGTGGGTGAGTGGCGTTGCGTGGTTGAGTGGCGTTGCGTGGTTGAGTGGCGTTGCATGTGTGAGTGGCGTTGCATGTGTGAGTGGCGTTGCATGTGTGAGTGGCGTTGCATGTGTGAGTGGCGTTGCATGCGTGTGTGGCGTTGCGTGTGTGTGTGGCGTTGCGTGTGTGTGTGGCGTTGCGTGTGTGTGTGGCGTTGCGTGTGTGTGTGGCGTTGCGTGTGTGTGTGGCGTTGCGTGTGTGAGTGGCGTTGCGTGTGTGAGTGGCGTTGCGTGGGTGAGTGGCGTTGCGTGGGTGAGTGGCGTTGCGTGGGTGAGTGGCGTTGCGTGGGTGAGTGGCGTTGCGTGGGTGAGTGGCGTTGCGTGGGTGAGTGGCGTTGCGTGGGTGAGTGAATGGTTAGCTGTTGCTTATGCGACGTATAGCACTTAATACTAAAGTAGGCAGACCTTCTTAGCCTTTGTGAGAATAATAGCAAAATAAAAATAAAAACCAGATCAAGTCAAGGACGCAAACGGCACCATGCTATTGTTTATTTACTCAGATGATTTGCATAAAAATGTAACTTGTGAGCACGTTTCTCTAACTCTCCAATAATCCCATTACAACACTTTGTACAAATGAGATTGGGACTCATCCTTCCGAAGTCGAGAAAAATGTGCAATGCTGTGTTGTAGTTAATTTTTTTAATTAACAAAATGCAAATAATGTGGAGAGATTTCAAGTGATTCAGGAATGGGCGCCCTTGTAAAGAGAAAGTACAGCCGGCCTGGGCAGTGATAGGGGAGGAGGGAGGAGAAATGCGAGTCAAGGCAGCAGCAGCCTTTGATGTGCCTGCCGGCCGGCCGTGAATAATTAGGGGGTGAGAAATGCGCTCGGAGGGCTGCCTTTGATGTGGTAATGCGAGGCAGGCAGGCAGGCGGCTGGTGGCATTGTGCACGCGCTTTTTAGGGCTTGCGCAAGCGCAATGACCTAAAAAGCACATGCACTTGAAGGAATCGCCAGTGGAATCGCCAGTGGTGGATAAACACTGGATAAGCCCCTATAGAGCTTCGCCAGCTATGCGCTGAAGCGCATCAGCAGGCGAGCCCTAACAAAAACAAGTCCATTGGTAATAAAAATGAAGCACCGTAGCCATTCTTGAAGTGAAAGCGCGTCATGGGCCGCTTTAAAAAAAAACAAAAAACAAGTGTTTGTGAAATTCACACACAATTTATTTTTTGTAAAGGCGCCCCATGCTGCTCTTTCACTTTATTGGTGGTTGCACACCTTTCTTTAGACGTGGCTAATGTAAAGAAATGGAGTTGCAGGCTAAGAAAATAACAAGCATTTGTAATACAATAATGCTTGTTATTGACTTGGCAGGCAACACCATTTCTTTAGACACGGCTCGTTTAAAGAAAGGGGCACAGTCGACATTAAAGATAAAGCACGGAATGGGGCGGTTAAAAAATAAATAAAAAATAGTCCCTACACAAAAAGATAAAAACCTACAGGGTAAGGAAACTGTAGTTATCTGGTGCTCCTTGCTTTCAAATGAAAGTGATGTGTCAGAAGCACCGGCCAATAAGGAGCCAGGAAACAAGATCAATAGAGTTTTTAACCAATTGCATGAAGCAGATGTAATTACACTCCATTGAGTGATCACAGCAGGTCTTGCATATAGCACATGCATGCTGATGCTCGACCTAAAAATAAAGAAAGCAAATAGAAAGCCAGAGAATGCGAGTTATAAGAAGTAAAGCCAATAGTATGCGATGGCCAGAATGCATTCTCAGGGAAGCCTTTTGAATGTCCCAAGATGTCTTTAGGAAACCAGACAGCTATGCTGTCTGGTAGGCATCGACCCAAAAAGGCCAGTGGGTCAGCCCACTTGAGCTATTTGTTTTTTATCTGTGGGTGACGGTATTCTATCGAAACTCGAAAAAATTCCTTCTCAGTTCCACTGTCCGTGGGCCAATGTGTGCTTGAGAATTGTTTTTTTTTTAACTCATTTTAATCCGAGGGCTCGTCAGCTTCCCAGGCTTTGCTACTAGGCCTTGTAGCCATTTGCAGTGCATCCCATACCCACTCTTCACTGTGGCAATGTTTTAAAATGGGCTTTTAACCATTCCAAGAAATGTGCACTCTTGGGTGTGCGTGCACACATGTACATGTAAGGGTGCCCATCCTTGAATTGACTTTCTACCCCTTCTAAAATGAATTGCTTGTGTGCACATGTGTGTAAATATGCAAGCAAGAGCAGCCATCATTTGAGTGTTTTTCTTAAACTTTACCTACAAAAACATTCAAGGACACCAGCCTGCAGGTGCATGCACAGGTTCACACACTGACAGCTATCTTTTAATGTATTTGTAAGAAGTTATTACAAACACGTTTTTTTTATATAACAGTTTTTATGTGATTTGCATATTGTTGGTGTCTGTGTAGTGTGGCAATTTGAACTAAAAACAAGGGACAAGAATGTGGCCCGAGTGTTAACCAGTGGCTGAGATTAATTAAAGAATTCAAGACATCCGTTTTTTGTTTTTCTTATGGACAGATGGCTATGCTGCTCCTAAATATCAAAAGAGGACACGCTTTTCCTGAGTCCTATCCCAGACAAGTCCTGACAAAGTACTATAATTCACCAACAGAATGGGAACCCCCTTCATGTACAACTGTACAGGCACTCATTTGCAATCATCACAGACGACAGAGCCAAGGCAGGTGCGGTTTCTTGGGTCGGTAAGGCACCCCCTCCTCATATCAAGACATGGATTCAGCAAATACAGTTGCACCAATTCCCTTTAATGTATCAGTCAGGCAGCAAAAATCCTGCTGATTATCTTACCAAATATCTTCACCCTTCCACTCCAGGAAAAACAATTCCTACCATAGCGGAGGCAGCCATCCCAGCAGGGAAGAGATTAGAAAAATAACTTTAACTTGCTGCTACTGTGTTAGTGAATGCTTGCGGGTCATCAAGTGGACATAGAGACAAAGTGGGAAAACACAATAAGGAGGCACCTGCAGGGCATTCTAGAGAACCAGTATGTGCCACCAGTGCTCCTGCATGTCTGTCATGAACAGACTATCCCTGAAGAAGAGCTGTGCATGGTCATCCTACACGCTCTTGCCACCAGAATTTTCAAGCTGGTGCATGCTGGATAGCAAGACAGTGAAGACAAATGCATGACTATAGTAAAGCATATGGTTCCCTATCAGGGATGAACAAGTAGAACGTGAGGTAACTTTAAGTCTCATGTGGGAGGCTTTAGGACAGCCTGGGAAAAAAACCCATCTCTCTCTGCTGACCTTAGAGCAACTACCTAAGAGACTGGTTGTTCTGATACTTCTACGACTCTGCTTAAAAATTGCTCTGCATCAGTAGGCTTTTATAATGGTAATGAATGTTCTCCCAATTCTAAAGTTGGCAGCTCTGGTCGTTTGGCCACATCTCTTCCATTATGTCACTGTGTGTCAATTTGTGCCACTTTGTTCTGCTTTGTGTTTCAGCCTTAGCAAATGACCCCTTTCCAGTTTCAGGTTCTGCAGCAATGTTTTCAATAATATACCATTGTTGATCCAGAGTAATTTGACTCAGTAGTACTTGTTCGAATAAACAAATACAAACATAAAACCTCATATAATTACAAATAGAGGTAACAGGACATCGATATCTAATAACAAATATGAACCTTTCTTCTATTAAAAGCAGGAACATTTTTACACAGAGAAACACATACACTATAAGGCCAAAGATCGGGCTAGTGTGCATCAACAATTATATCTCTTTGGGAAATTTGAAAGACCTCATGTAAATTGGTATACTCTATCTCTCGCAAACATTTTTTGCTTTCATTCTTGTTTTAGTATTTACGGTAAATATTTACAGCACCTAAGAATATACAAAGAGATCATATGCTGCGCTGAATTACTCAAGTTGCCAAATAAATTAGCAAACTTTAGCACCTCATTTAGAGTTTGTTGAGTTATTTTCAGTAGTGACACTATTCTGGTAATCATAATTGTGCTGCAAAGGCAAAATTAAAGTGTGACTACGTACAGAATTTGTATTTTCCACACTTAAGGCTGTGAATTTAGCAACATCTTTGTGCAGATGGCAATAGGCAAGGATTTCCCATGCTGAGAAGTAGTTTAACTGCATTTTTGCAACAGAGTATACCCGTTTTTTCTAAACCCAAAATCGTGTTTTTATATACCTGGAAAACTAATTTCTGCACATTTAGCAACATTTTCTTCACTTTGCAACCTTTTCTAAATGAGCGTAGTGCAAATGTGTTCAAATTCCTTCATCCTGATGAAGACCCATTCATCTTAGTATGGGTCGAAATGCCGTTGACGTATCAGGCATCAAAGACAAACTCAAACCAGACACATGCAAGGTGTGTAATATGAACTTTATGGACATTTGGAGCTGAACGCTCTGCACATTTGTATCGATAGTCTTTCACATTGATCTTTCTGATCACGTTGTGCTCTGTATGTTTTTATATCACTGGCACCATGTGTACAGTCTTCATACCAAGCATTTCTTTCCATGGTTGTAATGTATGATCTTTGTCTATGCATTCTGCTTGAATGTCATATAAAGAAGTTTTTGTTCTCTATATTCATGGTGACTGATTTTGTCTTTCTTCATTAATTGTTCTGTGCTACATTGAAAATATCACTTGATTGATTGTGCAGTACTGGCGTGATTGTGGGCATTGTTGTACCATAGGTATGTGTGTCCATGTTCCACTTGGGATCTATAGGGCTGCTCCCGTGACTTCTCCTCTCTTCCCTAAATGAGGGCGTAGGCAGAAGTAAGTTAAATCTTTTCTCCGTCTCATGAATATAATGCAAAAAACAGATATGAGGATACCCTCATAGTGCGCGTAACAAAAATACATAACACAACATAGCATATGACCCTAAGCAAAATGCTTAGCTATTTTGTGTTTCCTAAAGGTTACTTTTTCCCAGGGAGAGAACAAATTTTACTCTAAAATGCTAAAAGAAAAATTAACTCAATCCATCACTTCAACAGTAAGTCTGTAAGTATTTCATGGGTTGCCAGACATAGCAATTGCTGCCTATTTGTTTCTACTTGCAGGACCTCTGAACTGTCTTAGGTTACCTCTGATTTAATCACGTTGTCTGCTGATCTTTAAGTATGCCTTTAGGTGCCTAACGTTTGTAAGTATGTTGCAGCCTCAAGTTTTCAATGCAGGTTTTTTTATGAATAAATATACAGTTCCCAATTCACAACCAAGTAGAAGTGGTCCTACAAATGGGTACAGATTTGACGCTTTTTGGAATTCAGAGAACACTGGCAGCAGAATACCTGGAAAGGACATTTGCAGGTGCACAATGGACAATATAATGTCACATTTTTGAACGTTGCTGTTTTCACAATGTCTAATTGTACACACATTATAGTTTGGATTTGGAAACTGTCTACGATTGCACAATTGTTTAGTTTTTCAGTTTTTTTCCTTCCTGTGGAAAAAAACAATTTTCCTACAACCCCTCAAAGAATGCGGGGACCTGTTCCACTTACCACAATGATAGGCATTTACTCTAGCCTTGTGCTGGACCAAATCTGGTCATTTCCAATGTGGTAAAGGTCTACAGAGGATTTTGTGAACTCTATTGCTTAACTGCACACCATCATTAAATACAATTATGCAGTACCAAAAGCAATAGGAGACTGCATATGCAACATACTTAGTCATGCAGTTGATAACCAGCAAAGAATGTATAATGTCATCATGGGGAGGACGAAGGGATAATGATGGGGCTTCTGCTGCCTCTGTATTCCTGGTAAAATTATACGAGTCGAAATGTGGCTTCTGTGTTCTTCTTATGCATTTTCTGCCCAGGTCAACTTCACAGCCCATATTCTGTCTGTGAATTTTTGTAACTGACCCATAGAATATGTTCGTTGTAAAGTACTCATGAACCTGGTTGAGGTAATTAGTGCTGTAAAAAATCTATGACTAAGTTACTAAGTAGATGGATATGTTACTGTGTAGTGTAAACAGCATGGTGCATACAATCCTACTGTTGTAAGTAGATTAGGTAGGCAGCAAGACACGTCTTCAGGTTACTAAGATAGATGTTTATGTGTTTTATGTTTCAAAAACTTTATTCAACAGCAGCCATAAAAGCAATTTTACATACTACCCTACACAATAAATACTACAACAATATTAAAATCATTATCTTTTAAGAAGCTCATTAAACATAGTGCTGTCATTTTACGGATTTAGATACATAAGATTAAAACAAATCAACAATATCATTTGTTTCATCCAACAGTGTCTAGCTTTTGTAAAGTGCGGGTGCGTATGGTCCAAGACCAACCTAGGAATTTTGCAACAGCAATTGCCAGATGAGGTGTACAGTCCGATTCCAGTATTCTTAGCGCCTCTATGCACCTGCTTTTTCCTAGATTTAAGCACACTGGTTTGATCCATTTGCGGCGTGGGTTAACATATAAGGGGCAAACAAACAGTATGTGGGCCGTATTCTCTGTCAGATCTTTGCAATAGGGACATTTATCGTCCTGGTTTACTGACTATTTGCGGGTAAACGCCTTTGTAGGAAGCGTCCCAATTCTAAATTGAAAATACAGTTTTCTGTCGAATGGCCTTTCAATAATGTCCCAGTAAGACTCACAAATTGGTACGGATTTGATATTCAAGTAGCGTCCTGTTAAATTAGTATTAGAACCTGTACATTGAGTGGGCGACCATACCATTTCCCAATACATGTTCTTTAATGTAGCCTTTGATGGAAAGCTTTCAACATTGGGAGAATTCCACAGATAGTCTAATTCCAGTTTGCTGAGCAACCCTCTTATTTCTTTTAACCACAAGATCGAATGAAAGCAATCTGCCCTGATGATATCCTTTAGGGCAGTTGCATAATGCACGAGTTATGGGGTGGTCATAAGGCGTCTCCAGTATAGTAAAGGACGTAGCCGTGCCAGGTCCTTGATGTTTTTCCTGCCTAGGTCATATGCCAATGCTACGGTAGGGGTACTTTGGGGAACCCCAATCAGACGGCGAAAAAAGCTATTTTCCGCCAGTGTTAATTGTTTCAAGTTGGAGAAACCCCAAAGTTCCGAACCGTATAGAGAGGCACTGATCACTTTCATGTTGTAAATTTCTAGGGCTGGAGTGATGGGCTTGGTCAATGAAGCTTTATGTTTATGAGCCACTACACCTGCCAGTTGGTGGAATTTTAAGACAGCCATATCGATGTGGTTTTTCCAGCTCAAATTACATTGGAGGTTTATTCCCAAATACGTGAAAGCATCAACCTGTTCTAAGGGGATACCATTGAAATGTATTGAGCCCCTGAAGGTATTCCACTGGTTTAAGCACATGAACTTGGTTTTAGATGTATTTATCTCAAGTCCATGTGCTTTGCAGAACTCACCGAAGGCGTTAACTGCCTTCTGGAGCCCACTCGGTGTACGGGAAACTATGAGCGTGTCGTCCGCAAACATGAGAACAGGCACACGCGCCCCTGCCAGAATTGGTGCATCGGTGGGGGAGCGGCTTAGATGGTTTACAATGCATTGATGTAGATAGAGAATGGTGTTGGTGCCAAGACACACCCCTGCCGAACCCCACGCTCGACAGGGAATGTGTCAGTCACCTCACCCTGAGCACCCCACCTAATTCTAGCATAATTGTTCTCATGTAGACGGACGAGTAGTGTCAATAGTTCCGGGGCCATTCCAGCTTCAGCAGGTACCCCCCAAAGCTTAGAACGAGGAACTAAATCGAAGGCTGATTTTAGATCTACAAATACAGCATAAAGAGTTCCCTTGGTTAGCATCACGTTCCTCCAGTAAAGGGCTATGAAAAAAAAGACCTGATCAACTGAACTTGTGCAAGGACGAAACCCAGCTTGGTAGGGGGATAAAATGTTTCTTTCATCAATCCAGGTTTGTAATTTGTTTTGTATTAGACGACCCATTATCTTTTGAGCAGAGTCTATGAGACTAATGGGTCTATAGTTGCTGGGTAATGATTTAATTCCCTTTTTAAAAACTGGAATTATTTCTTCGCCCTTCCAAGAGGTCGGTATTGGTGCACCTCTGGCCACAGAGTTAGCTAGCCACTCAAAGTACTGGCACCAGGATGGGCGATCCCTTAGGAACACATCTGCGGGTATGGCATCCATTCCTGGGGCACGTCCCCCTGTCACACAATCCAGCGCTGTGCTGACATCTTTTAGGGTGAATAACTGGCGTTGGTAGAAAACTGTAGGGGGTAGGGTACATTCTCCTTCAGTTAGCACACAGGCGTATTGTGGTCTAAAGAAATCAACCCATTGGTCTTGGGCTACATTGTTTTGTGGTGGTTGTACCACCCCTCCTCTATCCCATTTGACCAGAGCCCAAAATTGACTCTGATTCCTTGCATCACAGGCGGTTTTGAGGTCCCGCCAGTGGGCCTCATCCCATTTTTTCTTAGCCTCTTTTTGAACCTTCCTGTAAGTGTCCCTCGCTTTTCTCACGCCTAAAATATTCTTGTTTCTAAGTTCAGTGCCAAGGTTCTGGCGGGCTTCTCTACAAGTCTTATCGTACCAACCCAATTTAGGCAATTTGTTCTGGACTTTTCCTGGTTTCTTGTCCTTCTTAAAAAACTCCTGGAGCTTAGAAAAAAAGGTTGTGTGGGCGTCAAGCATAATTTCAGGGAAGTTTTGCTTTTTTACGTGTGGGTTTATCTCAGCCAGTTCTTCTAGCACCACTTTTTTAAGCTCTTCTAACCTCTCCGTATTCTCAATGAGTCTACCCCATTTAATGTGGCGCTGGTTGTTCGAGGCTACAATATCTAGGGTTATTTTACCACTCCCCTGGTTTGGTTTCCTTAGCCCTGCATTTGCTTTAAAAACCGTACAAAGAGGGTTGTGGTCGCTCTCTATCTGGGTTTTAACTGCCATATCAATTAACCTGTGCCATATTCTAATATCCACTAGAATTTAATCTATTCGGCTGGAGAACCTACCATTGTCGAATGTTTTGCTCCCCTGACGATCTGAAGGGGTTCACCATTTGCAGCTCTAAGTCCTCTTGCTAGACATAGGGCCTTCAGTTGGATGGCCACCGCTGTCCATCTAGTGACTACGGGAAGTTCTAACTGTGGGATGCCCCACTTGCTATCCTCTTCTTCAGTTAATGTTTGATCTTTTTGGCCAAGCGGTTCAAAAGTGGTGTTTACATCGCCCCCAACAATGAAAGGCAGATGTATTGGGAGAGCTTCAAGCTCATGATCCAGGGCAGTTATTACTTCTGATGTTTTACCGCCCGCTACTCCCCTAGCGTAGATATTAAATATGGCTATCCCATGACCATTGGCCCAGGTTAGAATAACTGACAATATGTCGTCAAGTGGAGAGCTCCTTTGTTGAATTCTGCAGCTTAAGTTTTGGCGGACCCAGATTATCAGACCCCCTGCTGGACGACCCTTGAGATTTTTTGTGGCTGGGATATAAAAATTAGGGTACCCTAGGTGATGTATTGGCATCACTGACCACGTTTCCTGGAACAGTAGAATATCAAATTGATCTATAAATGTACACCATTCTGGTGATGACAGCTTGTTTGTGATTCCAGCGATGTTCCAGGAAAGAAAGGACAACCCTGTCTCTACTGTTTCATCTACCACTGCGTCTGGGGGGACCTGGGATGGGAAGGTACCTTGTAATTCATCCCCCAACCCTATTTCTGGTTCTATATTAGTACAGTGGTGGCATAAAGGTTCGAGCACAGATACAACTAGGCGCAAGACATAAATCTACCATAGAGGGGACTGACTGTGGCTCTAGGTGTCTGTTCTCAATTTTATTACTTGGAGTAGATGCTTCCTCTGCCCTTTTCCCTGAAAACAAGGAGATTGTATTTGTTAGACCAGGCCCCTTCTCTATGGGAGTGTCTATGTTTTTTTACTCAACTGGTTCATTAAACACTACTCTGTCAGTCAGTTTGAGTCAATCACATTCGTTCAAATCTGACAGTACCCCAAATCTGTTATCAAGATTGATTTTCCATTCACTGGGTTGGGGGACAATGCCCCACTTATGTGACGCCGGATTCCACTTAGTCTTTAAGATGCTCGGATTCCCTATTTTACCACAGTGGTAGAAAAAGTCCAAAGTTAACGGAATAATGTCTGTGCTCCTACGTTGTGGAGGAAAAAGGTTCCTCAAAACCTCAGGAAGTACTTCTGGATTTAAAAAGTGCAAAACTACACAGTCACCTTTAAATTTTTTGACACCGTTCCCTATCCAATCCACCCTTCTTGCCATAGTGATTTCCTCAGCTAATTGCTGTTTACCCCAAGGGGATATCAACATATTGTTGGATAACCAATAAAAAGCTTTGCTAATCAAGGAAGCAGTAGATTCCACTTGGCCCGGCTTTAAAGAAGGAACATTGGCCAGGACCAAGACTAAGGGGGAGGCCTCTACAATAAGTTGAACTGGGCCTTTCTCAATACCTGTAACCATGGTTTTGGGTGGGAGAGCTCCAATGTTTATTCCCTGGGTATTATTGGGTACACAGTGATGGGACGTCGGGGAGTTGGGGCCGCTTTATCCCTGCCCTCTATCCCAGCACCAGGTGCATTTACTATGGATTCAGCTCTACTTGGAGTTGGAGTTGGTATATGGCCCGCCCCTTCCACTGTCTTGTTTATGAAACCCCCTAGCCTGTGTACCTCGGCTGTTAAAAAGTCAATTTTGGCTATCAGCGGTTTTACAATGCTTTTAATCTTAGAATCAATCATGCTCACAATTTTTTTAATTAGATCATCCTCCAGAGTCACCATCCCACCAAGCTTCCCTGTTGCATCTTTTGTGGGCATAATTTTAGGAGGGGAAGCAAACCTTTTTCTACTAGAGCGTAACACACCACGTTTGATATGGCCCTTTCTACATGTTCTAACTGCTCTAGTTGTTGGCACGGACACAGGGGAGGGAGGGAGGGAATTTTCTAGAGACGTATTAGATTGATCTATGATGTCATTGGCCAAATCAATGGCAGTCGGGATGGTTTGGTCTAGATTAACATCCTGGGAAAATACATTATCTAGGGTGTCACTACAGTGTACCTGTATCGGGACTTCGACCAGGTTTAGTTCTGATGGGGAATTTTGTGTAGGGATAATAAGTGTGGAGCTCAAGTCTAGTGATATCCTTCGTGTACTGTTTATTTTACTCACTACCTGTACTAGGTATTTATCCATAGTATTAGAGACAGAGGAAGACTTTTGTTTAGACATAATGCACTATATAGGATGGTAACACGGTTACCCAGGGAGCTCAGGAGAAAACAGAAAACAACAATTAGCAGTAGAACACAGCATGAACAGTACTCAGGGAAGATAGCAACAGTAAGTCTTACGATCAAGGCGCCGCGAGGTGAGCCACGAAAACAACAAGTAAGGATCCTGGCCCAGTCCAGTCGCGGTCAGTCTCGGACTGTCCGCCCTTTGTCCGGGCTTCGTCCCAAGCTGCGTCCCGCAAACGCGTCGCGCAAACGCGCAGTAGGACCTCCTGAAATACAGGAAACAGGCTGGGGGGGAGGAGACACGGGAAGAGGCGGCAGGTGTGCGGGGTGTGGAGAACGCACTGCCTGGTGAGCCTCGCAGTCCCGGTCTCCAGCTGACAAGCAAAGTTCCAATACGCGATCACCAGCAAAGGCAGGTCAACTCCAATATAATAACGGCAAGGCAAGATTCCAAAAAGAGACTACGAGCGGCTCCCGCGGAGCGGGGGCCGCGAGTCATGTTTTAAAGGGCCCAGGCAGCAGGAACAGCAGAGGGGAGGAGACACGGGAAGAGGCGGCAGGTGTGCGGGGTGTGGAGAACGCACTGCCTGGTGGGCCTCGCAGTCCCGGTCTCCAGCTGACAAGCAAAGTTCCAATACGCGATCACCAATAAAGGCAGGTCACCTCCAATATAATAACGGCAAGGCAAGATTCCAAAAACCGACTACGAGCGGCTCCCGCGGAGCGGGGGCCGCGAGTGGTGTTATAAAGGGCCCAGGCAGCAGGAACAGCAGAGGGGAGGAGACGCGGGAAGAGGCGGCAGGTGTGCGGGGTGTGGAGAACGCACTGCCTGGTGGGCCTCGCAGTCCCGGTCTCCAGCTGACAAGCAAAGTTCCAATACGCGATCACCAGCAAAGGCAGGTCACCTCCAATATAATAACGGCAAGGCAAGATTCCAAAAACCGACTACGAGCGGCTCCCGCGGAGCGGGGGCCGCGAGTCGTGTTTTAAAGGGCCCAGGCAGCAGGAACAGCAGAGGGGAGGAGACGCGGGAAGAGGCGGCAGGTGTGCGGGGTGTGGAGAACGCACTGCCTGGTGGGCCTTGCAGTCCCGGTCTCCAGCTGAAAAGCAAAGTTCCAATACGCGATCACCAGCAAAGGCAGGTCACCTCCAATATAATAACGGCAAGGCAAGATTCCAAAAACCGACTACGAGCGGCACCCTAAGATAGATTTATTAAGATAGTACAGCAGAGCAGAAAACCTCACAGCTGACCAGACCATCAACTGCCAAGGCTGGAACCTTCACATAACAAGATAGAACACTCTTAGGTACTATGGGAGTTTGGGAAGGTAGGAACACAAAGAAAGGGCTACTGACACCAAGTAGCCATATTGAAGGAAGTACAAATATACAACACCTTCCTTTTCTTTTAATCAGTTAGAATATGACCAATTACAAATAGCATATGTCATTGAACCATTTTATTCTCTAATGCTCCCTTGATTGCATACAGTGCAGCTACTAATGCAGATATTGTTCCCTGTGCTTGGGAGCAGTAGAGGAAGCAGGTCATAAAATATTGCATACAGCGAAGCCAGTGACACAAATGCAGAGCCCTGTGCATGGAAGAAGTAGAGTGGAAGCATACCATGAAATATTGTGTACAGTGCAGCCAATGACTCAAATGCCTATTGCAGTGCCCAGGAGCAGTACAGAGGAAACAGGTCATGAAATATTGCATAAGGGCAGCCTTGGCACAGATGTACATCCCTGCGCATGGCAGAAGTATAGAAGAAGCAAGGCCATGAAATATTGCATACATTGCACAAATGCTTATGCAGTGCCCAGGAGCAGTAGAGGGGAAACAGGTCATGAACTATTGCATTAGGGCAGCCTTGGCACAGATGCACATCTTTGTGCATGGGAGCAGTAGAGAGGAAGAAGGTCATGAAATATTGCATACGTTGCACAGATGCCTATGCAGTGTCATGAAATATCGTCTACAGTGCAGCCAGTGACACGAATGCCTATTGCAGGGCCCAGGAGCAGTAGAGAGGGAGCAGGCATGAAATATTGCATGCAGTGCAGCCAGTGACACAGATGTACATCCTTGTGCATGGGAGACGTAGAGAGAAAGCAGGCCATTAAATATTGCAACATTTCACAAATGCCTATCCCGTACCTGGGAGCAGTAGAGGAAACAGGTCATGAAATATTGCACACAGTGCAGCCAGTGACACAGATCCCTATCTCAGTGCCCGGGAGCAGTAGAGGAAGATGGCTTGTTTTGAAACCTGCCGGGTGCTTGATGGCTCAGCCACACTTTACAGACAGCCCGAGCAATTAATTCCACCTAGCCCTGGCTGCTGACAGGCTGCAGAATGACGCGCTTCCAGTGCTCAGATGTCACTGATCCCGCTTCCTCCACTTGTCTGATTCGGAGTGATAATCCACTAAGTAGCTGCCGCGGCGAGGACAGACAGCAGCAAATCACCCGTGGCTGAACGGGACGCCCACGTGGCGGACGCAGCACGAGCAGCGTGTAGCGTCTTAAAGCGACTTACTGACATTGTGACGCCCTTTCCTCGTGCGAACGGACTGCGGTCGCCATCACGCCAGTACTGACCCAGCAAAGTACAAGATAGAAAGAGTCAAGTAATGTTCTCCAAAACGAGAAAGTTAAGACATTAATTGTCTCGGTTTGTGCGGCTGCCTAATCCCTAAGAAAGCCCGCGCTTAAACGGTCAAGCTACCTGGCCGCAGCAAGAAGCAGATTTAGACTCTTAAAATAAATATCGCTTTCGATAAGCGTTATAAGGAATCCAGCGGGGACCGGGGTGAAGTGTGACTTGAAGGCTTGCACCAGACTTATCGAAACATGTCAAGGGTTTAACAGAGAAAATGGGTTTTTGAGGACTATCTTTGGCACAGAGGCCAACAAATTCCCTTTCTACCCTAAAAAGGCTTTGAAGATTCTCTAGATCTTAATCAACAGCACGAGGAGAATCTGAAACTTTACCATCTTATGTTTTTTTTGCTCTTTTATCTGTAATGCCTTTAAACAGTGCTGATCAAAATGTGATACCACTAATGCATGTCTGCATGTATATAAAAATCAATTGAACTCCAGAATTAATAAATCAGTAGTATAATTTCAGAGATGTCTAAAGGTACCAAAATGTGCAATGGCACTATTTTCTTAATGTAATTTAATAATAAAATCTTGGGTAAAAAATCTATGTGTCGCCCAGTGCCATCCTTACATTTTTGTTTTTTGTCCTGCCGGTGGCCCTTGGTACAACAGCAACAGCCCTGCAACCGAGGCGAGTCCCTTTTGTGCCTGAAAGTGTTTTCATGCAAAAAGACTTCAGCTGCAAAATGTTGTTATCACAAGCTATGGGCCTTGTTATTCTGACATGAACGTGCTCAACCTGTTTAGGCTCTAGGGTAATAGAAAGCCATTGAAAAGTTCTGTGATATCATATAAGGACATGTGTCTTCAGACTTGAGTGCATTAATAATGTCAAAGAAATTTGAGGGGACTAGCAGCATCATTTTTTATGCATGTGGGGGTACTTTATTCCTTCTAATACGTCTAATACGCTCTGGAGATATTTTGCTAAATGCAATTGAAGACATGTTCCTGCACAGAATGATCGCAGTCTCACACACCCCAGCGGCTCACTTTAAGACTGGGCCAGTTTTTTTTGTCTTCAGGCTTTCTGCAACTTACAGTTGCTGGCATGAAGCTTTAACATAGAGCTGGAAAAAAGACTGAGCTTCCTATCATCTTTCCCATACTCCAGTGCCAGTGCTGGTGCACGCTATTTATTAAAGGCAGTGATAGCATGCTTCCTGCACATGCCCTGGTGCTTCCTCTTTCTCTCTTTGTAGCTCCAGCCACTGTAAACTCTCTGCCAATATCTGTTTCTGGCCAGCTTTTTTCTTATAGGCTCCCCTTTACTCTGGTGGTGATAGGCCATGTATGCCCTCATTACCAAATACACCTGAGCCTTCACAGATACTTTTAGCCAAAGGAAGATAAGGGGATAATGCAAACCATGCTCCTGGACACTGCTGGCATGGAGAAAGGCCTTGCTATGTCAATACTCTTCCGTAATAGTAATTACAGGAGTAAATTTGTGTCATTTCCAACTGCAAGTGTTCTAACAGAAGAATAAGCTTTTAATAGGAGAACAAGCATGTTTTTTGGGTGTATGACGGTATTCGAAGTCTTACAGATGGGAAAATGTACTGCCAACTGAAGGCTATAAGGATATTGCGAGTCATCGCGGTATTCTGTGCATATATGGAGGCACAAGCTCACAGATCTACTGACTTGACAAAGTCATGGATTTCTAGAATGACATATGCATTGGTCTTTTTTCATACATGTATGGGTGTTTCATTCCTCATATTTATACAGCTGTCAACAGTTGCCTTTGAAAAGAGTCCCTGATTATTTTGTATTCACATCCTTTTTATTTATTTGACAGCTTTCTTTCTTTATTCATTATTTCTTTTTATTTTTCCTCCCATCATTCTTTTCCTAGCACTGTCTAAATTGAATTAGTTTCTGCTTTAATCCCCCTATTTCCTCAACGTTTATATTTCCCTTTCTTCTGAAAGTCACAAACCATTATTTTTTTTGCATTTTGTCTCTAGTATGAAATGTATGTCTATTGCTCTCCTTTTCTGTCTCTGTACTTATTCCTGAAGTTTCCCATTAATGTTCTCTCTGGTTTGCCTTACCTCTTCACCTTCTCATAAAGCATCATCTACTGCAAACACAAAGATTACTTTTAAATGCTCTACCTATGTGTTCAATTGGGTGCGCAAATTTGCGCTATTTCCTTTCGCATAGTTACGTGAAATCATGACAAAATTACACGTAAATATATTAAATGTATATCCCTCATTTGCCTCTATAGTTTAGCGCGAAGTGCATCCTCCTGTCAATTTTTGGCACAAGGGGGTATTTATACAAGAGCCCAGTGTACAACAGCCGCTCACATTCTGTTGGTGTGGTGAAGTTTTACCACGAATTGCGCAATTCATGGTATATTTTACCGCAAAGTTACATGAAGTGGCATTATAGCATAATTTCAGGAATTCCGTGTAACAAGGTAATGCGTAATTATGCAGATTATGCCGGCCCACTTTTTAAGCCTTTTAAGATTATAAACTTTGAGCAAATTAGTGTCAAAAGTAAAAAAAACAAAATCATGGTATGTTATTTCTCTTTTTTATTAGTACCTCCTTAACTGTCACAAGATAAAATAAGAGTACAAATTAGGATCTCCATGTTTTCTCCTTGTCAACATGTTTCTTGCCAGTATCAGACATGGGGCATTCTTTAGGAGTGTTGGCCTTGGAAACACTGCTTATCCCTATTAAATATTGGGCCTCATGTGCAAAGGTGTTTTCCAATCACAACCTCTGATACTCACAAAAACACAGGATTTGCAACCACAAAACACCTTTTGAAGATGAATCAGAGATCTTTTAAGAGTCAGAAAAAAATATTTCCCACTCTTAAAAGGACTAGTGCAATCCATTACGCATCACAGATAGCAGGGAGCGTGAAACAGGCACCCCCCCTCCTATTGAGGATTTGCAAAGGAATTTAATCCTGGTCGCAAACCATTGCTCTGTTGCTGACTCCCATGTTGGGTTGTTAACTTATTCACAAAGGAGAGGATTTCCTTCAAAGTGTTTCCAAATGGGAAACATTTTTTTAAAAGCAGAACCTGCCCCTTTCAAAGACAAAAGCTGTTTAAAAAAAATGCTTTCTGCTAGGAACACAAATAGTGGGATGGAGATCTGCTGTTCCTTGCAGACCACCATCCATGCATGCACAGCTAATCACAGGGGGTTGCAAATTGCAACATTCCTAAATTAGTAATTGCTAGCCATTTTGTGACTACCTGCAAATGGATAATTTGTGATGCGACCTATGTGTATGCAACTTGCATCAGAAATCGAATTTCCATTCCCAAGCCTTTCATTTAGCAAATAGTACATCCCAAATAAGGGCCGGATTCACAAACGATAACGTACACTTTTGTGAAGTTTAAGTTTTTATGGTATTCAGAGAATTTTGAATATAAAAAGATAGGACTGGTATATCTCTCTTTTATGTGCTCCCTCCACTTCCCCCCTGACTGCGGACTCTTTACAATCATAAACGTACTATTAACTCATAGTTTGTGAGTATAAAAAAAACCAACATAAACTTAAACACAAGTGTAAGTTTGCCTTTGTGAATCAGGCCTTACATCACTAATTGCACACAATATGGGTGTTCCTGAACAATTTTCTCAGAAAAACTGCACACAATTATTTCCTGATGAAATACAAGTGATGGGTGGTTTGCGTGGATTAATTGCACCACTGATAAATAATCGATTCACAACCAAGTCCATCATTTTTTTTTGCCCACCATGCTACTTCAAACAAGAACCAGCCATAAGTAAATCAGCCTTGGTCCTACCCCAATGCGAATGTTCCAGCCCGACCTGTCAAGGTCACAAGGACGATTAACACAAGCAATCCCAGACTGGTTTTGGCCCTCTTGAGCATCATGACTATAGCAGCATCATAGCCCATTAGACTAACTTCAGGGTTCCTGACTCCATGTCTTCCCCACCTTGTCAGCTGTGCAGGGTATTCATCAGATGTATTCAATACAATGCTCAGCATAAAGAGCAAGCAGCACATAACATCCCAGCAAAACTCAATCACAATGTTATTGAATGGCTTCAACCTTTTTGATGGAGTGTGGGTTTTGTTACCACTAACAATGTCAGTTGCACTGTCTATGCCAGGGCAATGACAAATACCTCTTCAGTCTGAGTGCTGTTTTACACATTGTTTGAACCTCTCTCGAAATAATGTGCGTAAAATATGAAGTAGGATTGCATAATATTGGTCAAAATTTATACTCGTTTCAGCAATTCTAAAAAAGCCTGTAAACACCTGAGGATGAGTTAATCCTCTTCCTCTGCAATATTTCATATAAGACATCTAATATCATGGAACTCCGCCCTCTACAACTAAAGCTGTTTCCAGCAATACATAGCTATCAGCAGTTCGGAGAAGCAGAAAAAAGTGAAGCATCTTCCATGTCATTGACATCTTTTGCAATGAGGGCGAATCTCGCAAACTTCCCGCTGCTCACACAGGAGTGTCATCCTGCTAACTCCAAGGGCAGACTGGAGCCTGGAAACGAATTCACCGATAGTGATGATAGTGGTGTGGATTTTGACATCTCCAAGCTTTCATACATGGAGGAAATAGATGCCTCCAAGGAGTACAGCTAAGCCACTATTGTGGATCCACATTAGATCTATGTGTAGCGGCTTTTAAAGGAAGCTGCCACTATGTACAATTGATCTATCAGCACACAAAGCAGAAAAGATGACATTTTGAGATGAAAGATCACTGTCTTTTCATCAACTTCTGTCAAGAGCAGTGACAACCTTGACACTTCTCTGCAGGATCCCAGCAGTCACAGCCAGTTCAGCAGCCAGGACTGCACCTGAACTTCTGACGAAAGCGCTTCAAACAATAATAAGGTAGTAATGATGTGTGCATAGTGAGGCGCCAAGGGATGCCTGCATGATTAGCCAACCAGTCAACAACAAAGTTGCCAATACTGATTGTTCTTTTTAACAACAAATGCCCATGGGTGCGCAGATTTGAATCAAAGGCACCCGAGTGGATTCTTATCCAAAATGCTTTTATTGTATTTGCGTAAGAGCAGACACATCTTTTGTCATTTAAATGTGCATCTCACTTTCAAAAATACACGCAAAAGACATTCATTAAACATTACAAACACAACAATTGATAAAACAGACCTATTAACAATACATTTAAATGACACATTTCTTTGACGGCATTTAGACAAAGACTGAGACAACATGGAACAAATAACATTCAACAACTCAACGTTCATACAATGGACAGTGATTTACCAAGCGTCAGTATAGAATCATCAAACAGTGAGAATGTTTAAAAAAGTGCCATGTTTCTGCAAAGAATAGATCAACAAAATGTTACTAATTGGATATAAGCAGAAACCAGAACATAAATGTATAACCACACTTGTTTGGAAAGACGCGTTTCCGAACCTCTCATTAATCAAAATTGGAGCTTCTCTTCAGGACCAAACACTAGTGCTAAAGATCAGACGATCTCGAGTATCACTTGAGTAAAGGCGTTCTATTTTTGTGTCAAGTAGTCAAGGTCTCGTGGAGTTTGTCATGAAGGATAACTTTGTGAATTAAGGAAGTCTTTACATGTGCGTGTGGAAGTGTTACAGAGACGCTCACGACAGTTCCCAAAAGTTGAGGAATCTTG
This sequence comes from Lissotriton helveticus, assembly GCF_964261635.1. NCBI lineage: Eukaryota > Metazoa > Chordata > Amphibia > Caudata > Salamandridae > Lissotriton > Lissotriton helveticus. The sequence continues at coordinate 1,009,080,239 of NC_136071.1, read as the reverse complement.
ATTCTCGATTTTACATGTATGTGGCGGCGCCTCTCCGACTGGCTCGCAATTAGCAGCGGTACTTGGTCATTCTTTCATTTCCCTTTTTCAAGACAAGGGGGAGATGGAAAGCTTCCAAATCTGCGCACCCATGGGCATTTGTTGATAAAAAGAACAATCAGTATTGGCAACTTTGGTGTTCACTGTTTAGATTGGCTCAGCCTTACTGATTAGTGTGGAGAAGTGTGGCTCACCGGTTAGAGCGGCGGACCCTGAGGCAAAGGTCTGGCCCGGGACCAGGGTTCAATTCCCGACGCAGCAGGGTCTTGGGCTCAATGTCCACGGACTCGATAATTCTCCGCCTAGGTGCCTACTCTAATCATGGGTGCAACTCTGGGCAATAGCTTGCTTAATCTCTACAACGGCCCCGAAAGCGCTAGGATGCCTGACCCCCCTTGGGGGTGCCCAGGAGGGGACATCTCACAGGGAAAGCCAGGAAGGGTTCCACTGCTGTATACAGCGCCAAGATGCCTGTCAGGTTATAGTGCGCTTTACAAGTATAAACATTACATTAGAGCCAAACCCCTCTTTACTGTATGATTAGCCAAGGCATACCCCAGTAGGGTGGAGCTTGAGCCCTGCACCACAGTGAGCAAGGGACCCACATCTGGTCACACTGAGGGCCTCACACCCAGGGCGTGATGGGTGGATTGCTTGAATCAATCTCAGCTGGTGATATATATTGTAAGTAGCAATCCAGTCCATCGTGTTTTTTGCACACAACGCCAGTTTTTTGCACACAACGCCACCTCATACAGGAAGTAGCTATATGCAAACCAGCGCTGGCTGTATTTTTTTTAACGCACATCAGAAAAGGTTAAAATGTGCATTTAGCACATTATCCCAAATTCTTAGTTCTGAAATCAGAAATGATGATCACATTACACACCACCTAAATACTGTCCTCCAATGTTTCAGTATTTACAGAGTGGACTAGTAGCAACCAGGATTACAGGTGGATACTGAGGATTAGTTTGTTGTGTCTTAAAGTGCCCTCTGGCTGCTTTGCAGGAGGTGTTACCATTGGTTCCTATTGGTTACAAGAGGAACACAAGGCTCCCTTGATGCTGGCTCTTTCACAACAATACATGGAAAAAGAACAGTTGAAAGGGAAAAGCCTAAGATTGAAAAATACCAAGGAGGGCGGCTGACTAATGCTCACAGTGGGTTGCGGGCACTCAGCACACAATATCCTGAGGTATGCCTTGGCTAATCATGCAGGCACCCCTTGGCGCCTCATTATGCACACATAATTACCACCTAATTATTGTTTGAGCGCTTTGGGCTCTTAATCTCAGAATTATATGAAAATCTGGACGGCCTTTCATATGAAAAAGGGCGCTTGAAAAAGGAGCAGTGGCATGAAAACACATTTCGCAAAAGCTTAACAAGCAGTGACTGCTTCTGGTCTTTTATTCACAACAAATAGTCTCAGGAAAGTCTCAGAAGCCAAATGAGAAAGCAAATTGAAAGTTTGGGACACCACCTTGAATGCTTACCTCCGACTGGTTAAATTCGGAGCGATCCGCAGTGGCTTGGTAATAACCCCTCCTAATAGCATTTGCTTTAATTCAAGCTCAAATATCGAAATTATAAACATATCTTGAAGAAGGGAATGGGTTTATTCCAGGTGCTTAGCTGTAAATGTTGCAGCAGGTTCAGTGGCATCGAGGCCGAGGGGTGTGAGGTGCCCGTTTTACCTCAATGCTGGCTGCCTTTGTTTTTTACTCCCAAACAGGGAATGGTATATTAATATTAAACAACACGCACATTTCGTACATAAATTCTGATTGACACTTAAGCAGAAATGTGACTGACTGAAGTTCTGCAACCTGCAGTTCAACGAAGGAGGAAATAGTACTGGTACCTGCAGCCCTTTCAGTACAAGAGGTCTGTCTGTCTGCTCATGCCCTCGGGAAGTCCCACTATCAGCAAGTCATAAGTAGGGTTGAACAAGGATACATATATTTTACTTCATTTGTTTCAAAGCTCTACTGAAAACTTTGCATACTTCGTGAACTTTATGAAGGGGTTTGCCTTGGAACGTCTGTATGCGAAGCAAGACCTTTGCTAAAAAGTATTCCAGGTATATCCAATATTACCCACAAAAATGGTTTAGACAACAACATATTTTACAGAAAATAGTTAGCATTTCTCTTCTTGTCAACTCCATTAGGCCTAGAAAAGTTCACCCAAATCGCAAGTTGTGAAAGAATAATTTCCGGTGCTGAATAATAACGCAAACTGAACTCGTATTTGGAATTTAAGACTAATTGAGATAGAAGAGCTAGGCCTGACTGCTGTTCTCACTCTTGAGCCCTTATGTTGTGTGTTTTTACTGCTCTTCCATTTAGACTTCCCTCATTTCTTTTTCTTCCATAAATTATTTATCCTTTTTGGTTCAAATGGCGCTAAGAATGCTTCACAGACACCGCGATGGACTATTTTTTCATTGCGGAATGCTGTGGGGTGCTGTGGATCGTGTGGGGGTGAAAGCCCAGCAATGGCTGTCTTTCATGAAAGAAACGCCCGACACCTAAGCGGCAATATCTAAAAGAGAGGTAAGATCATTTCCTTCTTCATCCATATCTACCGCTATCTCCAAGTCAATCTTCTTGTCTTCTGATGCACTCACATTAGCTTCCTTAGCTAGATATCTTGACATCATTTTTAGCCACGGCACACAGATGGAAACATGTATCTCCACCAGAGAAACCACAACAAGGTCTCTGCATATATATATTCAAATATGAATTTACATCCGTTTGGACAGCCAAGGCTCTGATCAATAAACTTGCACTCAGTTTATTAGACTTTTGTAATAGTTTACTGGTGAGCCTTTCTCATAATTCATTTTTGCTCTTGACAAAGTCTTAAATTTCACCACCAAATTCTTTTGTTGTCTCCCTAGACACATCCTTAATTCATGGTATCACCAGAAAGTCCATTGTCTTTCTGCAAAGGACCTGTTACAAACCTATAATACTTGTTTTCACAGCTACCCATAGGATAGTTCTGAAGATTCTTCTATCATGTGTATGCTTACCTGCTGCAACTCCATTCGCAACCTAAGATCTGGTAATCATAACCTTCCAATCACACCAGCACCACCTTTTCCAGGAGAAGTGTGGCTCACCGGTTAGAGGAGGCAGACCCTGATGCAGAGGTCAGACCCGGGACCAGGGTTCAATTCCCGACGTGGCAGGGTCTTGAGCTCATAATGTCCATGGACTCGATAATTCTCGCCTTGGTGCCTACTCGAATCGTGGGTTCACACTCTGCAACTCTGGGCAATAGCTTGCTTAATCTCCACTACGGCCCCACCGCGATGGGATGCCTGGTCTTCACCTTGGCGATGCCCAGTAGGGTAATCTCGCAGGGAAAGACCAGGACGGGTTCCCAAAGCAAGCGCCTCGAGACGTTACGGTGATAAGGCGCTATACAAGAGCGTATGATTACGATTTTTTTTTACTTCCAGATTCTTAGGCCCATCCATTGGCGCTCACTTTCACTGCCAACTCATCTTAGACCACAGTTCTGAAGTCCACCTTAAAACTAAAAGATTACCACTTATTACTCGAAATCAAATGAGTAAATAATTGTTAATGAACACTGCTAATCAATCAAACAGTGTAAATATGTTAATATGAAAGAATGCCAAATATCGGGAACAAATTGCCTTTGTTACATCACATTTTGTGTCGCACACTTTAGTTTATTTCTCTACTAGATTTCGTTTTTTTCTATGCTGCTTTCTTCCCGACAACAGCATTCCCAACTCATCTAATATTTAAGAACACAAATATATAGGAATCACTCTGCTTACTATATTGTTTAAGTGTTGTATTGTACAACTTTTCTTATGTAAATATTATTTGATGTCTGCCAAATAAATAAATAACCAAACAAATAATTAAATAAATAAAGCACACCATAGCCACAGTTCAAAATATCTGTGGTCTGTGACCTTCCATTTTGGGCAAATGGTCTACCAGTTCTAGAGGCATTCCTCCTTTCATCAAAGATCATATGGCAAGTTGAAGCCTGGCATTTAGGATCATTTCCCACTCCACAAATGGACATTGGTAGATTTCAGTGGTATTTTGTTCTTTATGTACTTTAAGTCTTCACATTATTTTGCTCCTATCCCCTTTTCCCATTGTTGGAGCTAATTTTTATGTCGAGTCTAGGCATTGCACATGTGCAGTCTGCAAGACCTGCTGTAATTACTATACGGAAGGTATTCCCGCCTGCTGCTTACCATTGGTGCACTCCTGCGTCAGTCTTCTTTGGTGGCTCCTTATTGGTTGGCACTCCCGATATATCATTTCAATTTTCACTCGTGAGAACTGGCCAACTACAGTTTTCTAGCTGTAGGTGTTTATGTGTTCCTTTGGGGACTACTTCAATAAAGCAAAAGTTTTAAAGCTAGCAAAAACAGTGCCACTGGAAATGCAGGCTGTCTGTCGCTTCCTCACTCTACTCTGCCTGACAGCAGCACTGCTGGAGACGCTGCCTTGTCCACCCCCCTATACTCCCTTTACAAACTCATCTCCTATCATTTCAATTTTTGCCACAGCGCCACACTTTCACTTTCATAAAGGTGGCCACGTGCATGGCTTTTGTGCACAAACTGCTTCTGCTTTATCCACTCTCCCTCCACCACCTTTCCAAACTCACCCCCTATTATTTTATTTTTTACCTGCATGCCATGCTGCACTTTCACTTTCATAAAGGCGGCCACGTGCATGGCTTTTGTGCACACATCTCTTCAGCTTTAAAATTCTGACTGCACTTTTATTTTCATCTGCTCAGCTCAACCAACACTATTTTAAAAAATGTCAGCAGAGCGCTAGCGTCACTTTCACTTTAATAATATTGGCCATGCAAGTTAATTTTGTTCTGAAACATGAAGTTAGCACTCCCACTGAGCACTAGCCGGAAATCCTATTAGTTCCCACGCAACAGCCAGTACTAATTCCTGTATTTTTCTGCTCCGCCCACCACTCTCACTTTCACTTATTTAGCATTCAACACCTACTTCGCTCTCAGCCCTTTTTTAAATGTTCACTACGTGTGACTTTCCCCTCTTATGGATTATTGGGACCTCAAGCACCCACCTCCGCTACTGTAAGTAAATTGTTATCAAATTATAACTTTTTAAAACTATTTTTATCATATAGGGGCTCCTGTATTTCACACGTGTCCAGCTGTTTATTTTAGACTAGGGTCCCATCCCGACGTTGTCCGGGTTTGACAAAAATGATTTAGCACTGTAGTTGTAATGGGTCATTAATCACTTGCAGTTATCTTTTTGTTTGGCAACTCACCTTGGCACTGAAGTTGAGCGTGTGTGCCTGCTCCCAACTTCTGTGGCCTCACAGTCTGCATATTAGGCACAGCGATTACCCGCTCCCATGCGCGATTACCCGCTCCCATGCGTCTGTGATTCGGCACGCATCTGCTATGTACGGCGCTACGGTTGAACGTGTGTGACCGCTCCCAATTTCGCTGGCCTCACAATCTGCAAAAGCGGCACAGCCGTCCTGCCGAGCACATCGTGCCGGGGTGTCCTCTGTTTGGCCTCATACTTTCAAGCACGTCAAGAACACGGCGTGCTCCCCTGAGACGCCACACGGCGCGTCAACGTAATCCGATGGCGTACTGAGACGCCACACATTTTCAACGTGATAGAACCCATTCTCACGCTTATGCCGTATGAACACTCCCACCTCAGAGGTGGTGCTACATCCAACGGACTACTTTGTCCCTCAACGTGCTTTGTCCCTTACAAACTACATTTTGCGCTGGTGTATAGCCTATGTCCATCTGCTTTGCCTCAACTTTCCAATGCTGTATGCGGTGTTCCGGTTGGCACAGTGGTTCCGGAGCTTACCCACCTCAAAGGGTCGGTCTCTCTCTTTATATTATTAGTATGGATTTCCTTTCGTAGAGGTGTATTTAAGATACTTGCATTTTCCTGTTACCCAGGTTTCAGAGTTGCAGCTTTGCCCCCTCTTACACAACCTTTCTGCGGTGCTGCCCCATGTACATTTGTGTTAACACCCATTTTAGGTGGCTGCTCCTTGATTCGTTCTACTAGATATCTTGTCCCTTGTGTTTTTTTTGTTGCAGACCTGTGAGTGCTTAAATTGCAACCTGGAACAATGCATTTAACCATGTATACAAATTACACACAAATCAATTTCGTTTTTTGAGCAGCCTGTAAAAATAAGAAAGTCAAACCTACAGTGCTCACTGTCCGCAGGCCTCTAGGTTGGATGCTCAGTAACTAATAGGTGTTCAGTAGCGGCCCGTGGGGGAGTTCTGCGGGAGGGTGAGTCGAGGCAGGGGAGGGGCAGGGTGCAGGGTAGTAAACTCCGGCTCAGTAATGTAAAGAAATAAAAAAAAAAAAAATTTCATTGCAATTCGTTTTATTTATTTCTTTACATTACTCTGGCCGGCGGTGACCCAGAATTTACTACCCCCTACCCAGCCCCTCCCCCACCCCGCAAAACTCCCTCCACGGGCTGCTACTGCAGGTGTTACTTGAAGAACAGTGCAGGCTGCAGCAGTGAGCGTTAACATTGAGACCCCTTGCCCCCTAGTAACACAACCCCCAAATGGACTTGTCTCTTTGCAAGTGAAGTTTTAATGAATTAGTTAGATCAGATTATTTTTCTCCTCTTTCTGTGCATGAAATGCTGCTTTCTGTGCATGAAATGCTACTCTCTTTTAGTTGAAGGAGCCATTCAGTGAATGATGTCACAATATATCTCAAAACCGTCCACATTAATCAAGTACATCTACATTCTATATTGCCTATTGTTGGTCAGTCATAGAGATGCAGCACTCTGTAAATCGAACTGGTTTTCTCAATGTTGGATGGTCCGTTTTAGCTTGCTTATTGGAAGTGCTGCTGTAAAATGTTCTTGCAATGAGCTGGCTCATCCTTAGGCCAATCCCAAAATCTCTCTTCTTTCCGAGTTGCTTTTGTGCACAGGTCTTGGTATTTAACAGCAGACTCTACCAAGATGCAAGCAGCAAACGCCTAACCCACTGAGTTCTTTCCCCGTAGTGTTTGGTTGTTTTAAATTATGCCAGTAGGGCTTATAATGAGAACGTCTACCACCATATATGGCTTATTAGCACTATCAGTACCTAAGTGAAGGGCAAGGGATGGGTTTTAGGGAACATCCATGTTTGTTAGTGTTGCCTTGAATACAATGTGCTTTTCGTTGCATCTAGAAGGAAATTGGGGGTCGACATACAAGAATAACGGTTTTGTTTGGAAGATTGCCAATGTGTAAGTGCCGGTACTGGTGTGTTTGAGTTTTGTTGCACAAAATCACTGTGTTTCTTAAGCAATTGTTTGTAATCAAAACTGTTTTCTTTTCAAATTGGGTGATTTAGTATGACAGAACGAAGGATTGAGCAAATGAATGAATAAAAAAATTAAGATGAAAGTGACTGTATGCAGGAACTTTCCAGGCACTGTATCGCATGTCTGTGGATTTCCCTGTACACTGCTGAGTCCGAAGGGAAGTGGCCACTGCTGACCCATTTTTTCTGACATACCACATATTTCCACGATACAACCTCACACAACACCACACAATTCCATGCCACACAATTCTACAACCAACATTACCAATCAAACACATCTCTCCCTTCCACTTCCAACATTCCTGTCAACTTTTCCCCACACACCCACTGCCCCTCTCATCTCTCCCTCACACTGCCACTGCCCCCTCTCCTACAGCAATCCTACTGCCCCCTCAAATTCCTCCCTCACACTCCCTAACTCTCTACTGTCTACTAACATATACTAAGCATAGTTTCTATCCCGTGCCTTTTCAAGGTTTCTGTCCCTCAAACCCACGCTCTCCTCCTCTTCTTAGGGTCTCTTCAGCGTACACAGGTCCTCCCTCTTTATGCGTCTGTCGCCTGCTTTCCCCTTTTTCTCTCTTTCTCACACACAATCTGCTCCTCTGTCTCAAGTTTATTTCAATACATCCTGCACAAACTAGCTATCCCTCTCTATCTTACTTTCTATCTATTCTGTGCAGCTCTCACCCCTATCTGTTTACCATGCCACATAATTCCATTACACAAATGTATTCCACACAACAAGATTCCACCCCACACAATTCTACAACTATCAATTCCATTACAACCCACATCATTCCACTCCATACCACATACATCCACTACACTTCAAACCAAAACATATAGGTAAAAGACATTGTCATTTACAACATCAATAACTCTAACTCTTGCAAATGCGAGACCGATTGCACTGCAAAGGCTTGTTATTAGTATCTATAGAAAAAAGCCAAAAGGAATGGCAGGCACTGTCACCCCCAAGTTGCCTTCCCCTTCTGCAGTGTACATGCCAATAAAAATCATGCGTTGTGCTGTGACAGCATCGTTATAATCAATATTAGTGAAAATCAGACTTTCTAAAAACTTTTTCTGTGTCTCCTTTGACACACAAGGGCTGAATGGTGGTCACTGTATGAAAAGTGGGAAGGAGGAGTTGTGAGGGTAGTTGAGATACTTCTTCCTTGCGGAGGTGGGGAAGATGCAACTTCCTCTTAAGCCCAAAGGCAAACAGGCCCTTAGGAGGCGCTCCGACGGTGCACCACAAAAAGATGGCACATTGGTAATGCACCTCCTGAGGGCAGCCCTCTGGAAGGCTCAAAGGGGGTCCCATGCACCCTGCCAAACATCCCCCTTCAGGCAGGGGCAGTCACTCACTCCACCCGCCTGCAGTGGTGTCTTTGTCCCCTCTTTAAAGTGCAGGCTGCTTCCTGGGAAACTTGGATCGGCTGGTAAGCAGCCAATTGGTCTTTCACTAAATGTGCTGGTCCAGGAACTAATTTCATGATAATAGGGTTAATTGTCCCAGCCTGCGCCAGTCTCACCTTTTGAAAGGTGTACCTCGCGCAGGCCCAAACAGTGCAAACATTCTGTAGTTGGTTCCCAGGTATGCCACACTGCATACCTGTCCGGAAAGATTGAGGGGCCGTAATCTTAATGTGTCAAGTTGGAATTCAATCAATCAATCTTCCTCATTTGGTTTTTACAACCATAAAAGATACAGAACAAAAAAAGATACAAAGTTAGAATACATAACAATGCATAATGAATAGAAAAATAAACCAAAGGAAATTTGATAAACGCTGCAGACATAACATTTCAACACTTAAAAGAGTGTTTTACATACTAGTTTAAGAGATACATTTCCTCAGTCTTATTAAGTGTTTAAAAAGGCAATCACAATTGAACAAGTTGAGACTTCCTACAATTTTTACAATAAAAATAACATGGCAGGTTTACAAGTTACAATGAGTTAGACCTGCAAACCAACTTGAGCAAGACTACTATTATGTCCTTTGGCACTAGGCCAATGAAGAAGTGCTCCTTTAATATAGGGGGAGGAGGATAGCTTGCTCAATAAGAAGGAGGGGAGGTAAGCTTCAGATTTCTCAACAATCATGCTGGAACATAGGGGTCTATTTACCAAATTCTCATGCAGCACAGCGCAGAAGCCAAAAATGCTGCACTGTGTGAGAGGGGGAGAGCGAGCTCTCTTTCCTGCTCCTTAGCGCTGGCGTACAATCAGGTAGTCCTGCACCATGCATACACCTTTGAACCAAATTGCAAGGGTATCTGTGTGAGTCTAGCATCGGTTTTGTACTGGAAGGATGTCCTTCCAGTACAAGATACTATGCTTCAACTAACTTTAAAACTTTTACCACTTTGTAGGCATGCTCTACAGTGCAGCACACATGCAAAGTTGGAAAAGAAAGGAGAAATAAAAGCATGTCTCCTTGATAGTGGCTATTTAAAATGGGTGCTATATTTTTACATACAATTTATATTTTAGTAAATAGGGTTTTGAGTAAAAAACGTTGTGTGGTTGCATGGGATCGCCCATGTACCACTCATGAAACACCTGCTTGACGCTAAGTAACGCAAAGCAGCTCTATGCACTGCTTTGCAATACTTTCAAGTGAATTTCCAGCGCAAAACAAGTACTGCGCTAGAAAGCACATTGGGAAAAAAGATTTTGCGTCAATTTGCGTCACCTTTGTGATGTAAACACAGCACAAAATCTTAGTAAATATACCCTGTAATGTTAAATATCAACATAAGGCAAGCAAGGGGCATAAGAGGGGCATAAGGGAAAGTGGAAAGGGAGAGGAATGCAGATTGGAGGGGGGACTAAGTAAGAAAATACATTATTTTCATTATTTTTCAAAACAGATAGGGGGGCATCGTGTGTGTTTGTTTTTAGTCTGTGCGTGGAAAAAACCTGATTAAATCTGACAGACACCTCACCATACCCGATTGAAAGCCCCTGTACCCAACTGTTTATCACAAGATACATTTATTAGGGGGCTGTAACACCCCAAACACCCCCCCCTCAAAGCTACGCCCCTGTATCGGGGAAGTGCTCTTAGAGAGGGTAATCGACTTTTCATATTTCTGTGTCCACAATGATTCTCCAGGCTCGTGGATCCAACCAGTAGTGGCTGGCAGCAAATGAGGGTGGCGGGGCGGAGAAGGGAAGGCATGTTGGGGGACAAACGAAAAAGGAAAAATTAATTCCACTTATCTCTTCCGCCAGCCGCGTCTCTCCTCTACATTTGGCGAGTCCAGATACCAGGAAGCCCCCGGGCTCCCAATAGCCAATCACAACGATTGGTCGGAGCACCGTGGATCGGTGCTCAGATGGGGACAGGGGGCCTCGGCATGTTCCCCACCAGGCTGTGTAATGCAGCCTGTTGGGGAACATACAAACTGCGCATGACTGTTTGGCATGGCCAAGACGGCGGACCAAGCAGACATGCACACTTAGCGTGTGCAAACCACTCCTCCCTCTGTTCCTCCAGTGCTGCCCCACCCTAAACCTGACTCCCAACTATGTTATTATCATTTTATTTTTCCTACTGAAAGAGCAGTGGGTCTCCTTATCAGAGGAGCCGCTCCCCGGATCCAACAAAGAGCTACTACGAAGACTCTTTTTGAAAGTTGTATTAAAGCCATTTTTAGGTTCTCCAGTAAGCTGGGGCAGAAGTCTGTGATAGAAATGTGTCTTGTGTACAAAACGAAAAGCGCATCAGTGGCTACATATGTTGCGGGTGTCTGGGATTTGCAGACTATGGAAAATTGCTTCCTTAAAATGCTCTTAGCCTTCCCATCTTGGTGTTCCAATTTTATAGCACATAAAGAAGGGGGACTTAATTACCTGTACGATTTTAATTAAATCTCACCTGCTACTATTATGGCATGCTGCTTGGATAAAACCAGAGACTACCTTAAATCAAATGGTGATACAGGATTATATGTCCCTGGATCATGACCAACATATCCCTTGATTGGTATGTGTTGCTCTTTGTAGGAATCTAGGGGGACCTAAATTCTTTGTGATCCTAAAACATTGATAGTAGTCTCCATAAAAGACATTTGCCAACTATATATTCACATGCTTGAAGACAGGCGCATCTGAGGGAAGAATTAGCTGGGCCAACAGTAGCATTACATTCCCATCTTGAAACTGTGAGGTATGCAGCCGTACATTGTTTTAATTAGATATTGAGAATACAGATATCTTCTTACCCAATTCCGTTAAATCTCATTCATTTTCAGGTTGCTTTTCCCAAGGTGTTTAAGTGGGCCAAAAGTTTGCCTCCCTGTCCCTGTGTTGGCTTGGCACCTCAAAACTGTTTGCACTTTGTTTTCGTTTTCAAATCATATAAGCTGTGCAAATCCAGTGACTTGTTCCACTTTTAAGAAGAAAGGGTGCCTGCCATGTTCTTTTTGCAGACGTTGCAAGAGGTCTAAACTTGTTTCATTATGATAGCATTTTTTAAACACTCAATAAGAGGAAATGTATCTCTTTGAACTAATATGTAATTTACTCTTTTATAGGTCGAATTGTTATGTCTGCAGCTTTTATCTAATGTACTTCCATGTATTTTCCCATTGATTACGCATTGTTAAGCTGGAAGTCTTTTTTAAAATGGTGCTCGCGCCGACCGCTTGGTTGGCAGCATAATTCTTAGGTCGAAGCCTACCAGACAGCGCTAAAAACTAGTTTGGGGCCTTCCGAAAGCTGACCTAGGAATGCATTCTGCCATTGTTTTACCATTGGCTTTGTGGTTTGTAACTCACATTTGCTTGCTTTGTATTTTCTGGCTTTATTTGTTTACGCTGTCCAGCTTGAGTTAGTCCCTCTCATGGAGCATAGCTTGTTTACTGTCGGTCCTTGTATTGTTCGTCGAGAGCTTGCTTTCTGTTAAAAGGCCTTTAAATGTTGTTCTTATCTTGTAACATTTGCCGTGCATTCAAAGACAGAGGTCAAATGTCAGGCTCTGTCTTCTGAGGGAACTTGGAATTCACTTTTCTTTCTCTGACTTCAAAGTGAGAGGATTTGTGTGGCAATCTTACTGGGGTTGTAAAAAGAAAGGTTTTTTTTTCTAGCACACAACAACATTTAGATGTCTATAAATGAACTGTGCAGACATTTCAGAATATGTCAGAGTCAGGAAAGCACAAATTAAGATTTTTTTTTGCAATTCTGAAGTGTGGTGGAAACAAATATTTTAATACAATCAAAACAAATCAGCACACTAGGTGATGCCATTTCCACACATTATCATTTCTGCACAGTTTGGTTTTATCATTAAAACTGTGTGTCACTTCAATTGAAAATGTACTACCACAACATGCATACTCAACACTACGCCACTACACTCTGCACCACTTAACTCTGCAACACTCTACTTCCCTCTGTGCCACTCTATGCCCCTCCACTCTGCGACAGTCCACTCCATGACACACTACCCCACTCTACAACATTCTTTTTTAACTACATTCTACGCCACTCCACTTCCTTCCATTCTATGACACTCTACCATAAACGCTCACCAACAACAGCAGGCACTCACCCTATGCTGCATGACAAACTTATGGAAACATAATGTGAGGAGATAAAAAAGCACTGTTAGGGATTGCAAGATGAAATTAAACTGAAATGTAAACTGGCACAACATTGATTTGTGGATTGCCTTATGGCTTTCCTGAAACATTTTTGGAAATTCAAGCATTGTTTTTACATTTAAAGGACATGGATTTAAGACTCAATATTGACAAATTTCAATGATAGTTTTGAATTATCGCCACATTTGAGACCTGGCAGGACCTGACCCAGACCTGTCCCTAGAGGCGTACACTGATTTGGAATTTGGGACAGCAGGCGCCAAAGCAGATGCCTGGCTCTGGTTCATCTCAAGGTCCTTTTGGATCCTCCTGGTCTTTTAGACTCTCAAGCCCAAAACTAGCTGACCTTTCATGTGGCTTCAGCCTGCCCCCGCGTTCTAGCCTCATGCACTAAGAATTAACAACAAAGCAATGACCTTTGATGTAAAATGAAAGAGAGAAAAAGATACCCATCTAGTAGCCAGTAGCGGCTTCTACCAAACAGGAGTGGGAGGGGGGGGGGTGAGCTGGGGAGCTGAGGGGGGAGGGGATTACAGATAAGAAATAAGAAAAAAGAAAAGAAAATGTACCTGGAGGTCGCGGTCGTCGTCACAACCGCCGCGTCTTCTCCAGCAGGAAGCACCCAGCCTCCCAGAATCCTTTGACCAATCACAACGCTTCCGTCTAGGAATATATGAGGGTGCTGTTCCACCCTGTTTCCACCACCCTGAAGCTATGTCCCTGGCTGTGAGAGGGGGAAGGGTGGAGAAGTGGGACTAGGGCCAGGACACCCTCAATATGTGTTTGTACCCACTCCCTGTGCTGCCCCCCATGGCCCCACCCCTGTGCCCCTGGTATCAGACCAGACAAGAATGAAAGATTTCTTTTCATTGGTCTGCTCATCTCAAGTCCAAACTTCTGGAACTAAACACGGCATGCAAGGCAAAGTGAAAGATAGTCATTTCAAGGGTAAATAACACTGCACGTTCTTAAAGTAGCTAGAAAGGCTCATTAAACACACACGTGAACACTTATCTATGAAAATGAAGACATCATATGCACATTATAAGGTACTAATAGTGCTTCTTCAGTGGGAAGCAGCATCAATGAAATCAATGTATGTGGTGACTGGGCAGGACCAGGAACTAAAAGAAACCTTAGAAATGCCTTAGTGCCAGTGCAACATTTCAATAAACAACAATCGAGCAAACCTACCCCTTTACTAACCCGACGGTCTTCTGGAACGTGTAATGTGCTTTGCTACCCATAACTGAGAACAATTGATTCCTTTTACCATACAGTTTTGCGGACATACCGGCTAAAAAGCCACAGGATTCAAATTCAGTTCTGGAAAGAGACTTGTGAAATGTTTCGGGAACTTCTGAGTCCAGAAAAAGTACGAAGGAAACGTATTTTTATGCAGCAATAAATGTATGCACGTTTCAGGGCTGAATAGATTATGCAACCCTCAGCCCTTCTAGCCTTGAAAGCACTCACCTACCCCTAGCCTCTAGGAGTAATCCCATCTCACTCACATACAGTAGATCCAGCTATAGATGTGAACACATTACTAAGCATGAACTAAGTACGAGTAAAGTTGTGAAGGTCTTTACTCCACAAATTTGTTTACAAAACTTCAATGATTTCATGAATGTCACGAAGTTCGCGAAATTACAAAACAACAAATAGTACGAAAAAATTCTTCTAAAGAAGCTTTAAAAAAAGAGTGTTACATGGAAAATGTTCGGAAAGAATATTTTTGCAGGAACTTCTTTTACATCTTTCCAAACCTTTTGGGTGTCAAAAGTCTTACAGAGGCAAAGTGAGATAACACGTGGAATCTTGAAACGTTTTCCTAACTGTGCCAGGTGCCAGGTTCACTTCCTTTACCCAAGTTTGAGGACAACGTTCTAGGCTTCACATAGACCTGACAATTGTCCCAGTTTTAATGGGTGTTTGGTGGAGAGACATATTTGCGAAAAATGTTTGGAACTGAAAAGGATAAAGATAAATATAAGTCGTAGCCTATACAATACATACAGTATGCACACATAGGGTGAAAAAGCACGCGGTCACTGACAATACCTATGGTATATATAAGTAAAACAGGTGTAAGTATGGAACATTTTGTGGATTATGTGTACAGAGATTTTTGATAATCAATTTTGATTCGGGTTTCATCTGTGATTTAAAGAAATCAATAGGGGGCGTGGCTAAGATGGCGGCGGGAGCAGACGTACTGCTCTGGAGCTCCCGCCGACGGCCTACATCAGCACCGGCTTTCGGGCTGTAATCGCTACAGTCGGCCCATATCCCGGTGCGAAATCTGACTGGGGTCCAGCAGGTGCAGCTGAGTGCCGGTAAGGGGCTCCTGGAGGGCGGTTTTAGCCCCGAGAGGTGGGCTGAGCATTGCGGCGGCTGGCGGAGGACTGGTGCGGCCTAGGACAGCGGCGTGTGGCTGTGAGCCCTGCCACGCTGCTCCGCGCTTTCCTGGGCTGGTGAGCCCGTGTCCTGCTGACAGAGAGGCGGACAGGATTGTGGTGATCCCGGCAGGGGCGAGCTGGTGCCCCCTCCCAAGCGACCGGAGACTGGGGACCCTCGTTGGGGTCGAGCCCGGAGCGATCGGGCCGGAGACTGAGGGAGCCTGTGGGGCAACTCGCAGCTGCTAGTGAACTGCGGGGTGCCGGAACTGGCGCCGAAGCCTTGGATTCCCCTGTGGAGGTACGGCCGGCTGGGATTTGAAGCTATTCTGGTGCCAGGGCGCTGCGGCGAGGCTGGGGACGTGAGGTGGGACCGCCATTTAGGGACAGACCCACCGAGACCAGACAGACGCGGAGGCAAGTGCAGGCCCTGGTGGAGTTGCCGGTGAGTGGGAGATCTGGGCTCGCAGCGCCTGGGATGTGGCCAGATACCACAGCGAGACTAGACTACCCGGCTGGTATTAGGGCGTAGGCCTACCGCGTGGACTGCTTAGCGGGGGCCGGAGATCGCAGAGGAGACCAACCGCAGGGGCCCGCGGCGGATACCGGTAAGTGGAGCGAAGTTTGGCTGGAGGCTTTGGGCAGCGGCAGGGATTGGGGAGCCGCCGCTTGCCGGACTGAGCGCTACAGAGGGAAGCGGAGTTGCTGCAGGGGACCCCGTTAGCTTTTGGCTGGATGACAGTGCCGTGTTGTTAGAGGACCGACCCTTGAGCCTTTCCTCGGGGGTCTGCGGCAGCTGCCGGTGACAGTGGTGGCAGAGACAGCTTGGATTGTGCCTGAGAGATCCCCCCGGGGTTAGAGGGTCGGTGGGGAGCTGCTGGACCGGGCTCTCATAGCCCCGGGCATTCTTGAAGCAGAGGAAGGAGAGGACGAGTTCCACCGTGGTTTGAGGACTACCGGCTCTCTGGCCTTGCATCAGGGCCTTGGAGGCAGGGCCTGACGGCGGAGTGCGACCATAGCGACCTGAGGCGGCGATATTAGACGGAGGCAGGTGAGGGGGCCGGAGTCCGGGCAAGCTGGGAGCGACAGGGTGCCACGAAGAAGAGTGGACGGATTTCGTCCCAAAGTGAACTTCGGCGGAGCAAGGAGCCCTACACATAGGGTAGGTGGTGGAGGTACCGCCTCACACGACACCTTCAGGGGCGCCCGAGAGTCCTGCTTCCCTGGCCGATCGGTGGGAGACATTGTGTGACGCCACCTGCTGAGGGTGTGCTGATCGCGGCGATCGAGGAAGAGGACACTAAGTGGTTCTCTTGGGCCGTGCCGGGCAGTGCTATATCCTCCTCCAGAAATTGTAAGGACACGACCATTAAAGACCTGTTCGGAAAGGCGCCAGCCGATCAAATGGCCTCTGATGCGGCGGCTGGGTCCTCGGGCCCCAAACCAGGGAAAGAAGACGGATCTGAACCTATCACCAAGGCGTTCCTTGAATCTATGTTTGCCGCTCTAAGAAGTGACATCCATACCCTCAAGCAAGAGTTCACGTCAGAGATTCGGGAGGTCCGACGGGATATGGATAGCATTGGAGAGAGAGTCGCAGATTTAGAAGGTAAAAGCGACGGGAAGGACACGGAGATAGCGGCTCTTCAAAAAGAGATTCTCAGGATCCATGACCAGCAGGTAGATCTTCAAGCGCACGTTGAGGACCTGGAAAACAGGTCCCGACGCCACAACATACGCATCAGAGGAGTGAAGATGGGTGAGGACTCAAAGGACTTATTCGCCTTCTCCAGAGAGCTTTTCAATCATATATTGGGTAGGCCAATGGAGACGGAGCTGCGACTGGACCGGGCGCACAGGGTGGGTCCCTCGAGGGTACCAGCGGCCCCGCCACCAGATATATTTGTCTGCGTCCAGGACTTTCGCACCAAGGAGGCTATCCTTCAGAAAGCACGTCAGATGCATCCCCTGCAGCTCCGAGATCACACTCCAGTGCTTTATCAGGACTTGTCCGCCCTCACCTTACAGAAGAGGACAATCTTCAAGCCCATCACTATGCACCTCCAGCAGCGCAATATCACCTACAGCTGGGGCCACCCATTTAGACTGGTGTTTTGCATGAACAACAAACTGCACCAGCTATGCTCTTTGTCCGTGGCTTGCCAGCTGGTGGGGGTGGATCTGCCGGAGTCAGAGGGTGGGGATGAAGACTCCAAGGAGGAAGTGGATAATTCAAGATCTAGATGGCGCCTACAGGGTGGCAGGCGCCGCCTCAAGAAACCCTGAGCTGCAGAGGTCATGGAGGGCAGGAGGTCAGCTTTGGAGGCTGTATCCACGGACCTCCCTAGCACCCAGCCGGGCTGACTCTGCACAATGTTTCACACCGACTGTCTGATTCCTAAGATTTGGGTTGTTGGCGGGAGGGGGATGCCTTTCCTGTGGGTAATCTACGCCAATACCTCTTTTTCTGATCAACCATGGTTGATGGACTATGTGTTTTTGCCTGCTTTTATTTCCTTAGAATGTTGCACAGTTTGGGAATTGTTGGGGGGTTGAGTGGGTTGTCCAGTGCTCCACGTCCGACTTTCTTCTAGGGCCAGCAGAGCTTCACAAGTCCGTGCAGGCCGTCCCCGCCTAGCAGTCAGGAACACGAGGGACGCCACACATGGTCCCCTACATACAAGCCTAACCCCGATAGACAGTAGTAATGCCTGACACCACCCGTAAAATTTTAACTCTGAATGTGAGGGGGCTTAACAACCCGGTGAAACGCAGAGCGGTATTGTCATGCTTGGAGAACACACAAGCAGAATTATGTTTACTCCAGGAGACTCACCTGCTGGCACGAGACTGTTATAGGTTGCGGTCTCGCAGGTTTCCTACTCAGTTTTTCTCCTCATGTTCCACTAAAACGGCTGGGGTAGCGATTTTGGTAGCACAACGGTTTAAAGGGGAGGTATTACACAAAGGTGCTGAAATTAAGAGGAGACTTTTGACCTACCGCTTCGCCTTAGGGGCCTTGAGTTTACTATTGGCTCTCTGTATGCCCCGAATGACGGCCAGGAGAAGTTCCTGCATTCTGCACTTACTGAAGCCACAGCCACATCAGACTGCAACATTATTCTGGGGGGTGACCTGAATCTGGTATTTGACAACCTTTTGGGCAGATCCTGCCAATGCTCACACCAGGTAGGCGCACTCTCGGCAGAGGGACGTGGTCGATTAAATGACTTGGGACTTCACGATCTTTGGCGCAGTTTCCATCCCCTAGACAGGGAATACTCTTACTACTTCAACTCACATAAGACCTACGCCAGACTGGACCATCTGCTGGTCTCCGACCCAATGCACGCGCTCACGACTACAGTTGAGATAGGGGTGGCCTCGTTGTCAGACCATGCTCCGGTGTTCGCCACTCTCACCCTCCCACCCATATCATGGCCCTCCAGGGTTTGGCGTCTCAGGGACACTCTCTTACACAGGCCTGAAGTAGTGAAACACATACAAGGCACCATCACTGACTACCTCTCTCATAATGCGAACTCGGACACAACCCTAGAAACCCAATGGGTAGCGATGAAAGTTGTGGTTAGAGGGGAATTTATTGCTCTCTTAACTGCAGACAATAGGAAGCGCCAGCGCAAGAGGGAGAAACTCACGCGACAGGTCCATGAATTGGAGCAGATGCACCAGAGGACGGCAGCCCAGAGGGTGTGGCGACAGCTCAAGACGGTACGCCACCAGCTAGCGGCGCTTGACCAAGATAGAGCAGAATTTGCAGCCCTGAGACTAAGACACACTTACTATACAGGGGGATAGATGTGGGCACCTTTTGTCCAATAGACTGAGGGAGGCCCGTCAACAACAAGGGGTTAGAGAGATTGTCCGCTCGGACGGCACCAGCATATCAGAGGATGCCACTATAGCGGAATTGTTTCACAACTTTTATGCTGCACTCTATACCAGGGACCAGTCTGTTGGCTCGGAAGGGGTGGCCTTTCTAGACTCTGTTTCCCTGCCATCTTTGACAGCGGCTCAGGCCGAATACCTTGATAGGAACATCCAAACAGAAGAGGTTATCGCCGTTATATCTCGTCTTAAGTTGTCGAAGGCCCCGGGCCGGACGGCTTTTCCGCCATTTTTTACAAAAAGTTTTGTGCTGTGCTTGCCCCGCTCCTTACTCGACTATTTTATTCCTTTGCTGACTTGGGAGCGATACCAAATTACCTTTTAGAAGCCTCGATAGCAGTGATCCCTAAACCCGGGAAAGATAGAACTAAATGTGGGGCCTATCGCCAGATATGCATTTATAATGTTGACCTTAAACTGTACACTGGGATTCTTGCCGCTCGTCTTGCCCCCCATGTGCCCAGCCTTATTGACCCAGATCAAGCTGGCTTCATCCCGGAACGCCAGATGTCAGATAACACCAAACGGATTCTCCAACTCATTGAGAAGGCTACTCGGGTGCCTGGGGAGTACATGATGTTAGCCATAGACCCTGAAAAGGCGTTCGACCACGTCCAGTGGCCCTATCTAGAGCTGGTGCTGGAAAGGGCAGGGATGGGGGAGAAGTTCTGCACCTATATCCTCAATTGTTATAGATTCCCTACAGCTACGGTGAGAGTGAACGGATACACCTCCTCTAGATTTTCTATCAAGAGGGGTACGAGTAAGGGGTGTCCGCTGTCACCCCTTCTTTTCGCCTTATACATGGAGCCCTTGGCTCAGAGGATGCAGCAGAACTTAGCGATTGATGGGATCAAGTTTGGCGGTTACACCCATAAAATTAGTTTATATGCGGACGATGTCTTAATCTGACTAACCAATCCGAGGAGAGCCCTTCCGGCGTGCATCGCGGATTTAGAGACCTTCGCCTTTATTGCCGGATTTAAGATGAATACGGAGAAGTCCCTGGCCCTGGACCTTTCGTTGTCCCATTCCACCCGAGAGTATTTACAGAATTTGTTCCCTATCCAATGGGCGGCGGATACAATCCCTTTTGTCGCAGATCCTCTACCTCTTCCGTGCTCTCCCTCTCCGACCCCCTGTCGGATGAATTAGGCAGACACAGTCCGATTTAGCCCAGGTCATCTGGACTGGTCGGAAGCCACGAATGCGGCAAGCGCTGGTAACCCTATCCCCGGAGGCTGGGAGGTTGGGTGTTCCTGATCTCCAGTTATACTTCCAGGCGGCTCAATTGCGATATCTGGTCGAGTGGGGTAGATGGGAATCGGAGAAACATTGGTTGTTTCAGGACCAGGCGGTGGCGGCCAGACCGCTGCAGGAATTCCCCTCCCTACGTAAGCCTCATAGGCCCCCTAATTTGTATGCCTCACCTATAACGCGGGTACCACTCGAGGTATGGGACGCCACAAACATCAAACACGAGCTAACGGCCTTCCCATCTCCAATCACTCTGTTGGTCGACAACCCTGATTTCACCCGGGCACAAACGCGGCGGCCTATGCACGCTGGAGACCTGCTGGTTGCCGGGTTTTGTACCATATGTACGGAGCCGAGGGGGTTGTCCCATTCTCTCAACTTCGGCAGGAGTATGGTCTCCCGGAGACAGAAAGACTGAGGTACCTACAGGTACGACACTGGGCACTCCAACCACAAGTTTGCACAAGCGCAGATAGACGCCTTTCCTCATACAAAAGGTGACTTATCACCCGCACGTCCGATGCCAAGCTTATCTCAGATCTCTACAAGATGTTACAGGTCACACAAGCACACACACATAATCCTGGCAGGGAACGGTGGGAGAGAGAATTAGGCAGGACGCTCAGACACAAGGAGTGGGAGGGGATATATTATCGGGCCCGGCACTCTGCCTACCACATGGGACTCACAGAGACATTCACAAAAGTGGTGACATACTGGTATTATACCCCGGAGCGATTACATGCGATAGACAAGGGCAGAGAGGCGACTTGCTGGCGGGGCTGTGACCAGGTGGGTAACCTAGTACATTTGTTGTGGGAATGTATACACCTTCGACCCTACTGGACTCCGGTGTTGGGCGAGGTACACCAGCACTTTGAGATGGAGATACCGCGCTTCCCGGCCTATGTGCTCCTAGGTCTTGCCAATCCTCTGACCTACCCACTGAGATCTCGTAGAGGCAGACAGATGGCCATCGCACTGGGCTCAGCGGTACAAAATATACTTATACACTGACGCACTCCCAACACACCCTCTTTCACAGGTTGGCTCCACCGATTGTGGCATGTACTCGGGATGGAGAAGTTGGCACTTACAATGGCAGGGAGGGATCTACCTACGATGACCTGTGGCACCCATTCCTATCGCTTCTGACTACTGAATTTCGAGAAATCACATGCCCCCGATATCTCAGACTGCTGCGTCTCACGGAGTCAAGGCAGATAGAATGTAAGGAGGGTCGTTGAGGACTTTGCACGGATTGGCGGAAGGACATGTGGTGATGGGGAGGGACACTGGGGCACTGGACGGGGGGGGTTATACGGGTGGGGAGAGTTATTTTTCTCTTTTTTATTTTTCTGTATTGCATATTGCATATGTACATGATATTGGCCGCTTATATTTCAGACGCGGGGCTTGCCCCCTCAGCTGGCTTTGTCCAGTGCTGTGGTTCCGCTACTGCTTCATGATAGCTAAATGTACATGGATATGTTTCTGTGTTGAAAATCAATAAAGACATTTATACCATAAAGAAATCAATACAATTGCAGAAGCAGAACAAAGCTCAAGTTTGTAGACCCACCTATAGTCAATCCAACATTTTAATGAGTAGTCCGGTAAACCAAGCAGAAATAACCATTACCACCCACAACCCAAAGTGTCCTAAGTGTTTTAAGATCAGATGTACGATGACATTTAGCATGCGCAAACAGGTTTGCGACTCATTTGCGCATGCTAAATCTGATAGGACCATGTACAAACAATATTTTGCAACTCGTAAAATAGTGTTTTGCGACTTGCTATTAGAAAGGGGCACGCCCTTCCTAATAGCACTCATAAGCCATGTACGAATGTTTTGCAACCGCAATCGCGGTCGCAAAAGCACTCGCAGTTTACCACCCTCTTCAAGAGGGTGGTAATGCACTCGCAAATGGGAAGGGGACCCCTTCGCCTTTGCAAATGCAAGGGAAATGATTTTTTAGGGGCAGGCAGAAGTCCCAGGGACCACTACCTACCCTTAAAAAATGAACCAAAAACGTTTAATTAAAACAAAAAAAAATGCATCGTGGAAAACTGGCTGCATTTAAAAAAAACTGCTTTATTTAATTGCAGTCCCAGACAGGGAGGTCTGCTGAGCCCAGGAGGCAACCATCCCTTGGAGGGCCAGCCATTCCCAATGGGGTCACCAATTGTGAGTGCCTCAAGAATATTGATGAGTCTCACATTTTGCGACCCCATTGGGAATCGCAATCAGTGTCTCAGACACTGTTGTACATTTGAAATTGCGACAAGCAAATTGGAACTCACAATCGTGCGCAATTTGCGAGTCGCAATTTCAAATGGTCATCTGGCCCTTAGTATTTAAGTGGAAACCTTGTGATTTGCAACTGTTTTGTGATCAGGTCCAATATGCTCACAGTGATGCCCCTTAGAATGTTTTCATTATCCTCTTAACACAGAAGCAAACACTGAAGTGGTCCTACTAAATGGATTTTATTAGTTGCAACCTGGTAGGATTTTGCTGCTCACAGACAGTGTACATCATGCAGACTATCAGCCTGATTTATATATAGGTGAGCTGCCCGCCATTCCACCATGTGGATGGCGGTTCATGTCAATACATTTTGCTCTTTGGTACAGGGCTGCGTGATAAGGACGCAGCCCTGTAACAAACAGTATTATTACTATTTTTCTTCAAAAGGACACTTCCGAAATTGGATTTTCTTATTGAAAGGAAACAATGTAATGCTCCCCTCATTATGGGAGGGTTTCCCCATGGGGCGAGCATTATAATTGTTTTACTGTTCTGTACCATCAGTTTTTACCTGGCAGCAAGTAACAGTAAAAAACCACTACATATGTCCCCCCATCTAAATAGACAGAGTAGTCTCAGCAGTGGCCAAAAGCAAGGTCTGCCCGCAAATACATTTGGTGGGCGCACCACTATATTGGTGGGGAGGGAAATCTGTCGCGACGGAGTGTCCTCTCTGCAAATATATGAATTCATATATAAATCAGGCCCAGTATCTGCTGTAGCTGAACTCACTTCATGATTCTTGCTGTTTTCTAGGGAATAATGTGGCCTCTCTGTTTCATTAACATCCACCCAACACTGCCATATTGGTCCAATCGCAGGAGGCCTAACTTCAGGCAGTAAAGATATTTTTGTTTACAGCACTCCAAATGCAGTGTCCTGTTGGATCATTCTTATAATGGGAACAACAAAATTACAACTACCAAAATTAAAGGGGCTGTTGACAATGAATATGACATCCTACTGACTTGGGTCTCAGCCAGGGCCGGACTGGGAATCCAAAGCATCCCTGGAAAATTTGTCAGACCAGCCAACCAGATGGGGGGGGGGAGAAAATGGGGGGGGGTGAAAGTGTGAAGCACTGCTGCTTTTGTTATTGAGGTCTGATATTGCAGCACCTTTACAAAACTGGCCACAGGTATCAAAACCGGCCCCCAACCTCCCAGCCTTTCATCGAAACATCCAATGCCCGCTACAGCCAGTCTGGCCCTGGTCTCAGCTGGAAGCCCCCAGTAGAGATAACTATAGAAACAGAATGCAGAACTGCAGTTGGCAAACAAAGCTATTAAGGATTCCCTGTCTTTAACTTGGAAAGCAGAAGGAAGGGTTTACAAAATATAGCAGCCAGCTGGGAAATTCTGGCACTGTTCCAGTGAATGCATATCAGCCCCACACAGAGGAGCTGTAGATGTACACAATGAAACAGAAGCCTAACTGAGAAGGGTTGCCACTATCTGATAAATGTATGGCAGCCCGTCTAAAAAGTGTTGGCAGCAGTGCTTTATTTGTCAAACTAATTAAGTGCCAGTCTGCAAATCTTCTATTAGTGTGGTGCCAGTCACTGCCACTGCTGAGGTGACTCTCTTCAACCACTGGTGCTACCCACTAAATCATGCGCACCGTCCTGATTATTAGTACCAGAACCAGAACCACTTGTGAGCTGTGTTGACTGGTGGGCTTTTAAAGTGGTGGAATTAATGCCTGCATTGAATAGAAAGTGTGCGTGAGCAGAGCAAGACAGATTAACATTTTACAGACATTTTGTGGGTTCTCCCCCTGAGATACTTTTGAAAGAAAACTG
The DNA here is from genome assembly GCF_964261635.1 of Lissotriton helveticus. Taxonomy (NCBI): domain Eukaryota; kingdom Metazoa; phylum Chordata; class Amphibia; order Caudata; family Salamandridae; genus Lissotriton; species Lissotriton helveticus. Next base: position 1,009,055,509 of record NC_136071.1, on the reverse strand, counting down.
GGTGAAATGGTGAATTTGACAGCACACTTTTCACATAAATGGACTGAAAATCCAGAGGTTCTAAAGAGGCCCTGTTACAAGATTCCCAACATTTTATTGTGTGTTAGGGATTCAAGCTTTACACTCCTCAGATGGTAATTGGGGTTTACACTCCCCATGAGATCTTTGGAAAATCTAGGCAAAACAACAAATGTTTCAGCACAACGTCCTTAAAATTTGGCTAAAGTCCAATATACATTTAAGGTGGGTAAAATTAACCCAAATATGTGAAATTTCACATGGTCTACCAACTACCAAACATAGCAAGGTTCTTCAATTCATTTGTCTGTTCTGCCCCCTCCAAATAGATTACAAGAATCTGCTTTAAAGGGACAGGAAGGAGATGTCAAAATGTCATACGGACTTCACAATCACATCCCATAGACAGCAATATTAGACAAGGTACATACTCCATTGGTACTGCTTAATTACATGGTGCTTAGAGGACCAAAGTGCATAAAGGTTACCCCAATCTTACATGTCCAGACCCCAGACAGCAACACTGATGTCATAGAAAGGTTTTTCCCAATATTGAGAATGAAATATCTTTACACAAGTCATGATACCACACCCATACCAATAAATGTCCTTTGCTCCCAAGAAAAGAAAATATGCAATAAACCACCTAAATTGTGCATGGATATAAAACTCAAGAAAACTATAGATAGCAAGCCTAACCTATCTGTATAAACAATCTATTTACATTTGCAAGCGATCACCACATATGCACATAGACAGACTACATACAGTACAAATACAGGCAGTGTTTTCACCAGAAGCCAAACCACATAAATACACACCAACAAAGATAACGTTTTAAAATACAGACAGTGTATGCTTGCATCCAATAACGACCTATTCGCAAATGTGGATTAATGGCTATTGTTATCAATACAGAAAATTATTATCGAAATCTTGGCTAAAGAACGGATTTGACATAATTCACCACCCACTAAATAATTCCTAAAGTACAGGTGCTCCACTCCCAGGGCTACAGTCAAAACAACACCGAAATTTGAGCACTATTACAACATAACAAAGGAGAAGCACTCTGTATAATGTAGTCTAAAAAAAAAGCAATATTTATATCACCATAACAAAATGACTGGTGGGCTTTTAAAGTGGTGGATAATTAATGCCTGTATTGAATAGAAAGTGTGCGTGAGCAGAGCAAGACAGATTAACATTTTACAGACATTTTGTGGGTTCGCCCACTGAGATACTTTTGAAAGAAAACTGGGTGAAATGGTGAATTTGACAGCACACTTTTCACATAAATGGACTGAAAATCCAAGGGTTCTAAAGAGGCTCTGTTACAAGATTCCAATAATTTTATTGTGTGATAGGGATGCAAGCTTTACACTCCTCAGATGGTAATTGGGGTTTACACTCCCCATGAGATCTTTGGAAAATCTAGGCAAAACAACAAATGTTTCAGCACAAAGTCCTTAAAATTTGGCTAAAGTCCAATATACATTTAAGGTGGGTAAAATTAACCCAAATATGTGAAATTTTACATGGTCTACCAACTACCAAACAAAGCAAGGTTCTTCAATTCATTTGTCTGTTCTGCCCCCTCCAAATAGATTACAAGAATCTGCTTTAAAGGGACAGGAAGGAGAAGTCAAAATGTCATACGGACTTCACAATCACATCCCATGGACAGCAATATTAGACAAGGTACATACTCCATTGGTACTGCTTAATTACATGGTGCTTAGAGGACCAAAGTGCACAAAGGTTACCCCAATCTTACATGTCCAGACCCCAGACAGCAACACTGATGTCATAGAAAGGTTTTTCCCAATATTGAGAATGAAATATCTTTACACAAGTCATGATACCACACCCATACCAATAAATGTCCTTTGCTCCCAAGAAAAGAAAACATGCAATAAACCACCTAAATTGTGCATGGATATAAAACTCAAGAAAACTATAGATAGCAAGCCTAACCTATCTGTATAAACAATCTATTTACATTTGCAAGCGATCACCACATATGCACATAGACAGACTACATACAGTACAAATACAGGCAGTGTTTTCACCAGCAGCCAAACCACATAAATACACACCAACAAAGATAACGTTTTAAAATACAGACAGTGTATGCTTGCATCCAATAATGACCTATTCGCAAATGTGGATTAATGGCTATTGTTATCAATACAGAAAATTATTATCGAAATCTTGGCTAAAGAACGGATTTGACATAATTCACCACCCACTAAATAATTCCTAAAGTACAGGTGCTCCACTCCCAGGGCTACCGTCAAAACAACACCGAAATTTGAGGACTTATACAACATAACAAAGGAGAAGCACTCTGTATAATGTAGTCTAAAAAAAAGCAATATATATATCACCATAACAAAATATAAAGATACACGAAAAAGAAATTCGTAACACAGGAGTCCTAATAAATCAGATCAGTCCAACTTGTATAAAGACATCAATCAACTGATTAGGTTCATTATTGACGAAATATACAATCCACAATGCACAGAAATCCAATTTGTTGGTCAAGATACCATGGCCAAAAATATGGATATGTTTAAAAGTTCATACTTTATTTTTGTCTTGAAAAGCACAAAGTGGACACAGTCAACGCGTTTCGTCCCCTACATATTGGGACTTCAATGAGGCCTGTTAAACATATAAATACCAACATAAGCAACATACATTACACACACAATTGCAGCTATATATTAAGCACAATATGCAAATTACAAAAGACAAGGAACAAAAACATAAAAAAAAGACACAATGAAATACCTACAGTACAGTTCAAATCAATCTGGGAAAAGACTTAAGCAATTTAAAATCGCAAACAGAGAAAAAACACACAACAGATAATTTTTTAGCAAATAAATTCCAAACCAGAGTTTTTAAATTAACATTGAAATACAATGGTCTGTGATAATCATGAGCAACACATTAGAAGAAATATATTAGATATTAAATCAGAATTTACATTATATGTATACATTATTAGATTGACAAGACCTGCTTGTTCTTTAACATCAATTCCCAAATCCTTAAAGAATAGAGGGATGTATAACAAGAGCTCAAACAAGGAATAATTAGTGACTACCCGAGAGGGCGAGAGTTTAGAGATGGGGCTCAATTAAATCTACTAGGTACCATAAGAAAATACTGTAACATATTCCAATTTGTGGTCCATATGACTTCTTCAATCATATAGTCCCAGCAAGAGTCCCTTCAAAAAAGGATTTCTTTAGTAAATTAAATTGAGTATATATGTACACCACTATTGGTAGTAGCATAAGTACAGTATGGCATGCCTGTACTATCAATTGATCAAGACCTATCTGAGTGATACAACTGTACTTCATGAGTGCATAAAGCGCATTTCTGGTAACTCACAGTCAGTAATGAAAAGTACACAAAAACAGACGATTGCAGAGAAAGTTAGTTCTATAAAAAAAACAATCAGGAGACAAAAATCCTTTCCTCTCTGAGTCAATAACTCATGTGGGTCCACAAAGTAGCACGTAGTTTTGTGTAGAGTTTTGCAGCCAAGATACACATACGGTCAACAAAGCATTTGGTTCCAATACAATAAAACTGACAGCCATTATGCTAATTATCACCCCTAAATTGGGTATTGAGCGGTTGCATAATTAGAAAAACTCATGACATAGTATATCACATACTTCTACAAACAACCTGTAATCCAGTACGTACAGAGACACAGTGTGGTATCAATCAGACAATACACTACATAGGTGTAAAAGCTGTATGTGGTTAAGTATACCGTTTTTCAGCTTACTATCTTGAGTCAAATTTATGGTCACCAAAGTGTGTGGTAGCCAATACTGAACAAATTGACAGCCAATTAACTACTGTAAACGAATATTTCACAGTTACAACAAATATTAAGAATCAGAAATCCATTTCTATTCCATACCATTCTAAGTGTTTGCCATTCAAAGCAAGTCCATGACATATTAATAACCATAAGCAGGCCAACGCTGTGTAATCAAATCCAATCATGCACCAAGAGTGAATCATTCGAGCAAAACAAGACAAATTTGCAAAAACGTTCTAGCTTAGCGTACTTCCTGGACACTACCCCTTAGCTCACAGTTACAAAAAATGAAGGTATCAGATGCCAAGGATTCATTAGAGTCTGGCCGCTGCAGTACCATAAACTGAACGAATAGCAATCCAGTCGCTCACCTCTGATTTAAAATAGGAGTCATGCGTTCTTGTGCTCGGCGGGTGCATGAAAGTGCCATGTTAAAGGTACAATCTTTAAATAGGGGGTCACCCGGAAGTTAGTAGTCACATGAAAAAAAACGAATTAACTAATCTGTATACACATTGGCCTTCTTACAGTGTAGTATGTGGTGAGCTGGGACCATATCAGAATCAATTTTAAAAAACTGCTGCACCAACGAATTAAAGCAAAATCTGCTCCAAAACAAAAAAGAATTAAAGGTCTCTATGGTAGCAGAACTAAATGATGATCATTTAATCTATTGACCATCTTACAAACGAAATGCCAATATATATACAGGCGTATGAGGGTCTTGTGAAAACAAGAAACGAAAAACTTAAGGTAAACAAGCCTTCAAGAAAGAATAAAAGGGGTTTATTATTATTTAAATCCTAGTTATCAAGAGAGGCAAAATGGATTGAACCACTGAAGCATATTACTCACTTTGGCTGCCCTTTTAGAACAGTGTGATACATGCTTCAGCTGCCATATTGGAACGATGTTCATTGTTGTAATCGAAGGAAACAATTAATCTCACATCCTTTTAACTAAAAATACAGTATCCTCAAAGCAATCAAGAATATCCCAACAAATATTCACGAACACCTGCAACCGTAAACTACGTGGAAAGAAAAATAACGTATATGTTTATACTAATGCCAAAAACCAGTAGGTCCATAAGATCTCGCAAAATATTTATGTCCGCGACCATCATGAAGTGTTGCGTATCCCTAATTCAATGAGCATAAATCTTGACACCCAGTCAAAATATGCAAACTAAATGCAAATAAGCAATAAGGAAAATAGTGAAAAGAACCTCCATTGTATCTTCAGCAGCAACACCAATCAACTGATAGAGGAACCTACTAAAACACAACAGCAAAGGTAAAGACCAAACAGTGTTTACCCTAATGTCAAAAACAATCTATAAAATCGTTGGTTAGGAAGGATCTAGTTAGAAAAATAATCATTATATAAAAAAAAACATAAAGGCAGCATTATGCTTATTTTATAGAAAGTGATGAAATTCATGTTCCTTATTTAAGCCATAATCGACTGCCCTTGATGGAGCGAGATAGAAAACAAAATTTTGTTTAAACTCGCAAAGTCACATTTCCATAACATGAATAATAATATTAATGATTTGTGATATGTCGTGCTAATACAACTTAGATTAAACTTTACACATGGGGGGACTAACATGTGTGCTCATAAACGTGCATAATTGTTGCATCTTTTTGTTCGTGCAAAATAATAAAATAATTTATTGTTTTCGTTTTTGTCATTACTAACTGCTGCAAACTTAAAAGAAGCATGTGCTTGTTTTGCTTTTCCTTGTCTGTGTGATGTCATTTCTACTATTCTAGGTGCATATGGGTCTCATGGAATAACGGAGACTGGTAGATATAAACGCTGCTTTATTTGTTTGCAATGGCTAGGTAACATTTTGATTAATCGGGTGGGTTAATTAATTAGTAAAACTTGGGGTGGATACAGAATCTACATTTTTTCTTACATTAATACTTTTCTTGTGTTTGTTTTATATTAGAAATCATAAGTTGCCTGCTTTTGGGCCTAGTCACTTGAGCCGCAGAAAAGAGCTGACATGTAATTCTGCAGAAAGTCACGAGACGCCCATTCTGAAATAAATTATTCGTCAAAAGCTGCGTTCACAAAGCAAAAAACTAATGTGCTGTCATCATTCTGTCGGACATGGCCAAGGTCGAAAAAGAACATTTTGTCAGTCCTTAACTTGGCATCCGCGGAAGTATAATGAAAGTCAATGGACGCTGCGAGAATGACTTTATACATTTGTTGCAATATGAGGAAGCTTCTGGCTTCACGTGGAAGGGACAATGGTCTCTATGAAATATGATTTAGTGGAACTTTTTGAAAACTGGGTGACATGTCACTTGTCACTCTCAGCCAATGGGACGTCGAAGATTTCTGAAAACTTTCCTTTGCGTAGTTTAGTTAGCATAGAAAGGTATAAAAAGTCATGCCCTTAGGGATGGGCTGGCTGCTGCTTTCTGACTTTCCGATGAGGGTGATGTGCTGTTGGACTTTGCGTGGAGCACGTAAGAATCCTCAAAGAACTTTACTTTAATTTCTATCTATTTAGCTCAGTTAGGGAATTAGATTTTAGAAATGCTAAATTTTAAATATTCACTTTAAATTTGATTTACTTGCTTAAATTGTATTTTTCTCATATTTCTTTACAATCATGCTTGCTTTATTGCAAATAAAATTCATTTATAAAACTATTAACTTATATACCATAATTTAGTAAATAAAATCTTACTTTTGACAAACAAGCTGGTCTTGGTTATTCAGAAGTGTAGGTTACTATTAGCTAGATCACGTCGCCAATGGTGGTCATTTAAATGGTATAGTTTTATTCTAATGACAATATTCTTTCCGCAGAAGTATAAAAATATATATAGCTTGTAGATAATGTATATATAGATTTAATTTGACCACCTGATTCAGTAGGCCCAAAATATGTCAGGTTTATAAATGGGTCCATATTTAGTATAGAATTTTGTTTATAGGTTATGAAGTTGGGTAGTGTAGTTTATGATATATTTTCTATAGGCCGCTGGATCAATTCTCTGGTAGCAGAAATTGATGGTTGCTAAGGGTAACCAAGGTAATATGTTGGTTGCTAAGGGTTACTAAAGTGTTATGGTATGGAAATAGGATCGATGTTTTAACACATGTTAAGTTCGTTTTTCGTGCTATCTGTAAGCTATACCGGTATAGATTGTGTGGCGAGAAATTAGTCACGCAAGCCATCTGTTCTGTTTGTAGTGATATCGCCGAGTATCACAAGAGGTATCGCCGTGTACCATAGTGTTGTCGCCGAGCAGCACAGTTTTAGGGCTAGGTCTGAATCTTGTAAAGTGAGGGTTTTCTAAGAAATTAAAGCAGCATGAGAATAGGGACAAAGCGCCTTCCATAAAACTCACTGTGATAAAAGTATTAGTTATATCCGAGCTTGAGTGAAGGGTAAATTAACGTCGGTACATGATTATCTATAAACAGGTTAGAGTCCTGTACGGGTACATGTTTCATTTCTATAAACAGGTGAGAGCCCTGTACGGATAACGTCGTTGTTTTGCTAACGGTGCATGATTTCTATAAACAGGTGAGAGTCCTGTACGGATTTCATGCGTGTTTGAAATTAGGGAAATTTCAGTGTGAAAGTGCGAGTTTGAATTGTATTTTATGTTCAAGTGGAACTCTTAGAACTTTCACTTCGCGGTGGGTTCAGAGCAAAGCGAGTTCATAATTATACGTGTTAGAAGGGTGGGGTAAGGTTACTCTACTGACAATTGAATATTATCCTTAGTGTGAATAGCGCCGTCTATTCCGAAGTGTGGATACTTGAATGTATGTAAACTATCCTAAATAGTGAAACGAACAGATGTTGTCTTTATAGTCATTGTTAAGAATTAATTTACACTGAAAAGTGTTCTTAAAATGGCGCTGTGAAAAGATTTTGTGAAGGAGGGGTAAGCGCCAGGAGTGAGAAACGAAAAACCGCAGCTGCTGTGTACGTCACAGAGCCGCGCTGGGATTGGGTGACCTACGTCACAAGCTATATTCTGATTGGCTCTTGAGTCTCTGACGGCCTGTGAGCTGATTGGTCCTTCGGAAAAACTCCAAATTTATTGGTTGAGCAGAAAAGTGACGTAGCTCAACTGTCATTGGCTTGTTGGTGTGTTTCGCGCACGGATTGGTTGTTGTACGGAACATCCCGGAAATATTTTACGAACGATTTTGTGAATTAGATTTAACTCTTAAAAATGAGTTATCATTTTAAACATGTTGAGAAAAAGTCAACATTATTTCAGAAGTTCAAGAATTTATTTTCACCTGACAAGAAAATCGAAACGCGAGGTGGTAAACTACTTCATAAGTATAAAACACCTGCAGCGTATATGGAAGGTGAATATGGATATCATACTGTCTTATGGTTCGATAATTGGAAACGTTATACTAAAAATGACGGTGTTTTAACTTGGCCTGATGATGGTTCATTTAATGTAAGAGTCTTAAGAAACTTACGAGAGAAAATGAATGCTCTTGTTCCAAAACCGAGACCAACTCAATTTGAAGCTTTAGTTGAGTGGGAAGACGAGATGTATCAGTTACAAAGAGAAGCTAGTGGAATTAAAAGACCCTCTAAAAATCCATCTTGGAAAAGAGAAACTCATGAAGATAGATTGCGAATGTGGAGACAGGGAAACATGAGTGAAGGATTGTATTTGATTCATGAAATGGTAATGGGTTCTCCTACAGGGAAATCTATGGAAAGTGAATCTGAGGATGCAGTTATGGAAGAAATATATACAACTGCTAGAAAGAATCAGCCTAATCAGCCTTTGAGACCTCCTAGATCATGGTCTACTCCGGTGGTTTCTACTGAAACTTCACCGAGTGCACCTCCAATTAGTGAAGCTCCTAAACTTTATCCAAATAATTGTGAAATCATTGAAACTCCTAGAAGACCAGAATTCGAGAATGCTCGAAATGAAGGTAGACATTTTACAATGGCTCCAAGAGCAAGAGAACCTCCAAAAGATTATACAAGAGAGGGAAGAAATGTTGAAGATGTTGATTATAATGAATATATAAGATCAAAGGAAGAATTAATAAAAAGAATGACAAAAGGCATGGAAGCCGTGACAGTTCCAGTAACAATTGGTCCTGTTCAGCCTGTATTTGACCATAAAGAAACAAACAAAACTGGATTAACTATTCCTTTAAATACAGAAATTCAAAAGGCTGCTGAAAAATTTTATTCAGATTTATCTGAAATAAACACTTCTAAATCGAGAATGCCTGATTTAACCTTTAATGAGGATTTATCTCCAAAAACACCAATGGGTGCTATATCAGATATAGGGAGTCCTGAAGTCAGAGTAACCACACCAAAACTTGATGTGGCCAAATTAAAAGCGAATATCGAAGAATTAATAATTGGAACAATTGGTCCAGATAGTTTAAATTACTATCGGGATGATGAACTACTGTTCATTTGCAAAAGCATTCAGTGGAAAACGAAAAATAAATATGATCAACTAGAGGATCTAGCAGCAGAACTTGAAATCGATGTGAGTAAACAAAAGAATTTTGCAAAGCATTACAGATTAGACTTTTCAGAAAGTGACATTGAGAGTTTGAACTCAATGGGAAGAATAGTTCATATTAAAGATTTGATTGTCTATATCAAAAAGCTAGGAGAACTGAATAAATGGAGAGTAAAATGGACGAAAAAGAAGGAAGATGAAAGATTGGATAAATTGTCAAAACAATTTCCAATGAGAGAAATTGCAGGTGGAGGATATGTTCATATCCCTTGGTCGAGACAGGACATTCTGTTATTCACAAATGACTTTCCAAAATTGAGGGAAAAACCAGTTGAGTGGTACAGGCAAGTTGATAGATTCATCAAAGTGTCAAAAGTTCTGTGGATTGATTTAGATGGATTTTTTGACATTGTTGTTCCATCTGATCTTTGGACAGAATGCAAAATATCGATTAGTTGGCCAAAAGCAGAACCTGAGCGAATCAAAGAAACAGGTGCTCCAAATCCACTTGTAATGGATTTTTATGAAAAAGTAATTGTTTGGATGAAAAACAAAATTCCACCCAAAGAAGTTGATTGGGTTAAAATAGAAAGAACAGAACAGGAAACAAAAGAATCAGTTCATTCTTTTTATGAAAGACTACTGTTAATCTTTAAACAATACAGTGGTTATGAAAAATTAGATGAAAAAGACATGAGCCATTTTGTCTATAGATTTGTTTATGGACTAAAACCTGAAATTGGAGAAATGATCAGAAATAGTATTGTCGGATGGCAATCACTATCTGTAGATGATATTCTAAGAAAAGCAAAGTATTGCAGCGATGAAATAGAAGTAAAACAGAAGAAGCTGAAGGAGAAAGCCATGTGGGCTCAGGTAAAGGTGGCTGAGCAACAGATTGCCAGCATGGGTAATAAGAACACTAATTTTGTTCAAACTGGAAATACAAACCAGATACAAGGAAAGTTTAAAAATAATAATTTCCCAAAGAAATTTAGCCCAAAGATTGAGGAGTTAAAGCAAAGATTACCTTGTTTTAATTGTGGCGAAATTGGACATTGGAGAGACGAGTGTCCTCATCCTCCTAAAAACTTAAAGAATCCCTTATTGAATCCACAGATGCAGAATGGTGTTGACCTGCAGCGACAGCTACAGATGCAACAGGGGTTAAACGAATTTAATATTCAGCGACAGTTACAGCAACAGCAACAACAACAGGTGAATAATCGTCAAGACCAATTGCCACAACCACCTTTTCCGAATTGTGGGGGAGTTCAAAAATATAATCCAAATGTGGGATTTCAGGGAAGTGAACAGGTAATAAAACCACAAAAACAGCAAAAGCAGCAAAAGGTTCAAATGCAAAATGCTTCACAACAATTCTTATTAACAGAAAGTCAAGACAGTGATTCTGATGATTATTGCTGACGGTGCCCGAGAGAGGAGGAAGAGTGTGTTGTTGGAGCCACTCTTGAGGTTGACCAGTCTGGTCCTTATGTAAACGGGAAAGTTAATGATGTAGACATCACTTTTCTAGTGGACACTGGTGCTACCCGTTCTACTGTTAGATCAGTGGAAATTGAAAACCTACCTCTCTCTGGGGATACCATCCAAGTTGTCGGAGTAAGTAATCAACAAATTAAAACTGACTTAACTGATCCAGTACCAGTTGAAATTGGAAATTACAGAGACAAACACAGATTTGTGGTTTGTAATAGTAGTCCAGTAAATCTATTAGGCAGAGACATCCTATGTAAAATGAATTGTAGAATATATTGTTCTCCTGATGGAGTTGAGTTACAAACAATGGAGGAAGATGGTTTATACAGAATGACAATGATGATGATAGAAGCAGAAGAAACAAAATTGTTTCCTGCATTTGAAGAAAAAGATCTACCTGAAGAACTCAAAGAAACAGTGAAATCTGAAATATGGGATTTTAATGGAAATGAAATGGGTCTGATGAAAAACGTAGATCCAGTAAAAATTACATTGAAACAGGGAATAGAATTTCCAAACACTCCACAATATAAGATGAAAACAGAAACAATTGAAGGTATTACACCTATAATTGAAAAGTTAATTAAGCAAGGTGTATTAAAAGAAATGGAGAGTAGCTCTTGTAATTCACCAATTATGGGAGTTAAAAAGTCTAACGGAACATTTAGAATCGTACAAGATTTGAGAAAGGTTAATCAAATTGTTGTTCCATGTTGTCCTGTGGTTCCAAATCCAGCAGTAATTCTATTTCAGATTCCACATGATGCTGAATGGTATACAGTCATCGACCTTTGCAATGCATTCCTTACTGTTCCCTTACATCCAGACAGTTATGAAATATTTGCTTTCAGATTCCAAGGTAAGACCCTCGGATGGTCAAGAATCCCTCAGGGCTATACAGAAAGTCCTTCAATCTTTAACGAACTGTTAAAAAGATCATTAGAAGACCTAGACTTACCTGGTAGGTCTACGCTAGTGCAGTATATTGATGATTTGTTAATAGCTGCAAAGACAAGAGAAAATTGTGTAACAGACACAATAATTCTGTTAAATCGACTTGCAGAAGAAGGACATAAAGTGTCCCCAGCAAAACTACAGTTTTGCAAACAAGAAGTAAAATATCTTGGTCACAGAATTGCAAAGGGAAAAAGACAAGTAACAATAGAGAGAATAAAAATGATTCAAGCAATGTTACCACCAAGAACACAAAGACAGGTAAGAATGTTCTTGGGAATGGTTGGTTACTGTCGACAATGGATAAGTGGATTTTCAGTAATTGCAAAACCACTACAAAGACTGACAAAGTCAGATGTAAAAGATCCAATTATTCTCAATGATGCTGAGATGGAATCTTTTGAGAACCTGAAAAAGAGCTTATGCCAAGCTCCTGCTTTAGGTATGCCAAATTATGAGAAAGATTTTGAACTGTATTGCAGTGAGAGAGAAGGGTGTGCATTATCTGTGTTAATTCAGAGACATGGAAATTTAAAGAAACCTATTGCATACTTCTCTGCAGTTCTTGATCCAATTGCAAAAGCATTACCAGGTTGTTTGAAAGCAGTTGCAGCTACAAGTATCAGCCTTGAACAAAGTGAGGGGATCATTATGGGATTTCCAGTGAAAGTTTTTGTGCCTCATTCAGTTGAAATATTACTGACAAGAGGTAAGACTCAACATCTAACAAGTAGCAGATTGACAAAGTATGAGAAAATCATACTGGGAGCAGATAATGTTTCGATTTCAAGATGTTTAAATCTGAATCCTTCTACATTACTGCCTGATTCTGAAATTGTTGATGACATTGAAACAGAACATGAATGTTTAGATGTCATGGAATTCTGCACTAAACCAAGAAAAGACATCAAAGACAGACCTTTGTCTGAATCGGATTTTGTCTACTTTGTAGATGGCTCATGTTTAAGATCCGAAGGAGGTGTCTTGAAAGCTTCATACTCAGTTTGTACAGTCGTAGATGTTGAAGAAGCATCATGTCTTGAAGGAGTTCGTTCAGCACAAGTGGCTGAATTGATTGCTTTAATTCGTGCATGTGAAATATCAAAGGATATAAGAGTTACCATCATTACTGATAGTCAGTATGGGTACGGAGTTGTGCATGATTATGGACAACTCTGGTCACAGAGAGGATACATGACATCAACAGGATCACCAATTAAAAATGCAGTTTTCATTAGGAGATTAATTGAAGCAATACAATTGCCAAAAGAAATCGCCATTGTTAAATGTGCAGCGCACACTAGAGGAACTGATTATATTTCCAAGGGAAATGCCTTCGCAGATGAAACAGCAAAATACTGCGCAAGGAAAAATTATTCATACAATCGGGAGAGGAGTAAAGAAACTGATTCAAATTCATTAATGCTAACAACTGTTGTAGAAACATGGCATGAGATTAGAGATTTACAAGATGAAGCAGAAGATGAAGAAAAAGACTTGTGGTTAAGATCAGATTGTAGACCACGTGAAGAAGATGGAGTGTGGGTTTACAAAGATGGCAGAGTAGTCTTACCAAATTGTTTGATTGCTGATATGGCCAGATTATATCATGGTCCAGCACATCTAGGAAGAGATTCTATGGTCAGACTTTTCAGAGAAACATGGTTCAATACCAAGTTTAGAACTATTGCTGAATCTTTTTGTCAAAGGTGTTTGTCATGCCAACAAATGAATCCAAACAGAAAATCAGTGGTGGGGACAGGAATAATTGGTCGAGAAGGTGGTCCCTTTACCAGGTTACAAATGGATTTCATTGAAATGCCCTTACACAATTGTTTGAAATATGTACTTGTAATTGTATGCTTATTCTCAAGATGGGTAGAGGCTTTCCCTACACGACATTGTGATTCAATTACAGTGGCAAAACTAATGCTCAGAGAAATAATCCCAAGGTACGGTTTTCCAGTCACTATTGAGAGTGATGGAGGAAGCCATTTTGATAACAAACTGATGAAGTTAATTTGCGAAGCTTTGAGCATTGAGCAGAAAATACACTGTGCATACAGACCAGAGGCATCAGGAGTAGTTGAACAAATAAATGGAACAATCAAAAACAGAATTGGAAAAATGTGTCTTGAAACAGGTATAAAGTGGACTGATGCTCTTCCACTTGTTTTGATGTCATTAAGAAGTACACCAGATAAAAAGACAGGTTTGAGTCCTCATGAAATATTAATGGGAAGAGTTATGAGGCAAGCTTTTGTACCTGTAGGTAAACTGTTAAGCATAAATGACAGTGCAATTTTGGATTACTGTAAAAGGTTATCTGATATGGTAACTTCTGTGTCTAATCAGGTGGGAACTGAAGCTCAATCAAATGAAAAGGTTTTGACTCATGATCTAAGACCTGGCGATTGGGTCAGAACGAAAGTACATCGGAGAAGGAATTGTCTAGCTCCTAGATGGCAGAAACCTAGGCAGATAATCTTGATCACTACTAATGCTGTAAAGTGCAGAGGATTGAAACGTTGGATACATCCTAGTCATACTATTCCAGTACCAACTCCTGAGAGTTCTGATGTTGAAAGTGATACCACAGAAGATTCTGATTCTGAGGCAGAAGGCAAAACAGAAGGTGAAGTAATTCCAGATTCTGAAGATCGACAAGAAAGTCGACATCTGGAAACTGTGTCAGTGAATGTGCCAGTGAATGGAAATCTGACAAGAAAAGACTTGGAAATAATTGAAATAGATTCTGAAGGTGAAGAGAATCTGTTAAAAGGAAAGATAACTGAGGATTCGGTTGTCTCCATTGAAAACAAAGAAGCAGAACAAAAAGAAGTTGAAGACCAGGAGAGTATCGAAAGGCAGAGAACAAACTCTGAAGTAAGGAACAGAAATCCGAAATCTGGGAAGTTAGAGGTAATTGAGGAAGAGGAGGAGAACGAATTACCGAGTACCAGTGATGGAAGACAAAGTGAAGTTCCTGAAGGAGTGAAATTGCCGAATAGAGAAGTTCCTGAGTCAATTGAAATTTCAGACTACGAAACTGAAGAAAGTGACGTGGAAGGTGAAAGTGAAAACAAAAAGAAAAGGACTTGGAAGTCAGAATCAAATAATTCTGAACCAAAGAAGAAGTACGTGAGAAAAGCAGACTATTGGCCAGGTGGAAGATTGAGAGTCAGATTGATCAAAAAGCCAATAGAACAAGTTGAAGAAATCAGTAGTCAAAAGAGTCCTGGAAAAGAAGTTGGAGTTGGAAGGAAAATTGAAGTGATATCAAGAAAAGGGAAGAGAATAATAAGACCAAACCAAAAATACAAGTCTCCTGAGTGGACTTACTTAGTAATTCCACCTGTTATTGACATATATGATAGTAGTGAAGAAGAAAACGAAATCCAAGAAATTAGTGACAATGATTGAAGTACAGAATTATTAAATTGGCAAAAGGCTGAAGAAAATTTGTTAGTTGACACAAGGTCGAAGAAAAACTGTTTAGTTGAAGAAAACTTATGTATGACATAAGGTCGAAGAAATCTTGTTTAGAGTTTTAAAAGAGGAAGAAAAAGAAATTTTAAAAGGGGGGTGTAAATATAAATTTAGAATTTTAAAATTTATTTTTATTTTTATTTTTGAGGCTAAATTTAATCAATTGGAGATTTTTCAAGTAATACATTCACAAAGCTATTGAGTGAATATGTTAAGGTAATGGATGCAAAAGACTGTTACGTCTGCGTTAAGTTACCTGCTTCTGTTTCTGAGGGAATAACATATAATATGCTTCCTCTCACTTATGCTGTAACATGTAGTGTATTAACTAGTTTATTTTATCAAACTGGATGTTTAGAATATTACTATTCAAATTATGATGAAATTTTTGCTAATATTAAGATTGATAACGCTTTAAATAAGCATAAGAAAGCAAAACAAATGAGAGAATTTTTCCTTGTTACTAATGAACTCACTTATGAGTATGCTTACAAGAATAATCTAACATGTAAATTAAGTGCTGAAGGAAAGAAATTTTTGAACATGGTTGAGGAGAGAAGAGCAATTTATAAGAGGAATGAATTAGTCAAACAGACTAAGTCAGCCTTCTGGCAGAAAGAGGATGAGAAATTAAATGGCAAAATGCTTGAAAATATTGCAATTCACATAGACAAACCTGTTAGTGGAAAGCTTTGCATTAGAAGAGATAACACACTTTTTGATAATTACTTTGTAGGTGCAAGTAACTGTGAAGATACTTATCAGATTCTGGGAGGTTGGGGATTTAAAGGTGGAAAAGATCCTATCTTTCCTGGGATTTATTTTGTTTGTGGTGACAAAGCCTACTACAACCTTCCAGACCACTGGTATGGAACTTGTTATGTGGGAATTGTTTTTCCTAAAGTGTTTCATGTTGACAGAGATTCAGAAGGATTGTTTAAAATTCATAATTATGTAAATAGAGCTAAAAGAGAAACTTTTACTGAAGTTCTGGGAGATATTTTTCAAGCCGTAATACCTTTTGTTGGTATAACCCTAAATGCAGGGAGAATCAGAAAATTGTCCACTATAGTTGATAGATTATCAACTGACACAGCTGATGGATTTCAATTAGTGAATGTTGAAGTTATTGCAATTAGATCTATGGTAATTCAAGACCGTCTTGCTTTAGACATACTCCTAGCAAAAGAGGGAGGAGTCTGTGGCATTTTACATGTTCAACATTGCTGTACATATATACCTGATGAAAGTAAGAATATTGAAATGTATATTAAGAATATTACACAAATGCATTCAGAGATAATTCCTTTAGAAGAAGAAGATTTTACAGGGAAACTTTCAAAAAGGTTTCAAGCAATTAAAAACTGGTTTCATAATATTGGAAGTTCAATTCTTGGCAAGATTCTGGCACCTTTGATTATAATAGTATTCATTTTTATTTTGACCAAATTAGGTTGTTTGTTACATAAAAGAAAGAAACAGTTGAAAGAAAAGAAAAGAATTTATAAACTCAGAAAAGAAGAAGAAAGGGAGATTGAATTACAGGAGTTACATAGAGAGCGTCATGTTAATTGCAAAGATTATGCAGAAACAGACTTTTAGGTTTACTGATACAAATGAATTTGAATCGATTTCTTAAAAATTTAATTTACCAAAATTTTGAGTGCTGGTGTGGTGATTTGTTAATCACCAGATGAGGGAGTTGATGGAGCGAGATAGAAAACAAAATTTTGTTTAAACTCGCAAAGTCACATTTCCATAACATGAATAATAATATTAATGATTTGTGATATGTCGTGCTAATACAACTTAGATTAAACTTTACACATGGGGGGACTAACATGTGTGCTCATAAACGTGCATAATTGTTGCATCTTTTTGTTCGTGCAAAATAATAAAATAATTTATTGTTTTCGTTTTTGTCATTACTAACTGCTGCAAACTTAAAATAAGCATGTGCTTGTTTTGCTTTTCCTTGTCTGTGTGATGTCATTTCTACTATTCTAGGTGCATATGGGTCTCATGGAATAACGGAGACTGGTAGATATAAACGCTGCTTTATTTGTTTGCAATGGCTAGGTAACATTTTGATTAATCGGGTGGGTTAATTAATTAGTAAAACTTGGGGTGGATACAGAATCTACATTTTTTCTTACATTAATACTTTTCTTGTGTTTGTTTTATATTAGAAATCATAAGTTGCCTGCTTTTGGGCCTAGTCACTTGAGCCGCAGAAAAGAGCTGACATGTAATTCTGCAGAAAGTCACGAGACGCCCATTCTGAAATAAATTATTCGTCAAAAGCTGCGTTCACAAAGCAAAAAACTAATGTGCTGTCATCATTCTGTCGGACATGGCCAAGGTCGAAAAAGAACATTTTGTCAGTCCTTAACTTGGCATCCGCGGAAGTATAATGAAAGTCAATGGACGCTGCGAGAATGACTTTATACATTTGTTGCAATATGAGGAAGCTTCTGGCTTCACGTGGAAGGGACAATGGTCTCTATGAAATATGATTTAGTGGAACTTTTTGAAAACTGGGTGACATGTCACTTGTCACTCTCAGCCAATGGGACGTCGAAGATTTCTGAAAACTTTCCTTTGCGTAGTTTAGTTAGCATAGAAAGGTATAAAAAGTCATGCCCTTAGGGATGGGCTGGCTGCTGCTTTCTGACTTTCCGATGAGGGTGATGTGCTGTTGGACTTTGCGTGGAGCACGTAAGAATCCTCAAAGAACTTTACTTTAATTTCTATCTATTTAGCTCAGTTAGGGAATTAGATTTTAGAAATGCTAAATTTTAAATATTCACTTTAAATTTGATTTACTTGCTTAAATTGTATTTTTCTCATATTTCTTTACAATCATGCTTGCTTTATTGCAAATAAAATTCATTTATAAAACTATTAACTTATATACCATAATTTAGTAAATAAAATCTTACTTTTGACAAACAAGCTGGTCTTGGTTATTCAGAAGTGTAGGTTACTATTAGCTAGATCACGTCGCCAATGGTGGTCATTTAAATGGTATAGTTTTATTCTAATGACAATATTCTTTCCGCAGAAGTATAAAAATATATATAGCTTGTAGATAATGTATATATAGATTTAATTTGACCACCTGATTCAGTAGGCCCAAAATATGTCAGGTTTATAAATGGGTCCATATTTAGTATAGAATTTTGTTTATAGGTTATGAAGTTGGGTAGTGTAGTTTATGATATATTTTCTATAGGCCGCTGGATCACCCTTTACCAAAAAATCCACTTTGCTTCACGTTGTCTGAGTAGACATTCGCTGTTGCCAACCTGTGCATCTTGCGGGACTACATCAATCCCATGAAAGCAAAATGTAAGTCTTTGCAGTAATGCGATGTCAATGGATACGATGGATCCTTGTTACGGCCAGCTGTTACGTGCTCTGCTATCGTGAATCTCAATTCTCTAGTACTGCTACCTATATAGATCTTATCTCAACTGCAGATAATAACAGAAATCACAAATGTTGTCAGACAGTTTATAAATGCAGTGATCTTGTAGCTTAGAGTGGTGTTATACTTAAAGGTGGTAGTTTTATTAATACTAAATCGAAACATTGAGCAAATTGTTCAGGTGTAAAAGCCCAATGGTTTTTGTGGTAGCCAGTTAGTTTTCTTGACCTTACATAGAAGCAAATAGCTTGGGCTAACTATATCTTTGGTGGTACATCCCCTTCTATAGGGGACCATAGGTTTGTTAGTTAATAAAGTTTCCAGTCCTGGGACTCCAAATAGAAGCCCCTACTGCCTGTTAAGTAACTGCCATACCTGGTGGCTGGAAGTATTGTAAGTGGTAATAAAGGCCAACCATCTACTCTTCTTTCTTGTATCCTTTTTGTTCCTAAGATCTTTTCTCTGAATGGTTTTAACCTGTGTTTAGGTATTTTCTAACAACTTAAGATCATAACCTCTCTGTTCCATTATATTTACCATCAATTCATGGTTACGGGCACCTTCTGTGTCCATGTCCAATATGTGCTGTTCAAGGTGAAAATAAAGAACAAACTTTTAAACATATCCATATATTTGTCCATGATATCTTGAGCAATTATTTGGATTTCTATGCATTCTGGATTGCATTTTCAGACGATAATGAACCAACTCTGTTGATTGATTTCTTTACTTATTAGGATTCCTGCATTATGAATGTATTTTTGGTGTATCTTTATAATTTGTTATGGTGATATGAATATTGATTCTTTTTAGACTACATATACAGAGTGCTTCTCCTTTGTTATGTTGTACACAACATTTTAATGTAGAGGGTGCTAGAGAGAAACTGAGAATGCATACAGTCAGCTAAGTCCTTTCCACAAAGTTCTTTATGCTACGCCACTCCATCTGTCCCTAACGGCTTAAGCCAGCCCTGACAGACTGTTACACAAGTGAATGTAAAATGCAAAAACAAGAAATTGAAGAAATCTAAATAAAATAGAGGCAAAACATAAACATTTTCCATGAAGCATTGCCTCTCTGAGAAAAGGAAGTTAAGAAACAGTGGCTTTATATAGATTATTACATCTGTAATTGCATTTATACAGTGCTAACTACTACAGATTAGGCGTTCAAATGCTTTACACTGGGCAGCACCAAAGGTTAGTGGTTACTCCAGTGTTATTGGTTATTGTTGGTTATTAGGATTAGTCTTGTGCATTTAACCAAACCATTTACCTTGGCTTCTTGCGGTAAATTAAATATATAGGAGTTAGTTGACATCACTAGTAGGGAATGGGTATGTGAATTTAGGCAGATGGTTGGTGGGGTTAGTAGAGGAACTTGAGGAGATTAGGTATTGTTAGGTTGCAGAGGTATGACTTGCAAATATGGAGTGGCTGTGATCTTAAATGAGTTGTGAGCAATGTTTAGCAATAAAATCATAGAATAAGGCAAATATGCATGTGACTTTGAGAAGGTTGTGCTCAAAGGGAGAAGGCATGCAGAGGATGGAAGGAAAGGAGAGGGTTGTTTGAAAGACAACAGAAGAGGCAGCAATTAGAGGTTTTAAGTAAAGGTCAGTTTTTGTGCTTGATTTATAAAAATAAAGCATTCTTTTTGATACAGCATGCAATTTGAGGATGCAAGACTGTGAAAAGAAATAGTATAATTTGCATGTGAAGATTGTAATTTTTATTTAGCACTTACTAACCCTTATAAGATGTTGAAGCATTTTGCAGTGAGTAGCACCTACTCTGTACCCAATGTTAAAGGTAAAAAGGTAGCAGATTAGGACACATGCTTTTTTATTTAGTTGTAGATTGCTGTGGTAAGTGTCTTCAGTTTTTGCTCTTAGAATCTCATGCATTTACTGTGTTGTTTTGAACGGTGTAGATTGCTTGAAATGGATTAGTAAGGGAAAAATGTGAGGTGTTACTTGGAGGGGTGGACATGGGCACCTGTTATTTGGATGAATTGAAAAAAGGAGGCAAGAGTTTGGTAAGGGCTTTGAAAGTCCATAGAATACAGAAAGGCTTGGGACGAGTCAAAAAGTGGAGGTACAGGCAAAGGCTGAAAGGGAGAATATATACATATTTTTCACAACAAGTAAAATTAATATATACATGTATAGAGACAAACCCACAGCTCTAAGTATATACCGATATGTATACATACATACATATACACAAACACATTATATGCATTACAGTTTATAGCCAAGGCACAAATCCCCTTTTATTTACACCCATACGTGCATACATGTACCTATACTTACATGGTTAGACATTTGCATGTACGTACTGCATAAATATACATAGTCTGTGCGATATTAGTTCTTTTTTCTTTTTCTTCTACATTTATGTAACTCCTTATACAAGGAAGCACAATCCCATGTGCATAGAGAGAAGTATATAAACAACATCATCCATTTCTATACAAAGTATAGATCTAAATATCTCCACATATGTGCATACCCATAACAATGTGTGTATGCATAGACATAAATATACATTAAAAAAATGTAAATATACATACATGGAATATATACACATACAGTAGAGTTTAAAATATATATCTTTTTTTAAATTACAGTTGTAAATGTTTAGTTTTCATGTCTTGTACATACTATTGCAGTACATTGTTGTCTTGTGGGTATTATGGTCATGTAGAGAAAATCTTTGACTAATTATCTGGAGCTGGGATGGTTGTCAGCAGATCCTATGTTTAGGGAGAATGAATTCCAAAGTTTGTCTACTTGAACAGAGAAAGATGTTCCACCCACGTGTTTTTTCTTGTATACTGGGATTTTGAAGCAGGGTGCCAGTTTACAGTGGACTTTCCTTCTTAGGTCTTGGCTAGACAGCACATGTGCTGTCTTGTAGAGACATGTTGTGTTTAATTTGTAGGCTTCAGCCCACCCACAGGCTTTCCATTCGCTTGCTCCATCATCTGTCTTATATTCTTTGTCGTATTTGTCCCTGGCATGCATGGTCATGCCTCTTCTTGTGTTTAGCCCTCCCCCAGAGTATGGACAAAGTACTTGTAAACATCCACTACTCCCAGTTTTATGACCATGTTAGGACCTACTTTTGCTTTCTTTTTCAGTACTCTACACAGTGCTTGTGCTTTTACTAGCTCAGTCTCCTCCCACCTGGCCCTCACCCCATGTCCACAGAGCACACTGTCCCTGATTTTCCCATCATTGCTGCTTTTCATTTCCCCACCTCCTCCCTTCCTTCTCTTTTTGTTCCCAGCACCTCCCAGTGCTTGCCCATCCACAAATCACCATCTCCCCCATCACTGCGTTGCCCTTTGTTGCTGATTTCTGTTTCCCCGGCCTCCTCCCTTCTGTCTCTGCTTGCTCCCTCGCACCTCCTGGTGCTTGCTCTGTCCTCAAATCACCCCCGACCCCGTCCATGCTTTAAACCTCCCATTATAGCCTGTTTCATTCTAGTGAGTTGTGGTGTCTTGCCTTTTAATGTCCTGATAGTGTATTGCTGATGTGCTGATTGGAGCATGTGTGCACGGTTGATATCACTTGGCACACGTGTAGACTCTGTTTATTTTCTGTGCATGTGGGTACCAGGTGTGTGCATGTTTACATCATATGTGGTTGTTTGGCAATTGTGTTTATAGCCGGAAAATCAGACCTTATGTGAATCAGGTATGCATTATCACAAGGCATGTGAGAGCTTCTAAAGTATCTGTGTCTTCTGCTGTAATTGCATAGCCAGGTTTCTCCTGAGATTGAACAGTTTGTGTCTCACCTTGTTGCTTCTCATTTCATGTGGTGGGACACTATTTCTTCAAGTTTCTCCCGTCTGGACACTTTCTTACTTTTTCTCCATTCACCGGTGACATATTTCCTTGAGCCATTATTGTTTAACTTGAATTATCTTCAAAGGTGCCAGGCTGAGTCTTGATGTCATCAAGGTCTGCCTGCCCCTCAGTGTCCATGGCTAAAGTAATCATTTTAATGTGGTTGTTGATGCAATGCATTTCCTAATTTTCACTGCTGTAAACCAGCCTAACACAGTTATTCTTTCAGTTTTATTTGTGCAGTTTGATATAGCGCCAACACATGCAGAGGGCAGTGGAGCACTTATCATTAGCACCAGTTACTTTTTAGTGTGCAGTTTTATATAGCGCCACCTCCACCTGTAGGTATTGGAGCACTTTACATTAGCACCAGTTCTTTTACACAAAGACACATTCATTTTTGTATGCATAAGGAGATTAAGTGATTTGCCTAGAATCAAGGATGTTAAGCTGACGACGAAACTCAAACCTGGTTTCCCAGCAACAGTGGCCCTTTTGCCACATCCTTTCGGGAGAGGATACCACATCATCTCCCTAGCTTGGGCTTCAGTTCCAAATAACTTAATCGCCCTGTGGCAGCCCGCATTTGCTGTTGGTTGCCTGTCCTCCTCCCACCTGTAGCTGCTTGCCCGTCTGAACTCCATTGCACAAATCCCCTCCTCCCCGACTCGGCTTTTCATATCTTTGTGTGCAGTTTTCTTTAGCGCCAACACCACCCGAAGGTATTGGAGCACTCTACACTAGCACCAATTACTTTTTTATTCAGTTTTATATAGCGCCAACACCACACAAAGGTACTGGAGCATTTTACATTAACACTAGTTACTTTTCATGCGGACACTGTAAACTGAGGTAAATCAATTAATCTACCCATGGTAGCCAGCATTTGCTGTCGGTTGCTCGTCAACCTCCCACCGTTGCTGCTTGCCCAAACTGAACTCTTGTTGCACATATCTCCTCCTCCCCCAACTCTACTTTATACATTTGTTTTTATTGTGAAGTTTTATGTAGGGCTAACACCACCCAAAGGTATTGGAGCGCATTACATAAGCATGTTACTTCTTTTTGTACAGTTTTGTACAGAGCCAAACACCACCCAAAGGTATTGAAGTGCCAGTTACATTACATGAGGACACTTTTGAAGGCACAGACAAATTGAGTGATTTGTCCAGAATCATGCAAAACCAGTTTCCAAGATCCATAGATGGAAGCTCTAGCCCTTATGCCACTTCCTCTCACAAGAGGACACAACATTGTCTCCTTCGCCTCTGCCTCAGTTCGACATTTTGTGATTACGGGCAAACCACTTCATCTCCTAGTGGCTGCCTGCATTTGCTGTTGGTATCCTCTTCACCTCCCGCCCATTGCTGCTTGACCCTCTGAACTCCATTGCACAGATCCCCTCCTCCACGGACTCAGTTTTTCAATGTTTGTGTGTGTGCGGTTTTATATAGCACCAACACCACCCAAAGGTATTGGAGTGCTTTACATTAACACAAGTTACTTTATACAAGAACACATTTATTTTTGTAGGCACGGCGAGATTAAGTGATTTGACCAAAATCAAAGATGTTATGCTGATGCCGAACCTTGAACACAGTTTACCAGCTCCATAGTCAGAAGCTCTGCCCCTTACGCCACATCCTCGCCCAAAACACCTTGGGGAAAGTTACGTGAATAGTCTAGCGCTGCAACGCCTGCGGGTATTCGTTCGCGCTTAATAAATGGCAAAAATAAATAAATAATAAAATAAATAAATAAAAAGGACGCCATACCATCTCCCTAGCCTCGGCCTCAACAGTTTGTGATTACGGATAAATCACTTCATCTCGCCGTTTCTAAACACAACAAGCATTCGCACAGCCATTAGGTCTTGTCTGTGCAAAATCTATTGCTTTTAAGTCTTGTCTAGATAGTGCATACTCTGCTCGGCTAGACTGCGCAAGGGCTGTCTCAATGAGACATGTTGTGTTCTCTCTGTGGGTTTATAGGCCGCCCATCTCCTATACTTCAGGGTGGCTCTCATTTTCTTTGATGCCATTCATCATGGTATGCGGGAGTCATGCCCCTTCTTGTGAATAACCCTCCCATAGCATATGGACCAGTACATGTCCCCTTACACTGCTCCTGGTTTGCGCAGCTATGTTTTCTTTGTTTTCAAGCACTCCATAGGAGTACTGGTGTTTTCAAGCCATCTCCCTTGTACACATACCACTAAAATGCATACGCTTGTACATTAACTAATGCATTTCTTAAGAAGTTGTTAAAACGGGGGCGTGGCTTGGCACCACGGGTAATGGCAGAGCCTGAGTGAGGCTCCGGCAGGTCACCGGGAGAATTCCCCTTCGGAGAACACAGTTCCTGTTTTTCGACCATCTCCTCGCGTCGGAACACCTCCGCAATGCAGCGGCTCCCATGAGGACTTTTCCCCGGCGACGGAAGCAGAGGTATTTTACCGCTACGCTCTTAGGGACGCTCCGGTGTCCGTAGCCGCCATCTTGCGGCTCGAGTCACGGAGCAGTCCCCTGATAACGGCGTTTGAGCTCTCTGCCCCGTGTCAGCATTTTTGCCGCTATGCCTCAGGACCACTCTACACCCTTCTCAGAGACCGCGCTTTATGTCTTCTCTGCCTTTAGCCACACGCCTGCTGTTTAACGCTTCCTCACACAGCGCGGCCGCCATTTTGACCGCTTTGGAATATTACTACGTGTATAGCGGTATTCTCCACATGATTGCCTCTCATGGACTCATTTATTTTATGGCTATTTATGGGACGATTTTTTCTCTTCATTTTTCGCCTTGTAACCAGCAGGAACAGTAGAATGCTTAATGTCCTCACCAGCTAATATGCAATTGTAGGACTTCTTTCATAGTTGCAGAGGCTTCATTCTGCCCATCATTACCTTCAATGGCGAACTGGTGATATATACTACCTATCAACTGTGCAGATTGGCCATTATCTTCATTCCTGCTGAGCTCCATTTGTACTACAATTATTCTTGAGCTCCAGACCTACTCTCAATTTTTCTCAAAATTCACTGCACGTGCCCCCCTCTTGCATTGCGCGCCCCATATGCGCACATGTGTCTTCACTGCATTTTCTCGTTACCACGTGCATGGGTTATAGTTGTCTGAGCTCCATCTTTGTTTCCCTCAGCCTTGCGCCCTCTTACTTGAGGTTGCGTTCAGTGTGTTTATTACTATTACCATTTGACCTCCATTCTTCGCTCTTGGCTTTTTTCCATGGGAACACAACAACAAATGTCTCGCTTTTCCTCTAAGGCGAATACAAAGGTGGCTTTTGTTAAGAATTCTAACGTCTTTACGGCTTTATCCCAACTAGAAGACTCTCTTCCTCTTTCAGACTCGGAAGCACCCATGGAACCACTCTCTCCTAAGCCCTCAGGAAAAGTAACTGCTAAACGGCTGAAAAAGCACCCTCCGTCCCCACCCAAATCATCGTCACCTGTATCCATGGAGCTATTATTGGAAGAAATCCGGTCTTTTCGTCCTTTCCTTGAAGAAATTGGAACTTTGCGCCCTTTTATGGAGGAAACTAACACTAAACTCCAAGTTCTCACAGATAATTGGTCTCAAATTGAAACGAGAGTCTCTACGGTGGAGCAATCTGTCGCATCCTTTCAAGAATCCCACACTAAAGTTACACACTTGTCTTCACAGGTAGGAGCTCTTCAAAAGCAGGTGGAGGAGTTGGAAAATAGAGGCAGGCGTAATAATCTTCGCATTTATGGCCTGGCGGAAGGTCTCGAAGGGTCCGACCCGCCTGCCTTCTTCAAGTCCTTCCTTCCCAAACTGCTACATCTGCCACAGGATACCTCTCTCAACATCCAACGTGCGCATCGTCTAGGCCGTTTGCCTACATCCCTCTCCATATCACAAAGGCCAAGAGGTGTTATCCTTTATTTCCTAGAGTATACTGACCTCTTGAAAGTTTTAGCGGCTGCCAAGGCTCTTCCCAAACTGTCTTGGCTTGATTCTCCATTGTTCTTCGCCCAGGATTATGCCAAAGCAACTGCTAATCGTAGGAAAGCTTTCCTCGACATGAGAGAGGTCCTTCGTGCCATGGGTGCTCGATATGGATTGTATCATCCATGTCTGTTTAAGGTCACTTACAACAACAAGACTACCACTTATGAGGATCCTGTAAGACTGCAGAGCTTCATTAATGCGCATCGTACTTCTACCATGGATACATCTGGTCCTTCATCATCCTCACCTGGCTGACTTTTCGTATCACAAGCCTGTTTGGAGATTCCAGCTCTCTCACTGATGTGTTGTTGTTCATCTCATGTTTTTGGCTGACTTTTTGGTCATGTTGCCAAATTCTTGTTCTCATATTGCGTTCTACTACTCTGTTTTCCACTTGTTGTAATTTTCTGATTGTTTGCTCATTTCATTCCTTTTCCATATTATGATCTCGTTTGTTAAGTTTCGTTCCTTTATCTTTGTTTCTTGTTCATGCTCTTTGTATTATCGTCTCAGTTTTACCTCGTCTTTGTTCCCACAGGAACTCCTCATCGTATGATGACATCTCCCAGGTTCCATGCCCGGTTGCCCTCAGTTGTGTTGTCTTACCTACCTGGCTCCTCCCCCCCTCAACTTCTTCTCGTACTTCCCCTTCGTAGGTATGTTCTCTTCATGGTTTTTGTCCTTTTTTTGTTTTTTGTTCCTCTTCATCTCCCCTTACTTCCTCAATGCATTCCTGTTATGCTTTGCGATTATGGTTTTTTTCTCCTCAGGTTATTTTTCATCTTTCCTCCCTTTCTTTCATTTCTGTTTCTTTCTCCTGTCTCCATCCTTTCGCGTTCCATTTCTATTTCTTACTCTTTACTCGTCACTCCTTGCTCTCTTTCCTCTTTCTGATCTCGATCCTCAAGCATATTTTTTTCATCCTCCTCAGTTTCCTTTCGTCTATCTTCATCTCTTTTTCATAGTTCATTCCTCTTTCTCTACTTTCTTTTCTTCTATTTTTCCTTACTTCTTTGAAGCATTGATTGACCAATTTATGGCTTTCATGTGTATACTATGTCCTTAAATTTGGTTTCATGGAATGTTAAGGGTATTAACTCCCCAATTAAGCGCCAGCGCATTTTATCTCATTTAGCTAAATTAAACATTGACATTGCGTTTCTTCAAGAAACTCACCTTACAGACATAGAATCTGACAAACTTAAAAGAGGTTGGGTGGGTGACGTCTTTTTCTCACAGGGCGATGGGAAACGTAATGGTGTTGCCATTTTATGTCGTAGATCCCTTCCTCTAACGGTCATATCTCAAGAATCAGATACGAATGGCAGATGGATTCATGTCAGACTATCACTTAGAGGTGTTCCAATCTCGCTCCTTAATGTCTATGGTCCAACGGCTGGTGAACCCCTTTTTTGGGCTGCCCTCTCTCCACGCATCACCCAATTCATGGATGATAATTTCATCCTTGCGGGAGATTGTAACCACCCTTTTGATCCTTTTCTGGACAGGAAATCTGATGCCACTTATATTCCTACAAAATCGCACAAATTGTTCACCCAAGCTATTTCGCAACACAAGCTTGTTGATTCCTGGCGTTTATGTAACCCAACTTTACAAGAATTCACTTTTTATTCCCCCCATCATCGGTCCCAATCACGTCTTGATTATATTTTTGTCTCCCACGCACTTACTCAAACCCTCCAGGCGGCAGAAATTGGCCCGATTTTGCTTTCCGATCATGCCCCTGTACTGGTTAGTCTTGAAGTTTTACCCAAAACGAATGGTCCTAAACGATGGCGTTTCAACAATGCCCTCCTTCTGGATCCTCACTTTTCTGCTTCTTTTTCTGCCTTTTTTTATGAGTTTTTCCTTTTTAATGATATCCCACCCATTTCGAAACACACTCTTTGGGATACCTTTAAAGCAGCTGCTCGCGATTTTATTATTAATTTTGTTGCTAAAAAACGTAAATCTGCCCGCCAATTTACCAAAACCCTTCTCCATGACATTAAACGACTGGAACACGCCTATTTTACTTCACACTCCCCGGATAGTCTGACATCTCTGGTTGCTGCCAAAATTAAATTTAATGAAAAATCTACTGAAGATGCTTCTCTGTATCTGCTTAAATCAAGTGCCAAGTTTTATGGTGGTAGGAACAAAGCCGGGAAAATTCTTGCTAACTATTTAAAGGTTAAACAAAATAAAGTACATATCGAATCAATATATGATGATGCTGCCCATTTACAATACAAAGATGCTGACATTCTTGCTACTTTCTCACATTTCTATGAATCCTTATACACTTCAGACACACTGTCCTCTCCTCAGACTCTTGCTAATTTTTTCTCCACCATTCAAACCCCTACTTCCTTCCCTCTTGACCTTTCCTCCTTAGAATCTGATGCCTCACAAACAGAATTGCTTGCAGCCCTTCATCGTTTAAAATTGAACAAAGCCCCTGGCCCTGACGGGTTCACTGTTGAGTTTTATCTTCACTTTTCGAAGCTTCTTATTCCAAATCTTCACTCCCTTATCCACTCTTTTACTGAATTAGGCACTTCTTCCGGTACTTTTTCAGACGCCCATATCTGTTTAATTCCCAAACCTGGAAAAGATGTCCAATATTGTAAAAATTATAGACCTATTTCGCTAGTTAATATAGATTACAAAATTTTCGCTAAATTATTGGCAATGAGATTGGATCATTTGCTTCCTGACCTGCTTGGAGATGAACAATCAGGCTTTGTTAAAGGCCGTTACATTACAGATAACACAAGGCTCTTATTCAACATCTTGACAAAATCTTCCCATCTCCAATCTCCTCTTGCAGCCATAGCCTTAGATGCTGAAAAGGCATTTGACAGGGTCGAATGGCCGTACCTTTTTCACACTCTTAATTGGTTTGGGTTCGGTTCTAAATTTATCTCCCTAGTCTCGTTGTTATATTCTCATCCTCGTGCTGCAGTTTTCGCTAACGGCCAAATTTCTCCTTATTTTGATCTTGGTAGAGGCGTCCGTCAAGGTTGTCCTCTCTCACCCTTCCTCTTCAATCTGGCCCTAGAACCTTTTTTATCCAAACTCCGTCAAAACCCTAATATTACTGGTTTCCATACTGCAGACCTCTCCGTCAAACTAGCTGCTTACGCGGACGACATTTTATTATTTATTTCGAATCCTACTGTCTCCATTCCTGCTTTTTTGGCGGAAGTACGACATTATTCCTCAATTTCTGGTTATAAACTCAATAACGATAAATGCGAAAATTTACCTTTGACGAAGTTTACTTTTAAGACTGATTTCACTGCCTCAAACTTCACCTGGAGTCCTTCCAATATTAAATACCTAGGTTTACATATCACCCCCTCACTCCATGACACTGTCTCCCTTTGTTGAACCAAGTGCATCCAGAAAATATCTGATCTCACAGCTAGGTGGCATCCTCTCTACTTGTCCTGGTGGGGTCGTCTTGATACAATCAAGATGATGCTCTCCCCTGTTATTCTTTACACCTTATCCAATATTCCCGTTCCCATTCCGGCTAAATTCATAAAAAAAATAAATTCAGTTTTATCATCCTTTCTTTGGCATAAAAGCAAACCTAGAATGTCTTTAACTAGGCTCAGTCGTCCTGCTTCCGAAGGTGGGGTCAACTTTCCAAATTTCTCCGCTTATCACAAGGCCTTTCTGCTACGTCAATCTTCCTTCTGGTTAAAGGACCCTGATTCTCCCTGCCCTTTATGGACAAAGGTAGAGCGCCTTTTTCTTTCACCTTTCTCTTTTGCTGAATGCATCTCCTTTTCCCATAAGCCTGCCTCACTACTTACCCCTATTCATAAGTTTACCCTTAAACTCCTCCTTTCTTCTCACCCACCGCCCCCTACTTGTATTGCTGACTTTCTCACCTCCACTATATGGCATAACAAGTACCTTCTAATCCGGGGTAAACCCATTCTATGGAAGTCTTGGAGGTCCAAAGGACTGCTTTGGGTTTCCCAATTGTTTTCACAATCCACCTTCTTACCCTTTTCCACTCTTCGTATCGCCTTTCACTTACCCCTCTCTTGTCTTCCCCAATATCTTCTCCTTAAGGCGTCAGTCATGGACGTGTATGTTAAACTTCCTGGCACTCCTCCTCCTGCACCTACTCCTGATCCTATTGCTCACCTCCATTCTACTTTACTCACCCTTCCAAAAGCTTCTGTTCTTTATAAACAGCTTCATACACACACTCTTCCCAGACTTAAAAGCAAAGTTGAGGAGCAGTGGGAGACTGATCTTTCCCTCTCCTGGCCAACTCCCCTTTGGGATAGGATCTGGTTAAAGATTCGTAAATCCTCCAGGGCTGCTTCCTTAACGCAATCCCTATTCTTCATTTATAACCGTCTATTACACACTCCTTCCACCCTTCACAAACATTTCCCCAACACACCAGACACCTGTTGGTCATGTACTTCCCCACATGCTACCCTGTTTCACATGTTGTTCCTTTGCAAGAATGTTCATGCCTTCTGGTTACAAGTCTGGGCACAAATCAATGTCATTTTTTCCACTACTATTCCGTTTTCAAATGCTCATGTTTTCCTGGGTAGCCTTTCTCCTTGTTGGGAATGTACTGACCTTAATGTTCGAATTGTTGACCTGTTATTAGCGGTTGCCTTTCAACAGATTACGATCAATTGGAAGTCTACGTCCAGTATTACTTTTAAAGCTTGGTGGTATAATGTATGTCACAACCATAGACTCGATACTGCTTTTGTTTTTCCTCCACAGATGGCGACTAAACGTGCCGACTTATGGCTTCCTATTACATTGTATTTAGATAAATGTACAACCCGTTCTTTTCGCCCTAGTCCTGCTCAGCAGGAAGTTCCTAAACCTCCTTGATACCCTTCACGTTTCTTTATGTTCAACCATTCTATTTTACTGC
Source organism: Lissotriton helveticus (assembly GCF_964261635.1). Classification (NCBI taxonomy): domain Eukaryota; kingdom Metazoa; phylum Chordata; class Amphibia; order Caudata; family Salamandridae; genus Lissotriton; species Lissotriton helveticus. The sequence goes on along the minus strand of NC_136071.1, from coordinate 1,009,023,974 downwards.
ATTGCCGTATTTGCATTTTATTACATTGCTTATTTATTATGCCCTTCATTTTTTTATGCTTTCTCATTTATGATTCACTTTTGTATTTTGTATTGAGTATTTTGAATTGCACTGCTCTTCTCTTTATTACTCCATCATTGTAAGTTTTTATTTCCCGTCCCCCTCAATTCCTTATTATTATTTCTCCATCATTGTTTCCCTATTAGTATTTGTTCCTAGTTTGTATTAATACCATCCTCTTCTTTAATAAACTTGATTTTGAACTTAAAAAAAGAAGTTGTTAAAACACAAACAGCACATGTTTATTTTTATTTTTTGCATGATCCGATGGTATTGGAGCGCTCTCTCTGTCCTCTGTCTTGCCATAGTGTGAACACGAGCCGAGAGTATTGAAGTGAAGAAACAGAACAGAGGCAGCACCAAGGATAAAGTAGCCAGGACCATGTAGTATCAAAAAATAAATTCTTTTATTTTCTCATTTATAGGACAGCCAACGCGTTTCGCTCCCCAACAGTGGGAGCTTCGTCAGGGCTGAAAACAACACAAAAATACACCAATATTAATAACACATACCAACATGACATTTACAATAAACAAACAAGATTTTTTAAAAAACATTACAGTTGTGCTTTGAACGAGACAAGATGGCCAAACTACAAAGAAGGTTACAATAATAATCCTATATATATTTCTTGGAAAACATCATGCACTTAGATCCTAATATCTAAGCACAAAAGTCATACAACTTGGTGGTTTATATAGGACATTGGTAACTAGAACAAGATGTGAAGAAGTTCTGAAAAGAAATTACCTCAGGTAACGCAGATAAAAATAGCCATCGAATGAAACCCGAGTAAGAAGTAAAAAGGAAGGAGAAAAGCAAGAGAAGGTGAAGCAGAATGAAACAAAAATAGCCATTGAGTGAAACCCAAGTAAGGACAGGGCAAAAGTTGACACTATACACAAGACGTTCTCACCAAAAGTGTTGGTCAGAACTTGAAGCGACGAGAAATAACATCAATGGAGTCGTCCGATCCAAACAATACAGAAGCTGAAAATAGTACAGAAGATCAATTAATATATGAAAAATGATCCAGAAGTCAAGCCCAAACAGGTTTTAAAAGGCATCAGAACTCCTTACCCTATGGCAAACTTTCGATATCCGGATAATATTTTAGTCACGTCAAGGGTATATATTTAAGAGACACAATTCGTTCAAGAAGTTCCACTGAATCGAAAGAAGATAAAGAGGATTTCAATCAATGCACGTCAAGAATTCAATATTAAAAAGCTGGTTGCTGGTAAGCCATATTATATATTAACCCTGTCAAGGATATGTACTTAAAAGGCACAATTCGTCCATGCAGTTTCACTAAACCAAAAGAAGGTAAAGAGGATTTAAATCAATATACGTCAAATTTTAGTATTAAAAAGCTGGTTGCTGTAAAGCCATTTTGTACAGGCCAGTCACAAAAGACAATATTATCTATATGGATTTAACACGCGACAATCGGCATTCCTACTCGAATCAATATTATAAAATTACTCACAAAATTAGTGTGAAATTTCTGGTATCCAGAGAAAAGGTTAATGCGCAGACCATAATAAGCTGCCACCAAAGTTGCTGTAATGAAAAATGACAAAAAGGGGAGTACTGTATATTCATACATTGTAAATCACGACCCCACACAGTAGTATCATCTATCCAAAACTGTAAATCACATAGGGGCGTATCGACTGAAACCTAAAGGTCCTGCTGCAGAATGGAACGCTCACAATCCCAGCGTCTACAGACACCCAGCGTTTCGTGACATTTTTACATGACATTTTTACATTTTTACACATACCCAGGGGCTAAAGAGGAGTACTATATATGCATCCAATCCCAGCATATGCAGACCCCAAGAGTTTCGTGACGTTTACCAACATGCCCAGTGGTTAAAGGATACCGCAACGTTTTTACCCCGACACCCAAGGAGAAAATAGAAGCGGGTGCATGAGATACACACTGCAAGTTAGTAAAACGCTGCTGCCACGGAGCATACTTTTCAAACAAAACAAGAGGCGGTAGCATTCAAAGCCCACCCCCCTTAGAACCAAGTGATAAGAAACAGTAACTCGGCATATGTCAAAGTTGATAAGTCGCAAATTAACCAAAGTCTGGCGCACACTCACCTGAAGAGCCCCTTGTCAAAGCGGTGTCCCCATGACGGATTCTATCGGTAGTGACCCGCCCGGTCTGGTGCGCTTTTAAACGCCCCGCGTGTCAATCACATGGTGTACAATAACATACACCTGTGTTTGTGCAGTTCACACGCAAATCTCGTAGCTTCAACTGGGGACGCGAAAAATAAAAAAGGGGACTACACAGAGTCCCAATAGGGCGGCCATGATGGACCGGCCTCAAAATACCAAAAGCCTTTCATAAAAGCACTAGGGATTCTCATGGCTGCAACCGGGGACGCAGAAATAAAGAAGGGACTGCACAGAGTCCCAATCGAGCGGCCATATTGAACTGACCTCAAAATATAAACAGTCTATACCAAAAGTACTGTAAATTCACCAGAACTAGTCAAATGTATATATAGATAAAATATATATCTATATATATATTCCAATTAAGGATTCCTGAAATTCAAAGAAAACAAAAAACGTCGCGCTCTACCATAGGAAATGCCGAACCAAGAACTTGGATAGAAGTTCACATCCACATATATATTCTAATGACGGATGTCCCTCCAGAGCCTTTGGGAAGTAAAGAAAACGGATAATAGGAGATTGAGGCAAAGGATGAAAGATAAGTGGACAAATCAAGGACAAGTCCCCATTCAAAACTTAAGACATCCCACCTAGCTGTGCATCAAGTGAGAGACAAAACCCAATGGCATTCATTATACCAAGTAAGAGCAACACGATTCACATCGTGTGAATACCATCTCCATATGAACATACAAAAATACAGTCAACAACCCAACAACATAAAATAAGGTCAGAATCAAATTTAGCAAATAACATGAATGAAAATTATTATTAATCATACTGGGATATCATCATTTCTTCTCTGCCTAAGCCAAGATACACAATAGGAGGCAATCATATCCTTTATACCCCAACCATGGTGATGCAAGAATCAAACATCAGAGTGAGCACCGGGTACAGGGATTAGTCCCTCCGGACAAAATGAGCCAAAGAATTGACACTGCAGAGGTGGCTCAATATTACATTATAAAAAGTAATGCATCTCATTGTCCGAGTTATGTCCCTGGTTGATAGCTCTAAGGCGACATATCCACCTGGCTTCCTCTCTCCTTAGCGTAAGCTCCCTATTCCCACCTCTTTTATTGGGCGGAATATGCTGAATTGCGTGGAACCAGAATGTATTATCATTGGCATGTTCCAAATTGTAATGCTCCATTATCGGATGCCTACTGTCCCTATTTATAATCGCCCTGCGATGTTCTTGGATTCTCAGTTTGAGTGGCCGTATACTGCTGCCTACATATATACGACCGCAGGGACATCCTAGGACATAGATAGTGTGAGTGGTATTACAATTACAAAAGTGGGTAATCCTAAATTGACGATCATTATTGTATGAGAAGGTGGTGGTCTTGTTTTTACCCATCTCACAAACATTACAGGTTCCGCATACAAAGAAGCCTTGGGGCTTTGGAGCTAGCCAATTTTTGTTATTAGGGGGAGTAGTCACATAACTTGGACATAGTTCTCTACGTAGGGAAATGCCTCTCCTATAAGTAATCATCTATTATGATGAAAATCTTGATTAAGCACTCATTAGAAAAGGGCGAAAAACTACAGGCTGAGATTGAGCAAATAGAAAAGGAAATTGGGGAGATGGGAGAGAAGGATCTAACTGAAAAGAATTTTGCCATTTTGAAAAAGGTAATGGATAATCATCAAATTTATCTTAAGGACAAAAAACTACGCAAAATCAAGAGGGATGACCGTGATTACAGGGACGGTCGCATCTACACTTTTGCTAAAAAATTCGACAACCTCTCAGGTACCGATGGTAAGAAAAGATCTAGAGAAGATGGGGATGATGGTGACGATAATCGGTCAGTCAGCAACATCTCCATCTCATCAACTAGCAGTATCACTTCTACCACCACAATACCTGAAGTCCCTTTAGGCGAGGGTGCTACGTCGTTCCAGAAGGAACTAGCAAAGTTAAGAATGTCAAGCCGTTTACAACAAAAGAGGGAACAACCAAAACCAGGAGGGGTGGTAGGAGGTGGAAAGGAGGTAGGAAAAACCGACAAATCTGTAAAAACAAAGAAGTAATTAATATTGTGAATTTGTCTAATAACATTGATGGTATACAAGATCTAAAAGTTGTTAATTTATCAAATAAAATTCTTGATGCTACTGACATGCAAGTGCTGAGTAAGGGATTGAATTTTTGTCCGACGCAAATGGGTGATCTAACTGATGTACATGTTGACCTGTTTAAATTCACCAGACTCCTTAAATTGAAGAATTTCTTTTCCAATAGACCCGCTGTTAGTGCTGCTCCAAATAATCAGATGGATGAGAGTGAACACACTGTTGCCTCTATCCGTGCTGTCCATTGTCTCATGACACTAGATGAGGAAGAACAGATCAACATGCCTGCCCTCATGGCTGAATTGGGTATTGATCAGGAAATCTCTGATGATAGTGGTCTCCATCCTAGATCCAAATTTACCCCTACGTTTGGTTACCACCCCAATATAGATACCTTTTACAAAAAAGTCACTGAAGACCTGTATAAACTTGAAAACTCTAACCAACAATATACTAGAACCAGATCTAATATAACTGACCCTGAAAGAAAAGCCCTCAAAAACCTCAAAGATGACCCTGAAATTGTGATACGAGAGGCTGATAAGGGGGGAAGTTTGGTGATTATGAATCGGGTGGATTATTTTGGTGAAATTAGACGGCAACTATCAGATGGTAAAAACTATAGGGAGATAAAGAGCAATCCAGTACCACTTGTTGTGAATACGATCAATCAGAGACTATGTGAATGGAAGGATTCCTGTTTGTTAACAGAGGATGAATTTAGATTCCTACATGTTTCCAATCCCTCCTACCCTTGTATATATATTCTCCCCAAAATTCATAAGGGGGGGGAGGGGTTTCCACCTGGTAGACCCATTATCTCGGGGGTGGGCTCACCCACCGAAGGCCTCTCCCATTATGTCGATCTCAAGCTGCAGAAACACGTGCTGAGCCTTCCCTCCTATGTTCAGGACAGTAAGGACGTCCTGACGAAGCTCAATGACTTCGAGTGGTCGGATGACCTTAGGTTCGTGACATTAGATGTCACCAGCCTCTACACATGCATTGACAGAGTGTATGGGAAAATAGCGGTGCAATCATTTCTGGATAGAGAAGATGCCCAGCTCTATTCTCAAAATGAAATGGTTATGCAGATGATAGATCTTATCTTGCTTAACAACTATTTCCTCTTCGATGATCGCTGGCACCAACAGATCAGTGGTGCCGCGATGGGTTCCAGGTTTGCTCCTTCTTATGCCTGCCTTTTTATGGGGTGGTATGAGAGGGAGCATGCCTGGGCCCGATGTGCCTCCCCTTGGACCAACAACATCGTGTTCTGGGGGAGGTACATCGATGATGTGATATGTTTGTGGTCCGGAACCGATGAGGAACTTGCTAGCTACTTTGCATATCTCAATGATAACCCGTACAATGTGAGGTTCACCATGTCACATAGTAGGAACAGCATCAATTTTCTGGACATCACTTTTTATGTACAGAATGGTCGTGTTCAAAGCAAGTTATATCGAAAGGAAACCTCATGTAACTCTGTTTTACACGCCAGTAGTGCACATGCCAGTTCGGTGATCAGAAACATTCCATTTGGCGAACTTGTTAGAGTTCGTAGAACTTGCAGTGAAGAAGACACATTCAGGGAGAATGTAAATGTGACCAGACAGAGATTTTTAAAGCGAGGATATGACCAACAAACTGTGGACAGAGCTGTATGTAGAATTGGGACGGTAGATAGGGAATCCACCCTGTCCAATAAGAATGAAAAAGCTAGAATGGACAAGGAAACAAGTAGAGTCAGATTTATCACCCAATATACATCACACAGCGACAAGATCTTTAACATATTCAGGAGAAATTGGCATCTACTGACTGGAATAGAGGGTCTTAAAACGCATGTAGGTGACAAACCTTCCATTACTTATAGGAGAGGCATTTCCCTACGTAGAGAACTATGTCCAAGTTATGTGACTACTCCCCCTAATAACAAAAATTGGCTAGCTCCAAAGCCCCAAGGCTTCTTTGTATGCGGAACCTGTAATGTTTGTGAGATGGGTAAAAACAAGACCACCACCTTCTCATACAATAATGATCGTCAATTTAGGATTACCCACTTTTGTAATTGTAATACCACTCACACTATCTATGTCCTAGGATGTCCCTGCGGTCGTATATATGTAGGCAGCAGTATACGGCCACTCAAACTGAGAATCCAAGAACATCGCAGGGCGATTATAAATAGGGACAGTAGGCATCCGATAATGGAGCATTACAATTTGGAACATGCCAATGATAATACATTCTGGTTCCACGCAATTCAGCATATTCCGCCCAATAAAAGAGGTGGGAATAGGGAGCTTACGCTAAGGAGAGAGGAAGCCAGGTGGATATGTCGCCTTAGAGCTATCAACCAGGGACATAACTCGGACAATGAGATGCATTACTTTTTATAATGTAATATTGAGCCACCTCTGCAGTGTCAATTCTTTGGCTCATTTTGTCCGGAGGGACTAATCCCTGTACCCGGTGCTCACTCTGATGTTTGATTCTTGCATCACCATGGTTGGGGTATAAAGGATATGATTGCCTCCTATTGTGTATCTTGGCTTAGGCAGAGAAGAAATGATGATATCCCAGTATGATTAATAATAATTTTCATTCATGTTATTTGCTAAATTTGATTCTGACCTTATTTTATGTTGTTGGGTTGTTGACTGTATTTTTGTATGTTCATATGGAGATGGTATTCACACGATGTGAATCGTGTTGCTCTTACTTGGTATAATGAATGCCATTGGGTTTTGTCTCTCACTTGATGCACAGCTAGGTGGGATGTCTTAAGTTTTGAATGGGGACTTGTCCTTGATTTGTCCACTTATCTTTCATCCTTTGCCTCAATCTCCTATTATCCGTTTTCTTTACTTCCCAAAGGCTCTGGAGGGACATCCGTCATTAGAATATATATGTGGATGTGAACTTCTATCCAAGTTCTTGGTTCGGCATTTCCTATGGTAGAGCGCGACGTTTTTTGTTTTCTTTGAATTTCAGGAATCCTTAATTGGAATATATATATAGATATATATTTTATCTATATATACATTTGACTAGTTCTGGTGAATTTACAGTACTTTTGGTATAGACTGTTTATATTTTGAGGTCAGTTCAATATGGCCGCTCGATTGGGACTCTGTGCAGTCCCTTCTTTATTTCTGCGTCCCCGGTTGCAGCCATGAGAATCCCTAGTGCTTTTATGAAAGGCTTTTGGTATTTTGAGGCCGGTCCATCATGGCCGCCCTATTGGGACTCTGTGTAGTCCCCTTTTTTATTTTTCGCGTCCCCAGTTGAAGCTACGAGATTTGCGTGTGAACTGCACAAACACAGGTGTATGTTATTGTACACCATGTGATTGACACGCGGGGCGTTTAAAAGCGCACCAGACCGGGCGGGTCACTACCGATAGAATCCGTCATGGGGACACCGCTTTGACAAGGGGCTCTTCAGGTGAGTGTGCGCCAGACTTTGGTTAATTTGCGACTTATCAACTTTGACATATGCCGAGTTACTGTTTCTTATCACTTGGTTCTAAGGGGGGTGGGCTTTGAATGCTACCGCCTCTTGTTTTGTTTGAAAAGTATGCTCCGTGGCAGCAGCGTTTTACTAACTTGCAGTGTGTATCTCATGCACCCGCTTCTATTTTCTCCTTGGGTGTCGGGGTAAAAACGTTGCGGTATCCTTTAACCACTGGGCATGTTGGTAAACGTCACGAAACTTTTGGGGTCTGCATATGCTGGGATTGGATGCATATATAGTACTCCTCTTTAGCCCCTGGGTATGTGTAAAAATGTAAAAATGTCATGTAAAAATGTCACGAAACGCTGGGTGTCTGTAGACGCTGGGATTGTGAGCGTTCCATTCTGCAGCAGGACCTTTAGGTTTCAGTCGATACGCCCCTATGTGATTTACAGTTTTGGATAGATGATACTACTGTGTGGGGTCGTGATTTACAATGTATGAATATACAGTACTCCCCTTTTTGTCATTTTTCATTACAGCAACTTTGGTGGCAGCTTATTATGGTCTGCGCATTAACCTTTTCTCTGGATACCAGAAATTTCACACTAATTTTGTGAGTAATTTTATAATATTGATTCGAGTAGGAATGCCGATTGTCGCGTGTTAAATCCATATAGATAATATTGTCTTTTGTGACTGGCCTGTACAAAATGGCTTTACAGCAACCAGCTTTTTAATACTAAAATTTGACGTATATTGATTTAAATCCTCTTTACCTTCTTTTGGTTTAGTGAAACTGCATGGACGAATTGTGCCTTTTAAGTACATATCCTTGACAGGGTTAATATATAATATGGCTTACCAGCAACCAGCTTTTTAATATTGAATTCTTGACGTGCATTGATTGAAATCCTCTTTATCTTCTTTCGATTCAGTGGAACTTCTTGAACGAATTGTGTCTCTTAAATATATACCCTTGACGTGACTAAAATATTATCCGGATATCGAAAGTTTGCCATAGGGTAAGGAGTTCTGATGCCTTTTAAAACCTGTTTGGGCTTGACTTCTGGATCATTTTTCATATATTAATTGATCTTCTGTACTATTTTCAGCTTCTGTATTGTTTGGATCGGACGACTCCATTGATGTTATTTCTCGTCGCTTCAAGTTCTGACCAACACTTTTGGTGAGAACGTCTTGTGTATAGTGTCAACTTTTGCCCTGTCCTTACTTGGGTTTCACTCAATGGCTATTTTTGTTTCATTCTGCTTCACCTTCTCTTGCTTTTCTCCTTCCTTTTTACTTCTTACTCGGGTTTCATTCGATGGCTATTTTTATCTGCGTTACCTGAGGTAATTTCTTTTCAGAACTTCTTCACATCTTGTTCTAGTTACCAATGTCCTATATAAACCACCAAGTTGTATGACTTTTGTGCTTAGATATTAGGATCTAAGTGCATGATGTTTTCCAAGAAATATATATAGGATTATTATTGTAACCTTCTTTGTAGTTTGGCCATCTTGTCTCGTTCAAAGCACAACTGTAATGTTTTTTAAAAAATCTTGTTTGTTTATTGTAAATGTCATGTTGGTATGTGTTATTAATATTGGTGTATTTTTGTGTTGTTTTCAGCCCTGACGAAGCTCCCACTGTTGGGGAGCGAAACGCGTTGGCTGTCCTATAAATGAGAAAATAAAAGAATTTATTTTTTGATACTACATGGTCCTGGCTACTTTATCCTTGGTGCTGCCTCTGTTCTGTTTCTTAAGTTTTTGTCTGGATTTCCAGTAGGACCAAAACCGCAGCAGGTCCTGGAGGTTATCAGCACAACACCAAATTGGATATTAGGGGGACATCGGAAAATAGAGGTGCTGTCTACAAGATCCGCTGTGGAACATTTTTCTTTGAGAGTATTGAAGTGCTTTAAGTGCTCACCAGTTACATTTCACAACGACACATTCATTTTTGTTGTTGTTCCTGCTTCAATTAAGGTATTTTTATCCCCCTTCATTGTTGCTTCCTCCTGCCCTCTCCAGTCTTGCTTGCCCATCTCCACATCTCCTCCTGCTTTCCTGCTTGACCATCCCCCCAGTACCTCCCTAGTCGCTGCTGCTTTTATTTATTTGTACTCACGAGTTGGAAAACCAACTTATTTCACCTAGCATGACGCACATCAGCTTCATTTCCTTTTTTTAATGCTGGCAACAAAAATAAAAAGGCATTGAAGCCGAAACACGTCATGCTAGGTGAAACAAAATTGGACTTCCAACCCGTGAGCGCTCGAGTTCCTGTGTTGGGCGATTTGTTTGTGAGAACTAAATGTGTGCATGCCACTTGCACGAGCGAGAGGGTAATCAAACCCTTAGCAAGAACTTGCCAATAGTTATATGGAGAGAGGGGTTTTGATGGACTGGGAAATGTATTTCTAAATAACAGATTTTACACCTAAGAAACTAGCCACATTTGACTGAGGTAGAACATTGGCATATAGTTGGTGTGGACGTATTGGGGGGGGGCTTCCACCCTGTGGAATGGGACCGCCCCAGGGGGTCTAATTGTGAGATACAGTGATAGACAGCTTACAAGCAACAATTTTTATTTGGGATATTTTACATGAAGAAAACCCATAGGATGAAAGTGAGGTTGGATCGTTGGGCATGGTCATCACTAAAATATGTATTGAGATGCATTAGGTAAACCACAAAGACCTAATAGATGGGATGTAGGGGAGACAAAGCAATGGAATGTTTAGCTGACATGGCGAAGGTGCTAGCAAAACTTATATACCCCCCACCCCATATTAAACTGCCTTGAAAATGTAAGGACATTCACAAAACATAGGCAGTGTTTAATTTGGAAAATGAATAGGTGCCCAGGCCAGAATGTTTGCTTAGAAGCTTACAGCTGGCGACATCGAATGTCAAGGATGGCCAATACTAATGCAGCATATTCTTGATTAAACCTCGTGCCTTTTCAACCACCACCAGACACTCCATGCCCCATTTATTTCACTTTCAGATTCTTTCTTTTGTTTATCCATATCTCTCTTTGTACTTTCTCCCTTTTCTCTCTCTTGCTCCGGGTCAAGGTCTGATGAGGAAAAATCAAGGGGGGAGAAGGATTTCAAATTCATACACCTGTTACACATAGCTTACTTACTTAAACTAACAAGTTTTAGCAAAGCCAATAGGTTTTGCCTATGGTAAATCTATTGGCCTTGCCAGTGTTCCTTAGCCATGTTACAACATGAATGAACGTAAAGAAAAAAGCGTACTTTCACCCATTCTCCACTGAAGCCACAGCTGCTGCACAATATGACCAAAATAACATTGGCCAAACCAATAGATCTCGCATAGGTGAGACCTATTGTCTTTGCCAGTGCTTGTCTATGTGGGTGTATGGTGAGTAGTGCACCTGTGTGACTGAAAAGTGAGCCTTTGAGAGGGTGACTACACGTTTGGTTTCCATACCGAATTGTATGCTGCCTTGCTAAATGTCCACTTGTGCAAGGGGCAATTGCAAATTGTGAGAAGCTCGAATGCTCAGTTATATTAGGTCTTTCACAATATTGTTTCCTGTCAATACTGTTAGCAAAGCCTTTGAAATAAGTGGGCGTCATCGTGGGAAACTAGATGGTTCTGTAAACCTGGTTCTGCTTTCTTTGTAAGTAACTGCTGAGAAATTTTTTAGAAACAGCGTCGTTTAGGAAAGAAATAAGAGGCAAACAATGCACACTGGATGGAAAATATTTCTTATAAAAATATGTGTCTGCCATCGCTGGTTCCGTCTTTTTATCCTGTTGGCGAGTAAAGAACACTTTAATACAAGTGATGTTTCTGTGCATTTTGTAAATGCCCTGGGGAAGTCAGAGTTTACTGGCCAATTTTTGTAGGTGAGCATATTTTATTGGCAGGCAAATCAAGGTGCCCTCTGATTAGGTGATCCAGACTTGTTGAGACTAAGGGCCATATGTATCAAGGCCAAATGGGTTCGCAAACGCCGAAATTCGCAGAATTTCGGTGTTTGCGAACCCATTTTCGCAAAATGGTATGTATGAAAGAATTTGGGTGCAAAATAAGGAATCGCAAAATTTGCCATTCCTTATTTTGCGATTGCATTTAAGGAATCGCAAATTGCGATTCCTTAAATGCAATGTATTAAGCAAAAAAAAATTCCAAAATGCCCTTAAGGAATCGTAAATTACCACCAACTACTAGTTGGTGGTAAGTTGCGATTTTCTTAAAAAATGCACATTTCAGCATTTTTCAAAGTGCCATGTGACGCACATACATGCCCTTAGGGCATGTAGGTGTATCACATGTGCACCCATGCTTATTTCAGGGGTGCAACAGGGTGTCCTTTGGACACCCCTGCACCCTTGAAATTATTCTCAATTTGCGATTTGCAAATTGCGAATCGCAAATTGAGAAAAAAGTCCCATTCCTTCCTATGGGCCTCCTGGCCCATAGAAATGAATGGGAAAGTATTCCTTAATTGCAAATTCGCAATTTGCGAATTCGCAGTTAAGGAATAACAAGAAATCACACAAAAATTGCGTTTTTCTTGATACATACCATTTTGCGATTCTGAAATAGCGATTTCTTAAAAATCGCTATTACAGAATCGCAAATTGGTTCCTTGATACATATGGCCCTAATTTACTAATATTTGATGCAACCAAAGTTGTGTTACTTTGGGTTACTTTCCAACTTTGTGTTACTTTGGGACTACTTTCCAAATTGTTGGTACTTTGGCACTACTTTCCAGTGGAAAGCAAATCCAATATTTGCTTTTGGTTTCCATCACATTTTTCATGCAGACTAGAACAATGTTCTGCTAAATATTGCCCTTTTTGTATACTATGCAGGACTTCCATGCAGGAGCAGTCAGGACTTACTCTAAGAGGTCGCTGTATGTTTGTAGCTCAGAGAATGAAAAAAATAATGCCTCACAAAACAATCAATTCAGAGCTATATCTTATAAAAAATAGTAGATATCTTTAGGAAAATGTTGGAGTATTAAAATAGGACACTCCAATGCAGAAGGGCCGAGAAATAACCCAAGTCGTTTTCTGCCACTTCCAAAATTACAGTGAGGGACCAAATTCTTTTCAACTAAACCGTTATACATAGTACACCTTTCACAGACAAAGACATCTCAGTTCAGCCAAATGTCTTAAAATGACACAGAGAGCTATTCATGCCACACAACCTTACACGCCAATTAACGACTTGATATGATACGCATGGCAGAGTATTACATTTCTTTCTGTGTTTTAGTTTATAATTAGTCAACAGTGAAAGAAACGTAGTTCAGGTGATCTTAGCAAATGATCTGGTGCCCCAGCCAGACCTGATCACTCACCATTCAGTAGTGAACAGGGAATCTCAAAGCACTGAAAGGGGTGCCACTGATTGCCAAGGGGAAAACTGGGACACGTCCTTAGTCAATGATGCACATACCTGGCTTACCAGGCTCCAGTGATTGTGACAGACCTCATGATCTGTAGAGATGCCAAACGGGCCCTATCATAGTTTCAGGTGGCAATGGTTGTTGGGAATGGGACGACACGGTGAGTTTTAAAACTGTATCCCAGAAATAGCAGTAAGTGATCAAGATTGTTTTGGGTGGAGCAGCACCCAAAGGTCATTGGGCACCAATGGAACTAGCCGGCATTGACCGTGAATGATGGTAGCCTAATTTAGGATTAATCCATCTGCGGACCTCAAGTAAACAGCCATAATGAATGCAACATAACATGTGTGAAGAACACATGTTTACAGGGACATGGAGTACATGTGCTGGTAGTCACCCATATATTTCTAGTTGCAAGTGATGAAATATCAGTGCTTGTGTGAATTCCTGCGGTAGGGAGCTTGCCCTAATATTTGCTAGTAGAGAGTTCTAGTGATGACCTCAGTAGTCATCTAGCAGTACAGTTAGTAGTAGTACTCACCTGAATGCCATTGCAGACAGCTTCTGTGCGGAGGCTCTTTCGATGCTCCGATTGACTTCCCATCTCACTCTTGATGTTACACTCTCGCATTGCACTCAAAGTAGTCTTGATAGACCTTCTTCCAGTTTGGTGCTGAATGTCAGTGGCTCCTAATCATTTTGTTCATTTCAACTGTGTTGTGTGTGAGCAATTTTCCTTTATTTGAATTTTCTGACATTACTGTTATATGTTTTGTACCCTATAGGACATCAACCGGATTGGAGCTATCCAGTGTTGGTTCTTACCAATCCTTGGAATCAGCATTTATTTTTAAACACCAACTCCTATTTTGGACAGTCCACTACATGATGGCGCTATTATTAAGCACAGTTCATCAACAACGCATCATGAGGTTTAAAAAAAGTTTTTTAAATAAAATGCAACCAACATTTTCAGGCCATCCTTACAGCTCGGGGGACCAATACTAAGTTCAAGCAGTCACACTAGAATTGTGCAACGGTTGGCATTTGACCATGCTGGAAGGGACAGTAGGAAGTGCCAACCACGGTGGTCCCTGAGAAATAAAGTAGTCTCTAACACTTATATTTTTACGAATTAAGCACTGTGTACCCTGTTAATTAATATTTATACACTGCCTTCCAGTGACTTTATACCTGATTTCTTTATGCACTGGCCAAGCCATAATGTTTTTGCGGGTGGTTTGTAGGACAGTACGTAAGGCAGACGGCACTGTTCATGTCCAGAGGCCATCTAGGGTAGGGTGACCAGGCGTCCCAGATTTGCCCGGACGGTCCCGGCCACCAGCTGTCCCAGCAGATTTCAGGAATCTAGCTCCTGTACCGGTTTTTAGAGAGGGTCGACTAAAAACGGCAGCAGGTGCTTTTTAATGCTTTACAAAGCAGGGAAAGTTATCAGTTGTTTCAAGGAAACAATTTAATTATTAGGCAAGCTACAGAGTTAAAAAAAATGCTTGAGAAAGAACCAACAACTTACGTTGTCCCAGCAGGGACACTCGAGTACAATCATAACACCTGTTCTTTAATTCTCTGTTGAGGAGCGCTGTCATTCTGTCCGCTCGCTTGAAGTAAAATTGTAGTCCTTCTTCTAGTTCCTTGAAATGTCCCGGTTTTTGGCTTTAAAATTCTGGTCACCCTAATCTAGGGTGAAGCAGTTATTGGACTATGGTGGAAAGTTGGTGCCACACCCTTTGCTTATAGCGCCAAGAAACCGTACGGTGCACGCTGCGCTTTATAAATGTTTTAAATTAGAAATTAGAAATTATGCTTCAATGTTTGTCTCACTGTTCAGTTTAAGTGCACCCTGCACATTTGGAGATACGCATGTTGGCAAAGGTGCTGGAAGCAATGGGGCGTCATTTATGAGGCCTTGCGTGAGTTTTGCGCTTCCGATGCGTCACTTTTTGTGACGCATCGGCGGCGTAAAACTTGCCTCCGGATGCGCACTATTTACAAAGTGACGCATCTAAGCAGATGCGTCACTTTGTAAACCCCTGCGCTACATTATACCTGCGTCAGGTATAATGTATGCAAAGGGGGCGTTCACACGCAAAAAGCCTCGTAATAGTGACGCAGTGAAATCTATGAGATTTCACTGCGTGACTTTTAGGACGCTGTTGCGTCAAAATCTTGCGCCTGCCTCACAGCAGGCGTAAGACTGATGCAAGCCCTTTCACATGGGGCTGTCCCCATGTGAAAGGACGCATTGCTGGAGTTGCGTCACTTTTGTGACACACCCCAGCAATGCGTCACTTTTGCGCTTACAGATACGTCAGAAATACTGACGTATCTGTAACTCCTTGCGACATGATGCGTCATATTATAAATATGACGCATCAATCATGTCGCAGGGAGAGCGCAGTGAAAAGTGACGCATCGCTGTTTTCACGCAGCGATGCGTCACTTTTCATAAATGGAGGCCCATGGTGTCGGGCGGAGATGCTCGGCAGTATTCCTAAAATAGACGTGCTGGAGTTTGAAAAGCGAATGAGCAATAAAGATGCTTTTGCATTTTATCTTGTCATATAGTTGACGCGAGGCTCTGTCTTCTGACAAATTGCTGCTTATTCTTTTAACATTGAGATTGGTGATTACTTTTCTTTCTCTGACTGCAAAGTGACCGAATTTTGTAATGTGAACTATGTGATAATCTTGGTGGGTATGAAAAAGAGGCTCTAGGATGTTGATGATTTTTCCAACATACAACAAAACTTCAACTGTTTCAAGATATATCAGCAGTTATGAACGCACAAATGGAACACTTTCTTTTGTATTTCTGAAGTTTGATGAAAACAAATATTTTAATAGGATCAAAACCAATCAAGACACTCTACTTTTAGGTGATAAAATATTAATATTCACTGAAACCCGATTTCCACGAATTAATAATCTGTGGTATGTATAGTGTTTTCTGTAAAACTACGTTTTTGGAAGTTTAGTGGTCATTTCAATAAAAAATGAGCTGGCTGTAAATGGAAGTGCTCTACCACACTGCTTTAGCAATATATTTGTAAGAGTGTGCTCCAAAATTGCCCACTGGCTACATTCCAAACCCTTACCACTCTCCTGCTGAATAGGCGTGGCTCTTTTGCTACATCTGTTCTTTGTATGAAGCTAAGATTTTCACAGTCCCTATGACTTGAATGATGTAACACTGATGCCAGCACCCCTTCTTTGAAAACTGTTCCAGCACCACTGTGCATTGTGGTTTTTAGCACTGTCAGGGAGAGTGCAAGTAATCTCCCCTTTCCTATCAATACTGCAGTGGACGAGCACCGTCCTAGCGCTTCAGGGACCTGCTTAATATTGTTTTAACATACATGTTACTGCCTTTTGCCTGTCTGCGTCAGCTGCTTTTCTTCTAACACCTTCATGCAAAGTGATCTGATGTTTTCCTGCAAAAACCTCTCCTTTCCCGTCAGGTTCATGTCCATATATGGCCTTGTGTTATGTTATGTTGAATTGATTTGTAAAGTGCACTAAACACCCGTGAGGGTACCAGGCGCTTGGGCAGGTGTGTAGTTGTGCGGTCCCTAAAGTGCTTATATGAAGAGCAAGGTCTTCAGCTTCTTGCAGAACTCAAGAAGTGAGAAGGAGGAGGCTTTCATGTTTTGATGTGTCCACCTCACATTTTCTGTTGAGTTTTGAACAAGGTGTGTGCTTCTTTGGGTCATTCCAAGAGCATGCTACATAAAACAAACTCAGTGCCAGCCGAAGGAAACATTCAACATCCTTTATATGTTTATTATATTGTTTACGACCACATTTTCCTAAATCATTCGAAATAATTTCCCCTTTCCAAAAGCTTTAGTTCAGCAGCATCTTGTCACTACAGTTGCTGACAGGATCCAGACATCCCTTCATATAGGAAATGACAACGGTGTAAAATGAACAGGTGTGCAAGCAGCCGAGGTGTCAATTATGGCATTTCAACAACAACTTTTTCTTGCCATGAGATGCGTCATCAAAATACATTGAGTAATGCAGACTCCCGGAATGTTGCAAAACTCCAGCGTGCATTTCTGTGTTCCCAGAAGTCGTGCAGGGCATGAAAACAAACCTGCAGCTGTGGCTGGGTTCATTTGCCTCCAGGCGAGGGTAATAGACTGCCAGGGCCCGGTGAGTCGATGACGTCCCATATCACATGTGTAAAAGCTTGTTGTTTAAGAGACGGGTGGCGAGCAGTAAAGAGTTTCACAAGAGGCAATAGCAGTGACAAATGCAAACCGGGCAAGATGTAAACAGGAATCCTTGTTAAGTACAGGAAACTGAACAGAGAACAGAGCCAGTTGTCCTCATCCCAAGTCTCGGTGCACAAGGCTTTCCTGTTTAGTTAACTGCCATTTTCATACGGAAAGCAGGCGTGCTCGCCTAATTTCCATTTTCTATTTGTCAACAAACACCGGTGAAGGGTAGCCCGTGGCACCACAGACTGCAAAAACAGGCTTTACAGAAACTCAAAATCATAGACTCGCTAAACCTCCAACTTTTATCAATATTACCCTATAAACAAATCTCCATGCGCCACGTCACACTATCAAGAACATCCCCCCAAATCTACCTGGAATGGAGTTAAAACAACAAGCCACTCCTTAAATGACTGGAAACTCAGCTTGCAATAAAATGCCAGCCTACATTTTTGCAGGCAGCTTTTTATGCAAGTTCAAGTTTCTGACAGTCTCTGTTTTGGAGTCCATGCGCAAAGTATCTTTGCACAGTCTATGTTTTGACATGGAGCCCTTTAAATTCATTGATAATATGCCCCTGGGATAGTTGTGTCTTAGACTAAAATAAGAGAAATGGATGCCTTAGCAGAGGTGAGTTAATGCTCCTTATCACCTTCCCCATTCAAAGAGAAAACCACTAAGAAAAGCACTCCTGGTAAGTGGGGAACATCCTTTACAACTAATCTTTTACAACGCGGTACTGTTACCACGCAACTATTACAACGAAAGTCGTTACAACGACTTGCGCTGGGGGGCGCTCCAGGATAGTAAATAATTTAATTTACTATCCAACTCCTTCCCTACTATCCACGGGGACTGGAGTTGGAATAGTAAGTTAAAAA
Source organism: Lissotriton helveticus (assembly GCF_964261635.1). Lineage (NCBI taxonomy): Eukaryota > Metazoa > Chordata > Amphibia > Caudata > Salamandridae > Lissotriton > Lissotriton helveticus. Next base: position 1,009,005,622 of record NC_136071.1, on the reverse strand, counting down.
ATTTACTATCCAGCGCCCCCCAACGCAAGTCGTTGTACCGACTTGCGTTGTAAAAGTTGCGTGGTAACAGTACGCGTTGTAAAAGTACGCGTTGTACCGTCATACATCCCTGGTAAGTAGACCTTCAAGATAAACAAGACTCTGGCTCGAAATGTATGGGCTCATCAAAGTTCCTATGGGAAGAGGAAAGAAGATAGATAGAGCGGTGAACCAATGGGAATGAAAAATGAAAGGGAAAGCCCTCCCCAACACATGAAATCATATCCTTCCCACTATAGGAGACCACGGCTATCCTGAATCCTGTGGTGTGATCGCCCCTCATCCATGGCCAATCCATCCATGAAGGATTTGGATGTCTTGAGGTGTATAGAGTTATATTCTACTCTTGAGCTGTCTTCTTCAATTTATCAAGGTAGCTGACTGAGGCCAGAAAACCCCAGGGGTTCATATCCTTGTTCACTGCCAGCAAGGCTCGCTACCTGATAGATGTATTAGGAGTCAAATGTGGGCGACGCAGAAGGAAATTGTCACCCAGCCAAGCCACCCAGCCAATTTCTTTAATATTACCACGCAAAGGATCCTCTGCCTACATATTGCAGAATGGGAGGTGTAGTATTCTCACCATTCCGCAGAATACTTGATGGGTGTTTACACGTAGTTATCATCAGCTGCTGCTCCACTCTCATCTGTACCTCGGTTAAAAACCTTATAATTATAATAATTTCTGTTGCCAGTGACTGTCCCAAATTAAGATGTGGGACTCCTATTGACTAACTCCCTCTCATCATAACCCTGGCATCCATTGTGCTCTGGTGCTTCCTGATTCCACTCCCAGCTTTCACCTGAGGGAGTGCAGTCTGATAGGAAGTCAAGGCACAAAGAAGAAAGTCTACACATCAACAAAAAAGGAGAAGCAAGTGCTGCTATCAGGTCGTTTGATGGTACTGGAGCCCAAATATCAATGCTATCAAGGGCGTCCTGATATGTTTGCCCTGCCAGTCTGCTTCACCAGGCGCTCTGCATCCCGAGGCACACGGGCGAGCAGAGGAGCAGCAGAAATTTAGCCAACCTGTGGCCAACTTGTGATCCAGCTGATGATATCCCTGGCCAGCCTTACCACTTGAGGGGCTTGGACTGGTTTGCACTGTCACACTAGTATTGTGTGATACGTGGTATTTGGCTGTGCTGGCAGGTACAGTGGATAGTGCCAACCACTGTGACTTCCTGTGAAATACCTTGGTCCGTGGCACTGGTATTTTCAGAAATGAAGCATTGCTCCTATCCTGTTACTGATATTCACAGACTGCATTCCAGTGGCTTTGTACCTGATCTGCCTATGCACTGGCCAAACCACAATGTTTTTGTGGGTGGTTTGTAGGACTACGTGTATGTCAGACGTCACTGTTCAGGACCAGAGGCCAACAACGATGACGTGGTTAATTGGAGTATGGTTAAAGGTTGGTGCCACACCCTTTGCTCATTCTTCAATGTTTGTCTCACTGCTCAGTTCATGAACATTCTGCATGTTTGGAGATATGCGTATTGGCAGAGGTGCTGAAAATTGTGTTTATATAATAATTAATTCAACACAGGCCATTACGATTTTACACGTATAAAGAACATTTGACCATGCAATTATTATTAACCATTTGGTAAGCGCAGGTATGGACCAACTAATAAACTAGAGCGAAGGGGGAACACAAGATTTGACCAATGCATCTCTGTCAGTTTACCTGGAGATAATATATATTGCACAAGTAACAACCACCTGCCAGAGACAGTCAGGCATATTTGACTTATTGTTGTGAGTTCTCACTATCTTTCCCCAGGCTTGCACATACAGAAGAAATCCCTAGTTGTTTTTAGAGGATTTATTTAATACCAACTTTAATACTGAAAAAAGAAAAGGGCATAATTGCGGAAATCAATAACATTGATTGTGCTGCAAAAGCACAAAATGTAAATATTATGCAAACAGACAACATATTATACACCAAGGGGCAGATGTACGACGGCCAAACCAGCACATCGCAATTTTGCGCGTCTTTTGCTACTCGCAATTTGCAAGGTGCTATTTAGGATGTACAACAGTGTGTAACACACTGTTAGCGATTCTAAATGGGGTCGCAAATAGAGAGGCTCATGAATATTAATGAGCCTCTCCCAATTTGCAACCCTATTGGGAATGGCAGGCCCTCCCCCCCAAAAAATGAAACATTTTCGTTTAATTTTGTAAGGGGAGGCAGTGGTCAAACAATCAATCAATCATCCAGAGTACTTGTAAAGCGCGCTTCCCCGTGAGGGTCTCAATGCGCTGAGGGGTGGGGGTGCCGCTACTGCTCGAAGAGCCAGGTCTTGAGGAGTCTTCTGAAAGCGAGTAGGTCTTGGGTCTGCCGTAGGTGGGTAGGGAGGGTGTTCCAGGTCTTGGCGGCGAGGTAGGAAAAGGATCTGCCACCGGAGGTTGTTCGTTGGATGCGAGGAACGCCAGCGAGGGTGAGGCTGGCGGAGCGGAGCTGGCGGGTGGAGGTGTAGAAGCTGAGTCTGCTGTTCAGGTAGGCTGGTCCGGCGTTGTGGAGTGGTTTGTGTGCGTGGGTGAGGAGATGGAAGGTGATCCTCTTATCGACGGGGAGCCAGTGTAGGTCTCTCAGGTGGGGGTGATGTGGCTGCGGTGGGGGACGTTGATGATCAGTTGGGCGGAGGCGTTTTGGATGCGTTGTAGTCGTCGTAGGTATTTGGCTGGTATTCCTGCGTAGAGTGCGTTGCCGTAGTCCAGTCTGCTGCTGACGAGGGCCTGTGTCACCATTCTTCTTGTTTCGGTCGGGATCCGCTTGTAGATCCTGCGGAGCATGCGGAGGCTGTTGTAGCAGGAGGAGGAGGCGGTGTTGACCTGTTTAGACATGGAGAGGGAGGAGTCGAGGATGAATCCTAGGTTGCATGCATGGTCGGTGGGTGTCGGTGCTGTTCCCAGTGTGGTCGGCCACCAGGAGTCGTCCCAGGCTGAGGGGGTGGGTCCGAGGATGAGTACCTTGGTCTTGTCTGAGTTCAGCTTCAGACGGCTGTTCCTCATCCAGTCGGTGACGGCCTTCATTCCCTCGTGGAGGTTGGTTTTGGAGGTGTGCGGGTCCTTGGTGAGGGAGAGGATGAGCTGGGTGTCATCAGCGTAGGAGATGATATTGAGGTCGTGTTGGTTGGCCACTTGTGCGAGGGGGCCATGTAGATGTTGAACAGCGTCGGGCTGAGGGATGAGCACTGGGTGACGCCGCAGATGATGTCGGTGGCCTCGGATCGGAAGGGCGGGAGGCGGACGCTCTGGGTTCTGCCGGAGAGGAAGGACGTGGTCCAGTCAAGGGCCTTCTCTTGGATTCCGGCTTCTAGGAGGCGTGTCTTTAGAGTGCGGTGGCAGACCGTGTCGAAGGCGGCTGACAGGTCCAGGAGGATGAGGGCTGATGTTTTGCTGTTGTCTAGTTGGCGCCTGATGTCGTCTGTGGCAGCGATGAGGGCTGTCTCGGTGCTGTGGTTTCGTCTGAACCCGGACTGGGACGGGTCCAAGATGTTATTGTCTTCCAGGTGGTGGACCAGTTGCATGTTGACGATTTTCTCGATGACCTTTGCCGGGAACGGGAGCAGGGAGATGGGCCGGAGGTTTTAGAGGTCCTTGGGATACGCCTTGGGCTTCTTGAGGAGGGCATTGATTCCGGCGTGTTTCCAGCTTTCCGGGAATGTCACTGTTTTGAAGGAGATGTTGATGACCTTCCGTAGTTGGGGTGCGATGGCAGCATCTGCTTTGTTGAATACGTGGTGTGGTCATGGGTCCGACAGAGATCCTGAGTGGATGGAGTTCATGACCTTGCTTGTCTCGTCGTCGTTGATGTTGGACCAGGAGGTCAGGCGGTTGGCGCTGGAGGTGTTTACAGGGAAGGTGGGGTCTGGCATAGTCGGGCGGTCATGGTGTTGAAGCTGTCATGGATGTCAGCGATCTTGCGGTGGAAGAAGATGGCCAGTGAGTTGCACAGTTCTTGTGAGTGTGGTATGTCGTTGGCGTTGGCGCTAGGGTTGGAGAGTTCCTTTACGATTCTGAAAAGCTCTTTGCTGTCGTGTGCCTGGTTATCCAGGCGGTCTTTGAAGGAGGAACTCTTGGCTAATCTGATGAGGTGGTGATGTCTGCGGGTGGAGTCCTTGTGGGCTGCGTGGTTGTCTGGAGTGCGTTCGTGGAGCCATATCTCCTCCAGTTTCCGGCATGCGCGTTTGGAGGTCTGCAGCTCGTTGGTGAACCAGGTGGCTCTCTTGCTGGCATGGTTGTTGGAGGGTTTCTTGAGTGGGGCAGGGTGTTGGTGCAGTTGTCGATCCACTGTCTGAGGATGCGGGCTGCGGTTTCTGGGTTGGTGGGGTCGGTGGGTGGGTTTTGGGTGAGGGTGGTGGTCAGCTGGTCTTCGGTGACTTTGCTCCAGCAGCGGTGAGGTAGCTGTTGGGTGCGGTGGTGCGTGGTTGGTTTATTGAAGGTGAAATGGATGCAGTGGTGGTCGGTCCAGTGGAGTTCAGTAGTGTGGTCGAAGGTGACGTGGGTGCCTGTGAAGAAGACGGGGTCCAGTGTGTGGCCAGCAGCGTGGGTGGGTGCGGTGACGAGTTGTCTGAGGCCGAGGTTGGCGAGGTTGTCGATCAGGTTGGCGGAGTTGGCGTTGTTGTTGTTCTCGAAGTGGAAATTCAGGTCCCCGAGGAGGATGTAGTCCGTGGAGGCGAGTGCATGGTCGGGCGATGGAGTGTAGATGAGTGTTCCTCTGAGGGTGGTGTTGGGGTCGGTGTGGATCCAGAAGTGCAGGTGTTCGGCGGTGTTGAGGGTGTCGTCTGTGTGGGTGGCGACCTTGAGGGTGGACTTGTGGACGATGGCTATTCCTCCTCCGATTCCATTGGCGCGATCCCTGCAGGTGATCTTGTAGCCGTCCGGGATGGTTATGGCGATGTTGGTTGCCAAGGAGTCGTTCCACCAGGTGTCGGTCAGGAAGGCCACGGCTGGGGCTGAGTTGTCGAGCAGATCCCAGAGCTCGACGGCATGTTTGCGTGCGGAGCGGGTGTTGAGGAGTATGCAGCGGAGGTGGTTGGGTCCAGTTCTTGGAGGTTTGGTGGCTCTGTCGCAGGTGAAGCTGCAGGTGTGGCAGGAGAAAGGTCCGTGAGTCCATTTCGGGGTGACTTGGAAGCAGGTGTGGTTTCGGCCGGCGTTGAGTGCGTAGAGGGTGCTGGCGTCGTAGTGGTGTCTGGTGTTGTGGTGTTGGCGGGGTCCAGGGGTTCTCGCGCTGGCACCGTCCAGGCCTGGATGGGCGCAGACGGGCTTGCCTTTGGCGCGCCCGCTGCGAGCGTCCGCTGCGCAGCTGCTGTGCGGCCTCCATAAGAGGGGGATAAGGAGAGAGGAGCAGCTGGGAGGCGGGAGCGGGGTGCCCAATGGGGAGAAGGGGGGCGGGGCCGCAGGGACACAGCGGCGGGAAGGAGCGGGACACGGCGGGAAAACAGGCGGGCGGCAGGGAGCAGGTACGAGGCAACTGGCAGCTGTGTGGTGGCGTGGTTAGAGACCTGTCTGCAAGCAGGGTCAGAGGTCTCTCCTACGCCACTGCGCGGCCTCCTTAAGAGGGGGAGAGGGAGGGAGGAGCAGCTGGGAGGCGGGAGCAGGGTGGCCAATGGGGTGCAGGGGGGTGGGCCGCAGGGATGCAGCGGCGGGAAGGAGTGGGAAACGGCAGGAAAACAGGCAGGCGGCAGGGAGCAGGTACTAGGCAGCTGGCGGCCGTGTGGTGGCGTGGGGAGTGACCTACCTGCAAGCAGGGTCTGTGGTCCCTGGGACCCCCTGCAAACCCCTTCCCTTTTGCGACCCCATTACTACCCTCCTGACGAGGGTGGTAATTTGCAAGTGTTTTGCGCCCCAATTGCGGACACAAAACATCTGTACATAGGGTTGCGCATGCTATTAGAAAGGAAACCCTCCCTTCCTAATAGCAAGTCGCAAAACCTTATTTTGCAGTTGCACAAAATTGTACCTCACTAAGTAGATTTTGTACATACCCATGCCATTTTTGCATCCACAAACAGGTTTGCAAACCCATTTGCACGGATGTATGACGTTACAACGCATACTTTTACCACGCATACCATTACAACGCGGTTTTTACCACGCATACTATTACAACGCATAGCGCTTTGGGGTGCTGGATAGTGAATAGTTTAATTTACTATTCCAACTCCAGTCCCCGTGGACACTAGGGAGGTTATTGGATAGTAAATTAACCTATTCCCTATCCTAGAGTGCCCCCCAGCGCAATGCGTTGTAATGGTATGCGTTGTAATGACCGCGTTGTAATGGTAGTGCGTGGTAAAAATTTCGTTGTAAAGGTTGTATACCATTTGCACATGCAAAGATAGTTGTACATCTGGCCCTTAATTTTTAGCGATTCCTAAATACTTAACCATCATGGGCCTGATGTACATAGACTTCCGTTTGTGAATCACAATTAGGAAATCTCTATTTGACTGTTTTGAAACTCCATGAGTTTCATACGATTCCCAGTGGGCCGCAAATCGACCTATCGTATGAATATTAAAGAGGTAGGTCGCAATTTGCAACCCATTTGGATTCTATAAAATCACATGGTGGTGGCATGCTGGGGTCAGAAGACCCACATGTCTGTGACTGCCTTTAAATAAAGCAATTGTTTTTTTTTTAACGCAACCCGTTTTTCTTAAAGGAAAATGGGGTGCATTTCAAAAAGAAAAATTAAATGTTTTATTTTTATTTTTTGAGAGCAGGCAGTGGTCCGTGGCACCACTCTCTTCTCTTAAAAAAATGTTTTGCCACCATACCCAAAGGGGTCGCTAAGGGACCCATTGCCATTTGCAAATGGGTTACCACCAACTTGAAGTTGGTGGTAAATTGCGAATGTTTCGCAACTGCATTCACGGTCACAAAATCTTCATACATACCATTGAGATTCAGTATTTGAAAGGGACTCTGTAAACATGCACCTTCCAACTTAGTGAACGTAATGGAAATTGAGGCGGTACCCCACAAAGATCGAATAATTGTACCAACATACAGAGGGCGAGGTTGTTCCTCCATAATTGATTAAGTGTTCATTTCCTCCTTTTTGGTAGATTTCCTAGTAAAAGCTGAGGTAATACAGATGTTTTTAGATGATCACAATCCTATTGCTACTACCCTTAGAGATGCACATAGGCCAAACTTTGAGAAAGAATGTGGGGCTATCAATTTAGTGGCCGCAACTGATAATTTAAGAGTGGTCTGGAGAGGTGTTAATAGTTGTGACCTATTCCTTAGAATGGTTAAAACATATTGAATACTTATTGATAGATGTCTGACTCCGGGTGATTATAACCACAATGTAGTTGATGCATTTGCCCAACTGGGTGGGGGCATTAAATCTTTGCTAACCAAACCAATAACTCGGCCCAATCAGGGCCTACGTTGGTTTGATGGCACCTGTTCTAGAGCCAACAGAGATCTTCGCAAGGCCTTGTCAATGAAGCCTAGGGATCAAACACTCATAAGATCATTAAGGCACCAATATAAGTCCATTATAAAACAAAGGCAAGACGCTGTTCTAAAAGAGAGATGGGACAACCTCACATGCGCCGCCAAACTTAATAATGGGATGGGTTTTTGGATAGCAGTGAAGGATATGAGATCAGCGTGCCTTACACTGACCTCAATAAGTTGTACAATCTCTAGCAAAGTATGGGTATCCCATTTCTCTAAGATTTACAAAGCTACAACAGGGAATGAGGACCCATACAATCACTAAAGACCTGCTAAGATCGAGATAACTGTATCCGAAGTTGAGGAAGCCATACAGCAGAGTCTGAGTAATAAGGCACCGGGGCCTGATGGGCTACCAATAGATCTCATAAAGCACAAACCTAAATTTTGGGCACCCCTTTTATTAAATGTTTTTAATAATTTAACTGCTGTTTCAATTCCTTGCACATGGTCTATTAGCATTATAGTCCCTATGTTTAAAAAAGGTGATCGCTCCAACCCTAGCTGCTACAGACGAATCTCCCTTATCGACAATACCTTAAACAATTCTTGGGAGAATCCTGTTTAACAATTCAGGACCTGGGCCAAGGATGAACATATTTTAAATTCCTGCCAACTAGGTTTTATAAGCAAAGTAGGCACTGTTGAACAGAGCCTAAACCTCAATTTAATCATTGGTAAATATAGTGTGGCACGGAAATCCCCTATTTATCTGGCGTTTATGGACTTAACTTCCGCCTTTGATTTTGTAAACAGGTCACAACTTTGGTCTATTCTTTTAAAATACGTGTTGGACGAAGCCTTAGTTCATTTTTTAGCGTACTTACATAGGGACTTAAAGGCACGGGTGCGTATTGGTAAAAACAGGGAGGTGACTGAGGATATCAATATCGGCAGGGGTGCGTATTGGCCCCACTGCTATTTATTTTATACATAATGAATTGCATAACTCCCTGAGTAAGCTTACAAATGACGTCCATAAGATTAATGGCAGCACCCTCCTTGCCCTGTTATATGCAGATGATGAGGTCTTAATGGACCGCACCCTAAATGCACTACGCACTTTTAATAAAGGGTTTTGTTGATTTTATGGCTGTTTTAGACCTTCGCACCAATTTTAATAATTCCTTTTTAATGGCTTGTGGACCAAGGAAGTACTCTATTAGATCATTTACCATGGGAAATGAACATCTACAAAGTACCTGCACCTTTCCCTATTTGGGCATGGTATTTGCAGCTAACGGCCTGTGGACTACTCACGTTTCACATAGTATAGGCAAATTTGCTAAAGCTATTAATTCTGTACTATCATTACCTCACCCTAGAAAGATTGAGGTAGTATTATCTATCATTAACATGTTCAAACTACTATGTATCCCGGTGGCAACCTATGGGGCAGAGGTTTGGGGACACTCAGGTTGTAAGGGTATCCAAACCGAGGAAAATAGATTCTGTCGAAAATTGCTAGGAGCACCGATCACTGCTTCTAAGTATGTTTGTCACAGGGAGTTAAATTTGACATATATAGAAGACTTCATCAGAGCCCGGCCAGCTATTTTCTGGCTCAAAGTATGGCAGAATCCTGCGGTAACACTAACACAAAGTATAATTTCTGACTGCCTTAACTGCGACAAGAGGATGGACATACCTTGGCTCTTGGCTGTACGAGAAAGCCTGTCCAGCATAAATCTTGAGCACCTCTTTTTTAACCCTAGTGAGTTGGGCAGTGTAAATAAAGAATCCCTTCAGGGAATGCTATATGAAAAGTATAACATGTTAAGACAGGCTGAAGAGATGTCCAAACAGTCAGAAGAAGGGTATATGTCAATAGAGAACCTTTCACCTAAATTGCCATCAGGTTATCTCCTGAAGAATATTAATCGATGGGAAAGAGGACTATTGTTCAGGTTAAGAGTGGATGCCATGAAATACATGCTTTGTTTTCCGTTAGGAATATGTAATGTGGGTGGGTCTGCACACCGTCTTTATCAAACTTATCTAGTAAATAAACACGATTGTTTTCACTGTTAGCGTGCAGTGCTGTAGGAGAAGGTACCTATCCCCCGGAAAAAATGCTTGTATGTGAGTCTAGGGAAAACCCGAGACTGAAGCAATGCACAGCTTGAAAGGCACTAAGGCCTACATTTTATAAACAAAAACATTTTTTCACAAGCTATTAAGCAAATTGATTTACTCCAATGTTCTCAAAAAACATCCAATAGAATACAAAATTCAAATTAGACTCAAATGCTAGTACATTTCAAAAATCTGATCAATTTCTCAGTATTAGAAAGTACATTTCACTTTTTAGTAAACATCCCAAAAGAAACGTTCATCAACAACCCAATGCATTTCGGGTTCACCCTGAACCCTTCATCAGGGGAAATTACATTACAAATATCCACAAAGAAATACAATAGCCTCAATTACGATCAAAATAGAATACAATAGTGTTCAACTATGATTTATATTACTGTAGGTTTTACATGCTAAAAAACGACATTGATACCATGAGTTGTACAGTTTTTTAGCATGTAAAATCTACAGTAATATAAATCATAGTTGCACACTATTGTATTCTATTTTGATCGTAATTGAGGCTATTGTATTTCTTTGTTGTAGATTCGCAATCTGACTGGCTCCGAAGAGTTTAAACTACATAAATATGTGGATATTTGTAATGTAATTTCCCCTGATGAAGGGTTCAGGGTGAACCCGAAATGCATTGGGTTGTTGATGAACGTTTCTTTTGGGATGTTTACTAAAAAGTGAAATGTACTTTCTAATACTGAGAAATTGATCAGATTTTTGAAATGTACTAGCATTTGAGTCTAATTTGAATTTTGTATTATATTGGATGTCTTTTGAGAACATAGGAGTAAATCAATTGGCTTAATAGCTTGTGAAAAAAATGTTTTGTTTATAAAATTTAGGCCTTAGTGCCTTTCAAGCTGTGCATTGCTTCAGTCTCGGGTTTTCCCTAGACTCACATACAAGCTTGTTTTCCGTTAGGGCATAGTACTAAACTTGAGCAAAAGATGTGCCTATGTAACAATCATAGTAAAGAAACCTTGGAACACTTTTTATTCTTTTGTAATTTTGATCAAATGTACACCAAACTGTTCCTAATCCCGTTTTTTAAGGAAAATGCCATCATTGGCCGTAAAACAGCCTTTACTAAAATTCTTAGTCTGGAAGAAGGTGTTTTGATCTTTCGAGTATGCTCCTTTTTGAAGGCAGCTGTCCATGCACTTACCACCATGGGCGATGAATGAAGGTTGAATTTTAGTCTGCCTCAACAAAATATGTTTATAAGTGAATGGTAATAATTAATTTATGTGCATATTCCACATGCCATTTTCTCTTTCTTCTTTGAGCACTGTATTTTTATGCATTTTAAAGATTTTTAAGTGTTTTGTGAATTGATTGATTTGACCTGTGCTTTTATGGACACGACAAATGTATCCGAATGAAGATTTATTGAATTGAACATCCACCTTTCAATAGCAAATAGTTAACCCATTTTGCCATTCGGTAACAAGTTACTGAATCGCAGAATAGGGTTTGATACATGGAAAAAGCCTTGTTTGCATTTGCAAATGGGCTGATTCTGTGAATCGACCTGTTCCCAATGCAAAATTGCTTAATACATGTAGCCTTATATCCTTTACCTGCGTAACATTTGATTCTGGTCAGGCTATTTCAAATGTACATTCTGTCAGTGGTGCGACCGCTGTGTATTGCTTAATGGTGTATGGGTTCTGGTGAAATACTTGCCTTCATTGCGGCGCATTTACTATGCTTCTTGTTTGTTACCTTCATGAAAGCATTTAGTTGCTTTGTTTCAGACTATCGCTGAAGGCTAAACAGAAGTCAATTTGTAGAAGAACTACATGACAGCCTTTATACCAGGCCAAGAGGTGCTTCTGGGAATACAGGAGGAAGATATCTGTCAATGGCCTGGGTAGAAGGCAAACTCATTGCAAGTAGAGATCCCAAGACTCTACTTCATGTTGTAGAACAACAACTCCTTTCATCAAAAGAGGTTGACATTTAGTTGAAATATCGGTAAGCGAGACTTTTTTCTGGATCAGTGATTAAGGAATGTTTTAACACTTGTAGGAAGGATTATTAATCACACAGCTAGTCAGTCAATTAGTGATTGTGGAAATGTACATATTTGATAACTAATGGCCAACAAAGTCTACCTGGTGCAATTGATCACAAAATCTGTTAAAACTATCGCAACTTTGGTAAATTTGGCACTGTGTCATTAAAAGTGCAATCTATTTGCTGAGTGTTGATTTTACTGTTCCATTACATTAGAGCAACCCTCTATTATTGCCGCTAAGCCAACATAGCGATAATTATCGATAGTTGTTGGTAATATGCCCCACAGTTCTGACAGGTAAAAGTATATAAGCGAAGAAAACACTTATCAGAACGGTATCCTGACTCCCAAAGGGATTTCTCCACCCGGAGGTTAAAATGGGTAGAAAGAAGGTAATATTTGCAGCGGGTTCGCAGACCTCAATCAGGGCTCCCAGGTCCATGAACTTTGACCCTGCCTTGGGGTTCGTGAACCCCTCAGCCAGGAGCAAGCATTCTTGGACTCTTGAAGGGCCCTCTCTCTGGTTTGTGGACATGGCATCTCAAAAAGGTCCCAGGGGTCTTTAAAGGTCCTCAAAAAGGCTCTGTGCAGCGCGAGCTAGCGGTCTGGTGGGAGTTGTGCTCAGGCTTTCTGGCTTACGCAGCTAAAGGCCTATATAGTACGTTGGGGTAGGATATAGTCTCATAGAGGTTTGATGTACTATATCATCACAAAAATTCAAAAATACAGCAAAAAACTATCTATGACTACAAAACAAAGAATCTGTGACATTTGCCAGTTAAGATCATCTCCGCAGTCCACAACTCAGTTCACTTAAGTGGAGTATTCACCCCTCACCGAATACTATTGGCTGATTATGTATCCTTCAAATGCTTGCTGTGTTTGCACATTAAAGCCAGTCATCTGTCTTTACCAGTGCTTCTTGTACTTGGGAACGGTGGTAAAAACTGAACACTAATGGTGACATCTGCACTTGTGAATTCGTCACTGAGAAACTATGTGAGTGATAATAATCACTATTAAATTGATCGTTAATACTGGATTAATTTTCAATGTTGTTGATTTGGAGTTTAGATTTATTTTAATATTTGATGGGTGTGTTAAAGTAGCTGCAAATGTGTCTTAATGTCATACTATTTTGTAATTATATTTAAAAAAATGAACTAAAATAAAAAAAATCCAACAAAGCTATTCTCGATAAATATGAGAATAACATAGTATGTGCATTTGTAAAGCTCAGGTGAATCCTGTGTGGCACATTAGCACTGAATAACAAATGCATATTGTCCCCCTAGGATGCTGATTCCAATGACCTTGGAAGGGTAAAAGGCTGAGTGGACGGTATGAGATTCGAACTTGTGACTATGGAGTCAAAAACAGACTCGTTAGTCAAATGAGCTAACATATTTAGCTATGATGACCACTTAAATAAGCATTAAGATGCCAAACAAGTTACAATGCTTGAGCATAGAGGTGAACGTTGCAACACCTGGTGATTACCAACCTATCCTTGCCCAGTTTTTGTGACCACCACAGAATAAAAGGGCATCAGTTCATTGCTTGTCCAGTGAGAGGGTGCACTAAACTACGATGTGCCCGCTGGGGGTGTGTACTGAAGCCTCAGACCATCGCTCACCTTAGAAGATGGGCTCACAGACAAAATCCAAGAGGTTGCATAATGACATCAATCAGTATAAATGTCAACAGTGGTAAATAAGGATTGGTTTCTTCACAAAGCACAAGCGGTGAAAGAATGCTACTGGGCAGGAGGGCTTCTTACTTCTGGCAGTCATTGGGCCATGCAGGAGGTTATATTCTTTAATTGTGCTCCAAATGGAAATAGGGAACAATATGTCATGTCTATTCACTGATTGGTGAATTCCAGGCAATCATGTCACCCATTGTTGGAAAAAACAATACCAGGACAAAAGTCTTTCTGGACTCATCTGGCTCCTAAATCCCCTGCTTGGCTCTTGATGCAGCTTTAGCATGGAATGCAGAATGGATTTTGAGTTAGGAAATTGATTTCATTAACCGTCCTAATCCAAAACCACTGTCATCCATGGACCTTCCAAAATGCATAAAAGTTTGAACAGCCTACAGACTTGCCCTATTTAAATAGACAATTTCTTTCCTCCACCCATGTCTTTGAAGAAATGCCTTCATATCTTAAGGATAGGAGAGCAGCAATTCAACTTCCTGGAGGTTTTCGTTTGGATAAATACATGGAATGGCTTTTTGTCATAGATGTGGAATTATAATGTATTAACAATATTTCCCAGATTAATACCCAGGAAGTCATTAGAGATCATTTGGGACATCAAGATTTCATTCCCTCCCCAAGCATATTCATAAAGATTGTGCTGCATTGATAAAGCTTGAAGTTTTTAGATTCAGGAAATAGTTGTTGTTGCAAAAGAAAATAACCAGTATGTTGGAAACATCTACACACCAAAAAAGCAAACCTTTATTTCGATTCTTTTAAGGCTAAACTTGTTCTGACCGAAGTAGGTCTTTGTCTTACAAATTATTATGTTAACACATAGACACGTTTCCTTTCATCTGGCAGGCCCTGAGAAGACATGTATGTCTGTATTGACCATTTAAACTTGCATCATCAGAACATTCAGTACACTTGCTGCCTCTCTTGGGCCAAAATACATTTCTTCACGTTGGTCATCTATTAGAATGGAGATGCTCTACATCTTGACCTTTATATTTAGGAGTGTGGCAACAATTACTGAAATGAATTCGTGCACATGTCCTTAAATCATGTAAACGAATCTCCAACCTGGTAGAGTTTCTTCGTCTGCTATGCAATCATTTGTTCTTGTCAAACTATGATCATTAAAGAAACTTCTTCAAGACAAAACTCTCGAGGCTAGTGAACCCCAAAAGTATTGTCCATAATGTGCACAATTTAGCAAAGTATTTTTTAGAGAAGTGCTTTTTATTACCATACAGTACGACCATATTGATAAAATAATGTGCATTCAAAACTACTGCCCAGCTAGGAAAGTGTCTGCAAACCGTACTTTGCGTAACTGACACATATCAACAGCAGGGACGAACGTCACTAGGAAAACCCATTATCATACACAGATGGGGCTTGTGACTATCAATGGGTTTTGTGAACATTGCAAAAGTTAGGGGAAATACCACGTGAAGAGCATTGGCGACTTCCCCAAATAAGTAGCATTTTCAATGTGTATTTTATTCTGTTCATACCCTGACCATTGACAAATTATCATTAAAAATGTCCAAAATAAAGATGTAAGTAAAACATTTTCCAACTGTAACTCGAAGTATCTGTTCTTTGTATTTGTTTGGCAATATTGATTGTCTTAAATTAGAACAACTTCAGAGTCTCTAGAACTATGGCTTACAGAGTATTGATAAGTTATTTGTACTGCCAAGGAGTGTCTGTTCGTTTTGTGTATTAGGACACTTTCTGACAACATATGATGGTCAGTGTTGAAAGTTTTGTCCACTAATGGCCATAGAACTGACATGGATTGAAAACTGATGTTGAAAAAAGTAAATGGATTTTCTGCTTCAACAGCACAATCAGTGGTCTGAACTAACCTATTAATTGGGGAGGAACTAATACATCTTTGATTTATGAATGAATGAATGATGAAATTTGTAAAGCATCGGAATCGTCCCCGAAGGGGTATCTCTATGCTAAAGATATGGGTAAGCTAGGCAAGCAAAATAAGTTACTGTAGAGTTCTGTTCTCAGGAGTTTTCTGAAACGTAGGAGGCCAGAGCACTTACGAAGATGTACAGGGAGAAAATTCCAGTACCTTGGGGCGAGGTAAGAGAAAGCTCTTCCCCCCATGCAAAGTTTCCTGTAGTGTGGGATCACAAGAAGGGCTTTTTCACTTGAGCGAAGAGATCTGCTGGGCTGGTAACGCTTGAGTCTTTCTGCGAGATAATCAGGACCACTACAGTTGAGAGTTTTGTGGACTAGGCAACACATTTTGAATTTGATTCTTTGGTGGTTAGGCAGTCAGTGAAGGTTTCTCAGTGATGGCAGTGAGGAAGTTCTGGGGGGCATATTAAGTGCCAAACCAGCAGCCGCATTCTGAATCAACTGCAGTCTATTGAGCAAGGATTCATTTGCTGTTGCAAGAAAGGCATTGCAATAGTTGAGATGACTGATTACCAGAGCTTGAGTCAGGGTTCTACGAACAGATAAAGGAAGAAAATGCAACACTCTACGGAGGAGGCTCAATGTGTGGAAGCAAGCATCTGTAGTGGCCATTACATGTCTCTCATAGTAAGAGTGTGGTCCAAACGAACTCCCAGGTTTTTTAACATTATTTTCGGGGTAGGGGCTAAGCCCAATTCCGAGGGCCACCATTCCGGGGCTCCTCAAGGTTTGAGCACCACTGATTAATATGATTTCAGTTTTGTCTGCATTTAGCTGGAGGAAGTTCACCGTCATCGAGCTAGAAATTGCCCGCATTCCATCAACAAAGTGCAATTGGGTCGAAGCTATATTGTTATCAAATGATAAAAGAAGTTCTGTGTCATCCGCATAAGAGAAGGAAGTGAACCCATGATCTATAATGATCTTTGCAAGAGGAGCCACATACATATTAAACAGGGTAGGGCTAAGATAGGAGTCCTTTGGTACCCCCTTCATGAGCTTCATGCTGCGGGAGCAGAAAGGACCCAGGTTAACAATTTGAGTGCGCGGTTCAGAGTTGCTGGGAAATTTATCATATATTTTGTTAATTTTTTCCTCAAAATAGTTGGCAATATTGTAGGTTAATGTTTGAGAAGGGGGGTCTGATTGATACATGCAGTTGGATTGGTCAAGGAATTGAGAACTCTAAATAGTTCTTTAGTGGAGTTGCCTGCTTGGTTTAACGTAGAGGTAATATGGACTCTCCATACTTTTCTTACATTCTTGTGATACAGTGCAAAGGCAGCTTTATAAATTATTTTCTCCTTCTCAGTTTGTGATTCACGCCATAACCTTTCCAATTTTTTGCAGTTAGCATTTTCCCTATGAAGCTCAGAAATATACCAAGCTGAGTGCTTTCTTTGGGGATTGACGTGCTGTGGTTTTAACGGTGCAAGAATGTCTGTGGCAGGTTTTATGGCCTCATGGAATATATTTAACCTTGTGTTAATGTCCCCATGTGCTTTAGGGGAATACAATTTACCACAAAATAGTATTGGGTAATCTTGTGCCATTGTCTTCTAGGATATCGGAAGCGATTAGTATGGGTACAGATAGCCTGGGTGCCGGTGATCCAACAATGTATAAAAAAATGATCCGATCAGATCACTGGGCAGGGAGATTCTGCACATATGCGGAGTGAATTGGAAAAAATAATGTCCATGGTATGTCCGGTTGAGTGAGTAGGGCCATCATTAATCTTTATCAATCCTTAGGAGGCCATATCAGCAAGTATGTGGGCAGAGTCGATATTTGCGCTGTCTTTACTGTGAATATTAAAGTCCCCAAACACCAAGAATTCCTTGGAAGAGATAGTATGAGGAGCAATTATTTCCATTTATCCTGCCAAATCTGCTGTTACAGCTTGATGTTATTGAAATATTGTCTGACAAAATTCCAGAGTAGTTAATCAAAAGTATGCAGATTACATTTTCTTTGCAGCAAGGCGTCTCTCTTGTGTGTTTTTGACTTGTGTCCATTTTCTTCAGGGTATATCATGCTCTCAATAAAAGCTATCATTTTGACATGCTGCAACGGCATATATATTTTGCTGTGAATTTGAATTGTGCAGGGAGACTCAGTCTCTATTTAGTTACTTGATTAAGCATCAACACTCTATGTCTGATCAGTGACTGAATGAATCTCGATGAGTCCCCTCTTAGTCCTTGCTGGCTGTTGCTGGAAGGGAAAAGGAATATTATGATACTTTTCCTTTTTCTTCTAAAGAAGGAAGGGTGTTTCTTCTGGCCAGGAGGAGGCTACCACCCTGAATCCATGAAAAAAGATTTACGTTTTGGATCCTTCCTACATCAACAGCTCTTGAGGCCAACTGCTTAGTTTTCTGAGCGTTCATGATCTCAAACTACTGTCTGGTTACAGGTGTACCGTTCAGTCACTGTCGACTAAAAAGACACTCCTTGGATTAGCTTCATTGTACCAAGACAAGATGCCAGAACACATTGAAGGTTTAAATCAACGCCTAGTGTATTAAAGGGAACGTGAGACACAAATGCCAATCGTGCCCTAAGGAAGGTAAGTGCTTGGAGTAATCCAGCGCGAGCCTATCATTAGTTTTGCAGAGTAGAGCTTTCCCCCTGAGCAGTTAAGACAAAAAAAGTGATTTACTATGAGGAAGATGCAAAACGCTAATTCTGTCACACAGCAGATGCTGATGATGAAATGTACTTAAAAAGCGTATCTAATACCCTGCGAAGGTATAACTCAGTTCAGCATAACTGAAGTCAATTTATAATTGATGAACCAGCCTTAAGTGTTCAAGTTCTTAAAAAACTTCAAATGGTTAGTTTCAGTCCTGTGTGTTTAATGGAGGCTATTTCGCAACTTCAGGACTGGAAAGGAAATGATTTGCCACCCTTTCTCTTGAAATTGATTAGGTTGGTTTTTAGGGGTAGAAATTCTCCTAATCTTAAGGACCTGCTTGTCACGTAGTATCTTAGTTTCTCAGAAAATCTGACTGGTGCCATTTTAAATAAGCATTTGCAATGCAATAGGTCTCGCATTAATTAGGTTTGAGCTATTGGCATTGCTAGAATATTGCAACACCAATTGCAACAAAAGTCTATAAATTGTAGGCCAAAAATGTTTTTATTTATTTTTGTAGCAATGGTGGCATGCTGCACTTTAGATAAATATGTTTAAAAGTAAAGTGCGCCATACTGCGATTGCTACAATAGTTAATTGTGGATGCGTTAACAACTGATGTGTGCACTGATGGCTGGTGGTGTGTGTGTCTGTAGAGATTAAGCGCTGATGGCTGGTGGTGTGTGTGCCTGGTGGAAGTGTGCAGTGCCGGCTGGTGGTGTGTGTGCCTGGTGGAAGCGTGCACTGACGGCTGGTGGTGTGTGTGTCTGGTGAAAGCGTGCACTGACGTCTGGTGGTGTGTGTGCCTGGTGAAAGCATGCACTGACGGCTGGTGGTGTGTGTGTGCCTGGTGAAAGCGTGCACTGACGGCTGGTGGTGTGTGTGTGCCTGGTGAAAGCGTGTACTGATGGCTGATGGTGTGTGTGTGCCTGGTAAAAGCGTGCACTGACATCTGGTGGTGTGTGCCTGGTGGAAGTGTGCACTGACGGCTGGTGGTGTTTGTGCCCGGTGAAAGCGTGCACTGATGGTTGGTGGTGTTTGTGCCTGGTGAAAGCGTGCACTGATGACTGATGGTGTCTGTGCCTGGTGAAAGTGTGCACTGACAGTGTGGTTGTGTGCATTTAGTTGTGTGTGTGTGGTTGTGTTAGTGGTTGTATTTGGTTGTATGTGTGGTTGTGGCTGTATGTGGTTGTGTGTGTGGTTGTGTGTGTGTGGGTGTGTGTGGTTGTGTGTTTAAGGTTGTGTGTGTGGTTGTGTGTGGTTTTGTGTGTGTGGTTGTGTGTGGTTGTGTGTGTGTGGTTGTGTGTGTGTGGTTGTGTGTGTGTGGTTGTGTGTGTGTGTGTGGTTGTGTGTGTGCGTGGTTGTGTGTGTAGTTGTGAGTGTGTGTTTGTGGTTGTGTGTGTGGTTGTGTGTGTGGTTGTGGTTGTGTGTGGTTGTGTGTATGATTGTGTGATTGTGGTTGTGGTTGTGTGTGGTTGTGTGTGTGTGTGGTTGTGTGTGTGTGGTTGTGTGTGTGTGGTTGTGTGTGTGGTTGTGTGTGTGTGTTTGTGGTTGTGTGTGTGGTTGCGGTTGTGTGTGGTTGTGGTTGTGTGTGGTTGTGCGTGTGGTTCTGTGTGTGTGGTTGTGTGTGTGTGGTTGTGTGTGTGTGGTTGTGTGTGTGGTTGTGTGTGTTGTGTTTGCAGTTGTTTGTGTGGTTGTGTGTGGGTTGTGTGTGTGTGTGGATGGGTGTGGTTGTGTGTGTGTGTATGTGTGGTTGTGTGTGTGGCTGTGTGTGTGTTGTTGTGTGTGTGGTTGTGTTTGGGTGTTTGTGTGTGTGGTTGTGTGTGTGGTTTTGTGTGTGGTTGGGTGTGTGTGTGGTTGTGTGTTGTTGTGTGTGTGGTTGTGTGTATGGTTGTGTGTGGTTGAGTGTGGTTGTGTGTGTGGTTGTGTGTGTGTGTGTGTGTGTGATTATGTGTGTGTGTGGTTGTGTGTGTGGTTGTGGTTGTGTGTGTGGTTGTGTGTGTGGTTGTGTGGTTGTGGTTGTGTGGGGTTGTGTGTGTGGTTGTGGTTGTGTGTGTGGTTGTGTGTGTGTGTGTGGTGGTTGTGTGTGTTTATGTGTGTGTTTGTGTGCGTTTATGTGTGTGTCTGTGGTTGTGTGTGTGTGTGGTTGTGGTTATGGGTGTGGTTGTGTGTGTGTGGTTGTGTGTGTGTGTGGTTGTGTGTGTGGTTGTGTGTGGTCATGTGTGTGTGTGTGTGTGTGTGTGTGTGTGTGGTTGTGTGTGGTTGTGTGTGTGGTTCTGGTTGTGTGTGTGGTTGTGTGTGTGTGGTTGTGTGCATGTGTGTGTGGTTGTGTGTGTGGTTGTGTGTGGTTGTGTGTGTGGTGGTGTGTGTGGTTGTGTGTGTGGTTGTGTGTGGTTGTGCGTGTTGTTGTGTGTGTGGTTGTGTGTGTGTGGTTGTGTGTGTGGTTGTGTGTGTGGTTGTGTGTGTGGTTGTGTGTCATTGTGGTTGTGTGTGTGTGGTTGTGTGTGTGGTTGTGTGTGTGGTTGTGTGTGTTGTGTTTGTGGTTGTGTGTGTAGTTGTGTGTGTGCTGGTGGTTGTGTGTGTGGTTGGGTGTGGTTGTATGTGTGGTTGTGTGTGTTTATGTGTGTGTGTCGTGTGGTTGTGGTTGTGTGTTTGGGTGTGGTTGTGTGTGTGGTTGTGTGTGTGGTTGTGTGTGGTTGTGTGTTTGGTTGTGTGTGTGTGGTTGTGTGTTTGGTTGTGTGTGTGTGGTTGTGTGGTTGTGTGTGTGGTTGTATGTGGTTGTAGTTGTGTGTGTGTGGTTGTGTGTGTGGTTGTGGTTGTGTGTGTGGTTGGGTGTTGTTGTGTGTGGTTGTGTGTGTGTGTGGTTGTGTGTGTGGTTGTGTGTGTGTGGTTGTGTGTGGTTGTGTGTGAGGTTGTGTGTGTTATGTGTGTGTGGTTGTGTGTGGTTGTGGTTGTGTCTGTGGTTGTGTGGTTGTTTGTGGTTGTGTGTATGTGTGGTTGTGTGTGTGTGGTTGTGTGTGTGGTTGTGTGTTTGTGTTTGGTTGTGTGGCTCTTGCACCATGTTTCTCAAGGTACCCGATTCCACCCAAGCCATTACCAGTTCGATGGCAAGCTACAAAACACACAAGAATACTCATGCCCTCTAAGTCCTTTGCTGCAGCACTGCACTTGTAGCAATCCCCTCCATGGTCTGGCTCCTCCCCTTCACACCCCCAACTCGCCTTTGCTTCGCGCTCAGCGGGGGCCTTACACGTCAGCTTGGAGCGCTGTTCAATACACGTTTGGGTGCGTGATCTCCATGAATCCCTAGCTCAGGTTTAAACGCTGCAGGAAAGCAGCACCAAAGCACAACGCCAATAATTGTCTAGTGTTTGGGTGACTATGACACTTACCCCCAATTTGGAATTATACCCTATGAATTCCCAGACATGCCAACTGTTTGCGGGTAGCACTGCGTGCTGGGATTCCGTACCATTATCCTTGTGGAATAAAAGGAAGTCTTGGAGATAAGGTACTGCAGCTTTATGCCGCATATATGATAAAGGTAAGCAAATAGAAGGCTGCGGCTGCGGGGGCTTCTCAGGTTTGTCGTATCCGGTTAATCAGAAATTGCAAAGGCGTTCTACCTAAGTGAATGGCTACTGGTGTGGTGACAGCAGCAGCTCGATGTGGGGATTAAGGTGAGAGGAGGTGACTTAACGGCAGGAGCGGTCAACTTTGAAGCTGTGGAACCAGGTTTGAGTATCGGCAGGGACGCACAGGCATCCTGTGATTCTGGGCAAATCTCTTAATCTCCCCGTGCCTAAAATGAATGTGTCCATCTGTAATGCAGCCGGTGCTCATTTAAAGCGCTCTTACCTTCAGGTCGATTTTGCGCTATATAAAACTACAATAATATTAATAATAGAGCTATCAAGCTCGCGGATCACTGTTGTGGAAGATGGAAAGAGAGCAAAAGTCCATAAAAGAGCTGCTCATCGCCATGTTTGTGCCAGAAGACCATACACTATACATATAGCTCCCTTTTATTTAAACCACAACATTAGTTCAAAGGCACTGTAGGTTAGCTTTCAAGCAGGTACCTCTGTGGTCAGGAAACGTTTGTACTGCGCCATAGTCATGCTGCTTTTGAACTTTATCTCCCTGTCGTCTGGCCCACAACATATAACATTTCATGAAAACCGGAGGCGGCGTACGTCCGGCGAATCTCTAGCTTGCGTTTCTTATTGTAAACTTGCCAGCCACCTCAGGGAACGATTCCTCCCGCCTTCCTGTGGCCCTGCGTTAGGTAGTAATGACACGCCGGTACAGTAGCCCTAAAGGACACATATCCCCGTGGTTAAAGTATAATCCATGCATATTACCTTCTCGCTTCTTCCTGCAGCCGGAGCTGGCGTTCCACAATTTTCCTCTGCAGCTGGGAGCGTCTGATTTAAGGTTTCACAAGCGGCCTAGAGAGGTGTCCGTGGGTTCAAGTTACAATCACCTGCTGAGAGGGCTTAATTACATCAACAACCCCTCCCTCTCCTCTACCTGCCAGCGACCCGCACCCCCCGACTAAGCAGGCCGTATTCCTACCATCCTCCCAAAATCTGAGCGTCCCTTCAGAAATTCTGCACATTCCGAACACATCTCGCTGCACTAGAGATGTGGGGCGAGGTGAGCGAGCCTGAGAAATAATGTGAAGAGCCAAGCCTGGAGACTGGCTTGGCTCTATGAGCCAAAGCACGAGTCGAGGAGGCAAAAATCTTCATGTACATTTCTCTGCGTGCTCTGGTTCCACTGTAGTCTTATCTGCTGTATCTTTCTTGCTCTTTTCTTCTTTTCCTATGTGTGTCCCTCTCTTTTACTCACCCCTCTCTGTCTTCAATGTTTCTACTAGCTCTTGTTTTTTCTCACCCATTTGTCTCTCACACGCTTACTTTTGCTCGTGCTCCCCGTGTCCCCTTCTCTTATTCTTTGTGTTCCTCTCGCTGTGTTCCTTCTTCTGCTTGCCACTCCTTTTGTCTCACCCCGTGCCTTGTGCTCAATAACTGGATGCGCAAGGTCATCGGTTTGAATCAGAGAAATAACTGAGCAGGCTGGGCGCCTGCTGCTGTGCCTGTCTGAAGGTGCGTGGCCTGAGTCTCTGCACGCCCAGCCTTTCCTTCATGTGATGCTAGTGACAAGTAATGGAGCCAAGGGGTCTATCTGACCATACACCAACGATACCCAACTACTGAAGCGAGTGAGTGTTGCTCCTCCATGATAAAGAAAACCAGGCACAGACTGCAGCCTTCATTAAACAAGCGGCAGTGAAATGTAAAACAAAAACCCAAGCCCGCGAGTGGTGCGCGCGCGCGTGCGCCACTGCGAGACATATGTTTTCAATTATCGCGCCTGTGTCTGGGCACGATAATTGAAAACATATGGGCTTTGGTGCGCGTAACAGACACCAATAGGCCATGGGTGGAGAAATGCACCCGCCTTTGGCCTATTGCGTGGTCAGTTAAAAAACCCACACACGCAAAGCCCAATAGTGGAACCCAAAAGGAAAAGCACACCACGAGCGTGTGCGAATCCAGGGTCCGTTTCTAAACTCCCTACAAAACGGTTCACCTGCGCGAGCACTGCTGCGCAGTGAATCGCGAGGGGCGAGCCCTAAAACACTTTCTGTTCTAAAGGGAACCAATGTAATTCCTTCAGAGCTGAAGAGGCTAAATTATATTCCTTTCTTCTTGTTAGTAATCCCGTTGCCCAGGATTGCATAATTTCTCCTTCTTACAGCTCCAAATTCATCCACCCCCGCTTTGCTCCAGACCCATTGCTCTCCCCTTCATGCACCCACAATCTACTTAGTTCACATCCAGATTGAGCCCAGCCTGTCTGCTATCACCACCTAAACAGTTACCACTGTCTGATAACAATTACTTAACATAAATACAATCTGCCCTGCCTCATGCTTCATTCTGCCAAAACCCACATAATTGTTTCGGTCCTTAGCATACTTGAGTACAGCAACTGCCTCCTCCTTGGTCTCCCCTCCTTATGACCCATATATTCTACACTCCAATGCCACCTCTGGTCAAGATCACTTGTATGTAATAACAAAAGGGAGAGTAAGGGATTAATTCACAAAGTGTGAACTGAGTGTACTCCTATTCCCCTAGGTAAGGTATTATAGTAACAAAAAAAGGAGTATCACCACAGCGAATCATAGATTCTAGATGGGATATGTGTTTGAAAAAAGGAAATGTTTTCCTTTTTCTAAAAAAACCCTCACTCACCAGCCTGGTGGTGACATGCTTCAGCATTGGGGTCCACCCTGATGACCGAGTGCCATCAGGGTGTGCTGCGACACCTGAACTACAGTGGAGCTGGTTGTTGTGAGTGATAAGTGTAGAACTAAATGTTAAACTTAATGGAAAAAAACTTTATTCGTAAGCTACTGGACAATATTAAAAGAGGTGTAAAGATACTAAAAGGGTAATTAAGACCAAGAGTATCTGTGTGGGTGGTCTACATGTTTCAACCTATGTGTGGTAGTGACAAGGTTTTCTTCAGGACCAAGGTACAAGAAAATGGACGGTCCACCTAACCAATAACACCAAGACACTCGACCTGGAGGAAGGAAAAGTTTGGAAACAACTACCGCACACTAATTGCAACAGTAGCAATGTCATATACCTTATCAAGTGTACATGCGGAAAACCCTATGTCGGCATGACAACGCGAAAGGTGAAACAGCGCTTCAGCGAACATCGCAGCACCAAACGCTGCAAGAAGAGTGCAACCAGACTGACGGACAATGTTTTAGAAGCACAGCACACTCCTAATGACATGATATGGACAGTAATTGAGCAGGTCAAACCAGGCCCTAACCTGCAAAGGCGCCTTTTCGATAAGAAGCAGCGCTGGATCTACAGACTGTCCACGTAAAAAACAGGATTGAATGATAACATTCCCTGGGCGTCAGTACTATAGATACCGACAGAACCAGAACCAACTGAACCAATCAACTCTGCCACTTGACCAAGTAGACTGTGATTATCCAGTGAAAAACAGACAGGGTTAACTCTAACCTCATGGCCCCTTGTGGCACTTATCGCGTGACCACGCAGCCACTGATGCTAATCAGCCCTTCTAACGTCCCTGGCCCCCATTTGGTGTTTGTAGTTTCCCATGTGCACCCACAGTAATTGGCCCGCGGAGCTCCTCTAGCATTTCCCCCTGTCTCTGCAGACCATATGCTCAATGTAGCTCCCCCTGCTAGCACTAAGGAATTGTCAGTTCATTGCACACTTTGCATCCTCCTGCTTACAGTCGTCACGCCTCCCGCGGACGCCTACTTTCCCTTGCCTACTTCTACCCACTGGCTTTTATCATTCAGCGCTCACATATTCAGCGCACATAAAAGGTACTCGCCCAGTTACGAAGTGAATTGACTCATTTTGTTACTCCCGGGCAGCCTACAATGCTGACTCGCCGTTACTACGGCAACACTCACACGTCCCGCCCAACAACTCGCTCAGTTGAGAGGTGAACTGACCCAGCGTGTCCTATCCAGGCTACCTTAGCGCACTGACACGCGGTAACGCCGTTGCTACGGCAACACTCACATGCCCTCTGCAAGCCCCGCCCACCCCGGAAATCAGCTCCGCTCATAACGAGCACTGGGAGCAGACGCCATTGTAGCGGGGACAGCGGGAAGGCACATAGGTAAATGACCCTTTTGAGCTCAGCGAAACTGTAAGTACTACCATACATTCCTCCCACAGCCTCGATCGACTCCATCATTTCGGAGCACGGATCCCGCGCTACGGCCACCATCACGAGCCACACCACCATGCTGGTTTTCCCTTATCTCATTACCACCCACAGAATACGTTAATTGTTGAGAGATTCCTACCCTCTGCCCCACGATGTTTTAAAAGACACCAACCAGGAGTAAGCCCCACCTGAGGAACAATGTGTATTATTTGTCTATGTGTCTATGTTTGTCGTTAATGTGAACTGGTCCAAATGCACGCTTTTGTTACATTCCCATCTGACGTTAGTTTATGCGAGTATGGAGAGTCACCCCACCACAAGTTTGGACGTGCGTGTGACTACAAAGTATAATGTTATGCGTCACCTCACACACACCTATTGATCTGTGTGTCTGAGTGCGCCGGAAACTTATATGGAGACACTTATCTCCACAAACGGTGAACTAGTACCCCAATGAACTTGCCGTGACCAACCTGGCTTTTGAAATTATTACCAGACCAGGCATATGAATAGAATGGGATCCGCATGATGCATGCAGACACGTGAGAGTCAACACAACGTTACAGGCATGTACATGAGTTTGATTGGCACTGCCTCTTCGTTTTTTCCTCCCACAGGTCTTTTTATTTTTGTCTCGCCTAGTTAGGCTAGAGCTTATACCGATTGCAGATTTTTTGCAATCTTGGTACCAAGAATCTAGGATTGGATACACCTTTTAGGGGGTGTAGACCGTCCATTTTCTTGCACCTTGGTCCTGAAGAAAACCTGGTAACTACCACACATAGGTTGAAACATGTAGACCACCCACACAGATACTCTTGGTCTTAATTACCCTTTTAGTATCATTACACCTCTTTTAATATTGTCCAGTAGCTTACGAATAAAAAAAAATTCCATTGAGTTATACCAGGACAATTTTTAACATTTTTTTCTACACTTATCACTCACAACAACCAGCTCCACTGTAGTTCAGGTGTCGCAGCACACCCTGATGGCACTCGGTCATCAGGGTGGACCCCAATGATGAAGCATGTCACCACCAGGCTGGTGAGTGAGGGGTTTTTTACAAAAGGAAACATTTTCCTTTTTTCAAACACATATCCCATCCAGAATCTATGATTCGCTGTGGTGATACTCCTTTTTTTGTTACTACAAGATCACTTGTAGCCTAGCATGGCACAATTGCTGTATACAATCAAACTCAGTGTACAAAGCTGTTCATGACTCCACCTTCAGTGTATCCCAGGTTGTTTTTCCATTATATTCTCACCAACCACATTCAATGTCAAGTCCGCCCCCAACTCACTGATCCATATCATACCCTCCTGACTCGGGTCCTTTGCAGTTCTAGCTAAAAACCATTGCATCATCTTCCCATCAATAACCAATGTCACCAACCATGACAACCTTATCTGAATTCTACATTTGATGCCCTTGTTGAGAGGCTGGTAGTAAAATACAAGCTATTCGATTATTTTGTATTGACCTAAACACTTTCTTCTTAGCTGGAGTATGTTTTCGTTTTTTAGGGACAAGACAAGAATGTTATGATGTTATGATACATGAAAGCCTGCATTAACTGCCTACGTATTTCCTTCTTTCCGTATTGTAGTTTAGTTGGAGATCACTACTTACGGTGATAAGAAAATTGCATAAGTATTATACTGTAATAAATGTCACCATGGCTGACTTTAGGGCAGAGGGATTGGTGCGGCTGCCCTGGGTGCTGACCTGAATGGAAGACCCTGCCCTTAGGGGGTACAATTTAAAAGCACCAGCTGCAGATATCCTTGTGCAGCCAGCTTTCAGGCAGAAATCAAAATACCAAGATAACTCTTGGGATTCATGTTCCTGCTAGAGAGAGAGTTTGGAGTTTTGTCTAGTTGCAGTTTTGACTCACCGTAAAGTAGCACAGAGGGTTACTCTGCCTGCTGCAAAGAACAGATCTGTATTTTATGTGGCTAGCTGAGTGGATTAGTAAAACCAGCCTTTACCAGTGCTTTAAAACAAATTAAATGTATGTGAGAGAGGAGCTATAGAGAGATGAGGGGCACTTTTGCCAAATGGTAGTGAGGTAATCCAATGAGGAGGTCCTAGGGGGTGGAAGGATGCCAAAAAAGATTGTCGCACAAGGCGGTCCTGCATTTTCACAGCTGAGTTGTGATGTTGCAATGCCTCCTGCCACAGTCACTAGACAACATAAATGGTATGTCACATATCAGATTTTTGCCAATAAGGGAATGCTTATTGCAGCATGTGTATTTATTTCAGTGTCAGAGTTTGTTGCAAAAACAGCAACAATTTACAAGGATAATGTGTGAACAGTAAAGGTGTCTTTAGCGGAGTACTATAAGCTATACAACATCCCCTAATTTACAGTAAAAGGATGTTGAAAGTCTTCTGCTAGTTCCTTGAATCTACAAAGAAACTCATCCTTCAACTTTTTTCCATTATAAGGTCACAGAACTCCGTCATGATTTGCAATAAGCTTACTGCATGCAATAAAGGATACTAATATACAGTGTTTATGTGGTGAATACCTTTCAAAATTCATCAAGTTAAATATTGGTAATCAATAAACCCTAAAAATAAATGAATACATAAATAAATGCATGCAGATGCTTTATTAATATGATAATAAGTGTAATTTAATATGACTCTTGAGTAAACTACTACCTTACGACAAAAGACATTGAGCTTTTGGGACATTGTTAGTATCTTATGTTTTAGAACACGCCCACATCTCATCAAAGTGTGCTTCTATGTTGAACACTCATCCTCATTGTATGACTATATTTCTTTAAGATTACAACTTAGGAACAACCTATAGTGTGTTTCAATATATTTGAATGTGGAAGCTTTCTCTAGGGTAGGAGATAGACCGATTGAATCTCACTACGTCAGAACAAAAAACAATGACAGATTCAGTGCTAGTGTTAGACCCATCCAGAGAGATGATGAGCCCTGTTTGGTATGTAAGGCAGGCTCATAGCATGGCCCAGTTGTAATGTAGGAGTGTGATTTCTGATATATGGCTAGTAATGCACGCTTTGTTCACATTTTCTGATAGTAACTTTCTCAGTGTCCAAAATAATAGTTTACCTCACTTTACAAACTGTTTTACTAACTTCTTTGCTGAAATTAATTTGCGGTAGTTCTGAATAAACTCTGCTTTCTTGGTAGGGCTACATGTTCTCTAGCTTTACTCCTATCGTCTTGGAAGCTTTGATCCTCTAGGGATCTTTTTAATGTCATCACCTCCCTTACTCCCCCCCCCCCAGTTACAGACCCTTCAGAGTCTTATCAGGTGTCTGTGGTAAAATATCCAACTTCTTTCAGACTAAAATTGTACTAAAATCTCAGACATTTATTCCTTGCTGGAAGACTCCAATGCGGGGTGGCCTGCTCAGTCTACCTCCCTTCTTAACAAAAATGCTTCTATGGAGGACTGTCCCAGGCTACTTACTTTTCCTTGTTTAGCGCCTGATGTTACTGATCGGCTCCTAGAAGGAGTCAAATTCGGTTCCCCTTTGGATCCCTGCCCCCTTAAGGTGCTAAAAATTGGTAGAGAAGTCATTGTTCCACACCCTACTGATGTATTGAATGTAGACAGTATCCTACCCTGTGGAAGACTGCAGTGGTAAAGCCACTTTTAAAGAAGTCTTCTTTGGACCCCACAGAATTGAAAAACTATAACCTGATCTCATTGCTTTCTGTTCCAGCCAAGATCTTAAAAACCTAAATTAGAAGTAGTGATTTTTAGAGCATTCATTACACAAACTAATCAGAAGTTTCTAGTCATTTGTATTATCAAAAATATTGCAGGAGCCGGAATCAGTTTAATAATGCCTTGGTTTTACATCACATGGCCAGATCCCCGCTCATGTCCTCTTTAGGTCTGATGGACCTTTGTCATTGTTTTAGAGAAGAGCAAATCATCACATACATTTCAATCACAATTTTTATTCTAAGCTCAATCAATAATGAGAGTTTAGGTGTAAGTTTAAAAGTATTTTATTATTCAAGTTTAGTAAGTCATCTTTATTCAAAGCCATACGTTTTATTCACATTGATTTTAATAAGTCAATCATGAACAGAAATCAATAATAAAAATATGGTTAGACATGAATCATGATAAAATGTATAAAGTATGCTTCATGAAGGAAAGTATCCCTATTCTAAGAATCGGGTGAAAAGGTGTCAGTCAGAACACATAAAGAGTTCAAATTTGACAGAGTGAAAGAGACCAAGCATAAAGCTCATACATCAATCTAAAAATCAATAATCGATCAAAGCAAACTGTCTCATAAAGAGAGGCTTAAGAAGCTCAACAGAGTCTCAGAGCGATTTGAAAAAACGCAGGGCATATATGTAGCCACAGTACCAACCACAAAAATGCAATGGGTTAATAGGTCTGGGGAAAGTGTGAGCCAAAATTGTGATAATCTACTCTAGGAACAAGCACTATTATAAACAGTCAAAAACGATGTTACAGTTCATGTTTTAGGTTCTCTTCCTCTCGTCCAATCAGCTTTCAGTGTTCTCCTGGGAACAGGATCACGCCTCTTCTTCTCACATGAATAGAATAGTCCACAAACAGAAAGATTTAAACTTGCTACTTTGAGGTGACAAATTAGATTCTTGGGGAACATTTTCTCATGTGAGACTTCTTTTCCTCATCTAACTAAATATCTAACCTTCTAAAATATCAACTTGTACATTTTGCTAACAAATATATATATATATATATATATATATTACCTACTGGCGGTCGCCAGTAGGTATATATAGTTAGGATTTTTTCCCTATGGGATTTTTGAAAATTCTATGTCTAATAACTTTGGCGTTTGTGGACGGAATTGGCTGAAATTTTCTGGAAAATGGAACATTTTGTTTCTGAGCAGCCCCTGGAAATTTGGGGGGGGGGTTCGTCAAGGGGGGGCCGAGAAAAAAGGGGGGTCCCAAAACGTGTTTTTAACATTGAGTTTTCCATAGGGCGGTTGGCCTCACTTTTAGCCCGAACGGCTGAATGGATTTGCACGAAACTTGGCAAAATTGTAGGGACTGGTAGCCCGATGTGCCTTTGCTAGGTCTCAATATATGTGCTTCAGTGGATTTTGAGAAATTAATGTTCAAAAAAAGATATATATCTGTAACAGCGGACCGGGCAGCGCTCAGGTTCGCGGACTTTACGCGTACCGGAACTTCGCGTAGCGAAGCTGATTGGCTCTCCGGTGTCTGTCAACATTCTAAACAGTCCGGAGCGGCCGCCATCTTGTCTCTCGGTAGGATTGAGAGACAAGAGGAGGCCAAAACAAAGGGGGAAATGACCATAAGGGGGCATAGTATATCCTCCCTGACCCCCTAGGTTTAATGTGGAGGCTTTAAAAGGGCGTGGGTAGCGCCCGGTTCGCGAACCGGGAAGCGTTCTGGGCAGCGTACTTCCGGGTGCGCTAATGCAGCGCGTCATAAGACGCATTACGCGACAACGTGATACTCGCGCTTCCGCGACGCGTCACGATGTTGATTTCTAACGCGGCAGTTGCGCTAACGGAACGTTTACCGGTTCGCGGACCGGGTCGCGGCATCAAATTGAGCTAACGGAAAGCTTCCCGGTTCGCGAACCGGGAGCGAAACAAAAAAAATATTTAAATTTTTTTTATTAATAAACATATAAAATATATTTTTGGATTTAAAGAAGAATACATTTTACAGCTATAGATATTAGCTTTTAAAAAACCAATGAAATTCACTGAAAAAACCATAGGTTATAAACCATATATAGTTAGGAATTAGCATTTACAAAACCTTGAAAATTCACTGAAAAAACCATAGGTTATAGACCATATATAGTTAGGAATTAGCATTTAAAAAACCTTATTTTACTCACACAAAACCATTGAAATTCCATATATAGTTAGTTGTACTAACTATATATCGCGCACCCGCAATCCACTGCTGATCATGTCACATATTACATCATTCATGACATGGTCAGTGACATCACTGATGACATCTCAAATGACATCACTGATGACATCACTGATGACATCTCAAATGACATCACTGATGACATCACTGATGACATCTCAAATGACATCACTGATGACATCACTGATGACATCTCATTTGACATTACTGATCACATCACTGATGACATCATTCATGTGATAATACAATGAACCTCTTCAGACTCTAATATAACCTTAGATACACTCAGTGTAAACATACACTCACAGACTGTCACTCATCCATGAGTTACTCAGACACCTAGTCAGTCATGCAAAGAATCAATCACACCTCCATTTTCGCAACTATACAGTTATACACACCTTACTTATTCAAACATATACTAAAACATATTTACTCTCTTATACAATCCTGGATACAAGTTCACAATGATGCATACAGCCACTCACACATTTACTTGCTCCTATGCACAGTTATTTATATATGTCAACTCTCACATGTACTGTATTTTACATATGTACTTACTTTGACATGTAGCACTGAGATATCCATTCACTCACCAATACACTCATGCACACAGTCAACCGCCCATACAGCTGTTTCCACATGCACTTTTGAACCCATACATCTAGTGAATCAACTGCTCACACATATATGCACAGAGTCATACACCTCCCAGCCACCCACACACACACTCAGTCTCCCATACAAATGCTTGGGCAACCAATCAATAACCCATATAGTTACTCATATAGCTACTGATCAACACATGCAGCAGTTTACAGAACAACAGACATAATGATGCACAAATTAAGACAGTTTAGTCACTAACCCATGCATTCAGTGAGACACATTTAATCACTCACTCATACAGTCAGTCACGCACCTACTAAATCCTTCATCCAGACACTTCTACATCTACTCATTCTTCAATATGTAAAACATATTTAAACTTTACAGAAACACACAGTCACTGGATGATGTCATCAGTGATGTCATCAGTGATGTCATTTGAGATGTCATCAGTGATGTCATCAGTGATGTCATTTGAGATGTCATCAGTGATGTCATCAGTGATGTCACTGACCATGTCATGAATGATGTAATATGTGACATGATCAGCAGTGGATTGCGGGTGCGCGATATATAGTTAGTACAACTAACTATATATGGAATTTCAATGGTTTTGTGTGAGTAAAATAAGGTTTTTTAAATGCTAATTCCTAACTATATATGGTCTATAACCTATGGTTTTTTCAGTGAATTTTCAAGGTTTTGTAAATGCTAATTCCTAACTATATATGGTTTATAACCTAT
This sequence comes from Lissotriton helveticus, assembly GCF_964261635.1. Classification (NCBI taxonomy): domain Eukaryota; kingdom Metazoa; phylum Chordata; class Amphibia; order Caudata; family Salamandridae; genus Lissotriton; species Lissotriton helveticus. Next base: position 1,008,972,646 of record NC_136071.1, on the reverse strand, counting down.
GGTTTTTTCAGTGAATATATATATATATATATATATATATATATATATATATATATATATATATATATATATATATATATATATATATATATATATATATATATATATATATATATATATGCTACAACATCTTTATGACAAAAAGAAAACTTTTATGTACAACATCATCCTTTGGAAATAAACAAGTATATTAAAAGAGGTCCCATTAAGTTTAAATGTTGCATTTTTATATGAGATTTTCTTAATTATTTTACTAAATGAAAATGTATGAATAAAACTTTAACACTCTTCTTTATGTAAGTAGACACATTTAGCAAAGCTATGTAAAAGCATTTGCGTAACTTGTTATTGAAAAACACATGATCATTTAGAGGCCAAGAATTAAACATTTTAGGCGTGTTTCAGCGAAATTAGTCAAACTACTTTCAAGCAAAATGCAGCCATAGCCATTTTAGACCTAATACAAGTAAATATGGCTGCCAATTAAAAAATAAATTTGCATTTCAAACGCATTTTATGTTCGTTGTAAAGCCTACATGTTAATATTGTACATATATCATAACTAAAAACGTGTCTCCAGTATCCAATCTTCCTTTCATGCAAAATATCAAAAACATTAAAACCAGTAAGTATGCAAGCAACCAATGTGGCAATTCTGACAGGTTCGCAACAATTATAATATTTCTTTTTACCAACAAATGCATAATTAAACCAAATTGAGTAATGCAACCATAAGTACAATTTTATGACCATCATGTGCAACTTTCCCCTACAAGGAGTGTATGTAGAAAAACAAGCAGGTGTGATAGCAATAAAGTCTACAGTTGGAGGAAGTAAGCTAGCTGAACTCAGTGACTCAATGACGTATCACACCTAACTTTTGTTTTTATAGCACCAGTGCCACTTAATCAACATGTTTACAGCGGGTAATTACAGTTACACACGCACAATGAGTTGTATGAACAGGAGTTCTTACAAAAATTACAGGAAACTAAGCTAGGAAAAAAGTCACGTGGTCTCTTCCCGTGCTGCTGGGCCACGGGGTTTCCGTTGAATTAATTTATAGAGAGTCATTGGCACAAAAAAGTAGACTGCGGATATAAGCATTTTCATAGGAGCCTTTTCATATTATTTGTCAGAAAAAGTACACATTATATAGAGAATGGTTCCTCGAGCCAGATGTATTCAATAATAGAAAATATAAAAGATATATGTGAGTCACTTCATGTTTTCGTCTTACAGCAAACTTTAGATTACAGCATTTTGTATTTTAGGAGACGATTTATGAAGTCCTGGCCATAAGGCAGCTTGTATTTTCGACACAGTGGTTTGTAACATGGGCTCCAATTTGCAATGGCAATAATGTGTGGACAAAATATACATTGACAGGTGGTCGAAAAACCTACAACCTCATTAAGTTAAGAAACAGGAGGCATTTTACGACTAGTTGGAAATGCCTGCGTAAGTAAGGATGGATGCCTGCAGGGAACAACAGACATCTATTTCTGCATTCACATTCCCAGAATGTAATTTTTTGGGGGAAATCCTCATTTTGTTTCCCTTAATGACAAGGGGCTGACTTTTAACGTTTCCATCATGGAATGAATTTGGGACGGAGTATGTGGTGTTTCTAATAGATCACTTTCTGCACCCTTAGCGGTCACCCATCAAGATACACAATGAGAAAGCTGTCCCATAGGCTTTGAGGATCAGGTACCACTCTTTCAGGTGTTGGTAGCTGATCACTGGATTGCAACTGCAACCGTGGTCACAAACTAATTAAACACTGTCCCATTCCAAAATATTAATACATTATTTTCAAAATCAGAAATACAAGAGGGCTGCCCATTTCATACCCCTACTATTTGCTATTCGGTATTAATTACAAAAGGGACAAAATACCTTTTCCTGGCCCGGAAAGCCTTTTGCAACTCACAAAGTAGCACATTGCAAAACACTCTTTGTTGTCACAGAGCCCGTAGTTTTGGAAATCACAAGCTTACTGTACACAAAAGAGTTTTGTGCATAAGGCCCTAAATTTAGTCATGCAAAGACAATTTGAGATTACGCGCACGTCATCATTGAGAAGCATACCTTAATTTGTGGGATGGGCACAAGTAGTAAACTTCACTTAGAAAATGAACTTACAGCATAAGAGGCCAGATGTTCAAACTTTTAACTTTTTAAATTGTAATTTGCAACTTTTACTGAGCTACAAATTGTGAATCGCTAAACTGTTTCACTAAAATTTGCGTTCACAAAATAGAGATCTACAATTAGCAATTCTCTAAAATTCACAAATTGAGAGTGATACGTTGGCAGCTACTGATGAGCTCAACTAAGTGAAACCACTGCCACACCAAAACAAAAGCTCTGCTTGAGAGCACTTCTACATTCATGGATACCCAGCCTGAAGATGTGTAAGACCCAGAATTGGCCTCCACAAATTACACGGAATGGCTCCAAAATGCTTTTTCAAGACTAGTACCGTACAAAACAGTGTCCAAAAACAGGAAGGCTCCCTCCGTCCCTTGGTTTCCTGAGGCGCTGAGATTGGAGAAACAACGATGTAGGAGACAAGAAAGGCGCTGGTGCCAAGAATCAGACAGCGAAGAGAAATCTCGCTATAGGATGGCACTAACAAATTATAACGTCTCATAATTACAGAAAAAAAGTAATTGTTATACCAGGAAAATAGAGACCGCACAAGACTCATCTAAACAGCTGTTTCAGGTAGTCTCTAAGCTGGGTGAACCAGCAGGCAGCTCCATTAAGTTGGCATCCCAATCACTTTGCGACTCTCTGGCTAGCTACTTTCAAGATAAGGTGGGTCAAATGTATTCTAATTTTACTGCACCCGCGGTGGGCTGGAACCAGATGAGCGAGAGTGCCCCCCCTCAGTCCTGAAACTGATTCCAGATATAATAGCCATTGATCTGACAAGCATCTGCAACTATATGTTCTGTTGGGGCGCCTATCCCTCCCTATGGAAAAAGGCCATCATTCTGACACTGTTAAAGAAACCTAATCTTGACCCACGAGAAACCAAAAACTATCGGCCAATATCGCATCTCCTGTTTCCAGTTGAACTTATTGAAAAGAATATGAATACACAGCTGGCTCAATTTATTGAGGAAAATAGGCTGCTGGATGACACGCAATTTGGCTTCCACAAAAACCATAGCACTGAAACCGCTTTCAAAGCATCTGATGAAATTAGGTTTGTACTTGATAATGGTGGTGCTGCAATACTGGTGCTATTGGATCTATCAGCAGCATTTGACATGGTTGATCACACCACGCTTATCAATTGTGTCTCTGCCATAGGCATTGGGTACAAGGCCACAGCCCTTCTGTCCTCTGTTCTATCTAATCCCACCCAGTCAATCAGTTTGGGTCACTTCAACTCACCAGTTTTCTCCCTCCATGTGGAGTTCCGCAAGGATCGTCGCTAAGTCAGACGTTGTTGAACATTTACGTGACTGACTGAGCACGAGTAATTAAATCATTTGGGATGGGCCTTACATCATATGATGATGATACGCAAATGGTGCTTGCGGTGCATAAAGAAGGAGCCACAGTATCGACCAGTTTTCAGGATGGCATGTTGGCCATTAGTACCTGGATGTCTAATCATTGCCTTAAATTAAACTCAGCCAAGACAGAGGTAATGGTCTTTGGTAACCTTGCCCCAGGATGGTCCCCAACCTGGTGGCCAGAGAATTTGGGAGAAGCCCCAATCCCTGTTAAAAAGGCCAGAAATGTGGGTGTCATCTTTGACGATAAATTATCTTTCATACATCGTGCTAACGCAGTGGTCTCCTCATCTTTTTAGGTTTTAAGAATAATAAAGGAACTGTTACCTTTCGTCCCAGCTGGTACTGGGAGAAAGCTAATTTGTGCTCTGGTCATGTCGAAGATTGACTACTGCAATAGCCTTTTAATCAATGCCCAAGAAAGCGTTCTTGGCAGGCTGCAGTTGGTACAGAACGCAGACGCTAGGATACTGTTCGGTACCCCCAAGTTCAAGCCTATATTCGATGTGGTGCGACAGCTTCATTGGCTGCCCATAAGAGGCGAAAGAAATTCAAGACTCTCTGCATTGCCTATAAGGCAATTCATGATACCGGACCAGAATGTTTAAAGAAAGCCTTCTGGGCTTACACGCCCGCCAGATCTCTGCGCTCAGCAGATGCCAATCTTCCGATCGTCCCCAGAACAAGGAAAGCCAACTGGGGTGACAGAAGTTTCATAGTTGCCACATCCAAACTATGAAATTCTCTTCCCCTGCAGATTAAGGCTAGTCCCATGCTGATATTATTTAGAAAACAAATTAAAACCTGGCTTTTTAACCAATAGGCTTCCCGCCAGCTTTTGCGTACCCTCCAGCTCATAGCGCAGAGACACCTACGGGTATTTGTGCTCCCTACAAGTTGTTAAAATAATAAATAAATAAATTCAACAAGGAGGCCTGGCCTGTCCTGTGATAAATGTCTGTTCAGTGGCACAGCACCCACGAGGAAGAATAGAAGAGCCCTAGAAAGATGTTTTCTGAAAAACATCTGGATATGTTAATACAGGAACTAGCAGCACAAGATCAGCTTTTTGGCAAACCAGCAAATAAATGTCCTTAATTCAACAAAAACATATAAGAACTACTAGCTAACACCATGTAAATTCTTTGGAAAATACCAATGAAGTATTGAAGAGTTGTGGAAAAGGTGGTATGGTGTTTCTGCCATGAATATGGTCAAAAAACTGTCTGGTCGTAGGAAGCTGGCTCTGAATCTACTATACAATGTAAGGTATAGTGTGCACATTGTTCACTGGATTCTTAAACGCAGGCAGAAGCTAAAGTAGATAATACCTTACACTCTATTTGGGGTAGTGTGGACAAGCAGTAAGGCTTTATCAGAGGGTACTGTTAAGCATTTATTGTACACACTCAAGCAAGAAATTATGTCAGACCCTCAAAGACTGAACTCTGACGAATTTGTTTTGTATAAAAATATTATTCAGTTGTATTTTATTTCTAGAACCAAGCCAGGCCTGGTACAGGTAAGTGTAATAGTACTTTGCAAGAATAATGCAGTTAAATGCAGTTTGAATGCAGTTGAATGCAAGTGTATTGGTTACAGGTAGGTCACTTTTTCATAAACAGATGCAATTACTTTTCAGTCACTGTTGAGATTACTTTGTGAGTTATTTTTCAGAATATTTTGCAAGTTACTTTTTCTACTCAGTGTGATATGCCTAGATATCACACTGGGACATATCCTAGATAAAAGGTAAGTAAATCAGTTTTGGGAAATATACAGTTTCTTTAGGTTCCATACAATTTTTCAACTCCACACTTAAAAAGGAGTTGATGCAAAGTTATGGGAGGAAGTTAAGTTAGCGGTGTAACGGTAAGTACTTTGTTTTGGGAGTTAGTTTTTTGGGGTTAGAACAAGGGTTCCCTCAGGGTCAAGAATGCACTGTCAAAGCACCCTCAGTGGCACTAGGGTGGCCCGGTGCAAAGTGATGAGGCCCCATGTCATCCAATGGGGAATAGGAGGCCTCCGGTTGGTGGCTATTCATGAGAAGGCCACAAGGTTGAGGGAGCAAAGCTCCAGGACTTAAGCTCAGGGCAAAAGGGGATTCAAGAAGGCGCCCAAAGTGCACCCGCAGCGGCACTAGGGCGGCAGGGTGCAGGGTGCTTTTTTTACGTTGGGTGCCCTGTTAATTTCAATGGGGATTCTCTGGTTTGAACAAACACTGCAGGCTTGGACACAAAGATCTTCTGGAGGTTACCACTGGTTGGAGGTGTATATTGGGATGTCATGGGTTGCCGGGACACCGGTGGTCGGGCCACTCAAGCCCATGGGGCATCAGGTGCAGGGGTATCTTTTGTTGTCTTCTTACCGACTCCGGTAAGGCTGGAGGTGTCGTAGGGAGACTTGAGGCAGGTCAGGGATCACCAGATCCCAGGTCAGAATTGCCGGGGAGACCTCCTCGTGGTGTTGGGCCACTCGAACTCGAGCAGATTGCGTTGGGTGCACAGTAGTGCAGACTCGCGGATTTGGTTGGAGGCAGAGTCTGTTAGTGAGCAAATCCGGTGCTCACTGGAGACAAAGTCTGGTTAGGGAATGTTGGGCAGGTTCTCCGGTTTCTGTGTGGCTGCTGGCTGCAGCACACACTGGGATTTTGCTGGAGCAGGTTGAGGTCGGTACAGGCCTGTAGGGATCGGGCCAAGTCAGTTGGTGTCCTCCTGTTCGTCATTCAGCACAGCTCTTTGGTCCATTTTCTTTTTGTTTCTTCTTGTCTGAGGAGGCAAGGTTCAAGGTTGCCGCTAAATACTAAATGTATGGGGTCTTTTAGGTAGGTAAAGGTTGGGACTGATGGGTCCCTTCCATGGGGTGGGTAAACTCCTTATTATGCCACCCTCCTGGGGGTGTAAGCCTCACTCTGGTTGCCTGGATCCCCCATCTTCAAGATGGCAGGGACTGACAGTTGTGCTACGCCTCGCCTCCCTCACTTGAGAGGTGGGGTTGGCAAAGGTGGGTACACCTCTCTTTTTATCTTGGTTTTCCCACCAAATCTCCCACCCAAAGTGGGGGTCTGAACTGGTGGGGGGCAGTTGCTGGGAGCAGCAAATGGCTGAGGCAGCTCACAAAGGCAGCAAGCCTTTGAAGCTTCCCCTTCGTGAACCCTGACCATCCTGGGGGAGGAGGCTTGGCACCTCAACCCACGATATGCTTTGTTTCAGGAACCCAAGGGTGGCAGGCTCTTGACCCAGGGGTCCAGTGCCATGTCTGGGGTGGCAGCTTGTGAGCAGCCACTCAGCAAGTCGTTTTTCAGGGGGCATCTCTAAGATGCCCTCTGAGTGCGTTTTTCATTAAATCCCACAATGGCATCAGTGTGGGTTTAATGAGCCGAGAAGTTTGATATCACACTTCTCAGTTTTCAGTAAAGCCACTATGGAGCTGTGAAGTTTGTAATGACAAACTCCCAGACGGGGGCGTGTGGCTTGGACGCCGATCGGGATGGCGGCGTGAGCCTGCAGCTCCGTGCCCTATCCCGCATTTTATCCTGTAACTCACCATACACGCGCTGTTTCTAGCGTGATTATCCTGTGCGGATCATCGGGGTAGCCGGGGAGCACTATTCCGGACTGGAAGAAGGCCGAGAAGTGCGATGAGACCCGATCTGGGTGCTCGGCAGGACGGCGCAGAGCGATGCAAGATGGCGGCGACCCCGAACTACGGCGGCTGACTTCTCCGACACGTCGGTCAGCAGCGGCAGCATAGTGCAGACCGGAGCCTGGGGGTGCGGCGGAGAACGACCGCTGCGACACGTGGCTTCTTGGTTGGAGTGGCGATGCAGAGCCCTCGCTGCCGCATTACCAATTTGCGGACTGGGTGTCGCTCCCCCGTCACTCGCGATGGCGGCCGAGTGGGAAGTCGCCGTTCCCCGCCTGTGACCAGCAGTCCCCAAGAGCCTGGCGGCGCCATACAGTGTGGACCCGGAGAGTGAGGGCATATCGGGAACGGGTCGGAACTACGTCCTGGAGGACCCGGCACCCGACCCTGAGCACGACTAGCCGCTCTGACCGGATGCCCCGGCTGGTCGCCGATCCCTGAACGAGACGACGTCCCGCAGCAGCGACTGCTGGGCTGCATGCGGAGTGGTCCCCGGAGGAAAGGCGACGCTAGGACACGGAACGCAGACCACTAAACAGGGCAACAACTCCCTGCAGACTGCGCACCTGGCCCCACATTACGTTTCCCTGCCTGTCCTGGAATACGCCATTGGCATCTCTACCCGGTTGGATTGGACCATCCTGATCTCTGCCTGAGGCCTTGGCGTAGCCATACTGTGGGTAACGAGAGACTGGGTAAGGAGCGGCCCCAGGTGCTTTCTGGAGTCGGGTTAGGTGTGGGAGCTGCCTGCCCGGAGCAGGATGAGGCGGTGAATAATCGGCAATTTTGGGCACGGGAGTGCGCCCGCGTATGGCAGACGCCTTCGCCCCTGGGATTGGTGATCGTTTCATGGGGAGTCCACTGACCCTGTTGAGCTACCAGAAAGGTCGGGGAGCCACCCTTGTTTAGCGGACGAGGGTGAGAGCTGGGCTGTCCCCCCTCAAGCGAACCGATGATGGCGCTCACGGGGCACAAGATGGCCGCTGAAGGTGATGGCGTTGCACTGAGCCAGGCGACTGTACAGGGCGCAGATGGCGGAGCTCATACTGACCCGGAAGGCTCAGCACAGGAGCGGCGGCTGAATATGCGACTGGATGGAATACTAGAGGCAATAAATGCGACCAAGGAATCCCTGCATACGGATATAGCGCAGGTCGCCACAGGACTGGGTCTCTTAAGAGCGGATCATGCTAAGCTTACTGACAGAGTGAAAGACAACGAGTTACTGCTCCAGGAGCTCAAACCTGCGGTGGTGACCGCAGAACACAAACTGTCTGATATACTCGGTCGGTTGGAGACACTGGAGAAACGTGCAGAGGATTCCGAAAGCCGCAATAGGCAAAATAACGTGAGAGTAGTAGGCCTTCCGGAAAAAGTTGAAGGCGATGACGCAGTGGCCTACATGGAGAACTGGTTTAAAACGCCTGTGGCGCCGGAGGGTCTGTCCCCCTTCTTCTCCCTCGAGCGGGCGCACAGGGTCCCGGCCCGCCCGCCTATGCAGGGCCGCCCTCCCAGGCCTATGGTGGTCAAGCTGTTGCATTTTAAGGACCGGGACCTCCTGATACAGAGGGCACGCTCGCTGGGCCCCTTTCAAGTGGACAACAGCTCAGTCACGATCTTCCCCGATTACACACAAGAGGTCCAGAGGCGCAGGGCCTCCTATCTCTCCGTGAAAAAAGAACTGAGGGACGAGGGCATACAGTATTCCTTGCTTTTTCCGGCCAGATTGCGAGTGATTGTGGATGGCAAAACCCAATTTTTTCAGACCCCTGACGAGGCATGGTCGTGGCTGGAGTTGTATCGGGCCGGTACAGATCGCAGAGGTAAAGGTGACCGTGAGAGACAGAAACCACTCCAGATGCGAAAGTCGAAACGCATCCGCAACCGGAATAAACTCAAGAGGGCGCTAATGGACGGCCAGATGGCGGCGGGGCAGGAAAGGGGCGCTGGCCGCGACAGCGTCCATTACGGGCTCACAACCTGACAGACTATCGGTGGGCTCGGATTCTGATGAGGACGGAGGGAAGTCTGGAGGAGACGCTTCGGAGGTGGACAGTACTGGCGGACCGGCGGTCACCCCACAGACGGCGGATGGACTATTTAACGAGTGACACTCTTGGAGGGGACAGTGACAGCTATTCCCGTCAGAACAGGATACCCTGGTGCTCTGCGCTCTAACAGGTATTGTGTTGTAGTGTCATATGGGATCAAGGCTCGGGGCGGGGTACCTGCCTGCCCCCGGTTGGATCTGAATCACCCTCGCGTTGCCCTTAAGGCCTTCTGTAGTAACGACTACAGAGTAGTAAACTGTGTGTTGTGTTACGAGTTTGGATGGGGGCTGATGACTTGTTGTTAGGTCCTGTTCTGGGGAATGGGGTTTGGGGAGTTTTCTGGGGTGTTCTGTGTGGGGGGTTTTACTGCAATGATGTGGGTGGTCGATTGATACGGCAGAGGTGGTTGGGTGATGGCCGCAATGGGGACGTTACCTGATTTGAAGTGCCTCACGTGGAATGTCCGTGGACTCCGAACGATGTCAAGGAGACACAAGGTGCACACCCATCTGGTGCGGCGAGGCATCCAAATTGCACTATTGCAAGAAACCCATTTAACTAAACAGGAATGCACTGCGCTGCAGAAGAGGTGGCATGGTCAGGTATTTGGTACCACGTACTCGGCCTATGCCAGGGGAGTGCTGATATGGTGTGAGAGCAGGGATCCCATTCCCGGCCTTAAACCAGCTGGTAGACCCTGAGGGTCGGTTTGTGGCGGTGGAGGGGAGGCTGTACGGTCGGGATGTGGTTCTGTGTAGTATATATGCCCCAAACACTGACCAGGCTCGATTTTTTGATGGCTTGACGGGATCGCTCGCACTCTTTCTGACGGGCCCCATAATACTGGGAGGCGACTTTAACTCGATCACTGATGTCTTCTTAGATAGGTCGCATCCACCATTGGTTGACTCCCCAGTGCGTAGGCTAGCCTCACACAGACAGGACTGGCAGGAAAGGTGGGGCCTTCTTGATGTATGGAGGGAGCAACATCCGGACTTTAGGGACTATTCTTTCTTTTCGGCACTGCATGCATTACATGTTAGGATAGACTCCATCCTCTGTAGTGGCCCCTTAGCTGCCCTGTCAACCCACACGGAGTACCTAACCAGGACCATTTCGGACCATAATCCCTTACTGATGACGATTAGGTGGCAGAGGGTGAGGTCGGAGGTCCCGACGTGGAGGCTACGGCCTGACATGTTAGAGGACCCGGGGTTCAGTGATAGGGTCCTCCAGGGTATTGAGAGCTACTTTGCTGAGAATGAAGGGACAGCGGCCACGGGATCGATCAAATAGGATGCGATGAAAGTGGTGGTGAGAGGTGTCTGTATGGGCAGATTCTCGAATGAAAGGGCGACGGTCCTGGCTGACCTGGAGAAGGAGGAATGTGTGTTGAGAAATCTGGAACAGCGTAGCCCTGAATGGCCGGACTTGCAGGAGAGACTGATTGAGGCGAGGGAAATGGTTGCTACAGAGACAGAAAGTCTACGGTGCTACGATTACAAGCTCTATCTCACCAAGGTGCATGCGGAGAGGGATAAGGTGGGCACATTGCTTGCTAAACTAGCTAATCAGGAACCTAGAGGTAGCCCTGTTATGGCCATTAAAGCGGAAACGGGGGTGATGGTCTACTCTCAGACTGCGGTTTTACAGCGCTTCCAGTCGTATTATACGAGCCTGTACGCGAGTCGGCTGGAGGTGACGGGCTCTGCAATAGGCGACTGCCTAGAAACCGTCCATCTCCCACGGCTGGAGGATGAAACCGCAAAGGCCTTGGGTGGCCCGATAACGTTGTCAGAGATTCGAGTGGCCATCAAGCAGATGGCCAAAAATAAGACACCGGGGGTAGATGGCTTCCCGATTTAATTTTATGTGAAGTATATCGATACTCTGGAGCCCAAGCTACTGACGGTATACTCGGAGGCCCTGTCGCTCGGGAGTCTGCCCCAATCGATGAGGGAAGCCCTAGTGATACCACTGCTGAAACCTGGTAGGGAGGCCTCGGATGTGACATCGTATAGGCCCCTGTCTATGTTGACAGTGGACTATAAGATCCTGAGCCGTATCTTGGCCACGAGATTGTTACCACACATGACCACGCTAGTGCACGGGGACCAAGCCGGGTTTATACCTACTAGGAACACCTCCATAAACATCCGCCGCCTGGTCCGCCTATTGGACGGTGCATGGACGTCGGCTCAAAGGCTGGCAGTCCTATCAGTAGACATCGAAAAAGCCTTCGATAGCCTTGAATGGACATACCTCGACAAGGTGCTTGAGAAGTTCGGCCTGGGAGACGGCTTTGGATGATGGACGAGGGTTCTCTACTCCTCAGCCACTGCCAGGGTGCGATTGGGTTCTGTCATATCCTCCGATTATCCGGTGCACAGAGGGACGAGGCAGGGTTGCTCGCTCTCTCCCCTGTTGTTTGCTTTAGCAGTGGAACCGCTGGCAGCGCAGGCAAGGGCAGGGATATGGTACAATGGGATTGAGCACGGTAGGGACATCCATCATATCTCACTGTATGCAGATGATCTCTTATTGTACCTGGCGGACACGGAAAGGGCTCTGGAAGGGGCTGTGGAGTTGCTGTCACACTTTGGTCGGCTGTCGGGTCTCAAGGTAAACTGGAATAAGACTTGTGTTTACCCATTGCGGGCGGACACGCCGTATCCCCCTCTTACGGTGGATGTGGTCTGGGAGGGTATGTGCTTCACCTACCTGGGTGTTCGCATCTACCATGATACCACGAATCTACTGGATGGCAATGTAGGGCGCGGTTTGCGGGCCCTGAGGGGCTGTATGTCTTTCTGGGCCTCCCTCCCTCTGTCGGTGCTAGGCCGGGTAGCGCTACTGAAAATGGTGGCACTACCAAGGTTGCTCTATTATTTTCGCACCCTCCTGACGTGGATTCCACAACGGATCTTCAAAGAATTGAGGACGATGATTATCAGTTTCCTATGGGGACCTGGACGGCGTAGGGTTGCATTGGATACTCTGACGCGACCCAAACTTGAGGGGGGGATGGCAGTCCCCGATTTTGAGCTATATTACCTGGCGGCTCAGTTGCAAGTGTTGACGCAAAGCATTGCTAGAGAATTTAGAGGCCCGGACCATACACGGGGGACCGGTATCCAGCGACACATCTTGTCGTACATTGTTATACAACAGACACTGGAATTGAGGGATCTGACTGCAGAGGAGATGACCCTTCGATTATGCTGGCATAGGAGTTTGAAAAGGGCGAAAGCAGCACGACCAAACGCACCAGAGATCCCTTTGGGGATGTTGACAGCGCTACCGCACGGGGGTGACTGGTCCCCATTGCTGGACTGGGAAGAGCTGGGCCTAGGTGGTGGGGATCTATATCATGACGGAACATTGGTCCCCTTTCAGGTATTGCAAGACCAATTTGGGCTCCCAGATGGGAGCTACCTCTTGCATGCGGCAGTGGTCGCGGCAATGCAGAAGCACTGGAGGGGAGGGTTGACGGAGCCGAACACGACCATGGCCTGCCAATATGTGGTAATGGCAGCGGGGACATTCAAGGCGGTGACCTGTCTCCACTCCCGGATGCTACATGAGGGCTTAGAACCGCTAGCCAAGCTGAAGGCAATATGGGAGGAAAGTGTAGGCAAATCCATACCGGACACGGTCTGGGGCCATATTTTGGAACGGACGTGGACGGGTTGCAGGAACGCCCGCTTTCAGCAGGTGCACTTCTTCATACTGCATAGGGCTTACTTGACCCCGGGGAAGATCAAACAGTACTTTCGAGTGCGAGATGCGGTGTGCCCGATATGCTTAGCACCTGAGGTTGAATTCGACCATCTACTGTGGGGTTGCCTGAAGCTGGGGACATATTGGCCTGCTGTGGGGGAGCTCCTGAATGTGGTTACTGACCGGGAGGTGGAGTTTGACATGGCGGCCTGCCTGCTGCTTTGGTTCCCTCACACGGCTAGGACGAAAGTCACGAGCAAATTTATTGACCTGGGACTCGTTCTAGCCCAGAGGGAGATAACCTGGCACTGGAAGTCCAAGGAGGGCCCATCGGTGGGGAGATGGATGAATGAGCTGTTGAAATGGTCCAGGTGTGAAGGAGTGATTAGAATGCGACTGGCTGCCAGGACAGGTAACGAAAAGAGCTTAGAGAAAGCGAGGGCCTGGGAGGTCATAGTACAGGCCTTGAAAGACTACATGACAGAGGATGAAGAGTAGGAGGGATAAGCGAAGGGGGTTCCACGAGGCCTAGAGGCACAAATGCACATACCCGATTAGTAGCGTACTCTTGTGCCAAAACCCACAGTTGCCACCCACATCAGCAGAAGTTGGGGAGAGGGAGGGGAGAGGGAGGGGTGGGGGGACTGCAATAGTGAACCGCTGTAGAGATGGGGGAGGCGCCAGTGGTACGATCAGGTAGCTGAGACTGATGGACAGGGACCTCTGGGACTTGTAACTTGGGGACACCTCAGGTGATTATTGGTGGACTTCAGGAACCACCATCGTGGGGGAGCAATAGTGTAGGCCTGACACAGCGGACACTGGTGTTCCGGCGTCGTCCATACGAGATAGATGACTACACTTAGCGGTGACTTGGGGAAGGGAGTTTGGTGGTATAAAAGCGGATACTATATTATGCTGTTGACCAGACATTTCCTAGAATTGGCAATTGTGTACTCTGCTTGAACTTGTTGATACGCCGCCCTACCTCCGGGATGTGGAATAAATGGCTGTGTGCAAACTTATAGATGCGGAGGTACTTTATGATGTAATGACTGTGAAGGTTGACCAATTTCGATGTTTGTTTTGTACATCTGCAATAAAAACTTCTTAAAAAAAAAAAATGACAAACTCCCAGACCATTTACTCTTAATGACATTACTGCACTTATAATGTCTAAGAATGTACTTAGACACTGTAGGAGTACAGGGCTCATGCACCTGTACCCTCATCAGTGGCATAGTGCACACAGCTAGAAGGGTGGCTGACCTATGCCATAGGCAGCGGATGTAGGCATGCCGACTCTTCACTATGTGCTGCACCAAAACACTCAGCCTGCAATGGCAGTGTGTGTTTGTGTAAAGGTGCAGGACCTCTAAGAGTGGCACAATAAGTGCTGCAGCTTTTAGAGGCCTTCCCTGGTCATAGTGCCCTTGGTACCTATGGTATCTTTTAAAAGGAACTTACATGTGGCTAGAGAGTTGCCAATTTGGGTGTGCAAGAGTACAGATTTAGGGAAAGAACATATGCCCTGGGTACCTGGTTGGCAGCAACCTCAGTCAAAGTGCATCAACATTAGGCAAAAAGAGTGGGGCAACCATGCAGGAAGGGGCACTTTCCTAAACTGGGCTTCTGTGAGTGGGCAAGGAAGAAGTCATGAATTGGTTACTACCCCAAGAGAAGACACGGAGTAATACTCTTTTATGCCATATAGAGGAGGAAAGCCAACTACCACCAAAAGTACAGAAAATGCTGTAAATGCAGGTCCATCAACTGTTGAGTCCACTGTCATATTGAACGCGCAGTTTTAATGAATGACGCAATCTACACTCAGCTCTATTGCCTTCATATGTTGTACTCCATTCACAAAATTGTTATGAGAGCTATTCCTAGGGTGGTCCTGTGTCCATGACTCATATATGCATACACTAATGTTCAGTAGCCTAACTGTATTTTTGTTTGTAACATCATATTATTGAACTCTGGGTTTGTGTATTTAAGAGTCAAACGTTGTTGTATAACCCCACACTTTCATTGAAATTACCCTGTGTACCTTGTCTGCATGGTATGGAAAAGTCATTGCACCTCATTTGAAAAACTAGTCAATAATATAGTGGTTGTTTAGTTGCATTCTTTGTACTGTGCATCATGATTTATGTAAAGGCATTTGCCATGGCGTGTCATACAAAGTAATGTGTAGTCATATTTATGCCATGGGTCATGATTATGCAGCACAGACATAATTGCCTGCCTGTCACTCTTTATGAATTGCAGTTTCTACTAAGCATTCATAACCTCTGCCCTACTTATATGTAATATGTTTATTCATCTATGCCCCTCCTTTTTCATTGTTTGTCTCTGTTGTGCAAGAAAAACATCATGTGATACAAAAGGGGATGATGGACGGAGCGTTTGAGCAAATCAAACACTCACCCCCAGTCAACTGATCTGGGTTTAATCCATCACCATTCTTTAGCTCACTCGGCCACCCCAGTTCAGTCATGGCTATATGCAAATCAGTCTGACCCTGTGCTTCATGGGACAGTCCAGCCCGAACTGCCAAGCCATGTCTTCCCTGGACCAGACACAAGCATCCTGGGACCGGTTTCGGATTCATAATCCTCATCAGCCAGGCTATCTTGAATCCAGTGGCCAAGTGAGCAAGGGACTCACGTCTGAGCATACCCTGCCACACTTAGGGCGAACAAAGCGATACAAAAGGGGATGATGGACGGAGCGTTTGAGCAAATCAAACACTCACCCCCAGTCAACTGATCTCCCCGTGCGCGGAGTTCCTGACGGCGCCGGGGGTGCTGCGAGGCAGGAGAGCACTGATTCCCCCTGGGGCTGTGGGCCGACGCCGCAGAGGGCAAGATGGCGGCCTTGTACAGGGGAGCTGGTGCCTGACCACGGTGGCGGTTCCAGTGACCAGTGGGCGCCTGGCGGGTGCTGCGGCCACATTGGCGATACCGGAGGGGAGGACAGGACTTCCTGATACCCTGACTGTGAGGAGGCGGCACACGCAGGCGGGCGGAGGCAGAAGCATTCCGGCTGGGAGGACACGTGTGCCTGACCCTAACATAGTTTGCCACATCCCCTTTTGTATCGCTTTGTTCGCCCTAAGTGTGGCAGGGTATGCTCAGACGTGAGTCCCTTGTTCATTTGGTCACTGGATTCAAGATAACCTGGCTGATGAGGATTATGAATCCGAAACCGGTCCCAGGATGCTTGTTTCCGGTCCAGGGAAGACATGGCTTGGCAGTTCGGGCTGTACTGTTCCCATGAGGCACAGGGTCAGACTGATTTGCATATAGCCATGTCTGAACTGGGGTGGCTGAGTGAACTAAAGAATGGTGATGGATTAAACCCAGATCAGTTGACTGGGGGTGAGTGTTTGATTTGTTCAAACGCTCCGTCCATCATCCCTTTTTGTATCGCTTAGAAAAACATCATGTAGCACAATATGTCAGAGTGGTACAGTCCTGTTACAGTTTGACTGCATTTATATGCATTTTGAATTTTGCATATGATGACCACCTTATTTTACTGTATTTTGCGAGTGCCACTTTTACAGCAACAGTTCTCTGCTTGTGCTTAGTATATTGGTGAATCGCAATTTAGTCATTAAAGTTCAATATGCATTTGCGATTACCTAACCTTTTCAGTTCACTAAGTTTTTTTGTGTCTTAGAGACTGTGTACATCACCACATGCTGTTTAGGGATTCACAAACAATTTGCGACTGGTTTGTGCATCACAAAATATTTGTACATCCCTAGGTTACAGTCAAAGAATTTGGGAAAGGATGGGACTAGGAACTGTACATACAATTGTTACAACAGTGACAGCAATGGTGATACTGTACATACAGCTTCCAACTAGAGGGATAAAGCATCTACAAAGCCAATAGATCTCGCCTATGTAAGCGCTATTGACTTTTCCAATGCCTTTTAGCCATGTTTTACATTACAGTGGTCTAGAGCAGAGTAGCATTGAGTGGAGTGGTGTAGATTGGCATAGAGTATAGTGGTGTTGTAGAGTGGAATGATATACAGTGGAGTGGCATAAAGTGCCGTAAAGTGGAATTGTGTGATGTGGAGTGGTCTATAGTAAAGTGGCATAGAGTAGAGTGGTATGGAGTTGAGTGGCGTAGAATGTAGTGGAGTGGCATAGAGTAGAGTGACATAGAGTAGAGCGTCGTAGAGTGGCATAGAGATGAGTGGTATGGAGTGGCGTAGAGTAGAGTGGCTTAGAGTGGAGTGGAGTGTCATACAGTGCAGTAACCAAGAGCTGAAAATGAGAGTGGCAATGAAAACAACTTATGGTATGCCGTGGGTGGGTTGTAATCCCACTGAATTGTAAACAATACATCTTGCAGCACAGAGCTTGGGCTCTGAAGGCGAGAAATACAAATAAGGAAATTGAGGGGGTAGATCAATCTCTTTCCTGTACCACCTATCCATTTTTTAGCATTTGAAACGTTCAAACCAAGTCACCATGGGTAGTGCTGACTAGCCTAGCCTAAGAGAATCCTCTGGACAAGCATCAGAAGAGGTCAAAGAAGAACTTAATTCAAAATGATTATATGGCCAGGTTCTACCTATTCCCCCTCCTCCCTTATCAAGACCCAGATAATAACATGAGAAGAGTTTTGGATGAGGGGGTCGTGAAAACCCCCGGACATATTTATTACCATAAAAAACTTAAACAAAATTAATATATACAATATTTACAAAATAAGCAGAAAACATTGCATGACATTGATTACATTGATAAGTACAGATGTCAGATGGCTAACCTTAACATAACTCTAATACAAGTTATTCCTATCCGAATCTAAAACATATCATAATCAATATTCATAATAGCAGTGCAAGGTCAATAACTGGTGTCAGATCCTTATCAAATTATGCCCGCCCTCCAACCGGAGTGCGCATGCGCAGAGGGCCCGTTCACCTTGAGGGTACTCCCCCCTCCCGGTTACCCCCGTACGCTCTGTATATTATCTCCATAAGGGGACCTTGCAGTTCGCGCCGTTTACTGGCACCATTGTGCACATGCGGGGTGGCCAACCAGCCTAGGGAAAGCGTAACTCCCCACTCCCCCGCACCCATCCAGCCAACCGGCTGTACCTACCCCTGGAGTTCTAGGAGAGACCACTTGTACCTCCGCTTTGGGCGCCCCCATTCAAGAATGGTGCCGCCCTCTAAGGACCTTAAATTTACTGCTCACCAATCATTACCTTACCGCCACAGGCCAGCATAGTTGACCGACTATCTGACCCCCCCCAAATTGCTAACTAGAGGGTCATGTCTTGCTCCTGAAGCCACCCAACCATGATAGCAGATTCTCTAATAGGATATCATTACCTACTTTTGACAAGTGGACACCGTCTTTTAAGAAGCACGGCTCCCCCCTGATACGCCTGTGGGCGATCGTCTGTAAATGAGAAGCCCTAAACAGCCTCTCTATCTTACTGTTGATCCTTCTTACTGAGTGATTCAATGCCCTCACAGACTCCCCCCTTCCATTGGAATCTGGGTACCCTCTGTGACCATACTATGGTGCACCCTTGGCATGTCCTAGCTAACCAACCTACTTCAGTGATTATGGTTTCCACTAGTCCTCTTCTACCCAGATTTACCAGATCGTTCCCTTCCAGGTGCAAGATAATGATACTGGGGAGAGCCCCACCCTTGTTCAACAGGTCCACTACAAAACCCCCAAACTGACTAAAGCGGAGACCCCCTTTTCCATGAAATGACACCCGAAATCCAGCCTGCTCTGCTCTAGACCTGTAATTACCTGAAATGAAAAATGCATTCAAACACCTCACATATGAATGGCCAATAATCCAAACGACATGTGGGCCTGGTTTCGGTGGCTGTGCACATCCTTGCGTTGATTGTAGCTGCTGATGTGCCGCCGCCAGTTTCCCCTCTATGTGACAGGCTTGAGAAACTGTAAATTGAAGCAGAGAAGGAACATGCATCAGCACCAGGCAAATGTCCTACTCACAACATGTGCAGCTGCACATAGCACTTATAACAATTGGAGGACCATCTCCCCATCCTTTTACCATTGCTGCTGAGAAAACCCCACACTGTTGCCTCAGTGGCCACCCCTATTCTGAAAGAATGAGTTCCAAAGCAACTAGGATCCAAGCCTGCCTTCTGTATTGCCATATCCATGACTCTCTTAAACTGAAACCTTGTGAGTGGGGTACCATCAGCATGGATTAATATTGTCCCCCCCTGTTTACTGGGTCTACGCTATAGGAATGCCACTACATGTGTTATGGGGCAGCAAGGATTACCATGTGCCTGATGCAGTACTACCCCATCCCCACGGGCCTCTTGATCAGTTTTGGATTTCCTAATGGATATAAATAAGGCATCACCTTGTACCTTCGCATGGTCTAACTGCAAACCCCCCTGCTGATTCTGTTTGTTTTGGGTCACCAATTACCCAATCCTAAAAGCACCATAAAAGGCTAACGAAAAGGCGCCTCTGAAAAGCAGAGCTTCCACTTGGGTGCTGCAAATAAGGTCAAGCGCCCCCAGTAAGGATGCTAGCAGCTCCACCCCTATTGGATGCCTTGTGTCTGGTGCTGACCCTTGGAGGCGCTGCCACCATTTCAAGGCTTTCCTTACTGTGAAACTGTTGGTGGGGTCTCCCCTATCTCTAGTTTGAGCAAAGAAAGAGATTGCTTCACATGCCGCCTGGCTGCCGCAGCTGAGCGCCTTGTCCTTGTTCAAAGCACCCAAGTAGAGCTGGAGTGCCCCTGTGTCATGCCACTTCTCTGCCCAATACTTTCCCAAGAATGTACAAAATGCGCAAAACGCCCCTACATATGCTTTCCTGGTCCTGGGTGTTAGGCTAGCTACCACAAGGTTCGGTAGTTGGGGGGCACCAATCTGCCAAAGTACTTCTGGGAAGGCTGTGGGAGTTGCTGCTGTAGAGGGGAGGTGTGCCGTGAAAGCCTGCATCTTGAAGCGAGAGAGTGCGTCAGCAGCATAATTCAACACCTCTGGCACATGTTTAGCTTTAAACTGCATATTCAATCTCATACATACCAACACAATCTCTTTCAACAGGTGGAGAATCATTTTACACCGTGCTGCTTGTTGATTGATGCATTCGACTACAGTCATTTTATCTGACCAGAACACCACAGATTGATTACGCAATCTTTCAGGCCAAACTGTTAATGCCACCCAGATAGGGAACAGCTCTAAAAAAACGATGTTACCCGTCACACCATTCTGCACCCACCATGCCAGCCATAACTGAGCCACCCACTCAGTACCGAGTATGGCACCAAATCCCATACTACCCGCAGCGTCAGTCATTAAACCTAACTCGGCTGAAGTAGTGGGTGGACCGGGCCACACTACCCTGATGTTGAAGTCCTGCAGGAATGCCATCCAAATCCACATTTCCTGCCTAACCTCAGCCGACAGCCTGGTGTGGTGGTGTTTTTCCTTGAGACCGGTCATGGCCTGTGAGATGGAGTGGGAAAATGGACGTGCCATAGGTATGACTCTCAGAGCAAATTTCAACTGCCCTACCGTCTGCTGTAGCTGATGCACGGTGACCTTATCTTTTGCCCAGCATTGCTGCAATGCTGTCCTGAATTTGATAATCTTGTCTGCTGGTAACGGAAAACACCCTTGGACGGAATCTAACTCAATTCCTAAGAATTCTATTGTTGTTGTTGGCCCTACTGTCTTTCCCGGTGCCAGGGGAACCCCAAAAGCCTGCATGACCATGCAAAATTCTTGTAGTGCCCACGCACACTCCCGGGAGCTTGATGACCCCAAGATAAGAAAGTCTTCCAGGTAATGCATGACAAACTGGTGCCCTGTCACCTGTCTAAAACCCATTCTAAAAATGAACAGAATTTCTCGAAATAAGCACAGGAGACCGAACAATCCATAGGCATACGCATATCCATTTAGAACCTACCCTGAAACTTAAAACCCAGAAGGTGAAAATCATATGGGTGAACTGGCAACAAGCGAAAGGCAGACTCTATATCAGATTTAGCCAGTAATGCTCCAGGGCCCAGTCCCCTGAGCATCTCCACTGCTTAGTCAAAGGAGGCATATTTTACACTACAAATCTCATCACTGATAGCATCATTCAATGAGTTGCCCTTAGGTGTTGATAGATTATGTATCAACCTGAACTCTCCACTCTCCTTTTTGGGACCACCCCAAAGGGGAGCAGACACATTTTTTTACCGGGATGCAATCAAATGGCCCACCTATTCTATTAGTTGGATGGTGAAATATGGGCTTGACCAGGAGAAACCCAATAGTCACTCAAACGAGTAATATCTAGGAGGTTTTCAGGCAGAAAGAGTAAATCATGATTTATTTATTTTTAAACAAACTTTATTGAGTTTTCAAAATCCACTCAAGAGCGTCATACACATCAGCTTATAGACGACATTATAACAGCAGAATTGAATAGACATCTTGTGACCACAATATGGCAAGGCCTCTCAACCCGCTAGTTTGTCTGGGACCCCCTATCCTTCATTGCCAGAAGAGTAGTCCCTCTTGATGTAAAGATCATATTCCTTCCTGCAAGCAGCGTGGCCCCAAGAAGCTGAGTCATGCGCCCCCTTACATATGCGGGCCTTGCCCACACCCATGCAGCAATTCAGATAAGAAGGAACTCAACCCCCCCACCCCGGACCCCCCCATAACCCCACCTCCCTCCTCCCCTCAGACATGTCACTTCCCTATCAGCACCTCTGTTGCACAGTATGCACGTCGCACTCTCCACAGATTCCCTATGTCAGTGTTCCATGTCTCACCTGGGATGATGCACCCATGGCAACGGTCCCCCCATCCACCCACTCATCCTGTGATCTGTGGTTGTGGTCTCATGTTGCAAAGAGGACACTCAAAGCCTATAGGATCAGTCCTCATCGTCAGCTGGATTTTTAAGCAGGTCCACCATCGCCACCCAAGCTCTCGCCGTGTCCCACAATTTGTCGTTATCAGTTCTCTGAGCTAGCTGGAGTCGGAGGGCCCCCTCCCAGTCTGCCCACTTTATAAAGTCCCGTAACCAGCGTGTAAAACTGGGTTCTGTGACTGCCTTCCAATGACTAGTGATTTCATGTTTGGCTAGGACTAACCCCAAATCTAGGAATTTACTGGTGGTTTTGTTACAGGCAGTGTGGGGGAACCAATGTAGCAAGCACACCCCTGGAGTATGCTGCAGCTCCCGATCCGTCACCTCTGTCAATTTAGCCAGGACCTCTCCCCAATACCCCTGGAGAAATGGGCATCCCCAGAGCATATGCAAGAACGCCGCATCCTCCAGTCTGCATCTCGGACAGGCAGTGCGGGAGCCAAAAAACTTGTTATTTTGTGAGGAGTGAGGTACGCCCGATGAAACACATAGAATTGGATGAGTTGAAATCTCGCGTTGCGAGAGCACTTCATGCCCCTTCCATTAACATCTCCCAGGGCTTCTATTCTATAGGCACTCCCAAATCAGCCTCCCATTTAATGCGCAATCTCGCAAGAGGGGCCCTTAAGCCCTATGTCAGTCTCCGATACAAACACGTGACAGCCTTGATCCGACCAGCGGAGGTGACCACATACTGGCAAGGGGGAAAGACCTGTGGCTCCTCCAGCCCTTTTTTCCAGTGCTTGCGCACAGCCGCCGTCACCGCCTCATGCAGAAGAAAGTCCTGAGCAGGCAGTTCGTGTCGTTCCATGAGGTCTTGGAATGGTAGAAGGGTACCATCTTCGTAGAGATCCCCGATGGATGAGATCCCCAGCTCTTCCCAGTCATGTAGACTCTACCAGTCCCATCCGTGTGGCAGCTCTCCGCAAAACCACAACGGGATCTCAGGTGCACATGCCAGACTTACTTTATTGCATCATATACCAGCATTACCACAACACCCAAAGCTCTCTGGGTACCTCCATTTCACGCATCGGGAGCTGCAACAAAATCCTAATCAAGTTGCGAAGCCCCAGGTCCCTGCCTCTCTGATCTACCTCGACCCCCAGTTTACCTGCCATCCGTTGTGTGAGCCATTGGGACTGAGCCGCATGATAGTAGGCCTCGAAATCAGGTGCTGCAAGGCCCCCTTCGCGTCGTGGGCGCATCATAGTAGGCAGCGCCACTCTTCGTCTCCCTGATCCCCGTAGGAAACTCGAGATCATGGAGTTGAGCTGGGTGTAGCACTCCCCAGGCACCCAGAGCGGCAGTGTGACAAAATAATACAGCAAGCGGGGTAGGGTTATCATTTTTAGTAGTGCCACTCGGCCTGCAAACGACAGAGGCAGAGACCCCCAGAAATCAAGGTTACTCTTAGTGGTCCGCAGGGCCCGCCCTATGTTACCCTCAAATAAGTCAGTAGCCTCATGGTAAATTTGGACCCCCAGGGAGGGCAAACGACTGCCTTCCCATCGTACTTCAATCCCCTCAGGAGGATCACCTCGCCCCCCATGCATCGGAAACAGACAGGTCTTGGCCCAATTAACTTTCCCGGGCTCCATGTAAGTCATCAGTGGCATGGGCAAGGAAGATCAGCAGGTTGTCGGCATATAAGGCAATATAGTGCCTCTGTCCCATCCCCTCCAGACCCCTGTAATGTCTCCCTGTCCGTGCATGAACTGCTAACGGCTCCATTCCCAGCGCGAACAGGAGGGGAGACAGCGGGCAACCCTGTCTCGTCCCCCTGACCACGTCACAAGCAGCCGATATTGCCCCCACCCGTCCGAACCCTGGCCGTCGAGCGGGAATAGAGGAGCTTCGTCCAGGACACAAAGCCCTTTCCTAGGCCAAAGGCCCTCAGCACCTGAAACAGATACGGCCACTCTAGCTATCAAAAGCTTTTTCGATGTCTATAGATCGCACACATGCCTCATTGTCACCTGCCGCCGCCTCATGCATCAGTTGACATAACCTCCGGGTATTCATGGCCGTGTTCCGGGTAGGGATGAACCCAGACTGGTCCCCATGCACCAGGGTGGTCATATGCATTATCAGGCGATTTGCCAAGATACCACTCAGGATCTTGTAGTCAATGTTTAACATTGCCAGGGGGCGATACGCTGTTCGGTCCTACTCTGGCTTACCTGGCTTAAGGAGCGGTACAATCACTGCCTCCCTTGTTGAGGCAGGTAAGTAGCCCACCTGTTTTGAGCGATTGTAAAGGGAGACCAACTGCGGAGCTACCACATCTACATAGGTGACGTAGAACTCCGACGGTAATCCATCAGTACCTGGGGTTTTGTTCTTGGCCATATGCTTGAGAGCTCGCCGGACCTCACCCAGTTCTACCAGTCGGCCCAGGCTCTCCGCCTCTTCAGCGTCAACTTGCGGGAGCTCTACATCAAAGAAATCCCCTCCTTCTAGTTCCCCAGTGTCCAGTTTGCTACAATAAAGGGTGGAGTAGTATTCTAGGAACTGCGTGTTAATGGCCTGCTGACTGTAGTGTATCGTCCCCCCTCCTCCCGCAGCTCGAGAATCGGTGTGGCCCTGCGCACAGGATTCGCCAGCCATGCTAGTAGCGCCCCGGACTTATCTCGCTCCGCGTGCGCCCTCACCATGTAAGCCCTGTAATCCAAGCATCTCAACCTCTCTACGTGCGTGGCCAACTCCTCCTTCGCCCTCAGGAGCCCTTCTTGTGTGTCCTCCCGTCTCATCCCGGCCTCTCCTTTTCTTTCTCTCGGAGCCGCTTTTCTGCCTGCTGTACCTCATTCAACAGAGTCCTTCTATCTCCCACAGTTTCCCCAATACATCGGCCGCGTATCACTGCCTTAAATGCTTCCCATTCGTTATGCAGACTGGAAGAGGTGCCCACGTTATGCTGGAAATAATCCTCTATAGCAGTACCTATGGTGGTACGGAAGACCTGGTCCTCCAAGACCTCCGGCCGGAGACGCCAATTAGGAATCACCGTTCGAAGTCGAACCCAGTTCAGGGCCACCAAGTGTGGGTTATGATCAGAGGTTGTCCTAGCCAGATATTCACTCACCGTGATCAAGGTGTGGACTTCACGGGAACACAACACAGCGTCCAACCTGACATGTAACTCATGGACTGCTGAAAAGTAAGAGTAGTCACGATCCCTAGGATGATGAGCCCTCCAGGTGTCCGTGAGCCCCCAACTCTGCTGCCAGGCCAGCCTGACGTCTGCTAATCTAGGGGTAGGGGCGTCGGGTAGTGGTGGGTGGGATCAGTCCATATCCACGTCCGTCACACAGTTAAAGTCCCCCCCCCCAAAAGAACAGGGCCTGTCGGTTCCCCCGCCAGGGTCTGAGAGAGCAGTGCAAAGAAGGCAGACTGCTCGACATTCTATGCTCCCTAGTGTAATATCCTGCCCGTCTAGCCGTCCCGTGACCACAGTGAACCTGCCTTCCGGGTCTATCACCTGCCTCACACTTTGAAATGGTACTTCCGCCAGCACCCAAACCAGTGTCCCCCTGGCGTAAGCCGAGTAAGAAGTGTGAAATACCTGTCCTCTCCAACGGCGTTGTAATGCCACCCCCTCCGCCTTTGTCAAGTGAGTTTCTTGAAGTAGTGCAATTTGCACTCCCCGCCGCACTGGGTAGGCATGTATTTTGTGTCGCCGACTCATGGTGTGCATCCCCCTAACGTTCCAAGTCATAATCTTAAGACCTGCGGAGGTGCCCATGATTCCAGTGTATTCACGTGCTCAACTGAACCCCCCCCAGCGACATGTCTGATCCTCCCCATCCCCCCCAATCCTCAAACTTCCCCCAACTCCCACACCCCAGGACAGGCACACAAAAACACGTTCCCATCCAAACCAAACTGCTTATGGAAAGAGGCATAACTAAGAGGTGGTGTGTGACTCTCGCCCAATGCCCCCAGAACCTCCCCCGGCCCCCCCTCCTTGATGTAGAATCCGCAGAGCCAGCTGGGTCCCCAGCAGTCTTGGAAAGGCTTCAGCTGCGGCCTTGCTCCACAGCAGTCTGGCCCCCCGGATCAGGAGTTGCAACAACCCTTATAGCATGTGCCCCACGCACCCCTGCAGTCCCATCACCCAAACATTCCGTCAGCTGTCTGCGGGGTGACAACCGGTAACTCCATATCCAAGAGTCCTTGGGCGCTACCAGATCTTGGGCTCTCTGTCCCACTCCTCTCCACCTCGGTGTTATTACTCGCCGGATGGCTGCCATCACTCGTACCGCGCTGTCTCGCTCCTGGCGGTGATCCCTCAGGGAAGTGGGCCCCCCCCTCCGCGGAGTAGCCTCCCGTCGCTCCCTCGGCAAGGTCGCCCGCGGGGTGCGAATCTCCGCGCCACCGCGGCTCTCCAGCCAGTCCCATGCCGCCTGGGGGGTAGGAAAGAAGTGGGTCTCCTCATCTGCCGTCACCCGCAGACGTGCCGGAAATAGCATTGCGCAGGGGAGATGGAGCTGACACAACTTTCTCTTGACAGCCAGAAAGGAGGACCATTGACTTTGGACTTCCCTTGTATAATCGGGAAGATCAGCACCTTACTGTTTCCTATTTGCATTTAGTCATCAATGGAGCGCACACCGCTAGCCCCTCCTCCGGATCGCCCCTCGGGACTCTGGTACTTGTAGTTCTTTAGTGGATCACCCAGGTGGGTGCAAGTCGGTACTTGTTGGACTGATGAATCTCTAGACCCGATACATGTCCCGGGTTTTAGGATATCGCCCGAGACATGTCTCGGGTTTCGGGATAACTTCCCTCATCAGTAGAGAAAGATCGTTAGGGGTGGAAGAGAAGGCCGCCACACAACAGTCAAAGGCCTCGATGCCAGAACCGGCACGCAGGTGCGTCGTCCAAGAGCCCGTCGGCCCAAAGCTCAAGGGAGCCGTATTGTGTTTAGTCATCAATGGAGCGCACACCGCTAGCCCCTCCTCCGGATCGCCCCTCAGGACTCTGGTACTTGTAGTTCTTTAGTGGATCACCCAGGTGGGTACAAGTCGGTACTTGTTGGACTGATGAATCTCTAGACCCGATACATGTCCCGGGTTTTAGGATATCGCCCGAGACATGTCTCGGGTTTCGGGATAACTTCTCTCATCAGTAGAGAAAGATCGTTATGGGTGGAAGAGAAGGCCGCCACACAACAGTCAAAGGCCTCGATGCCAGAACCGGCACGCAGGTGCGTCGTCCACACAAAAACACGTTCATCCAAACCAAACTGCTTATGGAAAGAGGCATAACTAAGAGGTGGTGTGTGACTCTCGCCCAATGCCCCCAGAACCTCCCCCGGCCCCCCCTCCTTGATGTAGAATCCGCAGAGCCAGCTGGGTCCCCAACAGTCTTGGAAAGGCTTCAGCTGCGGCCTTGCTCCACAGCAGTCTGGCCCCCCGGATCAGGAGTTGCAACAACCCTTATAGCATGTGCCCCACGCACCCCTGCAGTCCCATCACCCAAACATTCCGTCAGCTGTCAGCTGTCTGCGGGGTGACAACCGGTAACTCCATATCCAAGAGTCCTTGGGCGCTACCAGATCTTGGGCTCTCTGTCCCACTCCTCTCCACGTCGGTGTTATTACTCGCCGGATGGCTGCCATCACTCGTACCGCGCTGTCTCGCTCCTGGCGGTGATCCCTCAGGGAAGTGGGTCCCCCCCTCCGCGGAGTAGCCTTCCGTCGCTCCCTCGGCAAGGTCGCCCGCGGGGTGCGCATCTCCGCGCCACCGCGGCTCTCCAGCCAGTCCCATGCCGCCTGGGGGGTAGGAAAGAAGAGGGTCTCCTCATTTGCCGTCACCGGCAGACGTGCCGGAAATAGCATTGCGCAGGGGAGATGGAGCTGACACAACTTTCTCTTGACAGCCAGAAAGGAGGACCATTGACGTTGGACTTCCCTTGTATAATCGGGAAGATCAGCACCTTACTGTTTCCTATTTGCAGGTTCTGCTGTTCTCGAGCCCTCTGCAGGAGGAAGTCCCGGTCCCGGTAATGTAACAGTCTCGCCACCATGGGCTGTGGTGGGGCCCCAGGTTTAGGCGGGTGAGCCGGGACCCTGTGCACCCGCTCTAATGCATAAAACGGGGCGAGGCCTTCAGGCGCCACCTCTGTCTGAAACCAACTCTCCAGGAACAGGACTGCATCTGCCCCTCCTCTCGCTCTGGAATTCCTACTTGTTGCGCCGTGAGCGACCCTCACTGTCCTCTGCCCGCACCTCCAGTACTTTGACTCTGCATGTTACTTCATTTAAAGAGTGGCCCAGGGCTGTTACCGTGTCCGGGATGTCCTTCATGGTGGTCTCATGAGTCGCCACCCTCTCTTTGAGCTTCCTATGGTCATCCTTTGGTAGGGTGAGGTCTGATCCGATGGCGTCCATCCGTTTCTCGAGCGCTTCCCGTGAGGCCACAATGGCCTGCATAATTTCGCCCAAGGTGGGATCCCCAGGCCGCCCTGGCCTCCGTCTCCCAGCATCACCATCCTCCTCGCCTGTGTGCTGTTCCGGCTCGTCCAGGCATAGGACCTCAAAACCTTTCTCTCCACTCCGGACTTGTGTAGAACCAATTCAGCTGTCGCCAGCCCACCACCGCAGCTCCGCCTGCCACTAATCGTCATCCCGTTCACTGCTAGCAATGGAGGGCACCCAGCGCAATAGCGTCGCCCCCTCGCAGGAGAACTCCAGGGTAGCGTCGGCTCCCGCCACCAGAGTCGTCAGGAAGGACCATCTGAGGGGAGACACAGTGTCGGTCCGCATTATCGCAGATAAAAAAGATTCCAGGCAACTTCGTCAATGGCGCAGCCGCTAAAAGGTGGCCCAGCACGCCACCCGCCCGACCTCTCCACAAGTTCGTCACCAGTGTAGTGGTGCTGGTTTTACCCCACCGAAGCTGTAAGGGTCCTGCTATCTCAGGGCTCGCAGGTGTCCTACGGATTCGCCTTCTAAGGCCGCCGATGAGTAATTCTCCCAGCCTAGAGTACCATCTACCTTCTCAGCACCACAAGCCGGCAGTCAGGTAGTGCCTGGAGACCCACCTGCGTGTTCAGATGTCCCTTGCAGCGACAAACTCAGGGGGAGGCACGCAGCCACCACCACAAGGACAAGGATTGCCTCAAAAGCCACTCATATCTCCTCCCAGCGAAGAAGGCGACACCGCCTCGGGGAAAAGAGCAAGGTCCCAGGATACACCCCTCCACGACTTACCGGGGGTGCTCACAATTGACATCCAGGCCACAGCGGCGGCCAGAACTGCACAGGCAGAGGTGGGGGCCCGGCTCACGTGCTCCAACCCCTCTCCGCAGGCCTGGTCCACCTCACAGTACGCTCTTGAGCAGTCCGGTCGATATGCCTTCAAATGGCACCCTGCAGGTCGATTTCAGGGCCTCTGCAACCTCGCCCAAGGGCTGTGAAGGGCTAATGGTAGGGAGAGAGCCCGTGTTGGTCCCCAAATGGCGCCCTGTCTGTCCCGGGCGCTGCCATGTTAGGGTCAGGCACACGTGTCCTCCCAGCCGGAATGCTTCCGCCTCCGCCCGCCTGCGTGTGCCGCCTCCTCACAGTCAGGGTATCAGGAAGTCCTGTCCTCCCCTCCGGTATCGTCAATGTGGCTGCAGCACCCGCCAGGCACCCACTGGTAACCGGAACCGCCACCGTGGTCAGGCACCAGCTCCCCTATACAAGGCCGCCATCTTGTCCTCTGCGGTGTCGGCCCACAGCCCCAGGGGGAATCAGTGCTCTCCTGCCTCGCAGCACCCCCGGCGCCGTCAGGAACTCCGCACGCGGGGAGCACCAGGTAATCCGCAACAAGATGCGGTGCCGGGGTCCGAGTCAGCTGGCCAGGATCATTTGTTTCAAGGGGCAGCCGTGGAGGAGCTTCGGAGTCCGCCTCTGCCTACATCAGCGCTCATGCCACGCCCCCCAAGAAAGAGGAAATCATGATAACATAACAACCTCGTCGACAGAGTCTGATAAAAGTGCTTTACTTTTCAAATTAGACAGCTTGACCTTCTTGGTTCCTTGTAGTTGTTCACCTACAAGGGAGAGATTTTACTCACGGAAGATTTATTCCTAAAACGTATTTGGCATTTCCTTGTCTCCTACCCCTCCATGCCAGGGACTTATCCCAACCTACCTATTGGGTAGGGTTCAGTGCTTATAAGAAAAGGAGGGTCCATCAACTCAGGATTGAGGGCATCAGGATGGGGTAGTTAAAGGGAAATTCCTAAACTGGGATATTGCTAAAGCCACACTCTATTTAGGATGTTCTTCCACCCTTTAACCTGGTGCAGTATCAAAATATTTCTTTTAGAATATCATCAGACATAACCATTGTGTCCTAATTACTGCCTGAAAACATATTGTCCCACAGGAGGTAATAATAGAAAATCTACCCCTGATGGGACAATATTGTTGTAAACATTGTGTAGAAGACAATACTTAAATCAATGTTTCAGTATGCAATATTTTGAAATACTCTCCTTCACTTGTCAAATGTCTCAGTGGCGCCAGTTGTTCTCCACCCCTGCACTCACAGTGAACCATCCCAGGAACATCTGGGTGACTTCAACATTGCTAGTACCAGAAGATGTTATTAATATCGGATAAAGAATTATCCATTTTCAGGAAATGCAAAAAGGGAAGGAAGCACTAATGAAGCCTCAATGCAGCTGCAAGAAAGGGGAACAAAGTCAGTAGCTGTAATTTATATTTCACTGTGGTGCTTATGTTGCCCATCAGGGTTTTAGAGTCTCATTCAGTTCACAGAATGCCTTCATCCTAATTTACAGACACAGTTTGGATCCAGCAACACTCAATCCTCAAACGTGTGGAGCAAACTAGGAAACAGGACCATGCTTTGTGTATATAGTGGCGGGTGCCATCTCATTATCCCACCTGCACATCCCCGTAATTGCAATGCCTGTTTGTTTTAGACTGTGACGAAGATAGTGACATGGTGGCAGGTATCTGAGGCTTTCAGCTATATGGGGCAAAGACCAGCTCAGAAGACCAGTGAGATCAGTTAAAATATAAGCAACTACTCAGGAGTACGAAAGCCTTCTCTGTGTGCTTGCTGCAGCATGTCTCGGTCCAAGCCCTGGAAACAAAAAGGGTTGGGTCTAATGGATACTGCTCTAGCATCCCAATCAGCAATGGTCTACCATTTCTGGCCCCAGCACAATGTGTACCCTTTAACCATGATGGCCCCAATATGCCTGAATAATAGATGATAGTGTTATATGTGGTGTGTGCGGTGGCCCTTATATACCTGAATTACACATTCATAGAGACTTCACCTGGATCTAAACAGTCTAAAGAGCTGTGTCACTCTTACCCAAATAACCACAGACTCTTATTATGAGCGTCAAGCTCCTCTATTGTGAGAGGAACATAACGGACATGTGCTGCATTCCTTTGGGGACTAATGTAGTAATCAGTTGTATGGTATAGGGCCCACCGAGCCTTTTTAGAACTAGCGCTGGGTCAGCCATAAACATATACTTTCATAAGGGGATTCACTTACGTACCACATTCTTGTGCCTTCTGCATCTAGGAGCAAGGAGATAGTGGGATTAGGTCCAGTCCTCTATGTCTCACTGTTCATCTAATTAGTTGGTTGCCCTGCGCCCACTTACTGTTCTCCTTTTAGCTTTTGTTGTTCCATACTGTCAATTGGATTGGAGCCACCTCCTTCATCGTTGAACAGATCCCATTTTGGTTGCAGTGCTTACTCAATGAGCGATAAACAGTGCAGTCTCTCCCTGTAGCTGAAATCCCTCATGCTTTGCCTATTATGTCCCTGCTTTTGAAATAATTTCAAATCTTCCCAAAATGTCTACAAACTAAAAGCAGACCTTCCCACAGCTGGAACTTGGTGGGAAACGTAAGGAGTTTGTTTTACTGGTGTAGCCAAAGAGTGTCTATTCCGCACTAAGGTATCCTACCACCTTTAAAACTATGTTACGGCCTATTTCTTTGGAAAAATTAACAACCTAAAAAAGTTGTTTATTGACCCTCATATTGGTGTCATGCTTTATCATCGGGTCTCACCCTGGTACCTATAACCCAGGGTGGGATCAACCATATTGCAGGGAGCTCTTTGAATATGATTCTTAACAGGGTCTAAACATTAAAAATACCTAAAGGACACCCTAGATTCTGTTTATTATTTGGTGCCTTCAGTATAACAAACAAGCATTGGTAATGCACCCGTTTTGCCTATTGAATAATGAGCTGTTTTTACCAATGACCGTCCAGGAGGAAGGGACAACGGAAAGAGCTCCCTGACAAGTATCACATGGGTAGAGAGGATGTGGAACAGCAACCAGAGCTGCTGACTCAAAAGCTGGGGATCCCGGTTTGAGTCTTGGTGGGGCACCATCCTGTGATTTTAGGCAAATCACTTAATCTCTCAGGTGATAGGTTCAATCAATCAATCAATCAATCAGTGGTTTATAGAGCGCACTACTCACCCGTGAGGGTTTCAAGGCGCTATATAAATGTGATGCAAGATAAAAATGCAGAAAGAGGCAAAAAATATTGTACAAAATAGTTCCACCAAGGCAGATGTTAACAGTATTTGAGCTACTGGAAACTAAAAAGAGAATTAGAGGAACAACATGCATTCATAAATTCAGGGAAATGTGCAACATACAATAGAAATGGAGGAAAAGTGCACAGGTAGCAATGAAAAGCCAGGAATTAGTTAATATTAAAAACAATAGTTTTCACAAGCACTGTGCAGGCAAAACCTAATAAGTACATATAAAATATGGGTGGTCTTTTGGGGGGGGTTACTATTCTTACACCATAACTACTCGTCATTTTTGTTTGGATCCTCACACACTCTATTGGTGTCATGCTTCATCAGTAGGTCTCAACCTATGATGGGCTTAGCCATAATCCAATGAGCTCTTAGAAAATCCAAACGGGGTCTAAAGTTTAAAAATACCTAAAGGACACTCAGTTTTCCTTTATTATGTGGGGCCTTCACTATAGTTAAAAAGAGAGAGAGAGTGAGTTCTGGGTGTTCTGAAGGGGGTTGCTACCCTTGCATCCTGTTGACATGTTTCAGCCGTCTAAATGGCTAGTCAAAAGGTGCCGGGCTTTCAGCAGAACTAACCCTATATTGATGCTGCGTATTAATATTGGTTGTTTTTTTTGGTCGTTTTTTCACTTTCAAGTTTCCTTATGTCAAACATTGGACACACAGATAACCCAAACATATGTTGAGGCAGACCTATTTGCTTATCTCAAGGTTTTACTGGTGTATACTAACACCTGTTGTCATCCAATGCGATGTAAAACCATCAATAGAGAGAAGCAGGTTCATAAGAAATAATAATGTTATTAATATAAGCAAGCTGACAATCGGTCCACAAAGGACAAACAAGGACAGATATGTAGTACACATCTATAAAAACATTGGAATGTTGAGCGCTCCATTGAAAACAATGGAGTGCTCTGGGCTTCTAATGGCCGGTAGACATCCATAGCATCAACATTCCACTGTTTAACAAAGGGCTCACGGAGCCGAAGGGGATTTCAACCCCTCAGACTCCATGAGACCTTATTTTTACAAATTAGAACATTATACCCACTAAGGGCGGAATGTTCTTATAGCTTTAGTGTCCTCCGTAGCGGGCTCTACCGGCCATTAAAGGTCCCCTCCCTTGCTAAAGGCCCCTGCCTTTGGAGCAGGTCTCTAATGGCCGGTAGAGCCCACTACGGCAGGCTCTAAGGCTATTTTATATACATCATTTTGCATGCTACACAATGCATGGAGACAAACTTCCTCTGCATTGATGGATATAACAACACAAATACACGCCAAAATGTGTTTCTGATAAATTGTGAAATAGACTGCAGCTAGACGCTCCTTAGTGGATCACTGCAAAGGTGTGAAAAAGTGCTAGCATACTCTATGCATACTTATGTAATATCGCTAGAATCTTAACCTAATTGGTGTGCACTAGCATCATATACAGGTTAGTGGAAGCGCGTCCCTGTTGTCACACTATGTACATTAAAGAGGATGAGAACTCGCATTAAAATTATCGTCAAGCTGCCGTATGTTTGCGCACCATTGTGTGTACTTATGTGTCCCTGATGCAAGTAGTGTGAGGCCGTTATGGGTATTCACGGACAAATTGTGTCCCTTGTCTGTAGATTGCCTGTGATGAGAGAAATCCTCAATAGTATACAATGAGAAATAGCAGCATGCATGAAATTCCATGATTGCATAAATTTCCAAGAATACGCCAGGGGACCTTAGTAAATCTCTGGAAAGCAGAAAATGTATATAAAGATTGAATACTGTGCTGCATACATTTTCCATTTCACCACAAAACCTTTGCTTATCACTTGTTCTGGCAGCTTGTAAAATGCTAACTTGCCTTATAGAGCTATAACTCAATCCAGTCGCTAAACTAAAAACGTAGGGCCTCATTTATGAGGCTGTGCGTCACTTTTATGCCGCTCACTTTTTGTGACGCACTAGTGGCTTATATTTACAAAGTGACGCATATAGGTAGATGCGTCACTTTGTAAACCCCTGCGCTACATTATACCTGCGCCAGGTATAATGTATGCAAGGGGGGCGTTTTGACGCAAGAAAGGGTCATAGAAGTGACACAGTGAAATCTATAAGATTTCACTGCGCCACTTCTAGGACACAAATGCGTCAATTTCTAACGCCTGCCTCACAGCAGGCGTAAGACTGACGCAGGCCCTTTCACATGGGGCTTGCCCCATGTGAAAAGACACATTGCTGGAGTTGCGTCACTTTTGTGACACATTCCAGCAATGCGTCACTTTTGCGCCATACAGATACGTCAGAAATGCTGACGTATCTGTAACTCCTTGCGCCATGATGCGTCATACTGTAAATATGACGCATCACTGGTGTCGCAAGGAGGGCACAGTCAAAAGTGACGCAGCGCTGTTTTCATGCAGCGATGCGTCACTTTTCATAAATGAGGCCCCAAAACTTTTAAGGGAATGTGGCACAACACCACTAATAAACCCCCAAAATAGTCGTATTTTTCTTCATGCACAAATACATGCTGACACATCTTATGTCTTCCTTGGACTATTCAGAAGGCGAGGGAACATAAAAAGTAGAAAAGCTGTAATAAAAGAAAGAAAAGTGTTTTGATTTATTGACACGAAGAAAGGGACAAAAAGCAGTGGGTTAAAGAGGACGTAAGTAATGCATATTTATGGGGCATGTCTTTCTATTCTCATTTATGCACTTTTATTGCGCGTCTAAATAGGGAAACGATGTACTACTACTGACATCCTCTGTGCTATATTTCTTGCCTCTTTCGCACACGTCTTTCTTTACAAGCTACCATACCTTCTTAACAGAAAAAATGAGCAGAGTGCATGGTTTTCACTTTGACCGATTGCGAGTTCGCCTGTTATATAGCGCATTTCAAACAAAAAATAAAAGTTTTTGGCATGGGGTTTTTCATGATGCGGGCAAGTTAATCTGATATAGCGCGATTTAGCTTACAGTCATGTTATTCCACTTCCAGGAAAAGAATTTCCGGTTTTTATACTTAGCTCTGTCTGTTCCCTTGTAACTGCCAGCCACCTGTCCTCGTGAACTTACGCTACAGTTCACACACATACACACTCACACACCCACGTGCGCTCTAGCCATGATTTCATAGGTGCGGGAATGAGCCAGAAAGGTCATGTGATAACCGGAATACAGAATGTAGGATTGCGGAGGGAGAGTGACGTAGACTTGACTGTATTACACGCTTTACCTTCGAGTGTTGTGGAGGGAGAGTGACGTAGACTTGACTGTATTACACGCTGGCTTTACTTTCGAGTGTTGTGGAGAAAACCGCAGTCTTTCCCCAGAGCCTGCCCATCAACAAATAAAACATAGTTTAACACTCGATACAGGTCACTATATAAAATAACCCTGTCATGTTTTCTTCTCAAATCTGGAAAATAGAAGAGAAAAAGCAAATGCATGACTATCTCCACATGTGTTTCCAATAACGATAGTTACATAACATAGTAAAACCAGCTGCTTGAACTTCTGCCTGAGCCAAATATAACAACTGTGAATAACCCAGAATAAAAATAAAAATCAGATGCTGAACATACCATTACAGAGAAGGGAAACAGACTATTATCAAGGCCAAAAACATTTCATTGCCACTAATCGATGCATAAATAATAGCACAAAACTGGCAGCACATTGCAAAACTCATGGCATATCTGATAAACGGTTCCACAATCTCTTTATTGTAGGAAAAGTACAACACAAAGGCAACAAGTTCATTAATCATTATACATTGTATTTATTATTGTACAATGTGTTGGCAGTATAAAGTATGGCAGTTTCTCCGCGTAATACTGAATATGATAGTGTAGAAACATCAAAGCATCTTACTCCCATTTCTCGTCCCGTTTCTGACCTCTCCCACGCATATGCTAAATTGATCTCGTAAAACTCTTCCTTTTATTGATACTTTCTTATGTGGCGATTTTTATCTATCATGTATTAGCCATTTGTATAGCTGGATTGTATTTTTGTGGTACCTAAATTATTCTTCTCTCTATATATTTTTTTCTTTTTTGACCCCTGCACTCATGGCACGAAAGTCACTTTATACTTTGCTCTGCAATTATTGGCTGTTTGTTAGAATCCTGTCACATGAAAGTTGTTGGAACCTTGGATATTGTACATGATTTTTAGATCTTATGATGGGGTGGAATATTTTATTGTGTGTAATTAATTGTAAATTACAATTTTATCTTAAGTATATGCATGTCATTTTGTGATTTTATGTAGACCTCTTCGGAGTTCCGTAATCATGAATTAAAATTAACATGAAACTTCCTTTTATTTATTTGTAAATGCTCTTGCACATTAGGGGCTAGATTTAATGCCAGCTATGTTGTGCTATCTCTGTTGTCTATGTTAGGGAGGCATCACTACATAAGCTTAATTAGTATAAAATAAGGGGCCCAGGCTTGATTTCCAATTACCAGCTGGAAGAGTGACCATTTAATAGCACCTCTATGGAGAAAGATTCTATGGCCCAAATGTATGAAGTATTTGTGTTGATGCTACTAGCATGATGCGAAGGGAAGTGCATGGACACAAAGCAGTGTGTCCTATTCACTATCATGGATAGAAGGTGCTTTGTCCTGGAAAAGTGAACATTCACAGAGCATACAAGCATTGGCATAGCCAATAGGTCTCGCTTTTGGGACCTTATAAGTATTTGGTTATGCAGCACAATATCCTTGGTGCAACAACATTAACTGTTGCATGGTTAAACACTTATAAGATCCCATAGGTGAGACCTATTGGCTATGCCAATGCTTGTTTATTATTTCAGTCCTGTGAAATGTGAACGTAACTGGCGCTCATGGAAAGCACTGCCTATTGTCAGATTGAGTTTGTAAATACAATAACCATTTGTAGCAGCATCATGATGCATCTAACGCTTGTGACAACATAAATGTATCCTATGAATGCCTCACCAGCACCAGAGACACCAGCCACCACTGGTGGTCAAACCCTCAGATTACTGTTTCCGTCATGGAGCTCAGAGGTGGCTCAGAGGTGGCTGCTATGCTGCGGCAGGAGACCAAGTCAAGACCGTCCCAGGAACTAACAACATTAACATGGGTGGTAGGAATAGTGTTGCTGGAGGCGAACATCCCGATTGTGAGTGTTCGAGATGTCGAGCCACTTTCAGCCTGCCAAAAATACTTTTTTAATTTTGCTCAGACAATGCTCTGTGCAGCCCCCCAGCACCAATTAATGTCTGTTTCTGCCCTTTGCAAAGGCAGTATTTGTAGCATGTTTGCACAGAAACAATCTGTGATAGAGCAGCAGGGGTGCAGGTTCTGTGCCACGCACCCCAGGAGAAATGTCACCCCATAACAAAGTTCAAAAAGCATATCTAAGCCATTTCAATAGGATTGTTTTTAACCAAGGAGCAGGAAATGAGCCGGTCTGCAGCAAAGAGTTCAGGGACAGAATTTGTGTGTTTAAAGTAGATAGTTATAGGGTGGAAGATAAGCTAGCCCACGGAGGGAATGACAAACTCCCAAATAACATACAGCTGGGCAGGTCAAAGCATAGGCCAGCCAAATACACAAAAGAGACAATTAGTTATGATGGAAACTCATAAAAATATTAGACACAATTGGTGGAGTAAAACGGGATCGAGTCTAAAAGCCTTTCAGATCTTTGATCCAGAGTCTTAAACTTGTGCTGTCCACGTTACATGCTACTCTTGGCATCCTATGCATAACTACCAGCTGTTTTACCAGCACTAGTGACTAGAAGGTTACACCTAAATCTCCACAGTAAGCCACTGAATAACGATACACATGGGCATCAAGAGACTGAAGTTGGGCAGCAAAAACTGACATTAAGTTAATTAACAGCTTGGATTAACATTCCTTCTGTGGAAGAAGGCAACATGAAGTTCAAAGATTTGAAAATTATTGAGGATAAACAATGCTTTTCAGTCTTCGTAGGTTGTTTTGTGGTGAGTAATAAGACCCATTGTTTACAGTGCTAATTCTCAGCAAAATTGATGGACCAAGTGCTATATTAACAAGCCCGGCTTTGGAAGTGGTGCGCGCGCGAGCGAGTGTCCGCCACGGCGAAAGGAAACATATGTTTGCAATTAACGCGAGACACGGCGGGGAAGGGGCTGCTGAATAGGAGGGGGTGCGTTACAAGACTAGAGCCCAAGAAAGGTGATATGGGGCAGACGCCGATGTTCAGATAGATAAGCAGAGCATGTTTGAGTGGGGCGCGCGCGCGATGTCGAGTGGTGTCCTTCGTACTGTGCAGGTCAACTTGCTCAATGTGTGGAGCATGTGATGGCTGAGGGGGGGGGGTTGAGAGTGTGTTTTAACATTGAGCACCTAAACCAACCGCTTTCAGCCTGGATGTATCAAGAAATGGGCACGCTCTCGAGCACAGTCATCTGTAACATGAGAACTCAAAAACAAGCATTGGCCGAAAGTGAAAGTGATCGCGATCAAGCGCGGCGAGCGGTGAGCCATATGGCGACTCGTAAGCGCGCGCCCGCGCACATGCACACAACCTGTAGGCTGCCCATGGTAGCATTTTTTTAAGCCCTCACGAAAAGTCTCGCCAGATTAGCGCATGCGCTGAGTCAGGTAAGACCTAAAAACTGTTAGAGCTGCTTAGGGTTGCTTCGTGTTAAGGTTGTTGTACAGGGGTGGGGGATCAATGCAAGCACCGAATGATTTTGACACAATGAATGATATACTAAGATAGCCAGGTCAGGCTTTGCTATTTGAAGTAGCAACAAACAAGTTGAAATGTGTTCATTTATCCAAAAAAAAGATGTGTTTTATATGATCTGCAGAGCACAGTACACCACACATCCAATGCATGTGAAACTTCAGTTTGTCTAGACACAGCAGTTTGTACTTGAGGAGGATGCTTTCAGTGCAATTCCTATGCTAGACAGCATTCACTCACCTCTCCACTATGGTGCAAGCAGTGACAGCTCCTCTGCTAAGGTGGAGTAGCGTCGTCCCACTGAACAAAAGGAAAAATACAATGATAATAACTATTGTTATTGTCATTTTATTTTTCCTATATACTTCAGTGGATCTCGGGCAGGGCGGGGCTGGCAGAGTAGGGAGAGGAGTGTTTTTCACTTCTGAAGTGTGCAGGGCAGCTTGGCCAGCCCTCTTTGGCTGCCCCAATCAGTCCTGCGTACTCTGCATGTCCCCCACCAGGCTGCATTACATAGCCTGGTGAGGAACATGCAAACCCTCCCATTCCCTGTCTGAGAGCCGATCCACTGCGCTCAGACCAATCACAATTCTGCATTGCAGCATTGTGATTTGCTATGGTTGAGGCTGGGAGGGCCGGTGCTACCTGCAGCTGGCCGGGAGTGCAGGAAGGTTTCGGAGGGGCGGAGGACGACTGGGGGGCGGCAGCCGTTTCAAGTAAGTGTTTTTTGTTTGTGTATGTTTTTTTTTGTCCCGTTCCCCTCCGCCTCACCACCCGGGTCCGGGAGCAGCCGCTACTGGGTGCAAGTCTTTGCATCCTGCAAGGTAGCCTTGTTTGAGCACCAGTGAAGAGGGATACCACCAGCAGTAGGTTCATCTTTGCAGATAAGGTGCTGTGCTGTTTTTCTCCCCTGCACAATGCAGCACGGCAAATTTGAATGTAAAAAATAATCAATTTGAGTGTAAATTTTAGAAGGGCTTCACCAATGAGGTCACAAGACGAGTTGAACTTTCATTCACTTAAAACATTCTCATGTTAGC
Source organism: Lissotriton helveticus (assembly GCF_964261635.1). Classification (NCBI taxonomy): domain Eukaryota; kingdom Metazoa; phylum Chordata; class Amphibia; order Caudata; family Salamandridae; genus Lissotriton; species Lissotriton helveticus. Next base: position 1,008,932,457 of record NC_136071.1, on the reverse strand, counting down.
TGTTATGAATGGTTATTTTGATATCCTGCAATATGCACCGCAAACTGTGGTGTTAGCCTAATAAGAGAACACTTTAAGATTGAATGTTCAGGTTTGCTTTTCTTGTTTGTATAGTATTACACTGATGTTTTAAGTTACAGTAAAAGATAAGTTGAAGATTCTGTATATACTTAATAATATGTAGGGAATGAGTAGTAGATATTTTATGTAAATTTTCCCCATTATTGGATTACCAGATTACTCCTCGTTGCTAAAAATGCAATTTTCTTTCTTGGGCTTTTTTTTAACAAATCATTGTTTTTAAGTGAGTTAATTTTGTTGGCTCAACGAAAGTAAACCATGACTGCAATGCCCACAATGCATCAGGTTGCATAAAGAAAGACAGAATTGGTGAACCTCATTCTTGGCCTCATGGAGTGTTAGGTTTGAAAAACCCCATTCTTATTATATACTTTTTCCGTGCCATTGTAGGTTAGCAGTGTGCGGCTAAATGATGTTCCATTTGCATTCACGTTATGAAACCCACTGAGTTATCCTTCTAAAGCGCAAGTCTCAGTTAGCAAGTGTAACTCCATTTTGTATTTCGCAATCCCCATTAGGCTGTGTCTGAACAAGGCCTCATTATTCGTATTGCCTGCCTCAGCAGAACAGTGTATTCGGCTATTATCGCCATGCCTGCTCAAGGTTGGATTCTGACTTACTAATGAATAGGCTATTCTGCCCTTGCATTCTTATCCTTGTGTGTAACTGTGCTCCCATGTTAGGAGATACCAAGCCTCAGCACGGCAACCTTGAGACACTGATAGTATGTACCCATCTGGCAGGTGGCAGCCCATCCTTCTGTGCCTGCTTTGTTCATGTTCTGCCTGAGCCAGTATCTTTCCACTGTGGCCATGGTTGGAGGTTCTGGGAGGAATGATTATGTGTTGTGGGCTGTTGGGGGGTCAGTCCCTCAGCAGACATTTTAGGGTGCGGGTCAGATTGGACTTCTCTGCAGAGTATTGCTAATAACGGCCTATTTGTATTCTCTACTGTCTGACCGACTCTTCATTACTTGGGAAGGCATAGCAGGTGGTTGTAAATAACCCGGGTGGCCCCTAAGGGCCACTTCCTTCAGGAGTCAAGTGTGAAAATTATTATTCAACTTTTGGTCCATCTTTCTAAAATAGTTCTTCGTGAGCTTACATTGCACTTCACAGTCTGGATGGCAGTGTAATTGAGTGACTATTGTGTGTATTGTTTTGGTAAATGCAGGTAACCCAGCGCTACTTTTAAACCATTGGGGCCCGGGGCAGTAAGTGGGTATCCAAACCCATTGTTCACCTTCCATCCTGAAGTTGGCCACTAACATGGTCATTGGTATTTGAGAATAAGGCTTACAACAACCTCTGGGTCCAAAAAATTCCAGATGCCCATGCTTCTAAAACCAGTAGACTTTTGAGCCTGGAGACAAAGTTAATCATGTCTTTGGCACTTTCTGCAAAAAGGCCAAGAACTGGCTGAGTAATCATTCTGGATATTTCTCAGAACAACATCTGTGACCTTTTGAACTCCTGTAAAATACACTAATTTGCTACTTGATTGTGTATCCCTACCCTATGCAGCACAATCATCGATATCAAATTGTTCTCTTCAGCACTCCAGGGGACTTACTGCAAACTCTGCAAGGGTCAGAAATGTTCACCCTCAGTTTGTCAGCCCTGATCAACACAGACGACCATTTGCATTTTATTCTGAATGCTGTCAGTGCCAGTGAATACCACATGTGTAAAGCAGGCCCCTTCAGCCCCTGCGGGGCAAAGGGGCAACCCTCCATGGGTCCCTCAGTCCTAGAAGAGGCCCCCCTAATCAGCCGAAGGGCAATGAATATCTCTAAGATATATGAGACTCAGGGTCTTGCCATCTCATTTTGCAGGGGAGCTCCATAATTTTGTGCTACGCCACAGCCAAATAAACTTCTAGTTTGAAGATTGGGCAATCTCTAACCCTGACACCCACTTCAGTGTACATCAGTTGTCCAGGGTTGCCCTCCAGCCAACGCCACTTACATCTGGATCACTACTTGATTCAGTTGCACTATTTTAAGTATATTTTCTGTCTGCAGTCAGTAATGCAGATGCTTTCCAGTTTGTACCATCACTGATGTCCTTTCACTGAAAGCCTGCACAGTGGTATTCCAACTAAGTGATGATGGACGAAGAGGCTTCATGTAGTCCTGGGCCCAAGTAACAAAGAAGACAGATTACTATGTTATGTTGAAGAAATTTATCAAGCACACGTTCACCACGCGGTTTCTTGGCGCTAGAGTGGAGGCAAGGTAGCAGCGAAAGGAAGGGGTCTAGTTGTCATATGCCTGGGAAAACAACCAGGTTTTCAGCTGTTTTCTAAATCGTGCATAAGAGATGACCGACCTCAGCTCCACAGGGAGCGAATTCCAAAACTGGGGGGCTAAGCCACCATGTTTCTTATGTTTAAAGGTAGGAGTGACTAACAGATTCAGACAGGAGGATCATAGGTTACGAGTGGGGACATAACGTAGAATCTTGGAGGAGATGAAGGCTGGACTATTGCTGTGGAGTGCCTTAAAAATAGTGCATCCCAACTTACATTACAACTCATGGCCACAGGAAGCCAGTGGAGGCTTTTCATCAGTGGTCTGACGTGATGCCATTTAGGTTGGTGAAAAATCAGTCTAGCTGCCTCATTCTGGATTAGCTGAAGGCATCTGAGTTGGTGAGCTGGCAGGCCTACATAAAGTGAATTGGCATAGTCCAGTCGGGAGATTACCAAAGCCAAGATAACTAAGGTCAGAGCTTCCCGAGACAGAAATCTTCTGATCTTCTTGATTCTACGCAGTTGATAAAACCCGGCAGAGACCACAGAGCTGATCTGTGCCTTCAAGGAGAGGTCATTGCTTATCACTATGCCCAAACTCTTGGCCGAGTTGACCAGAAGGGGAGGGTCGCCCAGAATAGGAGGCCAAAAGTTTGAGTTCCATGGATTAGCAAGCCCGCCAGTGAGGATGAGCTCCATTTTATCAGGGTTGAGCTTCAAATGATTTTTGTTCATCCATTCACTTATGAAGATCATACTGTCTTGAAAATGAGACACAGAGGATGGAGAAACATTGATATCGAAAACCAATTGAAGATCATCAGCGTAATTATATGTCTCAACTTTCCTTTCTCGCAAGGAGGAGATTAACGGAAGGAGGTACAAAATGAAAAGAAGCGGCGAGAGGGAGGAGCCTTGGGGAACCCCACAAGTCAATTCCATTTTCTTGAAGGAGAAGTTGGTAAGACGTACTGATTGAAACCGGTTGCTAAGGAAGGAGGAGAGCCACTTCAGAGCCAGGCCCTGGATCCCGGCATTGCTGACACGGTCAATCAGAATGTTTTGATCGACCGTGTCAAAAGCTGCTGATAAATCCAGGAGAACCAGGGCCTGGGTAAGGCCCCTATCCGCCCCCCTCTGAGATCATCCATGACTGTCAGGATGACTGACTCTGTAGAATAGACGGGTCGAAAACCAGTCTGGTGACTGTTCAGAACATGGAACTGTTTGACAAAGGAGCTGAGTTGAATCGAAACATATGCCTCTAGGACCTTACTAAGGTAAGGTAGTAAGGAGATTGGGCAATAGTTACTTAGAATAGATGGATCCGCACCTGGCTTCTTCAAAATGGGGTGTAATTTCCGCACTTTTATAAAGGTCAGGGACAATGCCAAACTTAAGTGAATTGTTAAGAAGAGAGAGTGGGGAGTCCGGGCATTTAGTAAAAACTTCCTGAAAGACGTGAGGAGGGCAGCAGTCAGTTGGGGAACCAGAACCAACTTTTTTTTAGTAAACCTAGGAAGGTCTCCTGAGAAATGGGGGGAATCAGAGTCAACTGGGACAAAGATCTACAAATATTGGGAACATCAATAAAAGAGACAGAGGTCGGAATACTAGCCTTAATGGCAATGATTTTCTCCATAACATATGAGTTAAGAGAATCACAGAGGGACTGTGAAGGGGTCGGTTTCAGCATGATTCGGTCTGGTTTGGCAAGCTCATTTACTATAGAAAAAATATCTTTAGACTGGTTGGCTGAGTTTAGAACCTTCTTAGAGAAATAATCTGCCTTAATTTGGAGAATGGAATTTTTGTATTCTTTCATCAGGTTAATATAAATGGATTTATCTTGTACCAGATATTAAAGTCTCCATCTGCATTCTGCTTGCCTCAGTGCCAGCTTCTTAGTTTTTAGTTAATCAGAGAACCACCGCTGTGCGTCGTGGGGTCTCAGAATCTTAGTTGACTTAAAAGGGGCAACGCTGTCGCATGCGGACTCAAGCCATAGCCTAAAGTTCGCTGCCTGTGTTTGAACTGGTTCCGATACAGACGGGCCGTAGAGGTTAGAAGTGAGCAGAGGGAATCAATGTTAGCACTTTTCTAATTCCAGGACATGCAATTCTTTGCCAATAGGGTTTTAATGGGGGATACATCAGGAAGAGTAAAAGAAATGATGATCCGACCATGTACAGGGGGAAATCAGGGGGGGCGAGATCGACAGGTTAGCTGTCCAGACTTGGTCCAGCGTGTGCCCCTTTATGTGAGTAGCTTCGCGCACATGTTGGGTGCAATTCATTCCGGACAGAAGATCTGTCAGTTCTATTGAGCTGGCACTCTCATGATGGTTAATGGCTAAATGAGAAATCATTTCGCCCAAAGCCTGGGGAAAGTAGGCATATTATAAGGAGGTCTATAAAAAAGTGCTCAAGAGAAAGATGACTGGGGGGAATCAAATTGAAGAACTAAACTATCAACAGAGGGAAAACCAGTAACCCCTAGTGACTTAAACTGGTGATCCTTATCAATGATAGCTGCAACCCCACCCCCCAGTTTTCCTGGGGGACGGTTAGATTGCAAGATGTAATAATTATCTGGTACTGCCGCTAAAATGTCAGGGGCAGACTCTTCAGTAAGTCATGTTTCAGTAAGAAGTAGAAGATCTGGCTTTTCAGACTGTAGAAGTTGAAATATTTCGAGTTGGTGTTTCACAATGGACCAAGTGTTAAGGTACATAACCAGGAGACCCTTTATTTCCTTGCTCTGTGGAGTATCAAGGGTGTGCAATATTATAGGGGGGAAGGGAGCAAGGTTGTGCAGGATTTCAGGATGAGTAAGTCTCTGCTTAAAAATACCCGACTCCTTTAAGCTGAGACCAATATTATCAGCTATTTCATACTTTCCATGCATCTCTCTCAACTCCAAGACCGAGTAGCTCACAGAAAGAGCAAAGTGGTTGGCCCCTGGGCCCGTACGGCCACGGACGGGCGCAGACGGGTTTGCATTTGGCGCGGATTTGGCACGACAGCGGTGCACCCACTGCGCGCGTCTGCTGCGCAGCCGAGCCCCCATCTGCCTAAGAACTCGTCTCAGCCGGCAGGAAGTGAGGGAATGCAGGGGAGGAGTCGCGTCTCCTCCATTCAACCGGCACTAACAAGCCGTGACGGACCGGGGGACAGCGAGGAAATGATGCCGAACGTATGTGTGTCACAAAAAATACAGGATTAGCAGTTAGCAGTTTTAAAAACAGTAAGAAAAACAAAACAGTTAAAAGCAATGCCAGACCGCTTTAACCTTAGGGCGCTAGCTTCTCACTATTAAAACCAATTCATTACACCGGAGTAGTTTAGCACCATCTTTGGAATTATCCATTGCAACAATTACTCAAAATGTCAGTGATTACTCTGTATGCAATCTCGTGTAAACATGATGTCTGTTTGTAGAAAAATTCTGGACCCTGGAAACAACGTGATTGATGCACAGCTACAATGCAAATGACCTCAGGCACCAATAAAATAATTTGAAATGTCATTTGGCGTTACCTTTTTGTTTACATGAGTGAACTGTTTGGTTAAATGTTGAGCTCTAAATGCATTTTTAAATTTCTTGTAATTTGGGTTACACAAAGGAAGTGCCATAGAGAGTGAGACTAATGCACAGACAGTTTCAACTTTCTCCCAAGTAAGTTGAGTACAGTTCTTTGCAAAATGTTTCTGCTGGCAGGCCCCATTTTTTGTTCATTTTGTTTGCTTGCTGCTGATAGTCTAGAGTTTAAGTCAGGGAGGGTGCAGGTAGGCCCATGTGAAATCATGGGATAATCAACATTTTTAGATGGTGGTGGCCTAAGGTAAATAACATTTCATAATTTTTCTTGCATTTTTGTGACTTTTTTTCTATATTTGTCTTTATACTGTGATGCATTTTAGTTTCCAGATCCTAGATTTGTGTAGGCCTTGGATGCATTTTATCAAGTATGTGTTCACATTCTCACTATTTGTTTGCTACAGTTATGTTATTATTTTGGGGGCTTGTGGACAGCCTTGTATTAGTGTGAAATGTAGTTTTATTTCCTCTGCACATGCCTGTTTTTGTTGGGGTGGCTGCAGAAGTCCCGGCTCATTTAAGCAGACTTTTATTTTAGTTATTCCCTATGTGCCTTTTCTAACTATTTTACTGTATTGTTGCTGCATTGTTGGTGGTGTCCTGTGCCAGTACAGAGGCCCAGTTACATTTTGGTTGTGTGTATGTAAAAGCCTTTCCCAGAAATCCTGCACGTTTTTGACGATGGTGGAGGAGCAACGGGTTCCAGATGGGTAGGGCAGCCATGTTCTCTTCTTTTTCCAAGCCTCCTCCACGTGGTGATCCACACACCAACAGCAATGCGTTATTGGCTAGAAGCAACTTGAGAGAAAAATTGTAGACGGCATTTTGTCAATTTGGACACAATTTCAGGGGGGTGGGGGATAACTAAAGTGTAAATTGGATATAAGGGGTCAGGATATTACTCAAGTGCTGAGGTAACCATAACTCGCAGCCTTGTCATGCACTGCTAATTACCCCACATATCACATCAGTCAAGACATCTTGTATGACATTATTGGTAATATAAAGATCAAGTCAAGGGGGGAGTGGACCACTAGTCTTGTGTCACCAGGGTCTCAGATAGCGTGGCAGACCCTCGTTATAGAAAAACTCTCATATACGGACACAGACGTTGGGCGGTATATGTTGATTCTCTGCCTTTGTGTACTGTAACAGCATGATCATTGGGTCTTTTCCTTTGTAAGTTATGTTGACCTCCACAAGGATGAGGACCCACTGGTTTGACAGTAGTGGCCAGAGATAATAAAGGGGGTTTGCTGGTGCTCAAAAAAGTGAATAAAAATTCCTAAATTCAAGTTTCTTGTGCTTTATTCTTGAGGCATATGAAATTGGAAATTAAAAAACAGTGTTGTGCGTGTGTAGACCTAGTTACTGGTCTATCGCACTGGTGAGCGTGGTCATCATGGTCATTCTCTACTCCTGCCTGATGGATAATCCCAAAACTTTCCATGCACAATTCAGGCAAAAAAGAGCACTTTTCTGGACCGTTTGTTGGAGATTCGTCCAATGGTGCCAAAAACGCAATATATATATATTTATATACATATTTTGCACTACTCCATGTGATGAGGTGAGGAATTTGAGGTTACATGCCTTGCTCCAATGCATTACAACCCTGAAATGAACCTTGGTCAACAGTTAACAAGGTTCATTCAGACTGCAGAGCAGTACTGCATTGTTGTCATTCGCATAAATAAAATATTCACTTCGTGCTGGAGTGCCTGTCTTCACCACCTTTGCTTCAAAGGAGTGATTAAATACATAAATAAATATAGATATCCTTCTATTTGAAATGATGGCTAAATGAAACTGATTGACTGTGTTACTTCCAAAGCAGATCACCTCAAGCTAGTAAAGAAACTAAATTGCTATAGCACTGCACAAAATCAACCAGTGCCTTTCCAGAGCAGGCTGATGAAAATTGTATAAAAAATCATCGAAGTATGGGTTGACAGATATCATCTTCGCACGCAGAAACTGCAACATTTTTGGAAGGTTCTGGGAGGTGGTTTTCAGGCTAAAAGGTAAAACTGTTAATTGAAATTGAAGCGTGGGAACAGCGAAATGGAGGTATATAGTTGCTTGTGAAGTAACACTAGGATGGGAGGACATGCATCCTGTAAATAGATTTTACTGGAGACATCCACTGGTTTTTTTGTGAGGTAAGATCATTTGCAATTTTTTCATCTTGAAAGACAAAAACTGCATCTAACTTTAGAGTCTTGTGGCCAATCTTCCGACACCTTTTTCACTACAAATTTAAATGGGATGAGGTTATGAGGTCTCTGCTTGTGAAAAATAGTATGTTTGACTTCCTGTTTAGCAATTCCTGAATTTCTTCTTCTGATATTTCCCTGCGTTTCTCTGGTCTGCTCCATGGAGTCCATAATCTAACGTGGTCTTTGATAAACCTGAAAAGACGACTGACATAGTCCTACCAAGTGTCACAATGGCGTCTTTCTCTCCAATCACAGCACAGCTTGGATTGCTGTTACAAGGAGAGTAAAGAAAATGGATCATCATAAAGAATGCTTTGTAGACTCTTGTTTTTAAATGAATATGCATGTTTTCTGCTACTAAGCTGTAATAAACAGTGCTATGTATCTCAGAATCAGATGGCTTTGATCTTTGGTGGTGCTTTCTTTCTAACTGCTGCACAGTTGCGGAATTCCATTCCTTATCTCTAAGGCTTTGCTGACATGGTTCCTCTTACAATAAAAGTGGTTTTCATCAGTCCAGCGTTTTTCACACTTTTCTACAGTACCAAGAGACCCTCTAGTGCTAGTCTGCCTTGTATCATTATAAATAGAAATGATTAAAGGCTTTCTCCCTGTCTCGTCACTATTAGGTTCAAATAACTTTTACACAAACCCTATGGAGCAAAGAGGGAAACAGAACCCTGGTGGCCCTACACTCAAATCATTAATATACAAAAAGACCAGGGTCCTGGGACTGCAGAGATCCTCATATGCCGTATCTCCTCAATCTAGTCCTATTCACAGGTTTGTAGTCTTCTACATAACACTCTGTGTACTCAATTGTAGTATTCATATATATGTAGTCCTAAAACCTCATCTCACACTTTTTTTGTTGACAGTATTTCAGAAATTGGTGGGACAATGCATTGCCATCCCAATCCTACAGTTCCCATATAGTGGAAAGAGTGAAAAAAGTGAAACGAGCGTGATGACACCTCACGGACGTACCACCATGCGGACCACTGATAGGTACTCACCAGTGAAGTCCATTGTTATCATCATTGGCATTCATCACGCTCTAAACAGAAGATAGAAGTGTCCAACAGAGAAAGATAACAACAGAAAAGGTGCAAAAAAGTGAAGTGTGAAAGTCTGTCACACCTCACAGTGGGGTGAAAAATGTGAATAAAATTGATAGGATTCACTCACTTTGTAACAATTTTATTCTTTCACTTAGTGAATCCGACCAAATTAAAAAACAGCGTAGGTTGCTACTTATGCATACCACTGTTAGATGCCAACATGTTTCTCTGCCTTTAAACTTTATGCAGATTCATCAGGGCTATGTTGTATTTGCCACTGCACCGTGTGTTGGACACATCAATCTGGAAGACTGTCAACAAAAAGTAAGAGCAGCCACATGGTTAACATGGATCTGTGTGTGACTTCCAAAGTATAAAATTATATATCACTCTTATTTACATATTTACCCTCAGCAAACCATCTTGTAGCCTACCAGCTGCCAGGTTTCAAAACAAGTTTCCTTTCCTGAAAATCTTGCTCATGGGGTTCCTATCGTTGTAGGTATCTATAAATAGAAATAACGTGACTCAACCGGTATTATTTATCCAGTCCTGCCCACCAGGTTTATAACCAGCACAATTGTAACATCATACACCAATGTTCTAACCAGAGACAAGCCTTGGAAACCGGAAAACTGCTAAAACCGGCACCGTCTCTCTCGCTTTAGTAAGGTGAGCACATATATTTTCCAAAGGACCTTTAAGGTTCCATTACAGAAACGCATACACTGCTCAATCATGGCGTTTTCAATAACACAGATGTGAACACGCCTCTCGATTACTCTATCCTTCGCAGAGCACACGCTCACCACCTTCACGCCGGGGAGCCCCCTCCTTACCGCCCAGACAACGAGGAGCGTAGTCTCTCACTCTCTGTGTGTTTGTGCATTTTACTTCCGGTATTTATTTTCACTCATCGCGCTATTACTCGCGTGATATCGCGAGAACGAGTCCGCCATCTTTAGTTGGGCAAAGCTCTAAACAAAATTGCTAATCCTAATGTCAGCGGCCACCATCTTATTTTGGGATTCTTATCGGGCCGATTTTTTGTAAAAAGCCCCACAGATTATAAAGCCTATAACTTTATCAAACGGTTGCATGTAATTACAAATATATGATCTATTCTCAACCTACATTCATCTGAACCAGTACTAAGCTGTTCTTATTGTACTCCATATATTTAGTCCCTTGTATCAAGTGCAGGGAGAGAATTTTTATTTTTTATTTATTATTTATTACCCTATATGCTCCTTAATAAAGATGTAAGAAATGTATAAATATACAGGGTGTTTCTAGCTGGTGATACATTGACACAGAGTCTATATATTTAGACCTATTAATCTAGGGGCTCAAGGGCATCAGGGTCTTTACATGCAAATGTATATGGCTTAATGTTAGGTGTGATGTAGGGCTAACTAATTAACCTTATTCCATTCAATACAGTTGTTCAACCCCACTTGGTCAGTTTTTTCATTAAAAATCCAACGAGCCTCCTTCGAGAACAAAACCTGCTCAGCATTGAAACCCTTCACAGTGTCAAGGACAACCCATGTGAACTCATGTTTGGTACTATGGCAATGCTGCACAAGTTTTGTTGTTAATTTCCCTGATCTAATGGTGCTCAAATGCTCTTTAATTCTCGTTTTTATCTTCCTCGTAGTGAGGCCTATATAATACAAGCCGCACACACACTTCAGTCTATAAACCACGTTTGTGGTATTGCAATTGCTGAATCGTGAGAGGAACCAATTGCGTCCAGAGGCCAAAGTGACGCTGGCAGTCTTAGTTGTTAGTGAGCAGACCGAGCACTGGCCGCATGGGAAATGTCTCTTTGGAAGAGTGTTATCTCTGCTGTCACGAGTAGGATGCCCACGGGAGTGGACCAATTTGTCCCTGAGATTGCAAGATTGTCTAAACGCAAATCTCAGTGGTGGCATCTCGAAATTGGCATTTGATAATAAGCCCCAATGTTTCCGAATGGATTTACGTATTTTGGTGCTTAGAGGGTCGAATGTCATTACAACTGGTACGCATTCTTGTTTTTCTTTGATGTTTTTAACTAACAGATCACTCCTAGGTGTATTTAGAGCCCTCTTCCTAGCATTCCTGATGGTTTTTATAGGATAGTGTCTTTCCTGTAGTTTCTTAACCAACTGCTGAGATTGTTCAACATATCCCTCAGTGGAGGAGCAGTTTCTGCGGTACCTCATGAACTGCCCCACCGGCAAGTTGTCTCTTAAAGATCTCGGATGGTATGAGTCGTACTGCAAAAGAGAATTCCGGTCAGTAGGTTTTTGATGGACACTTGTCTGTAGACAGCCCTCCACGACATTGATATCAAGGTCTAGGTACACGGCCTTCTGATGGCTATAAGACCACGTGAACCTAAGGCTTTCATCCTGAATGTTAAGCCACTCAAAAAATGTCAACAGTTCAGCTTCGCTGCCCCTCCAGATGCAGAGGATGTCATCTATATACCTCTTCCAGAGGCGGAGATGCCTCTGGAAGGGATTGTTAGGATGTTCAACTACATGCTCTTCAAATTGGCCCACATATATGCACGCTAGACTCGGTGCCATAGTAGCGCCCTTCGATGTCCCTGTTGTTTGCAAATAAAGTTGGTCCTCATAACAAAAATAATTTCTTGTGAGTGCGATCTCAACACATTGCATTACAAAACTTTGGGGGACATCATAAAACCACTCTTGGTCCCTCAAGGCGCGGGCTGCTGCCACCAGCGTCGCATCCTGAGGAATACAAGAGTAGAGTGACTCAATGTCGATGGTGACCAAGAATTCAGCCTCACAGTCAAAGTCCATGTCGGCTATGATGTTAAGAATCTCAGTGGTATCTCTTACAAATGATCTCTGGTTGATCACTGACTCACGCAGGAAGAAGTCTGCGAACTGAGAAAGGGGCTCCAACACCGATTGGATGCCCGAAACGATTGGGCGTCCAGGGGGAGGGCGAGTAGGTTTATGAATCTTCGGTAATATATAGAAGGCAGGAGTTCTAGGTTTATCATTAAACAAGAACTCTGCCTCCTTCGCCGTGATCCATTTATTTTCCTTCGCCACTTTGACCATTTCTCGTATGGTTTTTAATAGGTCATTAGTGGGATCATTACTCAGGGGACGGTAGTTTGCACGAACATTCAGCAGTCTTTTCACTTCCTTATCATAGTCGGCAGTGTTCAATACTACCACCGCACCGCCTTTATCAGCCGGTTTAATAGTAAGCCCATTATTCTCCTGTAGACTCTTCATTGCCTCCCAATCTTCTCGCGTCATATTTTTATGTTTAATTGCTTTGTCTTCACTCTCCAATCTACTAATGTCTTGTAATACTTTTGATTTGAAGACAGCAATTTACGGGCCCAAGGTTGTAGAGGGTGGGCAAAATGTAGAAGGTTTTCTAAGATTTGTGTTATAAATGCCTTCGTCCTCTCTAGATTGATTAGCAAAGAACTTCCTCAATTTGATTTTCCTGATGGTTTCATGAAACTCTACTCGACACCGGAAGGTGTCATGTGTGGGAGTGGGGACAAACCCCAATCCTTTATTCAGGACACGTTCTTCACTGGTGGTCAGTATGTGGTCTGATAAATTTACCACTATGTTGTTCACAATTGGTTCCTCCCCCGACTGCGTGTCACTCTCGGGGAGTAAGACTGCCATTGTTGGGGTTGGTTGCCCCTCCCTCGTCCTCGTCCGCCTGCTGACTGGCCTCCCCCTCTGTTGTTTCTTTGACCACGTCCTAACAAAGTTCTTAGTAAAGCCCCCAGGTCGTCACTGCTTTGGTCTTGTTGGTTGGGTTGATAAAATCTGACTCTACTAGTCCTAGAGCCCTGCGGTCCTTCCTCCTCCTCCTCACTGGAGGTGTTGTCAAAATTCCAATTTTTAGGAGTACGCTTAGGCAGTTGTTTTGCTCCCCTCCCCCTCTGATAGCTACCCTGATTCTGTTGTTCGGGCCCAGACTGATAATGACTTTCGTTTATATAAGGGAAAGCCCATTTGTGAGTAAATCTCTCTAAGTTACGTTGTAGACCTTTTATTTTTTGGTTGATCATATAGGTTTTATACTCACTAAGATCTTCCTGGATTCTACTCAGATGTTCTTTTGTGTCAGTCAAAGTGCTATCCCTCCTGATACTCTCTTCCAGCTCTAGAATTTCTTTCAGTAGTTCTTCGCTAAGCCTCTGTGCAGTGCTAATAATAAGTATGAGCCAGTCTCGCGTGCATTTATTCACGATGTAGCTCCAATCGAGCCTGAATTTTGCATCATCCAGAAAGATTCTGGGCTCAATCCTAATGATCAGACTCGTAGGGCTTGCACCAGCTCGGTAGTATTCAGTCATAAGAGCCCCATGTAGAGCTACCCTTACTTGTTTCTTTTTCAAATTACTGAGCTTTGCCCATTCTTCCCTTACTGTAGTGTTAAGGAGGGGTGCATCGGGGAATAATGAGGGTCCTGCCAAAATAGCGGCTATTTGCTCGTCCGTGAACGCTAAACAGTTCTTATCCATGTGGAGTATATATCTAAATCAAGGTTAAATTTGTGGTGAGCCTTATATGTGCTCAAGGAGTCTAAAATAAGAGTGTCTGAATTAAAAGTGTGAAGCTCAATATATAAAACAAGTGTGAGAAAGGACAACAATTACTGATCAATTAATCAGCAGGCAATTCAAAGAAAAGCTCTCACGGCTGATCCGCCGTACATACCACACAAACCCTATGGAGCAAAGAGGGAAACAGAACCCTGGTGGCCCTCCACTCAAATCATTAATATACAAAAAGACCAGGGTCCTGGGACTGCGGAGATCCTCATATGCCGTATCTCCTCAATCTAGTCCTATTCACAGGTTTGTAGTCTTCTACATAACACTCTGTGTACTCTATTGTAGTATTCATATATATGAAGTCCTAAAACCTCATCTCACACTTTTTTGTTGACAGTATTTCAGAAATTGGTGGGACAAATAACTTTTACCCTTATAATGGAAAAGGAGGCAGCATGTTCTTTTGACCCATGCCCTGATTTTTCTCCAAGACCCTACTTTTTTTGTTTGGTGTCCATAATGAAACTGACCCAGCAAAATGTAAAGCTAAAATACATCACTACAATAAAATTGATAAATAGCAACCGAAATTCTTAAATTGTTTGTATATATAAACTACAAAAACATACAGGAAATTTCATATGAAGTGTGACATCAAAGGAAAATCTTCATGTAATTAAGCCATAATTGAACAGATAAAACATTAGAATGTGCAGTGAAATGTCATTAGCAAAACCTTTCCTCGTTTGCAAAAAAGCACTTTTCATTGGCAAAAAAGTGTCTTCAAATTGTAGATAAATACGTGCTTTTATAGGCTTCCTAAGACTCTACAGGGTGGGAGCTGGGTGTTCAGAATGCCACCAATTAGGACAATTAGTAGAAAAACACGTGTGACCAAGATCAACAGAGTCGTTTTGAAGCACCGTAATTTGTATGAGCAGATATCAAATTTTTATTTCAGTGCTTTTGGTTTGTGTCTGCCAAATATGTAGGGAAAATTCCAATCCGCCTCCTAGAAACCATTTACAGGTTTTAGGTTTCGCCTGCACAGTGCTTGTGATGTGCTTGTGAAATCTATTGTTTTAAATATAAACTTAAAAGGGGATTACATCCCACCTCCTCTCTTTCCTGGCTCTTCATTGGTTCCTGTTCTTGCCCCTTACTTTTCCTCAATTTCCATTGGCTGTAGCATATTTTCCTGCATTTACCATTGCTTGTTCCTGGTATGCTTCTCTTATCAGTTTCCTGTGGCGGAAATACTGTTAATATCCACTTTGATGGAACTATTTTTTTCAAAACGTTTTGTCTCTTTCTGCTTTTTCATCTTGCAGTAGATTCATATAGGGCAATTTACCACCTGGAGAGATTAAACAGTATGCCTAGAAATGCAGGATGTTGTGTCACCCACCTTTGTTGCATGTTGCCCGTCTACCTACCATACGTCGCTACTTCCTTAAGTGGAATTTTAACATTTGCCCCTAGAACAGGTCTTGTGGCAGGCAAACCATTTAACCTTCCTTCGTTGCTTGTTGCTTGTTCAGATAATGCTCCTTGCAACTCCTGGTTGACTTCCTCATTGTGCGCTGCTATGCCAATTAAGAGATAAAGAATTGCATTTCACAACATCAAGGAGGACAGCAGCAACCTTATTCGGCTGATCTGGCACGTTTTTGTCTCACTTTGTTCTAGCAGTGAAAGTACAAAAACCGATGACGCATTCAGTAGGTATATAATCTGCTGTCTTCAGAGAGTCATGTGATAGGAATTTGTTTTTACAATATACTGTGTATTTATAGGCATCTATACATGCTGCCTATAAATTTGAGAAGTGATAAGTGTGTTCTTCCACATAAGATTGCATCAATTTTCGAGATTAATATCCATTTTTTCAAATCATGATATGAAGGACAGAGACGTTTTTTGTTTGCAGTGAGGTTTCTTTTATTTTTTTATTTTTTCTTTAGAGCAAAGGACAGCCGACACGTGTTTCGCCCCCTCTTGGCGAATTGCGCCGGGGCTTTCTCAAGGCTGTTAAAAGAGGATAAAAGAGAGTGTTTAGTTTATGTGATCTAAGAGCAGTTGACCCCAGAAAGAACATGAAAGACACCAAATGTGGAAAAATAGTTAGAGGTAGGTCCGTGTTTGAATGACAATAGAGAGCTAGTATTCGTGCTCATAGATGAATGGTGATTCTTAAAACAAGTGCAGTAGTGTGGAGAAGTCCAGAGCCACGCAGAGCAGAGTTAAAAGGAGAATCAAAAAGACTTATTTTAAAAAACTTTTTTAAGAAAGACGGCAAAGTCTATTGAGCGTGAGAGAGATTTTGGACGAAATTCAGTGTTCTTAATCAGAGAAAAGATCCCAAAATACAGAAAAGAAAAAGCTAAAAAATAAGTGAGTGGATAACGATACAATGTGATACGAAAAAATACAGTCATAATACCTAGATTTGATTAGGTCGCGTAGACAATCTTTGTATCCAAATATTTAAAAAGTCCCAAATACGAAAATATAATTCTTCAAAAATAAAACATTTTCTGTAAATTCAGACAAAACATACCATAAGTGCGATTATATTGTCACTCAGATTTTTGTTAGTATGTCTAAATGAAGCATTACGAAGGGTACAAGCAAGCCTATATAGTATAAGAACCATCTGTATATATATAAAAGGTATTCACAACATAAAAATAAACAGGTTCATGATATCCTTGCATAAGGTTTAACAGGCCCTTTGGCGGTAGTGCATGTTATTTGATTTTAACAATGCTATTTTGCCTACATCATTGGGACTGTCATCCAATAGGTTCATTTGTTGGCAGTTAAAGCATAACAGTAGTGGCCCTGGTGACTTTATAACATATTTTTAGCGAGATCATGGATTACCTCTATTGGGAAGGATTGACTTAATTTTTGTATTCAACAAACACATGATCACATTTTATATGGCATTTATAAACAAACGGAGTCACATTCATGTGTTCTAGTGGTTGAACAAAATGTGCATTCTTTGCTTAGCAGTACGGGTATTACATAGCCGTTCGTCATGTTAACGTTATTTCGGAAAAAACAAGGGCGCAAACAATTTTACTGGGCCGGTATACACGCGAGAGAAACATGACAGCGTGTAAAAAAACGAAAAAACCAAATATACATGTCGGGGATTATAAATGGCATGTGGTTGGTATTTCAACCCAAATTCCGGACGCTTTCGTCCATAGGGGAGGGAGATGATATGCATCCGTAGTTTTAAAACCGTATAAAGCAGTACAGGTCTTACATAGCCGTTCGTCATGTTAACATTATTTCGAAAAAACAAAGGCGCTAACAATTTGACTGGGCCGGTATACACGTGAAAGGGCATGACAGCGTGCAGCAAAAAAGAAAAACCGTTTTTTTACACGCTGTCATGTTTCTTTCGCGTGTATACCGGCCCAGTAAAATTGTTTGCGCCCTTGTTTTTTCCGAAATAACGTTAACATGACGAACGGCTATGTAATACCCGTACTGCTAAGCAAAGAATGCACATTTTGTTCAACCACTAGAACACATGAATGTGACTCCGTTTGTTTATAAATGCCATATAAAATGTGATCATGTGTTTGTTGAATACAAAAATTAAGCCAATCCTTCCCAATAGAGGTAATCCATGATCTCGCTAAAAATATGTTATAAAGTCACCAGGGCCACTACTGTTATGCTTTAACTGCCAACAAATGAACCTATTGGATGACAGTCCCAATGATGTAGGCAAAATAGCATTGTTAAAATCAAATAACATGCACTACCGCCAAAGGGCCTGTTAAACCTTATGCAAGGATATCATGAACCTGTTTATTTTTATGTTGTGAATACCTTTTATATATATACAGATGGTTCTTATACTATATAGGCTTGCTTGTACCCTTCGTAATGCTTCATTTAGACATACTAACAAAAATCTGAGTGACAATATAATCGCACTTATGGTATGTTTTGTCTGAATTTACAGAAAATGTTTTATTTTTGAAGAATTATATTTTCGTATTTGGGACTTTTTAAATATTTGGATACAAAGATTGTCTACGCGACCTAATCAAATCTAGGTATTATGACTGTATTTTTTCGTATCACATTGTATCGTTATCCACTCACTTATTTTTTAGCTTTTTCTTTTCTGTATTTTGGGATCTTTTCTCTGATTAAGAACACTGAATTTCGTCCAAAATCTCTCTCACGCTCAATAGACTTTGCCGTCTTTCTTAAAAAAGTTTTTTAAAATAAGTCTTTTTGATTCTCCTTTTAACTCTGCTCTGCGTGGCTCTGGACTTCTCCACACTACTGCACTTGTTTTAAGAATCACCATTCATCTATGAGCACGAATACTAGCTCTCTATTGTCATTCAAACACGGACCTACCTCTAACTATTTTTCCATATTTGGTGTCTTTCATGTTCTTTCTGGGGTCAACTGCTCTTAGATCACATAAACTAAACACTCTCTTTTATCCTCTTTTAACAGCCTTGAGAAAGCCCCGGCGCAATTCGCCAAGAGGGGGCGAAACACGTGTCGGCTGTCCTTTGCTCTAAAGAAAAAATAAAAAAATAAAAGAAACCTCACTGCAAACAAAAAACGTCTCTGTCCTTCATATCATGATTTGAAAAAATGGATATTAATCTCGAAAATTGATGCAATCTTATGTGGAAGAACACACTTATCACTTCTCAAATCTGTTTGTATTTGAAGCCCAAGAGGTCCAGAGCTTCAAGTGTGTCTCCACCAACCTATTAAGATCACTTATTCAAGTGTTGTCTAAAGCCTTGATTTTCCCGGACCTTTGCTACTTCATCCGCTTCTACATGCTGCCTATAAACATTCTACCCACCACCCCCAACACCTGGATACCCTCAGGGGTGAAACTCAGCACTCTTCAAATTCTACTTAATCGATTGATACTTTGCGAAATAATGCTACTGCAGTTTCATATTCCCCAGAGAAGGAAGCTGTCGTGTTATTGTTTCCTTGACAAGAGCCGAGGAACCTGTTAATTGCCACGATCCTTCTTGTTGGGAGATGGTGGAGTTTATTGTGCAGTGTCTAAAGTGATACGTGCCACAGGCTTAATTTCTGGAATGGGCTGCATGCACGTTCATGCTAAGGAGCTGCACTGAAAGATACTCCAGACTTGGAGGTTTAAATAGTAATGAAGTAAGGAGATTATGGCCTCAGGCAGGCATGATGCGATGCATGATGTGGGACACTCAAAACATGGCCTAGAACATAGTGCTTCCTACAGAAGTCCAGTCCATATATCCTTGCCATGTATGAATGCAGTGCTGGTCTCCGAAACACTCGAGCTCACGCATGGTGACAATTCTGCTTCCTAATTATAGCACTTCTTTCCTTTCTGAGCACTATAAATTTGCTATAGTTACTAACTTTAATAGTACTCAATGACCCTAAACTCGCAAAGCGGGTGGTCTTTGCCACTGATTGCTTAAAAAGAAATAGATATCATTGGGAGCCTCCCAGAAGATGTTCAACAGCCTTACACAGATTGCGGCTCCTTGAGTCGCTCTTTTGATCTGTTATGAGGGCAGGCCTCCATAAAGTGTAACAATGTAATTAATATTCTGTCAACTGCAGCATTGTTTACCTCAATACACAGCACAGACTTTAAAATTGATAAAAAAGGGGTTTCACCACCTCCCCAGTCTCCATGTTCAAACTCACGTCAGTGTCTACAAGGATGTCTGCAGGGCATTAAGTGGGCCGGGTCTCACCGGGTCTGAGCACCGGCAGTTTTTTCAAGGGGGCCTCGAAACGGGCCTCTTTCGGCTCTGTTTTTGTGCCTGCTGTGACTGCAGTACGTTTTTTTCCGGACTGCAGTGACAGCAGGCACATGGATGTGTCGTACTCACACTGCTCACTTCTCACCAGTGGAGAAGTTAGGCATGACGTCATGCCAGGTGAGCGTTTTTAGGGGAAGTGAAATCCTTAAGAGAGTAATTTTCTCTCTGGATTTCCCTTCTCTTTTTGAAACTCGGGAGCAGCAACACTGTTCTGGTGTCACCAGGGCTCTAAGTGGAAGTTTTCTCAATATTATATACAAGCCATTGTTGCTGCTCATTTATCAAATGCAACCAACAACCATCGACAAAGCCAATAGTCCTGACTTCTTGTCGGTATGATGTTACTTGAAGGACACATGGGGCAGACCTCTTACACATGCTATGGTACTGCCCAGATATACGGCCATACTGGGACGGCGTCACAGCGCTACTCACACACAACACTGACGGACAGATGCCCCACACATTGGAGGCGTGCATCCTGGGTCTATACAGACGCTTGAAACTTAACAAAGTACAGGCACGCTTCTGGGACATGGGCCTCAAAAATGCAAAACGCCTACTTACTAAACATTGGAAAGCCACGACCCCCCCACATATTCGACACTGGTACACCTCCTTCACCAACTGGGCACGAGCGGAAAGCACGGTCCTCCTTCAGGAGGAAACTGCCGGGCTTCGAAAATTCCCCATCGCCCAACCCTGGGACGACCTCCTTAAGTCATTCCAACGTGCCTGCCAGGAACAAGGGATAACCTGAAGCGGCAAGCCCCGTTGCCACTACGACGGCACGCACCAACAACCACAGTGGCCATGGCTGCGTGTCCCCTCCCCCCCGTGTCCATTGCTTTGCATCGCGGAACATCCTGCTGCTCCTCGCCCCGCACCAGCTGACCCCCGGCCGGAACCCACACCGATCTCCGCCCTCACCCCCCTCTCCCTTCCCCGCTCTCACTTGCTTCCCCACTCACAGAGGTCTTTCTTTCTTACAGTTGTCTAGACATAGGGGACAGTTAACTCACTGGTCAAGTTCCCCAACCAGACCCCCTCCCTTATTGCAGACGAAAATAACCATTGCATCATGTAGCTTGCAAGAAGCGGCCCCCTCATAGAACTCATAACGCCTGCCGACTGCTGAGCCGCGACAACGCCCAGGGACTGCAGTAAGATGCGGACTCACGCCGGGACCCCACCCACAATAGGACACGACCAGGATATGCAGTACACCTAACATCACCCCCCAGTCTTTTACTTTGTGACCTCCCACTTGCAACACTGGAGAGACGCTTATATACTGCACTACCAGACATCCTGGTCTCCATACACAATGGCTGCAAACACGACACGCCAAGCTTCACTACTTGCTCCTACTCCTCAGTGAGCTATACCACCACACATCTTGCTGCACCTGCGTCGGCATTATGCATACATGTCTGAACCGCCACCTGCCGACAGCTCCCCCACTACTGCCTAACCACAGCGGATACCCAGATCCTCAGGGGGGACTTGAGCGCTGAACACAACAGCACTAATGCCTGACTAACTCTGCAATGTTTATGTTCATAATAAAAGATAAAATGTAGACCTATCATTTATGCAACTGAATGCCAGAATGTTGTACATATATGTCTATGGATATCGCCGCCGGACCCCCGGGTTGCCGGCTAAACGGCTGTGTCACTCCACTACGGACCCCCTTGACTACACGTGGCCCAACCGGCCCTTGCATGCCACGGAATGTACAATGTATGGCAAAAATGTTAAGTACAATAAAGGTCTTCCAAAAACAAATAAAAAATGATGTTACTTGAAGGATCGTATAGCTAGATGCAATGACAAAAACAGCTAAATACAAGTCGGACGGCACACTATGCTGAGCACAGGTTTTTTGGTTTGAGTGTTTTAAGCCCTTAATTACATTGGCCACTCCCCTTTGAGAGACCCTCCAGTTTTTTCATCCCACTTAAAGCCCTGGATGTCTGCAATCTAACCTTCAATCTTAATTATAACCTGAGGTCCTAAGGCAGCGTGATCTCTGTATTGTAACAATTTGCTTAAACCCACCTCCAATATTTCAGTTGTACACTACTTTGCAGAATCCAGTGCTCCATATCGGACAAAGCACGGGGGATCAGTGGTGCTACTATCTGGCACTGGCATTTCAGCCAACAGTACTTTGAAAGCTAGGACTTGTGTGCCCATGCCAAAAAAGGAAAAGACAAAACTACAACCCCCAGCATGCAAAATATGACTTATAAAAGCACGAACGGAATAAAGGTGTCTCTAGCAAAATAAGAGCGGCAGGCTGTTACCCTTTTCATAATACAAAGTCACAAAAATACCTGCCAATCACATTCAATCAAGGCCTAACTTTCCCCACTTACCTGTCCGTAACTTATTGGGGTCCCCCTTCTATTTAGGTGTTACCCTTTTCATACCCTATACAAGGGACAGACATTGCATAGGGCAGGACCGGCAAATCATTAAAAAAATCCTTTTCTAGCTCCAGGAAAGTTGGTCCATGTCCGGTCAGGACAGAAGTCTCTGAAAAGGAATATCTTTGAGTCGTGAAAGGAAGTGACAGGGCATGTGATGTTTTCTTTCACA
The DNA here is from genome assembly GCF_964261635.1 of Lissotriton helveticus. Lineage (NCBI taxonomy): Eukaryota > Metazoa > Chordata > Amphibia > Caudata > Salamandridae > Lissotriton > Lissotriton helveticus. The sequence goes on along the minus strand of NC_136071.1, from coordinate 1,008,910,247 downwards.
GCTCTACGGACCCAGCCTCGATATGGGCAGTATCTACACCAGGCGCGGTGCATCCATAGGGGTGTGGGGGCGTAGCCCCCCCGCACGCAGCCGCCGCCCGCAGCCGCCCGCAGGAGACACCGAGGGAGAACTGACAATGCATGCCAGTCAGCATGACGTCGGGAGGCGGCATGTTGATTGACATGATTGTCACCAGGCAGGCAGCAACACGAGTGCGCATGAGTGGGGACGGAGGGTGAATTTTTTACCCGTGCCCACGCATGCGCGCTTGTGTTCGTGCTTTTTTGCGCATGCCCATTAGGAGCCCTTCGGACTCCTAATGGGCGTGCTGTGGGCGTAGAGTAACCTGTGCCCCTGCAGCGCCAGGATTGACTGCAAGGGACTGCCAGTGCCATTCGACGACGTGAAGGCGCCAAGGGGTTGAGGAGCAGAGGAGGTGCGGACCCGGACCGGCGGTGATGTAAGTTTTATAATATATTTAATCTCCCCCCCCCCTGCGACATCACATTACAGGCAAGGTGAGGGAAGTGCCCCAAATACTTGCAAAAGCCTTCGCCTGGTCACTCACTGTGTTTGTCAAGCAGTGCCTAATGTCTCGCAGGTCTTAGATAATGTCAGCAACAATGAGCGTGTGATGCACACCAGTTGCCGTCCCTCAATCCCCGGACTGAAGCGCCTATGGTCACATAAGTGTTTAAAGTGGGTGTGAGCCCTACGTCATACTGTTAAATTAATAGCTTTTCCGTGCCAGCAGTATGTTTTGCCATTGAATCGATATTGATAATGTAAACTGTGGGATTTGTTCAGTAGGAAGGTTTTTTTTTTTTTATTTCCGAAATTCTTTATTGTATATAAAAAAATATATATTTACATACATGGACAAGGCTTATACATGAGTGGAAGAAGAAAGAAGAAAGTAGGCGAAGGAGGAAAAAGGAGGAAGGAAGAGGGGGGGAGGGCGGGGGGGAGCGGTAGTCCTTATTCTTGAGATTACTCGCTAGTCCGTTATTCCATAGTTCGTATTCCGTCGTTTTGATGTTCCATGACATTTGTACGTCTCTGTGATCGCTCATCTTATGCCCCGCGCCCGGGCCCGGGGGGAACAGTAGAGAGAGATAGATATAGATATAGATATAGTAGGAGATGTGCACGGTGTTCCGTTATCACAAAGGTTTCAGTATGCGCCTTCAGTTGTATCTTGTTCACGCCTATGGTGGCTTGTGTGATGAAAGGTAGTGGTCTAAAGACCCCCACATGGTCGACTGCTTGTGCGTTTTCGGTGAGTGTTTTGCTGTGATGTTGTCCGCCCCCCTTAGGAACGTGACCCAGTTGAGCCATGCCTGTGGTGCCGCCTTTGATGTGTCCTTCCAGTTAGTTAGGACTATTTTGACTGCGGCTGTTAGCAGAAGATCAATGAGGTCCCGATCCTCTGTATTTGTGATTGCCTCGGATGTGAAACCTAGGGCCAGGCTTGTGAGGTCCATTTGTATGTCTATGCCTGTGATCTCGTGGATAAGTATTCTGATCTTCCCCCAGAAGTCCTTTATTTTTGGGCATTTTAGTAGGAGGTGTTCTAAGTCTCCCCTCTCTTTATCGCAGTTCCAGCATACGTCGCTGTCTCTAATGCCTAGGGTGGCTAGTCGGGCTGGTGTCCAGTATGCCTTGTGAACCAGCCAGAATTTCGTTTGGTTCAGTGTGGCCGTTACCTTTTTCCTAGTCGTGGATCTCCATAGCTCGGCTTTCACGTTCTCACTTAGTGCTTGCCCTGCTGCTTCCCCCCAGAAGTTTATGACCTTGTCATTAAGTTTGGTGTTTTTGGGGCACAGGACCTTATAGAGGTATGCTACCTGGTGTCCTAGTGTGTTTAGGCTAGTAGCGAGCTGTACTATCGATGGTGTCTGGGTGTTGAGGTTTGCCTTCCTTATCGCGACTTTTATCTTCAGGAAGTTGTATAGTTCTATGCTGTTTAGGCTGTATTCCCCCTTTAGGGTGTCGAACGTTACGTCAGCGCCCTTGTTCTTAAAGTCCTTGGCTATGGATATCCCTTGGCTATACCAGTCGTGCATGTCTAGGACCTTACCCCTGTATTTTAGGGTGGGGTTATGCCAGATGGATTCGAAGGGCCCCCCTCTGATGCTCGTGTTTAGAAGTTTGTCAACTTTCAGGAGAGCTCGTTTTGTGTTTCTGAGGACTGGATTGTCTTTGATCGCTGGGTGTTTGGTGGCCGTGAGGACAGTGATGGGTTTCATGCCTTTTAGCAACCCTTGTTCGAGTGTTAGCCACGCTGGGGTGTAGTCCTGTCTTGGGTCTAGCCAATGCAGTCCCTGTCTGGCTATGCACGCTTCATGGAAGCGTTTGAAGTTTGTTATGTTTAGTCCCCCCTGTTCTTTTGATAATCTGAGTTTTTGCATGCTTATTCTGGCCTTCTTCCCTCTCCATAAGAAATCGTTCAGAATCTTGTCTACCTTTTTGTGGAAGTCGTCTGTGTTGGTTAGTGGTAGCATGGTTAGTATATAGTTCACCATTGGTGTGAGCATCATTTTTATTGTTTCTACCCTTCCCCACCATGTTGTGAATTTGGGGGACCACCCGTCTACTTTGTCCTTGATCTTCTGGATTGTTGCTTGCTCGTTATGTTCTAGTGTCGTTCTCAGGTCCCTCTCAAAGAGGATGCCTAGATACTTAATAGGTTTTGTTTGCCACGCTAGGCCTGACGTTCCTAGTACTGTGCTTGTTGTATGGATGTTTAGAGGTTTGCACTCTGATTTGTCCTTGTTAAGTTTGTACCCTGAGACCTGGGCGTACCTCTCGATTGTGTCTGTCAGTGCCTTGATGGATCTTTCTGGGTCTTCTGTCATTATTAAAACATCATCCGCATATGCTGCTAGCTTGAATTTTTCCCCTCCTATCGGCACCCCTGCTATGTCATCGTTCGTTCTTATCATTGTTAGGAGCGGTTCTATTGCCAGTAGGAAGAGGCCAGGTGAGAGTGGACAGCCTTGTCGTGTTCCTCTGTCCAGGTTTAATATGTTTGAGGTGCCGCCGTTCACTACCACCCGCGCCTTGGGGCTGTTGTATAGCGCCATCACCATCCTCCTGTAGTTAGGTCCTAGGCCGAATTTCCCCAAGCATCGATCTAAAAAGGGCCATGAGACTCTGTCAAACGCTTTTTCGGCGTCTAGGGCTATCATTATGGCAGCTTTGCTACTCCGGGCCGAGTGGTTAATTATATGGCATAGTAGTCTGGTGTTGTCGTGGGACATGCGGTTTTTGAGGTATCCTACCTGGGAGTTGTGTATGAGCTTAGGTAGGTAAGCATTAAGTCTGTTGGCCAGTATCTTCGCGTATATCTTGCAGTCTACATTTATGAGTGAGATCGGCCTAAAGTTCTTCGCCTCTGTCATGTCTTTCCCTTCCTTTGGTATGACTATTATGTTTGCCTCAGCCATTGATGGGGTCATGCGTCCTTTGTGGACGCACTCCTCAAATACCTGTTTCAATGTGGGTTGGAGCGTGGTAAGGTATTGTTTGTAAAACCCTGCTGAAAAACCGTCTGGCCCCGGTGCTTTGTTTTCCTTGAGGCTGGCCGTGGCTTTCCTTATCTCTTCTTCCGTTACTGTTAGCTCTAGAGTGTCTCGTTCTCGTTCTGTTAGTGTGGGTGTGGATATGTTTTTAAGGAGTTCCTCGCCCCGTCCTCTTTTAGCGCGTCATCTCTTGTGTATAGGCCCTCAAAGAAGTCCCTGAAGACCTCCAAGATGTCCTTGTTGGCAGTCTGGGCCTTGTTGTGTTTGTCTTTGATTGCCCCTATTGTGTGCTGCTTTTGTTTCCCTTTTAGATAGGTTGCTAGGTTTTTCCCCGCTTTGTTCGCAGTGCATAAGTTAACCGATTTGTATTTGTTGATCCAGGTCCCTGCTCTTTCGCTTAGTATTCTGTTGAGCTCGTACTTCCGTTTAGTTAGGTTTGTGAGTGTGTTGTTGTCTTCTAGTCTAGCGATGTGCCTGTTCTCTAGTGTTTTAATCTCTTTCTCTAGGTCGGCTATTCTTTTGTTCCTTGCTTTGTTCATTTTGCCCTTGATTGACATTACCGTCCCCCGTATGGTAGCTTTTAGAGCATCCCATAGTACCTCTCTGGGTGTTTCTGGTGTATCGTTGATTGTCAGGTACTCTTTGATCGCTGTCTCTATCTCTGCCTTCGCTGATGTGTGTTGAAGAAGGCCGTCGTCGAATCGCCACCTGCGGGTTGGCTTTTCGTTGTGTCTGCCCGATAGGGATAGACTTATGTGTGCATGATCTGATATTGTTCTGGGTCCTATTTCTGTGTGGTCTATGAGGTGGGTGTGTGTTTCTGACATTAGTATATAGTCTATTCGACTGTAGGATTTGTGAGGGTTGGAGTAGAATGTATATTCTCTGGCGTCTGGGTTGCTTAGGCGCCATGGGTCCTTAATTCTCAGTTTGGAGCACAGGTTTTTAAGGATGTTAGGGCTAGTTGCTGGGTAGCGTTTACTGGGGTGTTTGTCAATCGCTGGGTCGAGAACTTGATTCATGTCTCCGGCGACGAACAACAGGTCGTCCAGTGGTAGGGTGTGTAACTGCGCTCCTACCCCCTCCCAAAATTGTTTATCCTCACTGTTGGGGCCGTATATGTTCGCGACATGGTAGGTCTCTCCTGCTCTCTTGAGACTGGTCACCAGTGTTCTGCCCTGGGTGTCTGCTTGGTAGCTTGTAAGTGATAGGTTCGAGTTTTTGCTGATTATTGTTACTACCCCGTTCTTTTTGTTCTGAGCTGGAGATCCCACCACCTACCCTATCCAGTTGGCTCTCAATCACGGGATGTCTGCCTCTTCTAGTCTCGTCTCTTGGAGCACGTAAATGTCGCTTTTAAGTTTCTTTAGGTGTTCGAGCACTTTCCTTCTTTTCACCGGGCTATTTAGCCCCTTGACATTTAGGGAGACTATTTTGATATCTGACACTATGCTATTCTGGCTGTTGTATGTCATTAATGCTGCTTTGTGTTCGCTGTACTGGTGGACTTCCTTTGGGCGTTTTTGCCCTCAGTGCTATGTGCCTGTTCATGTCTTCGTGCATGCCTTCGCTCCTACTAGATGTGAGTGTGATGAAGGAGAAGTAAAAGATGCAAAAGTTGCAGAGAAAAGAAAGATAGTCAGTAAGCCCATGTATAGAACCTCCCCCCCCCTTTTCCCCCCCGCCCCACTCCCCCACTCCCGCCTTCCCGCCCCCCTCCCTCCCTTACTTGCTAAGTGGGTGTGCGACGACAAAGTTCCTCTGCTCGCATCATCCCTGAGGTAGAGTTGGTTCCTTCTTTGGCTGGTGGTGTGTCTCTTTGCCCGGGTCGCTTACGCGACCTCCAGTCTCTCTCTTGCCGGGGCATTTTCCTTGAGTTTGGACATTGTGTGTTGAGGTAGATACGCTGTTCTGTGTTCCTTTGCTGGTGTTCCACGTGTGCCTTTTACTCCGACTGTTCGCTCAGCGGCGACGCGCTCCTCTTTGCTGCTCCTGGGCTTTTGTTTTCCTCCATGTCCTCCATTGGTGGACCTTGCAGGTATCGTTTTAGATCCTCTGGGCATTCGAAAAACATTGTCTTCCATTTGTCTGTTACTTTAAACTTGGTTGGGCTGATGAAGCTGAAAGTGGCTCCCCTTCTGCGCAAGGTGTCTCTCTGTGCCAGGAAGCCTTTCCTTAACTCCACTGTCGGCTTTGAGTAGTCTTGGGTGAGTACTATCTTGTTACCGGCCCACGTCAGATTCTGATTTTTCCTGGCGAAGGCGAATATGGCTTCCGTCTGATTTAGTCTCAGTGGGTTGCAAATTATCGCTCTCGGGCCTCTGCCTGTGGTCGGTTTTCCTGCTGGTACCCTATATGCCTTTTGTACCTCGAAGCCTCTTTGGAAAGTGATGCCTGTAAGTTGTGGGATCATCTCCTCCAGCATGGCGGCGCAGGAGCCTGCTTTATCCTCTGCCCCTTCCGGCACTCCTAGTATTCTTACATTGCCTCTTCTTGCCCTGTCGTCCTTCTCCGCTAGCTGCTTTTGTACAGCATTTGTGGCTGTTCTCAACTCTGCTATGGCCTTGGTGTGCTTGCTTGTTTCGTCTTCCACCGAGCTTATTCGGCTTTCTGCGGCTTCTATTCTCGTATTTGTTTTGTGAAGATCCGCTCTTATGGCCGCCATCTCTAGTTGCATGTTCTCCAGCTTGAGTTTTGTTTCTCTCCCCACCTCATTGCCTTCGTTTACTTTCCGCAGGATGGTCTCCAGAGTGACAGGCTCGCCTCTTGCTTTGGACGGGGACCCTTGGTTGTCAAATTTTGGTTTCTTCTGCTGCTCGCCTGTTAGTTTCCCCTCACTGCCTGCCATTGTTCGGATGCCCCTTCTTGACAGGATGTTGACCAGCCTCCCTCCTGCTTGTGCCACCTTTGGTGTGCTCGTTACTTTTGGGGCAGGTGGTTGGGCAGCTTGTCTGTATCTGCTCGGCTCCCTGATGTGTCTTGTTCTTGTTTTTGCCTTGGGTCCTGCCAGCGTGCAGGCTGCCCTGTTCGCGGCTTGCAGAGCCACTGGCTCTTTTAATGTCTCGGCCTTCGTTGAGGAGATGTACAGGGTTGCGCCCGTGAGCTGTTGGCACAGTGGAGGTCTTTAACACCCACTTTGGCACAGCGGAGATGTTTAACACTCACTTCGCTCTGTGCAGTCTCTGTGTTGCATGCTTGCTGCAGGGGCAGGTGTTTATGGCTGCTCGGGCATGGGATGTTTAGGGGGGGAGTGCTTGCTCTGCCCTTTCCGACCCCGCTGCCTGTTGTCTCACAGGGGTAGTGAGTCTTGCCAAAACTCAGCAAAAACAGTGCCTCGCGCCTCTGCTAGGGGTGCTGCCCCCCTCTCAGACCTGGGTGCGTCTAGCGTGTGCTTGGGGTGTCAGAGCGCCACCTATCACGTTATCCCCCCGCTGCTCTTTTAGCGCAGCTTCCCTTGTTCAGTGTCAGTGCTTTGTGCTTTGTGCCAATTTTGTTTTCCGCGCTAGTTCACCGCTCTTCCTGGCCCTGTCGGCATAACCGACGTGTTCCCTTGCTGTGGGCGATTGGATGCCTCACCGTTTGCACTCGCTAGGCTCTCGGCTAAGATCCTCAGCGTGCCTCACCTCTCAGTCGGTGATCTCGCTACTCATGCCTCCGGCCCCTGATGCGTGCGTGACCTTTAGCTCCTAGCGTCAGTCACTTGCCGCTCTCTCTTCCCCTCTCCTGCCTCTCCGTTAGGCTCTGCTGATGGTCGCGCTTCTCCGTCTCCCTGTCCGCTATTACTTCCGGCTGCCTGGTTCCTTCCCTTCCGCTTCCGGGTCGCTTGGCTGCTTACCTTCCGTCTTCCGCCTGAAATCGGGGAAGACTTCCGGCAATGGCGCCTTGCAGCCCACTTACTTCCGGTTCGCTTGATGTCGGTCCTCCGGGCTTGGGATGGTTCGGCTTCAGGGGAGGTTTGGGTCGCTTGCTCTCCGCTGCTTTCCTTTTGCGCCGCGATCTTCCTCTTCTTTTTTGTTGTTGTTGTGGGCAGCCGTCCGCTTTGGGGCTCTTCTGTCTTGCCTCGTTTGCAGCTGATCCGTGCTTAAGATTGTGCTGACAGGTCTCCAGGCACCGCTGTCGTGCTTCAGAAGTGGGGGCTCCTTTTCTGTCTCTTGCTCCGTAGCCTCCGTAGCCTTCCCCCTCTCGCCTCACATCGCCATCTTGCTTCTTCGTGCTGTTGTTGATTACCCGGTGGGTTCAGGAGCTCATTTCTCTCTCCGTGGTTGCGCTTCTTCACCTCTCGCTCATCGATCAGTTGCGCAGACCTTTCCCACACCTCGTGCTGTCTCTTTTGTTTGTTTTTGTCCCGTATGGCTGGTTGTTTGCCCCTCAGGGATGCGGAGCTGACGGACCTAGACGACCGTCTCCATTGCCGTCCAAGCCACGCCCCCCAGTAGGAAGGTTTTATTACTTGGCAGGGAGCAATTCCTACATTGAAAGCAAATCTTCAGCCACTTAATAGCATAATACCTTTGCTTTAAAATTCACCATTTGCCTATCTTTTTCCAATTTTCTCTTGGGAGGAGGATCCAACCTGTACCCACTTTTGTTAGCTTCGCTTGCTCGCTTTGCTTGCGGCTTAAAAGTCATGCCCAACGTTTACGCCCCACTGCTTTCAAATGTCACCAGCCGCCCCTGATCTACACATAGGTCTATTGATCGCTTGCTATTCTCTTACTTGTTGATCTATTGTTCTGGCCTCTGTGTATGTCTCCTCCCTGACCTGATCAAGTATTACATCTTGTACTGCTCTGCTCTCGAGTATGTTGTTGTTTTCTCAGCCTGCTTCTTCTTCTTGACCAATATTTAAGCGCTCTGATACCCGCTAGGATCATGTTCGCGCTATATAAAACCTGATACCTAAATAAATGGTGATGACATTACTAATACCGTTCATAATGACGTTTCAAAACACAGCGATGTAACCCTGTTGTTTCTGCACTCGTGCGTGTGGCTGTGCGTGCGTCTGTGCTTTGGCGCCTCGTGGCTCCCCACGCGCCCGGCGATGGGTTGGGTCACGGTTGCGCAGCAGGTTTGATAAGGTGCGAAGACTGTACGCACAGCTCAGCCGCGGTTGTCATGCATACTGTTTGGAAATGCGGTGTTAAACATGTTGTTGTTAGTGGTACGGTGCTATCGAAAAGATCCAAAGGCTGAAAGAAACATCTGCACGCTGCAACCAAGATAATTCTCCTCGAGAAGGCGTGGGAACAGCTGTCCTCAGACAACAGAAACCCAGTGACGCAGCGCGCTCCCCCTGCGAACACAGCGTGCTGCCCCCGAGGCGCTGAGGAGGAGGAAGAGGCGAGAAGCGGCCAGACTGCTGACTGATCAGGGCGAGGGAGAGAGAGCGGCAGTTGTTGTTTACAGAGATATTAATATCCTATCTCCTCAGTACAGAGTGGAAGCTTCCACGGGGGAGCCCAAGCCAGAGTGGAAAGTTTTCTGCAAAAGATCCAGTGAGATGCGAAGGCACGGTTTAGGAAAACAGTATTTATTATTTCACACGTTTTAGAGTTCTATTGAAAACAGAATACTTTGTGCGAGGAGAAGGATAGAGCCATTAACAAATAAGATGGCCCAGTGATGTGTATTATGAATTAATCGTGTTTTAAGAAAATATAGGAGTGCTTATAATTATAGTGATTATGAGGATATATAAAATATGCCTCATTTAATTCACATTTTATCTTTCACATATAGTAAGACAAGTTACTATTAATTAATACATTGGATAAAACAATCTTTCTTAAGCAAAGGCAACTAGATTCAACTAGTCTGTGAAAATCTCAAAGCCATATGGCACAGGCCCCAGATTTCGTGGCACAGTGCCCTACAAATGACGGACGTGCACTGTATAAACATTGACGACTTATCTTAATTGAATGTGCAAATTATCAGGTGATTTCATGTCTACCGACAGGAACTTAATTTCCTAATTTGCAGCAGCCATCTTGAGCGCTCATACACTATTGTACCAGAAGTTGCTGCAGGGTGACCACATACAGTCTTACCTGCATGCCTTACACCTGTTCTACAACCAAAAGCTGACAGTATGAAAGAGCCAATACAACAATATCTAGGTTACACCACCCAGAGCACAAAACGGAGGATTCAACATCGCTCCATGTTGAGGCAAGTAAGGACATGAACACAAGTCTTGTGTCCCTTTGACCCATCAATGTGAAAGATCCCTACCTCAATCTGGCATTTAGAAAACAAGCAAACCATTCTCTTCTCCTTCCATTATTCCTCACTCTGAAAAGTGTTATGCTCCACCAGACATGCTTAACTTGTAAATAAATGTAAACCACTTGGACTCCCGTGGAATCATCCTCCAGCATGTACAATTTTCCTAATGTAACCCTATAAATATGTTTTGATGTTTTTCCTCCTCATTTGCTAATATAAGACGGATCCAGTCATCGGTAATATGCATCTCACTGTACTCCATAAACCGGTACACGCGCAACAAGAGTTAATTAGGTAACTGCCCCGCAAAAGAAAACTTCAATGGCATTCTCCTCAATGGAATTTTTTCAAATAAAATGTAGCACATGGTGCACGTTAAAAAGCACCAAGGCCTAGAGTACAAAATATGATGGAATTGAAAGAAAAATGTACACTGCAGAGCAATAGAGTTCCCTCAGCCCTCCCCCTCCCAACTTGTTTTTGGAGACTATCTTCCATATTCGTCACTGAATTATCAATGGGTTTCAAAAGGGAATTCTAAAGGGGGATTGAGTACGATAATCAAACACCTTGCTTTACTGATTTACTCCAGTACCATCTCTGCCTTTGGGGTTGAACCCATCATCAGTACTTTTGCTTCTTCAAATCGTCAAGGTAGAGTGCTCCCCCTGCACCTATGGTGAAGTGCAATGCACTTTTTTTTAAAGAAGTGTCTGTTAAGAGATATTATATAAAATATTTTTTAAAGTATTTTTAACACTCTCATTTCTGATTTTTAATTGGGCCATTTCTGCCAGGTCCTGCCTAGAAGAAACTGTCCCTGCATAACTGTGAAATATAAATATATATATAATGCATCAAAGCTGTGGAATACTCTCCCCCTGCACCTGAGAACTAATCCCAATCTGTCGAGTTTTCGCAAACAGCTCAAAACTTTTCTTTTTCAGTAATTAGAACCCCCTGTTCTCTTTTAAAGGCACTTTTTTAGTTTTAGCGCCTGGACGCCTCAGGGCAGCTGTAGCGCTTAATAAATCTTCTTTTCATTTAATTTCATTTCAAATATGGGTAGTTCTGTATGTATAAATTAAGTACACACATATCTGAGCTAATTATTCCTGGGTTGAAAGAAGAGTGGAGAGTTATATTGTATTGGGAACTGGTGTACAGTGTAGTAGTGTACAGTGCAGCGGCATACCGTGGAGTGTGTTATAGTGGAGTTGCAAATAGTGGACAAGAGTAGAGTGGAGTGGCGTACTGTTGAGGGGCATAGAAAAGAGTGGTGAACAGTGGAGTGTTCTAGAATCGACTGGCATGGAGTGAAGTACAGTGTAGTGGCATAGAGTAGAGTGCCGTACACTGGAGTGGGGTAGAATGGAATGGAATACGATTGAGTGGCAAACAGTGAAATAGCATATAATGAAGCGGCATACAGTAGAGTAGCATGCAATAGAGTGACATAGAGTGGAGTGAGGTACGGTGTAGTGTTGTTCAATGGAATAGCGTAGACAGGGGTGGTGTAGAGTCAAGTGGCAAACAGTGGAGTGTTGTAAACTGGAATGGGTTAGACTGTAGTGGTGGAGAGAGTAATAGTGTACTGTGGAGTGAAAGCGCTCTGATACCTCTGGATCTAGACAGCGCTTTAAAAAACTTTTAAAATAAATAAAATTAAAATAAATAAATATATTTGGTCGCAAAGGGAGTGTGTAAACAATTATCTTTTGAAACATTCTACATGAACAACTCCCAAAGTTCATTTAGGGGAGTTTTACATTTAATGCTTAGCATAAGTAGCTAAGCAAGCAACAATTCAGGAGCTGTTACTTTCTTGCTACAATAAACGTCTTTAAATCATTGTCTGTGATTCTCTCCCAGCCCCCCAACCCAGGCAGAGTCTCAACTGGGAGGGGCGGCATTTGCACTTATGCTTTTATCAATAACTTATGCACGTGTGTATGTATCTGTGCAAACCAATTCATATCAGCTCAGTGGCCCTTAAACCATCCTACATAAGGATTAAAAACGCACCTTACAAAGAGGCGATAAGATATATATGTTTTGACTAAATGCTAAAATATCCAATAGTTTACCAAATTCCTCCTAAGACAGACAGAATATAACATGTGTTTCACTTTGTATCCTTAAACGTATGCTTCTGCTTGATCTAAAATGTTTTAATTTCTGTGTGGCGAAGCAGCCCTTGGTGTTTGCGTGCTCAACTTCCTGAAAGATCTAAGTCCCGGTGCACATTTGTGATACAGCGTACATTGTGTGTTAAATTACCACAAGGCATTTGAAATTGACCCCAAAAATATTGCATCAAATCCCTCTTTATAAATAACAGAGCATTATTGGCAAAGCCAATAGGTCTCGCCTTGACAAGCTGAGGCAATGTTTTTTTATTTTAAGTTTTTGTGGCAAGCATATGCCTCAAAAATAAAAAACAAGAAAACAAAAAAGAGTAAAAAACATACTGACTCCGAAGGGTGGCCGCAGTATTTATAAAAAAAAGTATATATAATTTCAATAGAACAGCATGTGTGCTTCTCATCAGGCAGGTATATCAACTCTTATCTTTCAATGCACATCGGATAAAAATGACACTTATTCACACAACTGTTTTCAGAGTTCAAGGCCGCTAGTACATTGTTATTTGCACAAAAAAATCATATTTTGATGTAATGTGCATTTAAAATAAAAAGAGTTTTTTTACTTCTCCTTAGCAACCGGGAGCACCCACATTTTTCTCTTAGATTTATTTGTGATGCTTTTTAAAACATTTATTTAAACAATTATTTCAGGACAAGACCGCCACTGTTAGATGGCAACATGTTTCATTTCCTTTTTAGGGCTCGGCCTACGCCCCCCCAGCGTCAGCAGGGGGCAGAGCTCCGAGCTCCTTTTGTTAAGGGCTTTTGAATCTTGCAGGAAAAATTCCTTAGTGCGCGAGATTTTTCAGTACTTTTAGTTCCAATCTGAATGGAAATTGGTCCTCGCTGTGCCGTGTTTATATTAGTCGTAACGCAATAGGCCATATATTTTACTCGTGGGCCACTTCCTGCATATCGTGTGCGGTTACGCGCAGGGCCGTCCATAAATTTTAATTAGGAGCTGTCAGGGAGCCGCTGTAATGGAATCCAGATGCTCTGGGCGCGTTCACCATTCTGCAGTGCGTTTTGAGGGCGCGCGTTCGTGTGCATCGTTTCATGTGTAAGTGTATACGGTATGGGCTACGGTATGGCAGAACACAATTTGATTCGTTATCAATTTTCACCTTTTGCAAATAAATGAAGGGTCTAGTGTTTTGACAACTCGTATAGAAGTAACCGTGTTTATGTATACATTTCTGGCATAAGGCTAAAACGTGCAAACTGTCAGTCCTCTCTGGAGGCTGTTACAAAATATGATTTTACAAAGAGGCAAATCATCATCCGGCCATATCAGCAGTCGTGCATAAAAAAAATCTCAAAATGCAGCAGGAAAGCCACTCGTTCAGTACGGGGGAGAGATTAAATAAATGTTACTTGACTTTTCATCTACAGTGCAGTGGCACCAGTGTGTGGTAGATGGCGTTGTGTAGCAGGTGTAGTGTTATCAGTGTTACTTAGCTATGATTGTGCAGCAGGTGCAGTGACACCAGTGTGGCGTAGCTATCATTGGTGCAGCATGTGCAGTGGTACCGGTGAATGGTAGCTACCATTGGTGGAACAGGTGCAGTGGTAGTGTTGCTTAGCTATGATTGTGCAGCAGGTGCAGTGGCACCAGTGTGTGGCGTAGTTACCATTCTTGGAGCAGGTGAGGTGTTATCAGTGTTACTTAGCTATGAATGCGCAGCAGGTGCAGTGGCACCAGTGTGGCGTAGCTATCATTGGTGCAGCATGTGCAGTGGTACCGGTGAGTGGTAGCTACCATTGGTGGAGCTGGTGCAGTGGTAGTGTTGCTTAGCTATGATTGTGCAGCAGGTGCAGTGGCACCAGTGTGGCATAGCTATCATTGGTGCAGCATGTGCAGTGGTACCGGTGAGTGGTAGCTACCATTGGTGGAGCTGGTGCAGTGGTAGTGTTGCTTAGCTATGATTGTGCAGCAGGTGCAGTGGCACCAGTGGGTGGCGTAGTTACCATTCGTGGAGCAGGTGAGGTGTTATCAGTGTTACTTAGCTATGATTGCGCAGCAGGTGTAGTACCACCAGTGTGGCGTAGCTACCATTGTGCAGTAGGTGCAGTGGCACCAGTGTGGCATAGCACCATAGTGTTGTTTAGCTATTATTGTGCAGCAGGTGCAGTGGCACCAGTGTGTGGTAGATGGCGTTGTGTAGCAGGTGTAGTGTTATCAGTGTTACTTAGCTATGATTGTGCAGCAGGTGCAGTGGCACCAGTGTGGCGTAGCTATCATTGGTGCAGCATGTGCAGTGGTGCCGGTGAGTGATAGCTACCATTGGTGGAGCAGGTGCAGTGGTAGTGTTGCTTAGCTATGATTGTGCAGCAGGTGCAGTGGCACCAGTGTGTGGCGTAGTTACCATTCGCGGAGCAGGTGAGGTATTATCAGTGTTACTTAGCTATGATTGCGCAGCAGGTGTTTTACCACCAGTGTGGCGTAGCTACCATTGTGCAGTAGGTGCAGTGCACCGGTGTGTGGCGTAGTTACCATTCGTGGAGCAGGTGAGGTGTTATCAGTGTTACTTAGCTATGATTGCGCAGCAGGTGTAGTACCACCAGTGTGGCGTAGCTACCATTGTGCAGTAGGTGCAGTGGCACCAGTGTGGCATAGCATTATAGGTGGAGCAGTTGCAGTGGTAGTGTTGCTTAGCTATTATTGTGCAGCAGGTGCAGTGGCACCAGTGTGTGGTAGATGGCGTTGTGTAGCAGGTGTAGTGTTATCAGTGTTACTTAGCTATGATTGTGCAGCAGGTGCAGTGGCTCCAGTGTGGCGTAGCTATCATTGGTGCAGCATGTGCAGTGGTACCGGTGAGTGGTAGCTACCATTGGTGGAGCTGGTGCAGTGGTAGTGTTGCTTACCTATGATTGTGCAGCAGGTGCAGTGGCACCAGTGTGGCGTAGCTATCATTGGTGCAGCATGTGCAGTGGTACCGGTGATTGGTAGCTACCATTGGTGGAGCTGGTGCAGTGGTAGTGTTGCTTAGCTATGATTGTGCAGCAGGTGCAGTGGCACCAGTGTGTGGCGTAGTTACCATTCGTGGAGCAGGTGAGGTGTTATCAGTGTGTTACTTAGCTATGATTGCGCAGCAGGTGCAGTACCACCAGTGTGGCATAGCTACCATTGTGCAGCAGGTGTAGTGGCACCAGTGTGGCATAGTCACACACACCACCAGCCATCAGTGCACGCATCAATTGTTAACGCATCCACAATTAACTATTGTAGCAATCTCAGTATGGTACACTTTACTTTTAAACATATTCATGTAAAGCACAGCATGCCACCATTGCTACAATTCAAATCTAACCCACATTATTCCACTACACACCACATGCACACACTCCATAACACATGGCGAAAAGACATTGCCATTTACAATGCCATTAGCTCAAGCTCAAATAAATCCGAGCCCGATTGCATTTCCAATGCTTGTTTAAATTTTTTTATGGCAAATGCTCACAATTAAAATCAATACAACCATCACATCAGTTGGCCAAGGCCAGACCTATTGGCTCTGATAAATACTGGTTTGCATTTGTGTTTGTTATACAACACAGTCCGTAGCTCATGTACAGAGCCTCAGCTTGATCTTGAATTTTGCAAGACGCTGAAGATCTGCCTTTTCAAATAACACTCTCCCCTAGGTTAGGCTAGGCACACACCTGCTCAGAACCAGGATATGCTGCAGGGTGAAAGCGATATAAAAATGGAGGTAACAAAACATAACATAACATATCCTGGAGCATGAACAGACGTATGTTGTCTAGGAAAAGCACTGGTGGAGGGTTTAAGATGCCATGATTGTAGAGGCTTCTGACTCTTGGACTTAGGGGTGATAAGCAATGAGATGGCTGATATGCATGTTATTTTATGAGTGGGATACTTTCACAGTGCGTTCAACAATAGGTTCTAAATGCTCACTTTGAACACCACATTATTTATTGCCTACAGCCTAACCTGAACTGTCGAATGCAGCAACAGTGGATGGACTAAAGACTAGGGCTACCTTTCTATACCTCCTTGTGCTATGCACTGGTTCAACCCCCCCTCCAGGTGCCCCTCCCACTCGTCCCTCTTTCTCATACCCTCTCCTACCCCTCTCTCTCGATCTCTCACATACTCTTCCTGCCTATCTCATTTGGTTTCACTTCAGACCTTTGGGCACAGTTACTTTCCTGTGCCTTCTCAAGGTTTCCTTCCATAAAACCCACCCTCTCCTCCTCTTGTTGGGGGTGTCTGCTGTGTACACAGGCACTCCCTCTTTATGCATCAATAGCCTGCTCTCCCCTTCTTTGTATCACACTCTTTCTGCTCCTCTGTCTGGGGTTTATTCACCACTTCATGCACAAACTACCTATCCCTCTTTATCTTCTCTACTAACTATTCTGTGCAGCTCTCACCTCTATCTACTCACCATGTCACACAACTCCACTATACAAATACACTACACACCACACAATTCCTCCACACACAATGCCACAACCTAAAAATTCTAATCCAACACACATAATTCCATTCCACACCACTCCAAACCAAACAACATTAGTAAAAAATATGATAATTTACAGTGGCAATAGCTCTATTTCTCTCAAATACAAGACCTATTGCATTTTTCTTTCCTCGCCCTCTCCTTCCTCTTTCTTTAGCTGTCGTTTTTCCTTCTGCCTCTCATTTCTCTTTCTGTCCCTCTCATTTGACTATTGGTTCACTTTGTTTCCATCTCATTTCTTTCTCTCTCTTGTTTCACTTTCTCTCCCTCACATTTTTCTTTTACACTCTTGTTTGTCCATTGCTTTGCCATTTATATGTCTCTTAAACTCTGGTTCCTGGTTTTTTTCTCAGTTCGGTTTTCTTTCTCTCATTCTGCTTCCTATATATTTGCATTTTTTCTCTTTCAGTCTCTGCCTAACACTCTTCCTCACTCATTTCTAATTCTGTCTGACTCGCTTCTCTCCTTTCATCACCTTGCGTCTATTTCTTAACGCTTTCTCACCCCCTTGTCCTCCTATTTCACTCCTTTATCTCATAGTTTGCACTCCTTGGCCTCTCCCGCTCTTTTCTCTCCCCTATGGTGCCCACTTTCTCCCTTTGCAGGCTCCGCCTTGAACTGTTGCATAATGTGCTGCATTGGTAAATACTTATAAGGTCCCAAAGAGAGGGACTGGCACATAACTTGGCACCATTAAACACAATTTTGCTCTAACATTTGCACTAATAGATTGATCCCACAAATGTTTTTTTGTTCCAAACAGCTAATGCACATCTGGTTTTTGCGTGGGTTGATCAGTGTAAACTGTTGTAAAAAAATTGGCATTCTGATGCAATCTGTACTAAATCGAATTAATGCATTCATATATGTTCATGTCCAGTCCTTGCTACAGTTGTCAATTTGAGTGCAAGCTGCCTCCTTATAAATCACTCTGATGCCTTTGGGCCAAGATCGCGCTATATAAAATTGCAAAAAAAATGTCACTGAGGTTTATTATCTTTATGCATCAGTGGCAACAGCTTATGCTGCCCAAATCGTGTCCAACAGGGTTCAATAGTGCAGTATCACATATAGCCAAATCCGTTCCTAGAACTTGGAGTGGCCTTTTCAGACGCTACATACTTTGGAAGGCTGGTGGACATCAACAAGTAAGTGAATTTGTGGCAATAACAAACTTTGCAAAGCCCATATCCATCATGTATATGACCTAACATTTAACCTTATCAGGAGAAAATTTGTTTTTGGGTCTGGAACCCTCTCAAAATTACTTGAGGCATCCGAAGAATGGATTTCTTTTTTCCCTTGGAAAAAATTAAAAAAGAGTTTGCAAGTTCAAATACATATTTATAGCCATTTAGACATGTGTAGATGTTCCCCACTTACTTTTACATGTTTGTAAATACCTTCAAATGTGAGTACACTTGTAAAGCTATAATATCTGAGCATGTTAGAACTCTTTTAGTGCACTCAGAATCAGCACAGCACCACCTGAGCATCAGTATAGCACCACCTCAGGATCAACACAGCACCACCTCAATATCAGTGCACCACCAACTCAGCACCAGTGTAGAGGCACCTCAACATCAGCACAGCACCATATCAGTGCAGCACCTCCTCCCCATCAGAGCACCGCCACCAGCTGAGCCCCACCCCAGCAGTAAATCAGCACCAACACAGCACCATTTCAATATCAGTGCAGCTCTTCCCCTGCATCAGCGCAGCTTCAGCAAAGCCCCAACTCAACATCACTAAGCACGACATCAGCACCAGAGCAGCACCACAGCATGACTCTGCATCAGCGTATCACCACAGCACCAACTCAGCACCCCCTGAGCACTAGCTCAGCACCACCTGAACACCAGTGCAGCACCACAACAGCATCACTAGTGCCACCACAGCACCACTCAGCAGCACCTCTTTAGAACCACTCAACACCACTACTGCACCACCTGAGAAAAGCACCACCTCCACATCAGTGCACCTCCACCAGCGCAACACCAATTCAGCATTAGCACAGCACCACCTGAGCATCTGGGTAGCACCAATTCGATATCACTCAGAACCATCTCAACATCAGTGCAGCACCACCTCTGCATTAGCGTATCACCACACAGCACCAACTCAACATCACACAGCACCAACTCAACATCACTCAGCACCACCTCAACACCAGTGCAGCACCTCCACCTCAGCACTGCCTCAGCATTGCTCAGCCCCACCTCAGCATCAGCACAGCACCATCACAGCTCCATCTCACCATAAGCACATCACCCCCTCCTCATCAGTGCACAACCAGCAGCGCGGCCCCACTCAGCACTAGCGCAGCCCCATCTCAGCACCAGCACAACTCCACCTCATCATCAACTCAGCACAACGCAGCCCCACTTCAGCATCAATACAGCATCACCTCAGCACAGCACCACCTGTGCACCAGTTTAGCAGCACCCCCCAGCCTCAATCTGCATCACCTCAGCATTACTTGGTACCAACTCACCATCACTCTGTGCCACCTGAGCACTAGGGCAGCACCCCCTCAGCACCAATGGAGCACCGCCTCAGCATCAGCAGAGCACCACCTCAACATCGGCACAGCACTATCTCAGCATCAGCACAGCAACACCTCGGCATTAGTGCACAATCACCACCGCATACCCACCTCAGCACCAGTGCAGCCCCACATCAGCAGCAGTTCAGCATCAATGCAGCACTACATCAGCATCATTTAGCACCTCCTGCTCACCAGCTCAACACCACCTCACCTTGACTGCAGCATAACTCGGCACCACCGCAGCATCCCCTCAGCATCACTCAGCATCACCTCTGCACCAGCACACCACCACTTCAGCATCACTCAGCACCACCTCAGTCTGACTTTAGAATCTGGCATCTGTTGATTCTCCCCTAGTCTCCGTCCACTGCTAGGGATGTAATTCAGGTACTATTTCACAACCTGCACCCTCCTGTTGTTTATGTCCCCCTACATAAAAAACAACATAAGAACAGGAAGGAAGAAGTTGCCAGCATTGCAGGGACAAGAAAACTGGAAGATATTTCCTGATGTTAATTCTTTTTGTGTTTTTAGGGTTGTTCAGTTGTGCATAATGTCTTCTTGGTTATATATAAGGTAACAAAAATGCTTGTAACACTTTTTTATTGCAACTTTTCAAAATGCTGCACATTGCTCTACAACATAGTTTAAAGGCATTGGCATAGCCAATTGCTCTGCCTAAACACTTACAAGGGACCAAAGGCGAGACCTATTGGCTATCCGACTGCTTGTTTATTTTTGGTACTGTGGTACTCCTGAGGCAGTACCATAGTATTCTATACATTAAAAAAAATAGACACATACATATTTTTCCCTACCTTTTACTACTTTGATAAAGTGGTAATAGGTAGGGGAAAAATATCAAACCCAATACTTACCTTCACTTAAGGGCAAAACACAGAACACAGACAAGTGTACCTAAAAATAACATGGCTGCCTTTAACTTTTGTAACAGCTGTCATTGGCCAATGACATAATGACTTGTCAGGTCTATGTACTGCTGTATTTCTGCAAAATACTGCACAATATTGCTACAATACCACAACAACAGATATCACTGAGTTAAATGCCTTATAACTTTATAATGCTTAACCTACTTCCCTGTAGTGCACAAAATGATCATCTGTGCACCAAAATGTCTAATCCTGCCAAATTTCACGTAAATCCCATCAACTGTTCTTATTCTATACAAGATAAAAAAAGTCTTTGAAAAACGCATTGGTGGAAAAGCCTGTTTTGGTACACCCCTTTTATATTTGCACTACCTTGATCAATCACGGTGAAACTTTGCATCAGCTGCCAATGTAGAATGAAGAATAGGTCTGCAAAGTTCCAAGGAGATTCATCAAATGGGGGCAAAGTTATTAATGGTGGAAAATCAGTGTTCCTGTCTCTGATACCCACACTATTACTACAGAGTAAATCGTCACTGAAAAAACGAAGGTTAAAGTGACGTTATCGTTGAAAATGTCAGTATAACACCTTAACCACGGCGGCAATTCCGCCGCTGTGCGGGCGTTCTAAAGGGTGGGCGGGGCTGCGACGGCCAACGGTCGTTCGCAGCGCGGAAGGGGTTAAACGTAGCATTAACATATTAAACGTTTAAAAAACTTCACCAGTAATAGCTTTTTCAAAAAAAATATTACTGGCGCCTACACATGCATATTAGTCATCAATGATGTAAATTCAGATGTCATCAGTGATGCTATCAATGATGTCATCGAATATTTCATGAGTGATGTAGTGAGCTCATAAGCAGTGCATGGCTAGGATGCAAGTTATAGTTACTTTTCTCCTCATTTTGTGCCCATGCAATCACAGCTCAGGCTCCTTCAAAACTCATGGCAGCCTCTCGCTCTCACTTTGAAGTTGTTTGTGAGAGTCCTGTTAACCCAACCTTTCAGATATACAAATATTTTTAAACTTAATTTGTCAAAAACTTCCACACTAGTTCACACAAAATTATAAAAAGCATGCTTTCTGGTTCAAGATTTAGCTTTCTGCCAAATTTTGTGCAGTGCAGCTCAGCTGTTCAGGCCATAACACTGTAAAAAAAATCAGTAGCAAATTTATATGGGGAAATTGCGTTTTGGGACTGCCCCCCTTTTTTTGGGGCCCTGGTTGATGGATTACCCAGAAGCTTTCTAGGAAAGAGATGATGTAGATGAACTATTGTTTTGAAAGCTTTGTGAATATTTATCAAATGTCACCAAAGTTATTAGCAAACCAAAAAACAGTTCTTATGGTAACTTGGTCCTAACTATACTATAACTACACAGTGGCGGCCACCACTGTGTAATATGTGTGTGTCTGCAGGAACATATATATAAATATTATTTATTCTTCCTCATCCCTTATCATTTCCATCTCTTTCCCTGATTTTTTAGGTCTCGCCTGATCCAGCGCATGCACTGTCAAGCCGAGACATTCAGTAGGTGAGTTTTCAAAGTGCTGTCTGAGGCCTAAAGCTTGCGTGCACGTGAGCGTGCACGTGTGCATCCACACAACCACACACACACACACACAACCACACACACACCCACAACCACACCCACAACCACAACCACACCCACAACCACAACCGCAACCACACACACAACCACACACACACAACCACACATACACACAACTGCACACGACCACACACACAACCACACACAGAACTACACACACCACCCCACACACACACAACCACACACACAAACACACACAACCACACACACAACCACACACACACACAACCACACAAAACCACAAACAGACGCACAACCACACACAACCACAACCACACACACAACCACAACCATACACATCCACACACACACACACACACACAACCACACATATAAACACACACACAACCACACACACAAACACACACAACCACACACAACCACACACACAACCACACACTCACAACCACACACACACATCCACACACACAACCACAAACACACAACCACACATACAACCGCAATTACACACAAAACCAAACACACACAACCACACACACCAACAACCACACACAACCACACACACACAACCACACACACAACCAAAAACACACAACCACACACACAATCACACACAAAAACACACACAACCTCAACCACACACACAACCACACACACACACAACCACACACACAACCACAACCACACACACAACCATACCCACAACCACACACACACAACCACACACACACAACCACGCACACACACAACCACACACACACACAAAAACACCCACACACACACCCACACACACAACCACACACACAAACACACACACGCACACACAAACACACACAACCACTCACACAACCACACACTCAACCACACACACAACCACATCCACAAACACACACACAAAAACATATACAACCACACATACAAACACAACCACACACAACCACACACACACACAACCACACATACACAACAACACACCCACAACCATACACACAACCACACACACAATCCCAACCACACACACACAACCACACAAAAACACCCACAACCACACCCACAACCACACATCCACACAGAACCACACCCACACACACCTACACCCACACCCACTACCACACACACACCCACACCCACAACCACACACATAACCACACACACAACCACACACACAACCACACACAACCACACAACCACACACACACACAACAACCACACACACACAACCATAACCACCCACAAACACACACAACCACACACACAACAGCAACAATTTTTTTTATGAAAAACTGACTCTTTTAAAAATTCTGATTCCACCAGATTCCTAGTTCTCCACAACACCCTGTTTTTTTGGCTGTCAGCTGTGAAAAGGAGACCAATATTGCCCCATTTTTAGGTCTCGTGACCTATCAATGCGCATGCGCATTGAGCGGAGCGAGACTATAGGGCTTTAAACAGAGTTTAACTAACTGTGGCGATTTGGTGCTGTGCCCGTGCGCTTTTAGGTCAATGCGCAAGCGCATTGACCTAAAATGCGCGTGCACATCATCAAATCGCCATCTGTTCCCTCAGCCGCACTCCTCCCACACCTTTGAAGTGAAGCTTAGCTTCACTTCAAAGGCCCCTGCTGCTTCACACCCTCATGCCGCTCTCCCTGCTCCGCCCCCTCCCGCCGTGTCGCATTTCTCCTCCCCCACTTTCACTTTGACGGCCGCAGGCCGTCTCTCGTGTTTCTCCTTTTTTTTTTTTTTGATTCTGGTTTTTATTTTTTCTCGCATTTCTTCGGCATTTGTTTAAATCTGCCATTTATCGCATTTCTCCTCCCCCACTTTCACTTTGACGGCCACAGGCCGTCTCTCGTGTTTCTCCTTTTTTTTTTGTTGATTCTGGTTTTTATTTTTTCTCGCATTTCTTCGGCATTTGTTTAAATCTGCCATTTATCCTATCCTTTGTCCTATCCTTCGTTCTCGTGTTACTCTTTCCCTTTGTTGCTTTCTTCCTTGTTTTGTTAATTTTGCGCTTTTGTAATGTTATGTTTTACTGTCGCGCTACATTGGTAATAACGTTACGCTTTTGTGTCTGCTACAGGGTGTCCCACAGCAGAGCTACCCCTCGATGAACACAGAGCCCAGTGTATTGTGCAGTAGGTAGCAGAGCAAGGCCTCTACCTACTCAGAACAGATGTTTAGGCCTCAGATAGCTGAACTAGCCCTAACTAGCTAACTATGCCGACCATGACGTGTTCACGGTTCTTACATTGGGATTAAGATTGTAAGGTTTTAAACTCACGCAGTATCATGGTGGCGAGACCATCTGGGTAGTTATGTATGTACGTCCGAGCATAGCTCAGCATAGGGAGTGCATGTCATTTCAAAAACATCAGCTGTATTTTTATGCCCAGATTTAGCTAATATTAACTTTGTTCAGGCTCACCCCGACACACTTGTATTGGATTATGCTACTCATTGGAATTCTTAGGTGCTGACATTTACCTATTATGTTTCCTTATTTTATGGTAGAGACCCTTGAAATATGCATTGGGTACAGGCATACGCAGTTAGCAATTATTTGATATATTGATGGAATATTCAGTAACATCACTAGAGTAAACACAGAATTTTGATCAACAAAAGTAAGACAAACGAAGAGTGTGAATAAATAACAGTGAAACCTAATAGACGTGTGAAAAGAGTTTCATTTAAAATATGCGTTTGTGGTTTTGAAAAGGAAACCATTTGGTTTGTATGTTCAATGCATCCAGGGCAGCAAGTGGGGATCCGCTACCAGCCCATAGGGTCGTAATATCTTTAATACCTGACCTTGCTTGATACAGGGTGATGTCCACATGGGGGAGTGTCGTCAAAACCCCTTTGTTCTTATTTCTTGCTCCATGGGTGATCCTTTTTTGTCTGATTAAGTGGCTCCATTCTGTTCAAGTGGTCTTCAGCGCCTTCTCTCATAGCTCCCCACAGTGCTACTTGCGAGGATGATGATGATATCCTAAAGGAGTGAAATGGGGGCGTGGCTGCTGATACTCTGCCCTCTGCCCTCTGCCGCGTCTCCTTCTATTTTAATCAATGTTTATTATTTTGTTATAAATGGCTGTGCCCACTTACTCTCCCCACCTTTAACCTACTTCTCGTCCCTCTGCTTGTAACTACGCACTCTGTACCCTCAGTTATGGGGTCTAGCCCCCCCCCCTATCCGTTCCATCTTTTTTCTCTCGCTCTGTCCTTTCTCCCCTTTTCTTTCCCGCTCTCTCCAGTGTCCACCTCCTGGGCCTGTCCACTCGCCCCCCCCTTTGAACCCGCGTCCACCCCTCTGTCTCCTCTCGTGTTCACCCCTCCTCTCTCCCATCTCCGCTCCGTCTGTCTGTCTGCTTCTCTCTCATCCTCCTCTTCCTCCATGTCTCTCCACTTCCCTCCCCATCTCTCCTCACCGCCCTCCCCCCACCCATCCCCGCCAGCTCTTTCTTCCTCCACGAATAGAAAAATACTCCCAGCTAAAAATACCGGAATAGAAAAAACGAGGGAAATACTCAAAATAACTCTATAGATAGGGAAGAAAATTAAAATGACATTACGAGATTCTTTAGAAATAGTGCGAAGGCTGCAGCTCCCACCAGGGCGCATTCACTCTCTCTGTCTCTCCTTTCTCTCTCTCTCTCTCCTTTCTCTCTCTCCATCTCTCTCCCCCCCTCTCTCTCTCTCCTCTCTCTCTCGCTCTCTTTTCTCTCTCTCTCTCCACTCTCTCTCTCTCTCCACCCTCTCTCTCTTTCCTTTCTCTCTCTCTCTCCACTCTCTCTCTCTCCATCTCTCTCTCCCCCTCTCTCTCTCTCTCTCTCTCTCCCCTCTCTCTCTCTCTCTCTCTCCATCTCTCCATCTCTTTCCCCCTCTCTCTATCTCCCTCTCTCTCGCTCTATCTTTCTCTTTCCCCCCTCTCTCTCGCTCTCTCCTCTCTCTCGCCTTTCTCTCCCCCCTCTCTCTCCTCTCTCCTTTCTCTCTCTCTCTCCTTCTCTTTCTCTTTCCCCCTCTCTCGCTCTCCCTCTCTCTCGCCTCTCCCCCCCCTCTCTCCCTTCCCCTTTCTCTCTCTCTCTCTCTTTCTTTCTTTCTTTCTTTCTATGTGGCAGAGTTGACTTGTTTATGCAGCAAAGAAAGAAAAATTATGCTATAATTATGTGGCACCTCTTTCAGTTAAAAATCAGTGTAAAAAAGCAGATCTCATTTCATGTGCCTCACTCGGCGGTGGTTTAAACTTCAGCGAGTGGGGCCCCGCCCAAGACGACGTGCAACAAGGCCTTGCACAGCTGCCAACAGGTTTGCAAAGCGGAATCCCCAAGCAGCAACACCAGCAGATTGAGTCTGAACCCTACTGAAAGGGCTGGGCGGGACGGAGGCCTGCGAGGGACAGCATACCCCGTCCCTGCAGTCACAGTCGCAAAATGCTCTTTTATTTTATGGATTTCAGCCTCTGCCCCTGGGAGTGAAGTGAAGCGCATTTGGGGGTCCCCTGCATGCTTCCCCCTGTCCCCACACCCTCACATTTAAAAATGCAAGTGGCGCTCGCAGACAGGGACCACTTTGTGAATGGGCACCCCCAGTTTTGGTGGGGGGGAACCAACACCCATTAAAGATTTTCAAATCAGTAGGGACGCCCAGTTTATGCCACCTTTCCCTATCAATCCATATTATGTGTCAAAGAACGCATTGTGAGTCACAAAGACATTTATTTACGTCTTGTAATGAACCTTACGTACATTGCGATTTAGGGCTGTGTATAAAGCCTTTAATTTTCCAAATTACAAATTTTACGACTGCAAAACTCTTATGTGCATCAGGCCGTGCGTTTTTTGTTTCCTGCTCAGGACAAAGATCTTTCCACTGGGGGAGGTTTATTCATCTTGGGCAACATTGTCGCTTCTTTATATGCCGGACTACAGCAATAAACGACTGAAGATGACTGGTTAACATTCCTAAAGTGTCTGGGTGCAGCACTTTTAATAACTGTCAATTAAATAACGCAATTATGGATTGGGTGATGACTGACGGAAATAAACTTTTCATAGAAAATGCTGAAAGTCACATTTTCCCACTGGGCTGGGTATAGCTCATTGCTTTATTGGCTTGCTGTCTGCAAGATAGCACAGCGAGTTGAATACTCCCTGCTGGCAAATATAGTGATCTGAAAGTCGCCATTTGAAATCCTGGCAATGCCGACCGAGCCTGTCATCCTTCTGAGGTTGGTAAAGTGAGTGGTAAAAGCAACATCTGTTATTTTACAATGCCTATTTTATTGATAAATTATTAAGGTGCTTTCAAACACCAGGTCTCGTATGAAACGCTCTCTCTATATGTGCAAGCATTATAGACATACATGTTTATTACTGCAGGTTCCTAAGTAATGCGGCGCAGTTTTACATATGGGTGTGTGGGTCTATATAGGTGGCACAGGCTGATGGGTGCTATGGCGACATCTCTCTTTTCCCTCGCGTCGTCACTGTCACTGCCGTCTCTCTTACCTTCTCCCTACCCCCTCTCTCTCTCTGTACCCTTTCTTTTTATGGCCCCTCTAAACGCTCTGCTATGTTGTCTCCATCCCTCAACTCTCTCACACCATCACTCAGCTCAACCACAGCATCACTCAGCGCACCCACAGCATCACTCAGCATCACCACAGCATCACTGGTTCAAATATGTTCTCTCAATGTTTCAAGCTTTATTACAAATGTCAAAAAAGATGTTAATATTTCACTTCTGTTCTTGGATTTTCGTCACAATAAAATACACTGAACATAATCTTCACTAAAGTTATTTACAAAAGTTTATGCTATTGCCATTATAAATGACAATCTCTTTTTTTTAGGTATTATTTATTTAACAAAGTTAAAAGCCATTGTTATTTGTAATATCAATACATCTAAGTCACGTAAATACAAAACATGGTGCATTACAAATGCTATAGGTGTCACATTTGCGAAAGTTATAACTATTGGCATTGTAAATGACAAAGCTATTAATTTAGCTATTTTAAAAAACAACACATAAATAAAAAAAATGCCACTTATAAGACCAATAGCTCAAACTTTCCTAATGCGAGACCTATTGCATTTCCAATGCTTATTATTATTCTGTATCCTCGGTTCAATTCTGGGCTGCTTTTTTAACTTGTCTTTAGTTCATTGTGAATCTTACCATTACTAATTCAAATTGTGCTTAGCTTGGGCTTATTTGCAATGCAAACTTTATCTCTATAAGTTGCTGTAACAAGCTGCAAGTCCGCTATGGAGGCTCATTCATTTGTTAATTATTTTCCACATAAGGTTGCAAGACAATAAAGTAGAGTATTCAGGATTTTGAATAGTTTCTTGTTTTAAGATGTTACTCTCTCCTGCGCACCCCACTCCTGTACTAAGATTACGAGTGACCTGGCACCCGCCTTTCAGAGGTTCTTGCATCCACCCAAGTCTGGCCTGGCACTGGTGCGTTCCAGCCTGGCACACACCGGGTGATGATCTCCACACCTCCTTCTAGACCCCAGCTCACTACTGTTTGCAGTCTGTCACTCACCCCTCACTTTCCTGGCATTCACCCTTCACCCCTCAGGCCTGGCAGTCACTCCTCGCACCTGGCACTCACCCTTCTCCCTCTCTGGCACTCAGCATTGACTCTGCGTGACACTCAACTGTCAACTCCCTGACACTCACCCATGTCCCTCCTGGCATTCACTACTCACCCTCTTGGCACTCACCCTTCACCTCCATGGCACGAGCCCTTCATCCCCCTGGCCTGGCAGCTACCCTTCACCCCTTGCACTCACCCTTCCCCACCCTGGCACTCACCCTTGACCCTCCTGACTCTTATGTCCCACCTCCATGGCACTGAACCTTCATCTCCCTGGCACTCACCCTTCATTCCCCTGACCTGGCACTCAACCTTCACCTCTGTGGCACTAGCCCTTCACCCCTCTGGCCTGGCAGCTACCCATCACCGCTGGCACTCATACTTCCCCCTTCTCTGCACTCACCCTTCTCCTCCCTGGGACTCACCCTTGACCCTCCTGACTCTTACATCTCATCTCCCTGGCACTCACTTCACACCTCTCTGGCACTCACCCTTCACCCCCATGGCCTGACAGTCACCCTTGTCCCTCTTGGCATTCACTCCTCACCTCCCTGCCACTCACCTTTGACTCTCCTGGCACTAGCCCGGTTTCCCCAAGAACAAAAAATAACAAACATTGGCAAAGCCAATAGGTCTCGCCTTTGGGACCTAACAAGTGTTTAGCCACGCAACAGTTGATGTTGTTGCACCAAGGATATTGTGCTGAATAACTAAATACTTAGAAATTCCCAAAATCGAGATCTATTGGCTAGGCCAATGCTTGTTTATTTCTCTTTCCTGTCATTCCTCTTTCAGTTCTTTTACTCAACTTCTATCACATCTCGCTTTTCTTTTTATGTAGTTTTTTTCTTCTTGTTTTTCCCATATAACCCATGACTTCTGCATGCTAAGCTAAACAGCTTGTGCCCTCCTTTCTGCTCTTCTTTTTAAACCATTTTTTGGTTTGCTTAATAGTGGCGTGATGGAGCAGAAGGGGGGGCAGAAGGAATGCAGTTGGTGGCGCCATTGGTTAGTCAACAAATAAACATAATTGTAAAAGGTAGAGCTGGAAGACATACATAACTGACTTGACAACTCTGTCACAGTCCTTTGTATCTGACTAAACTGCTAACTCCCTGAATATCACACACCATTGGCTTACAAAAACAACTGGCAGAGTTACACCCATAACGAATCGTTGTGCCTCTCACAAGAACAGATGTTGTGAATGGTTCACAAACTACCTGGCAAAAATCACCTACTTGACTAAAAACAGACAGCAGTCTAAAATAAATAGGGTGAATTAACTGTCCTGTCACAACCCTGACAGAGTGTGGGAACACACAACCCCAAAAGACAAATAACATCAACAGGATCATGCCCAGGGGCAAACACAACCAAGTTTGTGCAAAGCCAATAGGTCTCACTTGGCATTCTGGTCCAAATATTTTTTGTTACATTATATATTGAAAGCATATGCCACAAAAAGAAAAGAAAACAGCTCTCCCAATAATGTGTTCACCATATGCTTACAATAAAAATGCTAAATAAAAAAAATCACTAATGTGGCTCTTTTACTAGTGGTATTTAAAAAGCAAGACACTTAGGTGTGCCATGTTATTATTTTGTTTGAAGGTGATAATAAGAAACCATCATCCTCCCAAGCATTCACATTGCAGGCAGCTACAATGTCACGTAAACACTTTATAACAAGAACGCTAAACAAGCATTTGTAATGCAATCAGTCTCGTATTTGTTAAACTTAGAGTTTTTGGCTTTGAAAATGACAAAGTTTAGAAAATACCTGTAGAAAATCCAGTGTGTAATTATAGGGCAAAAATAGGGTACCATTTTTTCATGTGAGGTTCTTCTCCTGTGGGAGGTACATGGATTAGTTTGAAGGTACCTCAGCCCCCGCACTACCAGTGCTTCTTTGCATTCATTGAATATAGAGCCTACCGGGTATTGTAGGTTGTTCAGTTACCAAAGTTCTGGCATGTGTCTAATCTTAGATACATCCAGTATAAAAAGCAAGTAAAAATTGACTAAAGCAAGGTCACAAAAGTAATACACCGTGATGAAAGTGTTTACATAGCGGCTACAGTATTTATGGGATGGACGCATTAGTTGTGCACGTGCTTTTAACCCGGTGTCTGCATGCGTTCTTGTCCTGATTATATGTAAAATCAACTTAATTCAGATTGCATGTGCCTTGCTTAAAAAGGTATCCGAGATGACGATGCACTGTAGTGGTCTAAAAGATGGATAAGCTTAAGCATTTTCCTCTTATTCCAAAAACACGCCAGTAGGAGAGCTCGTAAAATGAATTTAAAACCAGCTTTGTTGGTTGAGAGTTCCCCAGTATCACTGTGAAAACATGCTACCAACTATGCTGAAAGTGTGATTGCCGGAACATTAAAGATCAGGTGTATTATAGGGTGCTTTTGCATGAACATTCAACACACCTACTCCTGCGTGTCCGAAAGAAACTACTTTTGAGCAGATTTGAACAATGTGCACCTGATTTGTGAAGTCACTCAAAGTGAAGGGAGCAAATAGGCAGTACCACAATCATACGCCACATGCTGTGATGAATGAAAGTAACATGTGAATGACTATTCAGTAGCCCAATTGGTGACACCTGTTGACCAAAATCCTCTTCATGTATGGTATGGTATGTTAATTTTGTATGATTTTTTAGAAAAGCATAGTTTGACTAATCTGAATCAAAAGTCAGACCTAAAAAAGCCTTTAAAAGTAGTCAATAATCTCCAAAACATAGAATCATTCATGAGCAGTATTCTGCCATCCCAGGAACTATGTCACAAACTTGTGAAGCACTTTTCTGCCAATGTCACTATAAAACCTCATACTCTTGCATCTGGATGGCGGTAAAGACCTGGCCTCTCAGACTCCATACTTCTACGCCTTAAGGTTATCCCACACACCACAGCACATCTCCTCCAGGGCTTTCAGAAATATGATCACTTTAACCCCATCCTGATGGAACTCCATCGGCTCTACTTTCCAGCCAGCACCATCTTCAAAACTAGCTGCATCATTTTACACCATCATGACCAGCTTCCCCACTCATCTTGAAGACAAGCTCACCCACACTGTCAGACTGCAGGCTAAGAGTGAAAAAGAAAAACAAAAGGCAACAGGCCTTTATATCTTTGCCCCCAGGATCTGGAACAACAACCCATCCATCCATCAAAGCTGGCTCACCTCTTCTCCAGTTTAGGAAAGAGTTGAAGACACACCTCTATGAAGAACACTACAATACACTAACAGTCTACACAATAGCTACATCTTCTGTGTCGTGCCCACATGATGGCACTAGGACCCTGGGGCTCAGGGTCAGGGGGACAGGGACACCGGACACCACATCCGGTCAGGGGGCGAGGGTCAGGGATCACTCGCCTGCAGGACCTCAGAGTGAGAGGTCAGGGGAGCACGAGCGCGACATACAGATACCGATGTACATGTACAAATAAAGACCGATGCTGACCACCCTACCGTCTCCTGTGTGTTCCTGATCCTTGCGATGCGACAACTGGCGACGAAGGCGGCGACATCGACCTGCGTGAACTTGTGCACCTCGGTGGAAAGGATCGTCTCCAGGAGACCGGTGACCAGGATCTCGGCGGGCCCAGAAGGAGAAATCGGCCAGAAAACGAAGCGCTGCGACGCGGGAGCCCACCCCGGCCGCTGGGAGGAAAGACTGCATGCCCCGGTAAGCGCTGTGCAAGAAAGCGCGAAGTTAAAGATTTGCCGCGAGCTCTTGCGAGAGTCTCGGCGGCCATCTTAGAGTCAGGCGAGAGGGCCAATCAGCGAGCAAAAAAGGCTCGGTGGCCATTTTGGAGTCAGGCAGCATTTCTATTGGCTGCGAAGTACCGCGAGACTATCGGCGGCCATCTTGAAACCAGGCAAATAAGCCAATCAGAAGCGAGATTGGCTCGGCGGCTATTTTAAGGCCAGGAAAAAAATCGATCTGCCCAGGAAAGTGCCGATTTTCAAGGCAGGAAGGCAGAAGTGCACAACAAGCACAGGCAAAAGCAAGGAAAGAGACAAAAGAAAAGAGAATAAAGGCACAAAGACAAAGGAATAAAGAAAATAAAGGCAACAGAACAAAGGAAAACAAGGAGAAAATAAAGGGGCACAAATGAAAGAGAATTAAGGGCATAAACAAGGAGAAGACAAAAGGAGAACAAGGAAAGAGACAAAAGAAAATAGAATAAAGGCACAAAGACAAAGAAAGAAATAAAGAAAATAAAGGAAAAAAAAGAAGCAATGGCAGACCCGAAACCAAGTGCGCAATACAGAAGACCACTGCCATTCAGCCTGTCTGAACCGCAAACAGGGATAAGATGGGAGAAATGGCTCAGGCCTTTTGAAAACTATGCTGACGCAACAGATGTCACAGCGGCCAAGAAACGAGGACAGTTCCTAAATTATGTGGCCAATGAGGTCGAGGATCTGTTGGTGACACTGCCAACTGCGGACATTGACACCTATGACAAGTTAACAAGGTGCCTGACGGACAAGTTTGATCCGCAAAGAAATATCGATTTTGAGAGGTATAGTTTCATGATCGCCTTCCAACAGGCTGAGGAATCACTAGACGATTTCGCAACGAAGTTGAGGAAACTAGTGACTCACTGTGAATTTGACAAGTTTGATAACGAGCAAGCCATAAGGCTACTAATCATCGCAGGCTGTCGGGACATAGAATTCCGAACAAGAATACTGAAAGAACCGATAGCGTTGGAGAACATCCTCGCACTAGGGAGGGCAGAAGCACGAGCAACAGCACACGCAAAAGAAATGGAACGGGGCAAAGGAAGAGGTGGAGAACAAATTAATCGGATGGCGGGCAACAACAAAACAGGAAACTGGAGACAAGACAGAGGCGGCCAGGCAGGGAGGAAGCAGCAAGAAGGAACGTGCTACAGATGCGAACTCGAGTTCCCACACCGAGGCCCATGCCCAGCATTTGGCCAGACGTGCCGAAAATGCAATGGACGAAACCATTACGCAAGTGTATGTCAAGGGGCACAGTTTAGGAATGACCTTGGAAGAACAAGTAGAGGAAGGATGCCGACGCGCAGACACATCAGGCATGTCGAGACAGGAGTGAGGAGTTCGTCCGCAGAATCAGGGGAAGAGGAAGAAGAAGAGAAAACGGAGCGGTTATACCTCATGACAGAGGTTAACACAGACTCAGAAGAAGATGAAGAAGAGTGCGACGAAATAATATGCCTGGTGGACAAGAAGAAAATAAAGAAAACGGAGTCTGTAACAATAAAAGTGGGGCTACACGATACCACGTTTGTGTTGGACAGCGGCGCAACGTGCAATATCATATGCGTCTCTGAATATGAGAAGATGAAAGTGAAACTGACTCTGAAGCCATCCCGAGTGAAAGTATTCACATGGGGGGCAAAGCGACCAGTGATCAACCTGGGGAAATTCAAAGAGGAATTACGATACAAGGATCAAAGGCTAACGGAGCAGATACATGTGCTCAAAGGAGACATCCCAGCGCCATGCTTGTTGAGCAACGTCACGGCACAAGTGATGGGGCTGATGGAAATGACGTATCAGATGTCAGAAAAAAAAACATTCTAAAAGAATATCCCAAACTGATAGAAGGGTTAGGAAAGCTGAAAGGACGGCAGATAACGTTGCACGTAGATGAAACAATAAGACCAGTTGCGCAACATCACAGAAGGGTGCCCATACACCTACAGCCACAAGTCGAGGAAGAGCTGGAGGCCCTACTAAAACAGGACATCATAGAACGAGCGGATGGACCGACACCATGGGTGTCACCCATCGTGGCCGTCCCAAAGAAAGACTAATCAAAGATAAGAATATGTGTGAACATGAGGATCCTGAACAAGGCAATTGAACGTGAGCGACACCCAGGCCCACATCTAGACGACATGATTAGCTGTCTCACAGGCACGAGAAGATTCTCGAAACTGGATCTATGCAAGGGGTACCACCAACTTGAACTAGACCCTCAGTCGCGATAAATCACGACGTTCTCCACCCACCTCGGACAATTTAGGTACAAACGTTTGAGTTTCCGGATCTCATCGGCTGCAGAAATCTTTCAGGAAACAATTCGTCAAGTCATCAGGCTGGTCAAGAACAGCCTGAACTACAGTGACGATATCCTGGTGTTCGGCAAGTCGGACGAAGAACATGACACGGCCTTAAGGGAGGTATGCTCACATCTAGAAGAAGCAGGTCTAACGCTAAATGAAGAAAAATGCGAACTGGGGCGGAATGAGCTAGTGTTCTTCGGTCACATCTTTTCCAAAAAAGGAATGCGGCCAGACCGCAGCAAGGTAGAGACATTGGAAAAAGCAAAGAAGCCCACCGACGTGGCAGAAGTGAGATCGTTTCTGGGGCTAGCAAGTTACTGCGCGCGCTACATTAAGGATTTCGCCACCGTCAGCGCGCCACTGAGAGAGCTGACGAAACAAGGACAAAATTTTCAGTGGACCAGCGAGTTTGACAAAGGGTTCGAAGAGATAAGAAGGGCAGTGACAGCAGTGGATCATTTAGCCCACTTCGACCCGAAGTTATGCACAGAGCTGACAGTGGATGCAAGCCCCGTGGGGCTGGGAGCAATTTTAGCACAACATCAGCCCGGGAGAGATTCCCCAAGACACATCGTTGCATACGGGAGCAAGAGTCTGACAGACGTTGAGAAAGGATATTCACAACCCGAGAAAGATAGTCTGGCAGTGGTGTGGGCCTGTGAACATTACCACATGTTCGTATACGGAAAACCATTCACGATCGTGACTGACCATCAGGCTTTGATAACAATCTATGGCAACCCGAATGCAAAGATACCGCCAAGAATAGAAAGGTGGGGAATCAGGCTCATGGACTACAATTTTAAAATTATTCACAAGCCAGGAAAAGAGCAAAACCCAGCAGACTATGTGTCAAGGCACCCCCTGCCACAAAACTCACAAGCGACCACAATGGCAGAAGAGTACCTGAACTTCGCACTGAAACTCAGTACACCGGCGACAATAACAGAGAGTGAACTAAATCAAGAAACGAAACAGGATGCCACCATGCAGGAGGCGATGAGGATCAACAGGGCGCAACGATGGAGACACGTAAACAACCACATGTGCGTAGGAAGAGGAATAGACAAGGAAAAACTGCTGGCATTTAAAAGAATAAATGAGGAGTTGCCAGAATGCGAAAACGGAACAATAATGAGAGGCACGAGAATAGTGATGCCCCAAACGCTAAGAAGAAGAACAGTGGAGTTGGCACACGAGTCACACCGGGGCATGGTAGCCACTAAAAAGATGCTGCGGGAAAAAGTGTGGTTCCCGGGACTTGACAGCATGGTGGAAGAGATGGTGACAAAGTGCCACGTATGTCAAATAACAGGACCACCGTCAAAACCAGAACCCTCTGCAAATGTCCCCACTACCACAGGCGGTGTGGACCGAGCTGGTAGCAGACTTCTAGGAGCCGCTAGAAACAGGAAGCTATTTTCTGGTTGTGATAGACGAGTACTCAAGATTCCCCCTAGTAAAGCCAGTGTCATCAACGTCGGCGAACGCTACGCTACCAGTGTTGGATGACATTTTTGCAGCATGGGGCTCGCCACAGACATTGAAAACAGACAATGGCCCACCATTCTCAGGCGAAGAATTCAAAAGGTTCATGGCGTACCTAGGCATACATCACAGACGAATGGGATGGCTGAGCGGTTCATGGGGACCATCAAAAAGGCGGTGCAAAGAGCAAAGCTGACCCAAATTTCGATCGGACAAGCCCTGTGCCAGGTACTGAGGGATTATCGGAACACACCACACAGTTCCACGGGGAAGTGCCCCGCTGAACTGGTACTAGGGCGAGTGAGCAGAACAAGACTGCCGCAGATGAAGGAAGGAGAAAAGGGCGAACAGAAAGACGTTGCCATCAGAGACAAGGGAGAGAAAGCAAAAATTAAAGAATACGCAGATCAAAGAAGACATGCAACGCCTCACAAGCTAGAGGAAGGGGACATGGTGCTCGTGAAACAGCGGCAGGTGAGGAAGTCAGACAGCGCATTCGCAAAGGATCCGCTGAAGGTGATGAAAGTGAAGGGCCCATGATCACAGCCGCTGCCGGCCAACACCAGATCACAAGAAACAGCTCCCACTTTAAGGAGGTGAAAACGGAAGAAGAAGGAGACACGCCAAAGAAGGAACTGACCAGAGAGATTTGGCAGGAAGATCCATCATCCGTTTTCGGAGAACAGCGACCAAGGCGAGAATGTAAAAAGACCAAGAGACTGATCGAAGAAATGTGAGGGGACTATCACTACACACATATCTCTCTCTCTCTCTCTCTCTCTCTCTCTCTCTCACTCTCTCTCTCTCTCTCTCTCTCTCTCGCTCTCTCTCTCTCTCTCTCTCTCTCTTCTCTATCTCTCTCTACGATCACTATCATGAGTCACGAGGACAAGTGGCAAGAAACTTTGTTTGCAACAAGGGCGGAGATGTCGTGCCCACATGATGGCACTAGGACCCTGGGGCTCAGGGTCAGGGGGACAGGGACACCGGACACCACATCCGGTCAGGGGGCAGGGGTCAGGGATCACTCGCCTGCAGGACCTCAGGGTGAGAGGTCAGGGGACCACGAGCGCAACATACAGATACCGATGTACATGTGCAAATAAAGACCGATGCTGACCACCCTACCGTCTCCTGTGTGTTCCTGATCCTTGCGATGCGACATTCTGTCACTTGACTTTCTGATTCTCTTCGGCCCTGTACAGTGCCCCACTAACTTTTAGTTAGGTTTTCGCAATAGAAACATCATATACATAAATACATGCCCCATACAGCTGCAGCAGAAACGAGAAATACTAATTTTGGGTATCACAGCCCACAGTATTCCAGCCCCACAGTGTAGTACCTTCTGTTATCTCTCAACTGCCATGACCACCCATTGCAGGGTAGTTGCCTAAACTTGTCCTCTGCTAGGGACATCTTCCCATGGAAATATCACATTGTTCAGCTTCCCTGGAGAGACAGACTGGTATGTGCTATTAAGTGCATTATTAACTGGGGTAGACGACAGGCTAGCACCAGTAATAAAGTCACTAACATGCTAGGTTCTGGCAAGTGTTTCAATAATTTAAACCTCAGCCCACTCCTGGTAGCGATGGCACCAAGCAGACAGGCATAACTTGCATCTGTTAGTTTCTTTTCACAGTGACAATGCTTTGCTTCTACGCTGCAAAATGCAATTCCAGCCCACAGTAGCTCAGCTTAGTTAGCTCGGACTAAAAGCCTGCTGCTCCCTCCTCTTGGCTCCAGGCATCTTTGTTGGAGAGCCAGTAAATGCAGGTCATGCGGGGGTCACCATGTCCAGGGTTCCTTGGCTGGCCTGAACCAGTAAACCATTAAAACTATGGACCGCAAATGTCTGCCTAGGATGAACCACTTTCTGGATCAACAGAACCGCCGGGAGAACACTGTTGTCTTAGACAGAGACAGAGTCTAAGAGGGCATATGCTTTTGCTGTGGCTGATTTCAGCATTGTAAGCCCACCACGCTGACTTATGGTAACATTTGCTTACCCAATGGCCTGCTGTTGTTCTTTTCATGTCACCAGCATACTTTGAGCCGCTCAGTTCGGTCCTTGGTTGCTGCTTGCTTGCTGTGCATTACATGTATTGGTGATACTGAGGAATGTATGACGTTACAACACCTACATTTGCAATGCATGCCTTTACAACGCAGTTTTTACATCGTAACATCCTTTACAACACTTTCTTTTACATCGCATGCCATTACATTGCATTTTCAGAAACTTCCTTTACAACGCATTTCATTACATCGCATTATACCTTTACAATGCACACCATTACATCGCATTTAAGGTAAGTGTTGGATAGTGTAGGGGTAATAATTACTATTCTAACTCCAGTGAGTGCAACAGTAGGGTAAGTGTTGGATAGTGTATGGGTAAAAATTACTATTCTAACTCCAGTGAGTGCAACAGTAGGGTAAGTGTTGGATAGTATAAGGGTACTATGCGTTGTAATGGTATGCATTGTAATGACTTGCGATGTAATGCCTGCATTGTGTTGACATGCGTTGTAATGACATGCGTTGTAGTGACATGCGATGTAATGGCTGCGTTGTAATGACATGTGATGTAAAGGATGTTGCGATGTAATGACTGCTATGTAAGGGTAGTGCGATGTAATGACTGCGTTGTAAAGGTTGTTTCCCGATACTGAGTAGCCGGTTCCCATCAACTGCTGCATTGTGCATACCCTGCAGGATTTTACGGATTTGGATGCCAAATTTTGTCTCCCCAAACCTCAGAATTTTCGGTATTTTTGCATTGTGCAAAAATTTTTCCCACCGCAACAATACTAAAGGCCTGTGCTCGTCCACTGCTGGAGACTGTGCTACGTCTGTAACGTTGCAGTGTCTCCAGTCACACAATGCCTGGAACCGAAGGGTGTCCGATGCCAAAGAGAGCAGATTACAATATGAAGCCTACTCTATTTGGCATCAGGCAACCTATGAGTGCAGGGCAGCAAGGGAGGGGAGGAGGGCAGCCAAAGAGAAGGTTGAGAGTATATAAAAAAACATGAGGCAACATAGGGGGTTTAGGGGTTAATAGGAGAAAAAGTGCATGTCTAGGGACAGGAGTGCGGTGGTGAGTGGGGGCAGGAGAGCCATTCAAGGGCCTGCAGAGTCCTGTGGGGGGAGCACACCAATATGTGGACGGGCTGCAGGCTAATCACACAGGAGGGGGCTCTATGCATTTCAGAGGCAGGCGACAGAGGAATTTAGCACCTCTGGAGCTTGCTTGCCTGTTGCTCACCCTCTCTTTACTGGCTCAGTGGCAGAACAGAGCCAGTAAAGAGAGGCTGAACGCCAGACAGTCTGAACGGCAGGTTTTTATTTTTAAACATATTTTGCTGGCATATTTGTAAAAATCATGGGATTTTTGCAAAAGTGACAATTTTGCCTTTTTTGGCAAATCATGAAATCGATAAATCCTGGGGGGTCTGATTGTATAACGGCGGTCACAGGCCACAGATTGAAAGTGGACAATGGCTGCGGGTACCACAGGAGCGGGACTTGGAGTAGAAAGGTCTTAGCCGAAGGCTCTCCTGCCGGAAGACGGCAGCTCCTGTCCCTTACGTTTTCCTCTTCACACTTTTACTCTCTCCTCCACAACATCCTCTACAGGCCCAGTAAGGGGCCTTCGAATAGCACTTATTGGCACCAAGTAGCATCAAGATAATGAGTGCAATGTACTAAAAACAATGTGTCTTGTCTCCTGGTTGTATGATAGACACACAAATGGTTTTACCATGTGTGCCTCTAACAGGCAGCCCAACCACGAATGTGTCTTCACCATGCATTACTTGGGGTATGTGGTGCTAAGCTCGCAGTTACCCCGCCTCCCCCAATTTCCCCCTCCCCTGCCCCTGCACTGTCCCTTAAACTATCCCAAAACTACCCCAACCTCTTCCACTGCCCTAAAACCGACTCCGACCCCCAACACTAAAAACCACCCCAACTACCCTTTACCCTTCCACTGCCCTAAGGCCTAAATCCTACACTACCCGACCCCCCTCCCCCTGCCAACCCTTATTCTACCCCACCCCTGCCAATGCCCTAAAACCTACCCGACCCCACACCCTAAAAACGAACCCAACTACCCATTCTCCTCCCACTGCCCTAAGGCCTAAAACCCTACACTACCCCAACTCGACACCGTCCCTTAAACTATCCCAACCCCTTCCACTGCCCTAAAACCTACCGGGACCCCCACCCTAAAAACAAACCCAACTACCTATTCCCCTTTCACTGTACTAAGGCCTAAAACCCTGCACCCTAACTTACACTACAAAGACCCCCCCACCCCTGCAATGCCCCTTAAACAATCTCAACCCCTTCAATTGCACTAAAACTGACCCAACCCCCTCCCAGCCCTAAAAACGACCCCAACTACCCATTCTCCTCCCATTGCCCTAAGGCCTAATGCCCTACACTACCCCGCCCACCCTATCCCTTAAACTACCCCAACCCCATCCACTGCCCTAAAACCTACCCTGGCCCCACCCTAAAATTGATTCTATCTACCTGTTCCCCTCCCACTTCCCTAAGGCCTAAAACCCTGCACCCTATCGTACACAACCCGCCCCCCTGTACTGTCCCTAAACTACCCCGTCCCCAACCCCATCCACTGCCCTAAAACCTATCTGACCTCCACCCAGCCAGCCCTAAAAACTACCCCAACTCCCCTCCCACTGCCCTAAGGCCTAAAACCCCACTCAACCCTGCCCTGTGCTGTCCCTTAAACTACACCAACCCATTCCACTGTGGTAAAACCTACCCGAACACCTCAGTCTTCCGTCCCTGTAGCTGCTAGACCGTGCACTGCCTTAACCACGCATATGCGTGGTTAAGGCAAGCGTGGTAGAGCTGGCGTACTCGGAACACACGTGGTTCAGGCTGCGTTTTTCCAACTGTTTCCCTTGTCTGCTTAGCAGGTGACCGTGTTAGGTAACAATGTAATTTGTTCATCAACTTTTTAAGTTTCAAGATTATCAACTAGTCACTGATGTACTAGGACTAATGGAGTTCATCTATATATGGCCAAACGGTAGTGCTTGGTCCATCCTAAGATCGTTTCACTAACTCACAGTGTCTCTTCAATGGACAGGCATCACCTTCAGTGGGAAAAATTAGAGGAAAGTATTACAGTTTATTTTATCTAGTAAGCAAAACAATTAATCGTGAAACTGATAACATCAAGCAGATATCAAACAGAAAGAGAAATGAGATCAACAAGATCTAAAACAAGGCTTTTGACAAATGCTGGATCTGCAATAAAAGAAGTTGATGTCTCTGAAAATCAAAGTGAAACATCAAACATTGTAAACAGTTGTACGATATAAGATCAAGACCGGAAATTGGAAGAAACATGCACCAAAAGGACTCAGTGGCTTCTATTTGCATGCAGCTTAACAGGTTGCCATGTTCTAAGACCTTCACCTCAAAAGAAGAATCACCACTGACACAGCAAACACAGCAACCGGAGTCTCAGGCATGTCGACCTAAAGCTAAGTTAATGTTACTATTAAATCAAATAACAAATGATTATGTTAAAAATGTCAATCAACAACAACAAGACAGTGCTTTTGCTCTCATCGGCTTATCTTCTCAGCAAAATTTGCAGCAGAGTGCAATGAACGCTGAAGCAGTACAATTGCCAATTGAATCTCCAATAGTTCTTGCTTCTCAAAATAATCGGGAATCTTGAAAATCTGTGGTCACTCTTAGTTGACTTGAATCAAATAGTGCAAATGTGTGCCAAAATCACAACTGCAGTTATACAGACCAGAAGATGATAACATCCAATGCCAAAAAAGATGGGGACCGCTGCAAACTACACACTACTCTTAGCAAATTAAATGAATCCATGCCAAAACACACAAATTTCATTCACACCAAAGGGGTCTGAAGATCATAAACCGCTTGTTTCTCATGCAAGCAATATACAATCATTTTTGCTGACGAGGGTAATGCTTCCCTACTTTTTGATAGACTCTTTTCCTCAAATCCCAAATGAAACATGTATTAGACAAATGGTCATGACTTGTTCAAACCGGAGGAGCAAGACCTTTACCTACTCCTCATTGGTCAATGCTATCCTGCATCCAACAGTCCATGTTAATACCCCTCTGAAAACCTCTATTTGTGCAAACCCATCTCTTGCTGACCAGGCATCAACCAAATCAAACCATGGTTTACCTGGAAACACACTTGTACTACATACACATGAGAACAATGTGTTGGACTCTGGACATAGTAGCTGGTGGTATAACCTCTCAAACAACTAAGCTAGACAACTTAATGGCGGTCATGCGAGAAATAGTTGGTCACATCACTACTAATCACAGAAAAATGCAGATGATGGAGGAAGTAGCAAATGACTCACTGAAAAATTGATCCAATGTAAAAGACCCTTGTAACCGCTAAGCAATACTAACTAAACCTGGAAAAGCACTAGAGGTATTACAGTCAATCTTAGCAAACTGAAAATAAGAGCCGTGAAAAAGAACTGCCTTGTCTTTTAGGAGCACTGAATGACATGACTGAAAAATTCAAATATAATACTTTTTTTTATCACAGGTCCGGGCATAAACCATCGACAGCTCATCTAGTTCCTTCATTAGAAGAGGCCACTAACTTCGTTGATGACATCAATAAAAGTTAAGTGTATGTGTTGCAAATGCCGAAAAGGCACCAAAACACATGCTAGAAAAATGATTGTACAAAATAAAAAACAAGCAAGAAGAAACAAAATAGACCAGGGAACTCCAATGCGCACCTTGAGGCTCACCGCAGACAAGAGGAAATCATCGAAGAGAATAGAAACATCTACAATTCTCTGACTGTGGCCCCAATTGAATATGTATGGGACCTTGTAAGCCTTGCAGAGTTCTAACCAAAGATGGATTGGCACAAAGTTGAACACTAACTCTCATTCATGAAACGATCCCCATCAAACTGACTTTCAGACCCAGAATAGTTATTCAAAAGCAGGCCGACGGGACCACAGTCAAATTAACAAAGATAGTAGAGCCTTATCACTCACAGGGGACA
The DNA here is from genome assembly GCF_964261635.1 of Lissotriton helveticus. Lineage (NCBI taxonomy): Eukaryota > Metazoa > Chordata > Amphibia > Caudata > Salamandridae > Lissotriton > Lissotriton helveticus. Next base: position 1,008,867,559 of record NC_136071.1, on the reverse strand, counting down.
ATGGCTTTAACTGGAGTAGAAGCAATAGGCCAATGCATTCGGCTGGAGCAATTAGTAATGATTATGTTTCAGGGAATCTTGGCTGCCACAAGGAAAGTAACTGCAAAGCCACTTTATTTACCTCATCAGAACACTTTCGGGGGCAGCCTGATATAGTGAACAGAATGATTTTATAAAATCTAATTAGATCTCTATGAAAGATGGCTCCGGTGTCTTCACATGATCTGCTCAATATAAGGTTTCCGTCTATGAGCATGAACAACATTAAAGAAGTCACTGAAACGCTGTGGTCCAATAGGCCACTTGTCAATACAATCCTATGCATGGAGATATAGCAGCAAGTTGGGGCAAGGCAATCTCTGAAGGTAAGGCCCGCATTATGTCCAAGAATATTTGAAGACCCGACTGAAGCCAAGCTTTATCAGGTACTATATAATACTAAAGTGGCTTGTAGATCCACATGAGGCCCATCTACTAACTTTCTTGAGGACAGCAATCTTCAGAACTTAAGAGTAAAAATCCAATCTACAGTGGGTAGGGAACAACAGTCAAAATCTTTCAGAGTTTTCAGAATAAGTCCTTCCAGTCATCACTAAGACTCCCAGGACCTCAGGGACAGCACTCGGGGCCAAGCACTCGCTCCAGCAGAGCCCACCAGCAGGGTCTGGTCTTCTTCTAGCTGCAACTGATCACTGGTCACTGCTGGAAAAAGGCCTCTTAATGCTTTTGATATCCCTAAAAACACAAAGTGGGTGAGTCAACTGACCCTTGGAGTCCCCTTCTTTGTCCTGGGTACAAGTGGGAGCGGGTCCCTTTAGATCTCCTCACAGGCCTCATACACCGCAAACAATCCTTCGGTTTTTCCACAGGTCCAGAAATTGTTCTGAGGAGCTGGTGGTGAGGTTAATTTATGTACAGTTCAGTAGCCACTTGGTGTGGATGACTCCCGGACACTCCCTAACCAATGAGGATGAAGTTCCTGCCCACTTGTACAGCACATTCTTATTGCCTTACTGAAAACTATCCCAGAAAGCACTTTTCTAACAGAAATGCATGATAGCACAGTCCTTGGAGGGAGTTTGTGTGCCAGTCAGTGGTGTGTTTAGGCAAATGAGTAATCCTCTCCTCCTAAGCTACATTAAACTGGGTCTGGGACCAGCTCCCCTTCCGCTGGAACAGAGACAGGGTGACTGTGTGTTCCCTGGGATCAGAGAGTTTCACCCTACCAGGTTTCTCCTAGCACTAAACTATGGATGGTCAGGCCTCGCCTCTAGTCCTTTCAAATTAATGGTATTCCTTGAACCTCCCTAGCTGCTCTTTCTGAGCTGATAGCGATCATGTGTCCCACACCGAACCCATCCGGACACCAGTTCAAATACATTGTCCTTCTCTGGGAGCAGTTTTCACACCTTATTAAGGTAATCCCCTGGCAAGGGCAGCTGCTCACAGTGTAATTCAAATTAGCCTCTAGGAGCTTTAAGCATCTTTCTAAAGGTTACTTTCCCTGAATTTTTATTTAAAATGCAACTTTATCATTGAATTGGATTATTAATAAATATTAAAAATAGTGGTTGAATAATTTATCTAGATTATTGTAAACCTGAGGCAGTAAAATACATTTTAATATGCACTGTACTTGTCCCTATAGGACAGCCAGAGCGTCACAGTGAAGATAGCTTTTAAGGGTTTGTCACTGTAGGGACATGGCAACATTAACTTTCTACAAGTCCTACTTTCAAATAACATACATTCTACCTTGTGGCTACCAGGCCTACATTGGAATGTATGATGTTACTTAGCATGCTATTACTTAGTATGCCTTTTCTACAAAGTTTTTACTTCGCAAATGTCTTTACTTAGCAATATTTTATTATGCATGCCATTACTTTGCAAAATCATTTAAAACCATTAAATTGGCATTATTTAGCAGTACATTACTTCGCAGGATTTTACTACGCATAAAGATTCTTTTTTTCATTTTTTTGACTACACATACACCACAACACTACTATAAACCCTAAAACACTACCCTGCACTACATGTACACTACAACACTACCCTAAACCCTAATACACTACCCCCTACACTACACATACACTACAACACTACCCTAAACCCTAAAACACTACCCCCTACACTACACATACACTACAACACTACCCTAAACCCTAAAACACTACCCTACACTACACGTACACTACAACACTACCCTAAACCCTAATACACTACCCCTACACTACACATACACTACAACACTACCCTAAACCCTAAAACACTACCCCCTACACTACACATACACTACAACACAACCCTAAACCCTAAAACACTACCCCCAACACTACACATAAACTACAGCACTACCCTAAACCCAAAAACACTACCCCCTACACTACACATACACTACAACACTACCCTAAACCCTAAAACACTACTCCCTACACTACACATACACTACAACACAACCCTAAACCCTAAAACACTACCCTACACTACACATACACTACAGCACTACCCTAAACCCTAAAACACTACCCCTACACAACACATACACTACAACACTACCCCCTACTCTACACATACACTACAACACTACCCTAAACCCTAAAACACTACCCTACACTACACATACACTACAACAGTACCCTAAACCCTAAAACACTACACCATACACTACACATACACTACAACACTACCCTAACTACACTGCCCCACTTACCTTTCTCTCCTCGTGGTCCCTCTCTTCACCTTCAACCATGGATCCAAAATATATTTTAAATAATTTTACATCTTTAACATTATAAATAAAAACGAAATACGAAGTAAAATAACGCGTAGTAAACAACATTGCGAAGTAAAGGCATGCTAATTAAAAGCATGCGAAGTAAAAGACAATGCATACTAAAAGATGCTAAGTAAAAGAATAGCGAAGAAAAAGATGCAAAGTAATGGTTGTTTACCCTACATTGGGATGACTTCTTAATATTTGAATGGAACATGATCAAAAGGGTTGTAGGTTTAAACGGCAGTAGTTAAGCTACCATGGTAGGCTCGAAGTCATGTTTTACTTTGTCACACCAGTGGTGTTGGAGTCTACAGGCATGGGTCTATTTCTGCACCATATAAGATGGGCTTATAGTAAAGTTAAATATACCCAAGTAGGGGCTAGCTAACTTTACCATATTTTAGGGTACAGAGCACATGCACGGAGGCCTGATTAGCAATGTCCCAGTGCACAGAGTAAAAAAGCAGCATTATCAGACCAAACAGAATGGGAGAGACTACGCAAAAAGGGGTACTTTCTCACAGTGTGTACGATTCAAATGCAATTCAAGCATTTCTATCACTAATACTGTATACAGTTTTTTAAAGTGCCAAATTTGTGGGTGATTAGGAAACAATGTCCATAATAAAAACAACCTTTTGCTGTTCCTATTCTTGGTCTTAATTTAAGTAAGAATGTTTGAGTCTCTCTTAGATTTGGTGAAGTGTGGGAGTTTCAGGGGATGAACTCAGTGCAAGCAAAGGTCCCAGGAGACCACCTCAGTGAAAGAGAGTGGGGAAAGGCCTTCCCTTCCATCATGTGGGGGGAGTGAGGCATTCTGACATAATGTCACACTGCAGCCATATTTACAAATATTTGCAGCTTGCCCCAGCTGGTTGTAAATTTCGTGCAACATTGCCCAAGTATTTTGCAATGAAACAACTCAAAAGTGATGGATGGAATGTTTACAAAGGGCTCAGACCCTGGAAATCACTTGGCCTTTCCAGTCCATGTGTTTTACCAACTGCATCACTCCACAGAGGGACCAGCCTTATTTAATTCAGCCTTGGACTCCCTGCATTAAGAACAGTGAAAATCAAACTGGCAGGCCAGGCCTCCTCTGAACTTGAACACAAGCAACGGCAGATAGATTGAACCCCATGAGCTTGTGTACTGTGGCACATCAAACATTAAGCCCACATCTGAACAAAACAATTGTTCTTCGGGCGTTACAGTGAAGCACAAATATTAGGGGTGAAATGCATGCAATTGTCTCACCCACATGGAACCGCCTGAGCTGCACTTCACTCTATTGTTTTTTGTCCACTATGCCACTTCAGACAAGGGCCAGCATTACGGGGTTGTTTGTATCTCAGCACTTATGTACCGTGTCAATTGTGTGGCAAAGTGACTTAGGGCCAGATGTAGGTAGGCATTTACCGGTCGGTAACGGCCGAATTCGGCCGTTACCGACCGGTAAATGCAATTTGAGATGTAGGGCCCTGTATTTTACAGACTCGGTAAATTTACCGATAGGTAAATTTACCGATTATGTAAAATACCGAGTCGGTATTTTTAAGGAATAGGGACAATTGATATGTAGGTGGGACTCTTCTGAGTCCCACAAGCATTAAAAAATCGGTATTTTACCATCAAATACTATTTGATGGTAAAATACCGAATCTGGTGTGCATGCACATGTGTGCATGCACACCTGTGCCATATGACAGGCAGACCTGCCCTTAGGGCAGGTATGCCTGCCACATGGCACCCAAACCCGTTTTGGGGGTGCTAGAGGGTGTCAAAGTGACACCCCCTGCACCCTTGTGTCAATCGGTATTTACCGATGCGGTAAATACCGACCGGTAAATGCCCAATCATTCCTATGGGCTTCAAAGCCCATAGGAATGCATGGGCATTTACCGGTCGGTATTTACCGCATCGGTAAATACCGATTGTTTCCGAATCGGTAAATGCACATCTGCATTTACCTACATCTCGGTACTTTTATTTTACCACTTCTTAAATACCGAGTCGGTATGATGCGGTATTTAAGAGGTGGTAAAATAAAATTTACCTACATCTGGCCCTAAGTCTTTTGCAGCCTCCTTACTGAAGATTTTTTCAGGGACATCATTTGGAGTGTAAAGCAATCGCCTAATTTGTCTGCTGTAGTCTCAAAGGACTTACACCCTGTATTTCAGTGTAATAAGAGTCACTCATGTTTACTTCGCTAAGGTAAAAAGCTCAGCGGAAACCAGACTCTTGACATACTTATCAGCCAAAGCCGCAGTCAATCATTCTGTCGGTAGTAACCGGTTATCCTGAGAGGACGTGAAATGTGTGGGTGCTCTTTGCGTGCATGGATAGGCAAGTACAAGGAATCCTCGCAATGCACGGGATTTAAGTTCTCGGAATTGTCTAATATTCTGTGTAACAAGAAATGCCAGCGTGTTCATTTGTACAAGGTTTCTCCTGCCAAAAGAAATGCTGAGGTTTGGAAGCAATGCTTGGAAGCATTCCTTTCATAATCCATGGTTCTGTGTGCCGTGAGTTCTTATGTAAACTTCATTGTTACGTTCTATGCTCAGACCTGTTCTTGTTTTTTGGAATTGAGATTACAGCAAAAGAGCCCTGCTGCATATAATGTGCTTTCCTAAACCTTGAGAGACTACGCTCCATTTTACCAAAGTGAACTATGGATTGAACAGCCAAGTTTGCCAATTAATATCAGTTGATAGTTTGAGATGCAGTCTGCTTTGTTACAGCTGTTAGTGTTATCCTTTTTTTAGAGAGAAAGGATGCCACAACCACTGATACGGTGAATACTATTTTAACAAGGGCTGGACTTTGAATCAATATCAGCCCTGCCAAAGTGTTCAAACCAGACCCAGCTACAATCTTCAGACAAGACTCTACTTTTCTGTCTCTTTTTCCTGTGTGTTTCCAATCTCTATCTCCCCATCTCTCTCTCGGTTTCTTTCTTTCTTTAGCCCAATGGTCCTGTTGTCATGAACCCCAAAGAATTGAAGACAAGATTCAGGGGCTATGAACCTTCAAACACTGACCTCTAATGGCTGCAGCGGTGGTTCCTCCTCTAGGGCGGAGGAGTGTCACCCTACCTCCCGCAAGCTAAGCAGTTGCAGGGAACGTAAAATTGATATCACTTTAGTAAAGTGCACTGTGTCGGAGTTGTTTCAGGGGCGGGCCATTCCTGCTCCTGATTGGCAGCAGGAATGTCTTCCCTAAAGTGCGCATGTTGGATTGTCCGGCTGTCTAGGGGCAGCCAGCCAGACATGCGCACTTCAATCTGCACCCTTTACTAGCTGTGTAACATTTGGGTGACCTACAGGCACAGACTCATAGTCTGAAAAGGGGCGAACATCCTTTGCAATGCGGTTGTTACACCGCAGTTCCCTTACGACGCAACTTTTACAACGCAAGTTGTAACAACGAATTGCGCTGGGGGGCGCTCCAGGATAGTAAATAGTTTAATTTACTATCCAACTCCTTCCCTACTATCCACGGGGACTGGAGTTGGAATAGTAAATGAAACTATTCACTATCCAGCCCCCAACAATGCAAGTCGTGGTAACGACTTGCGTTGTAAAACATGCGTCGTAAAGTACTGCGATGTAAAACATCGCGTTGTAATGACATACATCCCTGAAAAGGAGCACTGTGTTATTCTGCTCCAACAAATCATGGCGCTACTCTCATGCTAAAAGCGTGTTAGAGCAGCTTCGTGATTGGTTATGCTCATTGACTCTGCACTTCCGGCTCCGTAGTTTTCTGGGAACAGTGCACTAGGCCCCTTTGCAGATTTAGTGTATTTTAGAGAAGGAGTGGCAAGTGGGGTGGATGGCAGAAGTTCGAGCTGCCTGCAGTGCTAAACTGCAAGATATTAATTTTCATGCGGGGCAGGAATGAAATATGGCTGAGCTGAGCATTTGAGTCCACAGAGGATCCTAGCTATTTACACTCTTTATCGAGCTGCGAAGCTGTTATAATCATTCACTGTCAACTTTGTGCTGACATTGAATTACTTCATGGTATTTCTTTTATATTCAGTGTAGGTCCGCAGCTCTGGAAATCCTAGAACGCGCTGTAATTGTGTGAGTGGGTGAGCTGACTACTGCGATGCTGGAGTACGGACAGAACCCATGACACCTGCTCAGGGCCAGACTGGCCGTAGCTGGCATCGGACGATTGCTCGGGAGGCTGGAAGGGTGGGGGCTGGTTTTGGAGTGGTGGGGGTTGGTTTTGTTACTGGAGGCTGGTTTTGCATAGATGTTGCAATATCGCACCCCAGTAACACAAGCAGTAGTGCTGGAGGCCAGTTTTGTCAAGCATTGCATGCTCCCCCCCACACACACACACACTCCCCCCCATCCCCCAGGGCTGCTATGGGTACCCAATCCGGCCCTACACCTGCTTTATCAAGCACTGCATGCTTGCACCCCCCCACACACACACATACACACACACTCCCCCACGTTCCCCAGGGCTGCTTTGGGTACCCAATCCGGCCCTACACCTGCTACATATGAAATTTCAGGATATGTTGATTGTGGGCAGTAAACACAAGTCCCCCGACCTTGTGCTCTAATCCTGCCTGTGGCTATCAGGAATAAATCTGTGTATCTTCATCTCACTGCATTTCCCACTGAAATCATGTCTACCCTATCCTTTTGTCTGTAAAGTTGTGAAATTACACCTGAGCCTTTCAGTTGAATACTTTATGTTTGTGCTGTAGTGCTGTTATTTCAATGTGCTTGTGTGTTTGGCTTGTATTGTGGCTTATGTCGTGCCCTGGATAGCGGGCACTAGGACCTTGAGGCAAGAGTGCGGGAGGGGGCCGACACCGGACACCAGTTCCGGTCAAGGGAAGGAAGTGAAGGCAGAATAGGATGACCAGGGCAGAGGATAGGATCCACTTCATCGAGGCTGTAACGACGTAATAAAAGAAGCTGTTGTACTGACCGTTGTCTCCTGTTGTGATTGGGGGCGCGAAGACATCTGGCGATGAAGGAGTGGAATAGAACACACGTGTGGTGCCCGACGAAACTGGAAAAAGAGAGACCAGGAGCCCACCCTGGTTCGCATGTGGAAAAGGGCCCACGGCGCGAGAGCCCGCCCCGGCGGTGACAGCAGCGCCTGGAAGAAGACGTCCGATCCGCCTGGCAGCAGCGCCGGTAAGAAGGAATCAGAGTTTTGCCAAGTGTGCGCGAGGAACTGAAATAACTCTCGCTAGAGCAAGAGCGGCCATTTTAAAGTCAGGCAAAGTGGCCAGTCAGTGCTGACGAAGATCGGGCAGCCATTTTGAGATCAGGCAAGCCCGGATTGGGCCCGAAATTGTGTGCGATTTCGGCGGCCATCTTAGAATCAGGCAAAACAAACCAATAGGATTGCTAAAAAGGCCGGTGGCCATTTTAAGAACAGGCAAGAGAGAAAGTGCCGAGAGAAGCACAGAAACACGAAAACAAGCACAAGACAATGCAAATAAAGGCTGGGAGAAGCAATAAAGTGAAGGAAAAAAAGGGGAAATAGAAACAAGGAAAGAAAGAACGGAAAGAAGAAAAGCAGAAGTTCCGAGAGAGCACAGAAAAAAAAAGAAGGGAAACAAGCACAAGCAACTGCAAACAAAAGCAGGAACAGAACAAATTGAGGTGAAAGAAAGCAGACAATAAAGGAAGGAAAGGCAACAACCAAGAAAGAGCTGAAGACGCATCGAGGAAGAGCTGCAAGCAAAAGATGACTGAACAAAAGAGCAAAAAGCAGAGCGCCCAATACCGCAGACCTCTCCCATTCAATCTATCAGAACCGCGAGTAGGGATCAGATGGGAGCGATGGATTAGAAAATTCGAGCGGTACATGTGTGCCACACACGTCATAGAAGCAAAACAAATGGATCTGTTTCTAAATCTGGTCGGCGATGAAGTAGATGACCTACTAGTAACACTACCAGAAAGAGAGACGTCAACATATAAAGGACTGATAAAATGCCTATCAAACAAATTCGATCCACAGAGAAACGTTGACTTTGAGAGATATACCTTCACCATAGCATTTCAACACACGAATGAATCGCTGGATGATTTCACGGCCCGACTGCGCAAGCTAGTGACACACTGCAAATTTGACAAGTTCGACAACGAACAAGCGATTCGCCTGCGCATCATCGAAGGATGTCGTGACACGGACTTCCGTGCGAGAATACTGAAGGAACCAACCTCATTGGAGAACATCTTGTCTTTGGCAAGGGCCGAGGCAAGGGCAACGGTGCAAGCGAAGCAAATGGAGAGGGGAAAGGAACGGTAAATAGAGCAGGCATACCGCATGGCGGAGAACAACCGCACAAACAGTTGGGAAAAAGGACACAATGAACAGCCGACAAAGAAGCAACCTGAATCGACTTGCTACAGATGCGGACTGGAATTCCCACACAAAGGCGCGTGCCCGGCAATGGGCTAGACCTGCAGGAAATGCAATAGGAGCAACCACTTTGCCAGCGCGTGCCTGGGACTGCAGTTCAGGAGTGAAAGAGGAAGACCGGGAAGACCGAGGATGACGACGACCAGGCATGTCAGGCACGTGGAAAGATCAAATAGAAGCTCATCGGCTGATTCAGGAGAAGACGAGGAAGAAGAAAAAGTAGAGCGCCTGTACCTCATGTCCGACGCTGTCGCCACCAAAGAAGACACAAGTCGAGAAAGCGTCCATCTAGTGAACAAAAATGAAGTAAAGAAAACAGAGACAGTGACCATAGACATGGGACCACACAAGACACTGTTCGTGTTAGACAGCGGAGCAACATGTAACATCATGTGTGTGTCGGAATATGAGAAGATGGAAGTAAAACCAGTATTGAGGCCATCAAAAATTGACGTATTCACGTGGGGATCGAGAAAACCAGTGATGAACATGGGAAAATTCACAGAAAACTTGACATACAAAGGTCAAACACTAACAGAAGAGACACATGTACTGAAGGGTGACATTCCAGCACCGTGTCTATTGAGCAATGTCACAGTACAAGTAATGGGCCTCCTGGAAATGACATACCGCATGTCGGAGAAGAAAAGCATCTTGCGAGAATATCCCAGACTGCTCCAGGGACTGGGAAAGCTAAAAGGACGACAAATAACACTGCACATCAATGAAGCAGTAAAACCAGTAGCACAACATCACCGGCGAGTACCAATACACTTACAACCACAAGTAGAGGAAGAAATTTAGGCATTGCTAAAGCAGGACATCATAGAGCCAGCCGAGGGACCTAGGCCATGGGTGTCGCCAATAGTGGCCGTGCCCAAGAAAAACACATCAAAAATTCACATCTGTGTCGACATGAGAATACAGAACACAGCAATTGAACGTGAAAGACACCCTGGACCTCACCTCAATAACATGATCAGCTGCCTAACAGGCACCTGACGTTTCTCCAAACTAGACCTGTGCAATATCACCAGCTAGAACTTGACCCTCAGTCCAGATATATCACAACATTTTCCACGCATCTGGGTCTCTTCCGATACAAGCGTCTGATCTTTGGAATATCATCGGCTGCTGAAATATTCCAAGAGACAATACGGCAAATAATAAGGCCGGTAAAAAACAGTCTGAACTACAGTGACGACATTCTGGTGTTCGGCAAGTCAGATGATGAACACGATAAAGCACTGCGGGACGTATGCTCCCAGCTAGACCAAGCAGTGCTGACGCTAAATGAGGACAAGTGAGAACTGGGGCGACACGAGTTGGTGTTCTTTGGACACATTTTCTATAAAAAAGGGATGCGACCAGATCGCAGCAAAGTGGACACGCTAGAAAAAGCAAAACATCCAAGCGACGTCGCAAAAGTAAGGTCATTCCTCGGCCTTGCTAGCTATTGTTGTTGATACATAAAAGACTTTTCCACAGTGAGCACGCCACTGAGGGAACTAACTAAACAAGGCCAAACATTCATGTGGACAGAAGATTGCAGCAAAGCATTTGAAGCGATCAGACAAGCAGTGACAGCAGTAGACCACCTTGCATACTTTGATCCGTTGCTGTGCACAGAACTGACAGTGGATGCGAACCCAGTGAGGTTGGGAGCAATACTAGCGCAACACAGACCAGGCAAAGAGTCACCAAGGTGCATAGTCACTTACGGAAGCAAGAGCCTGTCCGACATCGAAAGAGCATACTCTCAGCCGTAGAAAGAGAGTCTAGCAGTAGTATGGGCATGTGAGCACTACCACATGTTCATATATGGGAAGCCATTCACAATAATAACAGATCACCAGGCGCTGGCAACGATCTATGGAAACCCCAATGCAAAAATACCGCCCCAAATAGAGAGGTGGGGAATAAGACTGATGGACTACAACTTCAAGATCATACACAAACCAGGAAAAGAGCACAACCCAGCGGACTACATGTCAAGACACCCTCTGCCGCACGCACTCGAGGCAACATCAATGGCGGAAGAGTACCTGAACTTTGTGCTAAAACATAACACTCCGGCATCGGTAAAGATGGGGAACTGGAACAAGAAACGAAAAGGGATCCAACAATGCAAGCAATCAAGACTGTGACAAGACAACAGAGGTGGAGGCATGTCAACAACAACAGCATCATGGAAAAAGGAGTGATCAAAGAAGAAATGTTGGCATTTAAAAAGATCCATGAAGAGCTCTCAGAGACAAAAAATGGAATAATGATGAGAGGAACAAGAATAGTAATGCCCCGAGCGCTGAGGAGACAGACTGTGGACCTGGCGCATGAATCACATAGAGGCATGGCAGCAACCAAGAAAATGCTACGGGAAAAGGTGTGGTTCCCGGGACTAGACAACATGGTAGAAACAGCGGTCGCACACTGCCATATCTGTCAAGTAACAGGACAGACGACCAAGCCCGAACCGCTACAGATGTCAGAGCTCCGCAAGGCAGTGTGGACCGAATTGGGAGCCAACTTCAATGGGCCCCTGGAGACAGGGAACTACCTAATATAGATGAATTTTCCAGATTTCCCATTGTATGGCAAGTGGCGTCAATATCAGCAAACGTGACGCTGCCAGTCATGGATGATGTCTTCGCAGCATGGGGCGCCCCACAAACTTTAAAGACTGACAATGGTCCGCCTTTCTCAGGAGAGGAGTTCAGAAAATTCATGGACTACTTAGGGATCCGTCACAGGAAAATAACACCGCTGTGGCCACAGGCAATGGCATAGCAAAAAAGTTCATGGGAGCGATAAAGAAGGATGTCCAATGAGCAAAGCTGACACAGATATCGATAGGGCAGGCCCTGTGCCAGATACTAAGGGACTACAGAAACTCTCCTCACAGCTCCGCCGAGCTAGTGCTAGGCCGTGTGAGCAGTACAAGGATACCGCAGATGGAAGAGACAGCAACGGCAAGAGCGAGGCAGCAGAAGCAAAAGTGAAGATGAAAGCGTACGCCGATGCAAGGAGGCATGGCATTCCGGCGCAACTAAAAGAGGGAGACATAGTGGTGGTGCGGCAAAGACAGCTGAGGAAGTCAGACAGCCCGTTCTCGAAGAATCCGCTGACGGTGACTGAAATAAGGGGGCCCATGGTAACAGCCTCAGCAGGGTGCTATCACATCACAAGAAATAGCTCGCACTTCAAGGAATTGAAGGTCAAAGAAGAAGAAAAAGAGACACCAGTGCTGGAGGAAACCCAACAGGACGAAGGTGCTCAAATGGACAACAGAGAGACACGACAGAGAAGGGAATGCAAGAGACCAAAGAGACTGATCGAAGAGATGTAATGTGAAGAGGTTCACTTAAAGAATCTCTCTCTCTCTCTCTCTCTCTCTCTCTCTCGCTCTCTCCCTCTCTTAGTTCTCTGTCAGTGAAAGTAGGTAGTATAGCAAAATGTTTGTTTTGCAACAAGGGGGGAGATGTCGTGCCCTGGATAGCGGGCACTAGGACCTTGAGGCAAGAGAGCGGGAGGGGGTCGACACCGGACACCAGTTCCGGTCAAGGGAAGGAAGTGAAGGCAGAATGGGATGACCAGGGCAGAGGATAGGAGGTACTTCACCGAGGCTGTAACGATGTAATAAAAGAAGCTGTTGTACTGACCGTTGTCTCCTGTTGTGATTGGGGGCGCGAAGACATTACAGCTTATACAGGAGCGAAAAAATACAAACTAGGGAGAGAGAGGCTTTTACCTCAATATAGTGCCTACAAACCTAAGAGCGACCTTTCATCTCTAAAGAAGAGGAATTCAATACCCTATGATGGTGGCCCCCTTGGATGACGCATACCAACTAGGGTGCGTCCATTTTTAAATACATTTTTTGTCTCCTCAAATACATTTTCCATTTCACTTTCTTTAGACAGAATAGAACAGTACCACCCCTACCCCGCTCCTCGCATGGCTGCAGCATCTCTGCAGGAGTAGAAGCTGCCGGAACAGGCGCTTGCTTACCCCGCACTGCCTTTCTTGATGGTCATGTCAGACCAGTGTACCCTCCAGGAGTGATTGAAGTGGAGTTCTGTGATGGTATACTCTCCCTCAAATTGAAGAGGTGAAAAGGTCAAAGCGCACTTCTGGGGGGCACGATCACAATATGGGGGCAGAGGCACGTGTTAGTTACCACTTGCAAAGCAGTACATGTGCATTGAACATTAGCCACAGTAATGCGTGAATGCTGCACTTGGATTTGTGGCCACGCACAGTGATTTTGTGAGTGCCTTTGGTTTTGCATATGGAGCAATCTTTGCCACCTGGGGGATGTACATGGAGTGCTGGGTGTGAGCTATCATTACAGATCACCTCGGAACAGTGGTAGCCGCCATACACAAAGGGTGGTGGGGTGGGTGGATTGAGAATGGGGGGGGGCGCAGGGGTGGGGGGTGTTAATAATAATAACAAAAATAAACGTACCTTTAGGTGCCAATCTTCTCCCTCGTCGCACATCCTTGTCTCTCCCTGATCCCGACAGCCCCTGGAACAGACTCCCATCCAATCCCCGCACTGTTCTCTTGCTAGGAGTAATCAGGGGATTTGCCTGAGCAGGCTGAAAAGACTCTCCGCTCAGGCCTGGGAGTCAGTGGGGGTTTCTCCATCCTGGCTATTCAATGCAGCCGGGCTGGAGAAACTTAAGTGCACATGTGTGTTTTGGTCGTCCTGAGGCATCCGGCACACACATATGCATACTTAGGAAGTGCACATTGCACTCCTCCTCCCATGCAACTGAAGAAAAAAAACGATGCTAGAATATCATTTTATTTTTCATTTGCTGGCTCCAAGCCAGGCTGTGGGGTGATGCTCCTCCGCCATTGCAGAGTAGCCGCTGCTGCCTTGGAATGACTAGGGCAAAGTGTCGACACAGACACATTTCAGCAGTGTGTATACAGCATGTTGACCATATCCATCGTTATTCGCGTATGAGCCTCTCGGTCTGATTTCTTCAAAGTATTGCGCCCTCGGAAATCGGTTGCCACATCACCTGTCCCTGTTCCATACCACAACCGACAGCAGAGTGTTAACAAGACTTTGGATGCAAGTTAAAGCACTGGGCGATCAATCAAAGGCTCGTAAATAATGCAGCAAGTATTATTACACTGGTGCGGGTATTGGTGCATGTATTTATTGAAAAATACCCACCTTTCTCTGTGGAAATATGAGTGGAGACTAGTTATTTAACCCCTTTGCTGTGCGCATCGGCCAACGTCCATTTCGAGTACTACCTCGGTAGTGCTGCGAACGTCCGTTGGCCGACTCGGCTCCGCCCGCTCATTAAAACCGCCGCACGGTTAACCATAATCCTATGCTCAGTTAGTACCTTCCTTCTCTAAAGACACCAACCGGATGCTGGTCCTGCCTCTCTGGGGTCTTCCCTGTTCTCTTAAAACCAGCATTGATAAGTACTTTTGTTTTAATTAATTTAAACAAAGTGCATGATTTTTCCAACTGTTACTTAAACTAATTTGATGGTTGTACAGGGCTATTATTACGTTAGTCCCGTTAGCCATGAGCCCTGAGACCTGCTGCTCTTCATGCGCCCCCACCCCCACCTTCAAATGACATTACCTGTCACTGTGGCTCTGTCCCCACACTGACCTCTAATGGCTCTGTCCCCAGGGGTAGACCCCTAGGAAATACATTGCTAATCCAGCCCTCCCTTTATTGCAAGCCTACCATCAGTTGCAGAACAATGAATTAACATATGATATTACCTCTAGTTCCAGGTCCCATGATTAACTGATTTATGAGTGACATGAAGGATATGTTTCAGAATCGAATTTGACTCATTCTAGCACCTCTGTTTGAACGTCCCATGAACAGATGACATCTTAGTTACACTATTTATGTAAATCTAAATATAATTGATCAAACATATTTCTTTCATTGCCAGCTGCATATATGTTTCAAATGACATTTCTTTGGTAATGTTGAGTACAAGATTCTCCAAATTTAGTTCAGAAGGTACAAAAAAAGAGAAATATATATCAGGAATTGCACTCAATATATTTTGTTGTACTACAGTGACCATAGCAGTGGCGCCACTGTAAAACGAAAATAGGGTGAGGGACAGAGAATATTGGGTAAAAATAATAATTAAAAAAACGTACCTGTAGCTATACCGATGGCCGCCTCAGTGCTTTTCTCCCGGCCGTCACTGGGAAAGCTCAGGCTCCCCACCCAATCCAGACACTGTTCTCATGCAATGAAAGCAGCACCATGATTGGCCTGAGCGGCCTAGTCTGCTGCTCAGACAGTGCCTGAGAGCCTGCAGCTTTTCTACAATTAAAGACTAGCTCGGTTGCAGAAATAGAAGTGTGCATGTCTGTTTGGCAAGCCTAAGATGACCAGCCAAACTGAAATGCGCCCACTTCTCAGTGCCCACTATTGTTTTATTATCATTGCATTTTTCTATGACTGAAATGCACCCACTTCTCAGTGCCCACTATTGTTTTATTATCATTGCATTTTTCTATGACTGAAATGCACCCACTTCTCAGTGCCAACTATTGTTTTATTATCATTGCATTTTTCTATGACTGACTCTGATCAGTGGGGCGTTGCTCCTCCGCCTTTACAGACGGGCCACCCATGGACCACATGTCACTGGCATGAGTTGCTGAGCCAAAAGACTGGCAATAAAGAAGTTGGGAACGATTAACTGTATGGTACAATAATACACAACTAGCCACTCCATAATTCAAAGTAAGATGAATAAAAGGTAAAGGCTATTTAAGTAATGAACTACAACTGAAAGTGCTTTGCAGTTTCTATTATGCAAGCTAGTGTGATTTAGAAAAATGACAATAGTTTACATAATAGAAACTGCCTCATGTCATGGAACAGCACTTCTACCACCAAGAAAGGGTCGCTATCGATACATACAATCTATACAAATAGAGTAGTGGGTTTGAGGATGAGGCAACGTGGATGGAGGGAGGGTGGGAGACAAGGACACGAGTGGAAGAGAGGAGAAACAAAAGACAATGGGAAGCACATGGACAATGGACGGCAGACAGGTGTGGATGGGGAAACATGCAGACAATGGATATTGGGCAGGAGGGCTGGATAAGTAAACTGACAATGGAGGGTGGGCAAGCAGGGTCAGGGAGAAAATGGACATATGGTTGGTGGGGAAGCATGAACAGCAAGGGAAGGTTGGAGGTGTGGAAGGAAGAACTGCAGTTGTGGGTGAGAGCGAAAGAGGAGCACAGAGGGAGGAGCAGTACACAAGAGAGGCAGCTGGTGAACTCACTCTCATGGAGTGCTTAAACAAAAACAAAAAAATTGCACCTGAAAAATGAGCCTTGGAAGGACACCATCAATATTCCCATGTCCCAGAAGAGAGACAAAAGTGGAAATAAAGCCTTTGGAAATTGAGGAATGAGAAGCAGGCAGAGATACAACGCGGCCAACAAATGTTAAGCAATTGGTGGTCTCTAAGCCACTGTAAGTTAACAACTAGTCTTGCAACAGACAGCGCATTTGATGTCTTGAGCAAGACCTAAAAATTGGCATGCTTGCCATGGAAAACCTTATTACCATTACCTATGCTTATTTAAAGATGATGTTTACTCTTCCAGAATGGATAATTATCACGTCTGGAAGTGTGTGTAATGCATTGTGATAGCAAATATAGTGAAAATTATCGTTGATGTGCTAGTAATGCATGTCATCTGCTGTTGGTACTGTAGTGAAATGACCCCGTCTTTTCAGATGTAAGAATAGGACTCTTATTCTGTGCGTGTATACACACTTTTGGTATTTGCATCACAACGTAAGACAGATGTGGCCCAACCAATAAAGCTGTTTTTGTTCTCCAATGATTTTACCACAGTTAGCTCAATTGTATGCTGTGATTTATGTTTAAATACAGTTTGTTTACTAGAAGTTTCTTATCAATGAGAAACTTGCCATACAGGCCAAGTGCACACTGGTTGTCATTCATCAATACTACTAATGGGCTTGGTTCTTAATAAAAACAATAAAAGCTGGCATGATGCCCCCATGGCTTAAACACTTGTGCTGAGATGTAAGGTGATCAGGAGTCATGAGTAAAACAAAAAGCCTCCTTCCATGGTTCTGATGTGGTTAAATTAAGTACCATTACATTTAAAATTAGTATTACTATATTATAAAACCCGTTTATTATCATAACAAATGAAATTATGGCTTCCGACTATGGCATTATTTGCAAGCCAGGAGTGCAGCTTCTTTTTATAACATTTACCATCTTCCTCTCTGTGCTTGAAACAAATAACTTTCAAGGCAAAGAAAGCGTGATGACATTCTTGAAAAAACAAACTATGCCCTGCACGAACACAACAGATAGGGCACAAGGAATCAACATGGTCCTTTTTAAAAGTGTTTACATTAATTCTTTACTCGCTCAATGTAGCCAAAGTGTACAAAATATAAATGTTAAGAAAAAATCTAAATTTACTTTTTGTCTCTTTTGATTCTTCTTGACCTTTTTGCAGCCTTTGACAATGTTAATCACAACACTCTTCTGAACACTTTAAAACAAAGAATGGGCTTGGAAGGCACAGTGCTCAATTGATTTGCTTCATTCCTCTCTGTTGATCAAAATAGCTAACAGCCTCTCAACTTCAATGGCGGTAGATCAAGGCATCCCTCAAGGATCTATCCTCACACCCACTTTGTTCAATCTTTACTCTGAACTGTTTGGAAATCTCCTAAATAAATCCGGAATCATTTACCACCTCTATGCTGATGACACCCAAATCTACCGTAAGGTGTCTTCTGCACATGGCATCTCAATCCTCAATACCACTCTCAACTCTATCAAAAATTGGATGTCAGCTCATCAACTCATTCTGAATCCTTCCAAAATTGAATTCCTCCTTCACTCTACCTCACTCTCTCCTCCTCCTGTTCAATCTTATATGGATGGATAAGCTCAATTTACTTAACAACAAACCTATTGTTGTCGAGAGCGCTAAATCCCTTGGTGTCATACGAGACAAAAGGCTCAATCTACCCTCCCACATCAATTCCATCTACAAGAATGCACGTTACCAGCTGCGCCTTCCTTGGGGGATTCGGCATTTTTTTCCGGAGCATGACCGTAAAACCTTGGCCCTATCTCTGGTTCTCTCTAGATTGGACTATCGCAATTCTCTCCTTGCTGGCCTCCCCAAATCCCACCTCTCCTCTCTATAATCCTGTAGGAAGGTAGATCCCTGACTATGGTTGCCCCCAACTTTTTGCCTGGTGTTTTGCTGGTTTTCTGACTTAGTTGACCTGGGACCCTGCTATTCAGGGCCCCAGGCCTACTGCTCTCTCTGTAAAATGGATTCCATGTACCTTAGGTACACATCTAAATTGGATACTGAGTCACCTTATCAGTCCCTGTACAGTGTACCTTAGGTACCAAGGGCATAGGTGTACCCAGGGCCTACCAGGGGCTGCAGCATGTATTATGCCACCCCTGGCTGGCCATCCAAATCTGACACAACTGGCTGCTTGACAGCTGGGGCAAGGTGGTGTAATCACCCTTTGCTTTAGATATAGTATACCTATATCTAACCCTAAAATGGACACACAGATCTCCTATCAGTCACTCCTATGGCAGGCCTTAACAATCCTGAAGGCAGAGTGCTTGGAATCGTGTGAGAAGGTGCTCTGGCATGAGCTGAGCCTGTCTGCGGCTTTCGGGATCCATCCCTTAGCCGTTTCCATGATATCGCATACCATATACTCTTAAGTGCCTTATAATCCTCGCGGTTATATGCCAACTCTGGTATCGCTTTATCAAAACATGTCGAGTAAGGTGTCATACAAATTGGAATACTAACCCCTCGCCAATTCTGGCGACGGGGTTAGCATTCCACCCTTCTAGAGGGACACGACATGTATGTAACCCCTAACCCCGGTTAAAGTCAGACATAGCCTCAGCTCCAGAAAATGGATGCTGCCACCGAGACACAAGTCTGCCCTCCTGCTGCTGGGAGTCCTCCCAGAGCAGGAGGCAAGGACAAAGGGTTTCCTGCCAGGGGCGGTGCCAGCACCGTCCCAGACAGGGTTTTGTGTATTCCAGGTAGGCAGGGCTACAGAGGAAGGTGACTGCAAGTGGCACCCCGGTGCTCACTGTGCATAGGCCGGCTGAAACCAGTTCCAGGGGCACTCCAGCCCCTGGCCTGGGGAAAGCCCGCCAAGGAAGTGGGTGTAACCACCCCCCTCCTGGTCCCACCCCTAGGGCAGGACTTAGTCGCGTGCCAGCCCCCTTTTCCCAGATAAAGGTAGGGACTGGCCCCCTTCCAAAACAGATCATCTTTGAATCCTGAAACTACTTTCCACGAAAGGAACTCAAGACTTCTTCCTAAGATTTCTCCCTTGTGACTAAGGAGTAGTCACCCTGCATCCGCAGGCACCATCTTAAGAACACTGCGGTCTGCTGCAAGTCTCTCCTCCGGATCAAGACTGCCCAGCTCGACGAGAACCGGCTTCCCTGGCACCTCTGACCTCTACCTACATCATCAGTCACGCTGAGATTCGTGGGTGCGACGAGACCTCGAGGGACCGGCCATCGCCAAGACTGCACGACTTCTGCACAGCAAGCCCACCGAGTAATTTCCTGGTGAGTGCTTTGGGGTCCGAGAAGCCCCCACCCTGAGCAGCTCCAGCACCGAAGAGCAGCCCCCCAGCATCTCCACGATCGGCGTGGGGCCCTTCTGCTTTCTGCTGCTCACCGCGTTGTTTGGCTACTAGCCCGCTGGCTTGTGGCCTTCCGAACGACGCCCGACGACAACACTGCTGCTGGTCTGGTTGCTCCAGACTGGCCCTTGCTTCCCTCCATCGGAGAAGTACCCTGGACCCTCCTGGTCCGGCTAAGACGCCATTTTAGGTCCACCGCGTGGGCCTTGCATTTGCCAAGGCTTGTTGCCCAATCCTGGGTCCAGGGGCGTCGACAGCAAGAACCTTCGTGGGACAGCTCGCACCTCCATCCTGGTCGCCGACAACGCCTCCTGGTTCGAGAGACTGCAGAGCCCAGCAGCGCCCACTCACCTGACTGCGGTGACTTCGCCCGGTGCCATCCTGGTGCCCACTTAATCACTGGCTAGTGATTCAAGAACTTGGTCCCCTCTGCTTTCAGGTTTCCTTCTTCCTTGATCCAGGCTTGGATCCATCGAACTTTCCTTCACTGGTCGCCTGCCAGCAACTTCCTTCTTCCAGGCTCCTGGTCCGGCAACGAGATTCCCGACGTCTTTTCAGACCTATGCAGCTGCAGCCCCTGGGCTAGGTAACTTCGGCACTTCGGTGTCCCAGCATAGCCTCACTATCCAAGGGTCAGGATCCACTGTCGTTTTCTTCCTACCAGGTCGGGTTCGCCCGTGAACACTAACTTTGCCTTTACTAGCCTCCATAGACTTTGTCCCGCATCCCGCGTGAGAGTGCACACTCTGCACCCGAGTCCCCTAGGTCTCCTAGAAGTAATCTAACGATTCCCTAGTCAAGTCCTAGCGATTCCAAAGCCTCTTAGTACTGTACTTACCTGCTAGTAATTTCGCATTCCACTTTTAGAGTATATGGTTTTTCGTGCCCCTCGGGCATTTGTGTATAACGTGCTAACTTAAGTATTTTCATAAGAGTTTTGTTGTGTGCTTAGCACCCTGTCCTCATAAAGAGTACAGGGTTGTTGTGATTCTAATAAATACATTGTTTATTTTCATAACACTTGTGTGGTGTCCTTTCACTGGGTGTTCAAGGGGTAATGTGATGGTAAAACAGCTGGCTTAACACGCCCTCTAGAGTCTTAGCCTTAGACTGCTCGTATCCATGCTACTAGGATAGCTGGTCTATAAGGTTGACTTACAACCAATCATCAATAAGGGTTGTTTGGACTGATATATAGTGATCACTAGAATAGTGAACACTGCACATCAGGCCAACTTCTCACATTGGTGAGCAGCGGTTGGGATTTGAGCTTGCTGTTGTTTTACCACACATGCCCTAAGAATATCTTGTGAAAGATCACATAAGTACTAAAGGTACATATAACTTAGCTTAGAATACTCTGAGTTCTACTGAACCAGCTGTTGTAGCTCCTAGGGCCTAGCACACCCTAAACTACAACTCTAGCAAGGGATCAGTAGGCAAACATATAGTGTAGGTAAGTGCACCACTTACACCTCACTAGAAAAGCATGTCTACCCAGGGAGATTCTACTGAGACTCCCCTGGTCAGTGTTGACCCTCCACAGGTCACTTCAAGATATGCAGCTCTCAGTTTCCAGGAGATGAGACAGATCTGTGTCTCCAGAAAACTGAAGCAGGGGTCTAACCCCACCATTCCCTTTCTGATAGGTCTCTTAGAGACATATGATGCCAGAAAGCTTTCTCAGTTACATGAGAACATGCCAGCCTTAGAGGGAACCTCTGGGGATCCAGACCTCCCCAACACTGCTACTGCAGTTGAGGAGGAGGAGGATCAGGAGGAACTCTCTGGGGATGAGGTAGACAAAGGTCTTGAGGTAGTCAGAAGGCTAACCAGGGCCAACTTAGACTTACTTGGGCTAGGATCTGGGGGACCCCCAGTACTAACCCGAAGTGGGCCTAACCTTGGAGTTAGGAGAGATAGATCTCTTTCTAGGGACTCCAATAGATCTCTGCACTCTAATGCCTCTTCTCAGGGGAGAAGGAATCCTCCACAGAGGAGATTTACTTCCCCTCAGAGAAGGGAGCATGAAGCTAGGATGAGACAAGCTGAACTGAGGATTGAAAGGGAAGAAATTGCCCTGGCCAAAGAGAAGCTTGCCCTGGCAAGAGAGCAGCAGATGAGTGGGTTAGCTCCCACTGGTGGCAGCAATCTCCCAAGAGATAGAGAGAAGGGTTTAGATACTAAACACCTGACTAAGATAGTGCCCCCCTTTAAGCAAGGGGATGATATCCAGAAATGGATGGCTGCTCTGGAGAGGGCCTGCACTGTGCAGTGCATTCCCCAGAGTCAGTGGGCAGCTATACTGTGGCTCTCCTTTGATGGTAAAGGTAGAGATAAGCTCCTCACTACAAGAGTGGAGGATGCTAACAATTACCAGGTCCTGAAGAATACACTGGTTGATGGGTTTGGTTTAACCACTGAACAGTACAGGTTGCTGTTCAGAGACACCCAGAAAACTCAGTCTCAGGACTGGTCTGACTTTGTTGATTGTGCCACTAAGGCTTTGGAAGGCTGGCTACTGGGTAGCAAGGTTACTGACTTCACAGGATTGTATAATCTTATTATGAGAGAGCAAGTCTTAAATAATTGTCAGAACCAGTTATTACACCAGCACCTGGTAGACTCTGATCTGACCTCTCCACAAGAATTGGGTAAGAGGGCAGACAAATGGGTCAGAACCAGGATTAGGCCCAAGAACCAAGGTGGTGACCAGAAAAAGGAATCAACCAAGCCTCGAGAGAAGGGTGGGAATAAATCTACAGATCAAACCACATCAGGGCCCCAAAAATCCTCTGAGGGGGGTGGGTCCCAGAATCCTTCCAACAACCAGAAGAAACCTTATTGTTATCCCTGTAAACAGGTGGGTCATTTAAAAACTGACAGCAGTTGCCCAAAGAATAACAATAAGGAAAACATACCCCCAAGTAACATTCCCAAACCTCCTGTTACTACTAGTAGTAATCCCCCAGGTGGTGGGAGTGCCCCCAAGAATTTGGGTGCATTTACTTTGGGAGTTCCTGGGGACTCTGGCCTAACCAGGTCCCCTGACTTAGATACTCTTGTCTGTGAGACTGGCATGGGGTTTGCCAACTTCACAACTTGTCCCAACACTTTGGGCAAGTACAGACAGGAGCCCCTCATCAATGGTATAAAAGTTGAGGCCTATAGAGATACAGGGGCTAGCATCACTATGGTGACTGAGAGTCTAGTCCCCTCAAGGCAACTTTTACCTGGTGCCACATACCAGGTGACCAATATTGATGGAGTACAGAGAGATCATCCCATGGCAGTGGTCAATCTCAGCTGGGGAGGTGTCACTGGCCACAAGAGAGTGGCAGTGTCACCAAACTTGCCTGTAGATTGCCTACTGGGGAATGATTTAGAGCTCTCAGCCTGGGCTGAAGTTGAGCAAGAAACCCATTCTAAAATGGTAAATACCCATGGTAAGGTTAGTGGGGCAGTGATAGCCACAGCCCCAGTCCAAGATGTCCTCCCTGAACAGGTCAGGAGGGTTGTGCCAGTCACAACCCAATCTCAGACAACTTCCTTCCCAGAACAGGTTGTCAAGGCTGTCATGGTAACAGCCCACACCCAAACTGAGCCCCCTCCTGAAAAGGTTGGGAGAGTTGTGATGGCCACAGCTCAAACTCAGACAGATGATAGTGTTGTGAAGCCTGAAACTATGGATCACTCCACTCAGACAGAGAGCATTGAGGAGGAAGAGAAATCTCCCTCCCACCAGACTTTAGGAAAAGATCAGCCTCCTCAGGGAACTGATCTGACCCCTTGTGAAGAAACTGCCACAGAGGTAGTCAGGCCTAGCCTGGCAGAACCCCTGATGTCAGTGGACCCTTCCAAGATGGGACCCAGTCTGGAGCAGGTAACCTGCCCCTCTCTACCCTGCCTCAGTCAGCCCAGGGCTGTAGAGGTCAGGGAGGCCAGTGGTGGACCCCATAGGGCCCCCTGTCCAAAAGAATTCCCCAATCAGCAGATTAAGGGCACTGAAGCTAGTAGTCCTAGCCAAGTGAAAATAAAACCAACTCCTGAGGGATCCCCCTTAAATTTAGTTAAGGACCTCCCACAGATGGACACTGTTGGGCACAGCCAAACCTGGGACCTGAGGGCCCCAAACCTGACCTGTCCCTCCAGTAAGCCAAACAGAGGGACCCAACCTCCAGCTGTAGGTAGCCAGAGGTTGACCCTGAGAGCCCAAAACAACTCAGTCTTGGAAAGAAAGGCCTCTATGGTGGAAAATGATTGGAGGAAGCTGAGCCCAAAATTAGTGGAGCCTCACTTCAGTACTCCATTTCAGCACCAGCCTTTTACTTTGCCAAAAC
Organism: Lissotriton helveticus; assembly: GCF_964261635.1. Lineage (NCBI taxonomy): Eukaryota > Metazoa > Chordata > Amphibia > Caudata > Salamandridae > Lissotriton > Lissotriton helveticus. Next base: position 1,008,843,298 of record NC_136071.1, on the reverse strand, counting down.
ACACCACAGGTAGAGATTCCCTATGGTGGAGACCCTCAGACACCCTTAGGGTGAGGGATTGCTTAGTGGACCATGAGATAGGGGGTAACCATGCCAGTGCTGGTACTTCCTTATATGGCCAATCAGGCAATATAGGCTTACCTGGCAAGGCTAGCCTTATCTCCTTTCGTTTGGGGGGGGGGGGGTTATGTAGGAAGGTAGATCCCTGACTATGGTTGCCCCCAACTTTTTGCCTGGTGTTTTGCTGGTTTTCTGACTTAGTTGACCTGGGACCCTGCTATTCAGGGCCCCAGGCCTACTGCTCTCTCTGTAAAATGGATTCCATGTACCTTAGGTACATATCTAAATTGGATACTGAGTCACCTTATCAGTCCCTGTACAGTGTACCTTAGGTACCAAGGGCATAGGTGTACCCAGGGCCTACCAGGGGCTGCAGCATGTATTATGCCACCCCTGGCTGGCCATCCAAATCTGACACAACTGGCTGCTTGACAGCTGGGGCAAGGTGGTGTAATCACCCTTTGCTTTAGATATAGTATACCTATATCTAACCCTAAAATGGACACACAGATCTCCTATCAGTCACTCCTATGGCAGGCCTTAACAATCCTGAAGGCAGAGTGCTTGGAATCGTGTGAGATGGTGCTCTGGCATGAGCTGAGCCTGTCTGCGGCTTTCGGGATCCATCCCTTAGCCGTTTCCATGATATCGCATACCATATACTCTTAAGTGCCTTATAATCCTCGCGGTTATATGCCAACTCTGGTATCGCTTTATCAAAACATGTCGAGTAAGGTGTCATACGAATTGGAATACTAACCCCTCGCCAATTCTGGCGACGGGGTTAGCATTCCACCCTTCTAGAGGGACACGACATGTATGTAACCCCTAACCCCGGTTAAAGTCAGACATAGCCTCAGCTCCACAAAATGGATGCTGCCACCGAGACACAAGTCTGCCCTCCTGCTGCTGGGAGTCCTCCCAGAGCAGGAGGCAAGGACAAAGGGTTTCCTGCCAGGGGCGGTGCCAGCACCGTCCCAGACAGGGTTTTGTGTATTCCAGGTAGGCAGGGCTACAGAGGAAGGTGACTGCAAGTGGCACCCCGGTGCTCACTGTGCATAGGCCGGCTGAAACCAGTTCCAGGGGCACTCCAGCCCCTGGCCTGGGGAAAGCCCGCCAAGGAAGTGGGTGTAACCACCCCCCTCCTGGTCCCACCCCTAGGGCAGGACTTAGTCGCGTGCCAGCCCCCTTTTCCCAGATAAAGGTAGGGACTGGCCCCCTTCCAAAACAGATCATCTTTGAATCCTGAAACTACTTTCCACGAAAGGAACTCAAGACTTCTTCCTAAGATTTCTCCCTTGTGACTAAGGAGTAGTCACCCTGCATCCGCAGGCACCATCTTAAGAACACTGCGGTCTGCTGCAAGTCTCTCCTCCGGATCAAGACTGCCCAGCTCGACGAGAACCGGCTTCCCTGGCACCTCTGACCTCTACCTACATCATCAGTCACGCTGAGATTCGTGGGTGCGACGAGACCTCGAGGGACCGGCCATCGCCAAGACTGCACGACTTCTGCACAGCAAGCCCACCGAGTAATTTCCTGGTGAGTGATTTGGGGTCCGAGAAGCCCCCACCCTGAGCAGCTCCAGCACCGAAGAGCAGCCCCCCAGCATCTCCACGATCGGCGTGGGGCCCTTCTGCTTTCTGCTGCTCACCGCGTTGTTTGGCTACTAGCCCGCTGGCTTGTGGCCTTCCGAACGACGCCCGACGACAACACTGCTGCTGGTCTGGTTGCTCCAGACTGGCCCTTGCTTCCCTCCATCGGAGAAGTACCCTGGACCCTCCTGGTCCGGCTAAGACGCCATTTTAGGTCCACCGCGTGGGCCTTGCATTTGCCAAGGCTTGTTGCCCAATCCTGGGTCCAGCGGCGTCGACAGCAAGAACCTTCGTGGGACAGCTCGCACCTCCATCCTGGTCGCCGACAACGCCTCCTGGTCCGAGAGACTGCAGAGCCCAGCAGCGCCCACTCACCTGACTGCGGTGACTTCGCCCGGTGCCATCCTGGTGCCCACTTAATCACTGGCTAGTGATTCAAGAACTTGGTCCCCTCTGCTTTCAGGTTTCCTTCTTCCTTGATCCAGGCTTGGATCCATCGAACTTTCCTTCACTGGTCGCCTGCCAGCAACTTCCTTCTTCCAGGCTCCTGGTCCGGCAACGAGATTCCCAACGTCTTTTCAGACCTATGCAGCTGCAGCCCCTGGGCTAGGTAACTTCGGCACTTCGGTGTCCCAGCATAGCCTCACTATCCAAGGGTCAGGATCCACTGTCGTTTTCTTCCTACCAGGTCGGGTTCGCCCGTGAACACTAACTTTGCCTTTACTAGCCTCCATAGACTTTGTCCCGCATCCCGCGTGAGAGTGCACACTCTGCACCCGAGTCCCCTAGGTCTCCTAGAAGTAATCTAACGATTCCCTAGTCAAGTCCTAGCGATTCCAAAGCCTCTTAGTACTGTACTTACCTGCTAGTAATTTCGCATTCCACTTTTAGAGTATATGGTTTTTCGTGCCCCTCGGGCATTTGTGTATAACGTGCTAACTTAAGTATTTTCATAAGAGTTTTGTTGTGTGCTTAGCACCCTGTCCTCATAAAGAGTACAGGGTTGTTGTGATTCTAATAAATACATTGTTTATTTTCATAACACTTGTGTGGTGTCCTTTCACTGGGTGTTCAAGGGGTAATGTGATGGTAAAACAGCTGGCTTAACACGCCCTCTAGAGTCTTAGCCTTAGACTGCTCGTATCCATGCTACTAGGATAGCTGGTCTATAAGGTTGACTTACAACCAATCATCAATAAGGGTTGTTTGGACTGATATATAGTGATCACTAGAATAGTGAACACTGCACATCAGGCCAACTTCTCACAAATCCATACTCCATTTAGAGGTTTGTTTTATTTATGGGGCTAAAAGAAATTATCACCTCACATCCATACTGTTTTCTCTTCGATGCCTTCCAATGGAAGCAAGATCAATCTACAAGACTGCCTATATCACTCACAAAGCCTTGCACACTTCCTCCCCGTGATACCTGGCGAATAAACTTAAAATCTCTGGCGGCTCTAGACCTTCACGCAATGCTGAAAACTTACTGCTCGAGGCCCCTATTTTCAAAAAGGAAAAATCTATGGCTCAATCTTTCTCAGGCAATGCGATTAGAATCTGGAATTCACTTCCTCCTTTACTCCGAACCACCACCTCTCTCTGGACTTTCAAAATAGACCTCAAATCTCTTCTCTTCCAAAGACACTTCCAGATTTAATACATCACTTTTCATGGCCCTCAAGGCCGCTTGGCATTCACCTGAGCCCAGCGTTGTAAATATGTATTCTATTCCAGTACTTAGTCTTTTTGTGTTTGCCACCTCTTATTTTATTTTACGGATTGTATATGTAATGTGTAAGTATATAAATCTCCTTATGTAACATATTTGGTTCTATTGTGAAGTGCTCTGACTCCTTTGGGTAAAGTCCGCTCTATATTAAATTGCATTAAATAAAATAAATACATAAGCATACAAGAGTGGCAGATAGATAAAACATGCACTCAAAAGGATGCTTGAAGGAAAGGAAAAAAAGAGTCTCTGAAAAGTGAGCACTCGAGGAAGAATAGGAGGAGACATTCAGAGATGAGATAAAGAAGCTATGATCCACTGCAGGGACAAAGACATGTTAAATAGGCTAACACAAATACCAGCAAATGGAAAGCAAGCAAATGTGAGTTACAAAACACAAAGCCAATGGTAAGTGATGCATGGAATACATTCCTAGGTAAGCTTTCAGCATGTCCCTAATATGTCTGTACAACCACCCAGCTATGGGTCTCTTTGTTTTGAGCCTGAAAAGATGCTTCTTGGTGCTAAGGTTGCTAATGATAACCTTATGGACATAGAAAAACGAAAAGATTGAGTATGTAACAAGTAAAACTGGATAGGAAGCAGAGGAAGTTTCTGATTTAATTGCTTGTAGCAGTTGAGTTCAGGTTCAACACTAATCCGACTAATTGGATTAGATTGTGGGACTCAGCGATCCTAGAGTGATTTAATTTATTATAACATTTACTGGTGCTCCCACTTACTTATGGACCACGGTGCAGTTAGCTCATGATTAGTATTGCTTTTTTAAAGAAAGAAGATGATTGTATTTACATGATCCTGTTAGTCACAGACAAGCAATAACAGGAAAAAACTCATTTTGTGATTTGCCACAGAAATGTATAAAGGGTTTATCAGACCCCACATAATCAGCTCTGCGTCAGCATCACGACAGATACTGGCATTATTTTGAAGCACCGTATGTTTCTGGTGCTTTAATTCTGTACAGCCCTTGCAGGTCCAATGAGGCTGTTCCTTTCTTTGGCTCTGAGCTAATAGAGTGTTTCTGTGGACAACTCCAAGAATTAGGAGAGTGTTATTACCCTATCATATGAGGATAGAAAACTGATCCAATATACCATGACATAATAGTGTCATTAAGGTGTGAAGTTTATGGAATCAGAATTCGTTTTGGTATTCTTTCTAGTTTTTTCACTTTGGGTTCAATCACAAGTTTTAGGTTTACTGGGTGCGAAAACACAACCGGTAAAACCAAATGCTTTTCTGCAAACATTTTGCATCTGATAAAAGAACGTGAAAATACTATGGAAAGGGATCAGGAATAAGGATTTGCATGCCGTATTGGGACTTGTAATTCCAGGACAGATATGTTTTTCCTCATTCTTGGCCCAGAAACTTAGGGCCTGACTTTGAGTTTGGCAGATGGCATACTCCACCACAAACATGACTGATATCCCGTCTGACTTATTACACGTGCCATAGGATATAATTAGTGCTTAATTTGCTAAACGATAAGTGCAGGGGCCCAACCTAAGTTTTGTTCAGAAGTTCATAACTGGTGCTACAAATATCATGGTCACCGAATACCAAGGCTTGGCAGTTTTGATTCCATCTCATGCTTCTTTCATCCACCACCACAGTCCCTGTCCCTTAACGTCACTCTTGAAGGTTCTTCTTCATCCTGCTTTCTGCTTTTGTCACTGTTTTCTGTCTTTACTGTCCTTTTATGTTTTTCTTTCTCTTGTAATGGGTGAAAGTCTAATAAAGAAAAATAAGTACTGGTCCCCATAAATAGTGCCAGTGGGATCTACCTGCAAACACCGGCTCAATTTAGGCTCTGGATATGATGCACTTGCAATATGGCAAATGTAATATCCTTCATATTTATGCCAGAGTTTCCTATACACCAAAATCTAAATCAGAGCTTTAAATTACAGTGTACATGGGTGCAAATATTGCCTATAAATGATCATTTTGTCCCCAGTATTAAAATATTTTCAGTAGTGTGCAACTCAAAATCAGGAGCTTTGTGCACTGTGCATTTGAAACACTTTTACTTACGCATATCAAGGCGGCAAGTTCTTGGTGTTCACTATATTGCTAGAGTATTTATTACTTCTGTAGGAGTATCTTTGGTCCTGTAACAAACCCATTATTGTATGGGGAGCAGTAATAGTTGCATGTAATGGGGATACTATGGTGGTAATCAATCACCATTAATGAGATTAAAATGTTGTAGAAGATGTTAAAATTTAGATAATGGGTCATCCTCCAACATAGTGCCCCTAAGTTTTTCTATTGAAAATTCAGGTGGCTCATTGCAGAAAGTGCCCCATACTATGCTTTTGCAGCTGCTTTTTGCACTCTAAGCACTTTGGTATTGCACACAAAGCTGCAGATGCTTGTGAAGCTGCTCTGATATATGTATTGTGCTGCTGCCCATTTTGCACTTAAGCGATCACAATAAAAAATTCTGTCACTTAAATATAGCCCCATGCAAATGAGGAAACACTGCCTTTGCAGCACCTGTGTCATACAGAAATGGGCAAAGAGGCTAATATCCTGTGAGGGGGTGCGGTCTCTGTAAATCGACGGGGGTCTTGCAGCACTTCTCCCTACCTCCCCCCTGGTGCAGGCGGCATCACGGTATCCCGGTGGGCTTGCTGGTGTTCTCTCCCCCCCCTCCCGCCGCCGCAGATCCATCCATAGCGGCCGCAGTGCGGAGGAGGGGACTACATACCCCAGGCTGCATAGCGGCAAAGCGGCGGAAACCGCCAAGGACACTTCCGCGCACGGAGGCGCATTTAATCCGAGGCAAACCCCCGCGACGCGGGACCAGCCGGGCTGAGCCCGGGCAGAGGGCGGGCCGTCCGTGGCCGTCAGGGGCCGGAGGAGGACGGGACGGGCCACCTCCCTTGGTTCCCTGACTACTTAAGGTACAAAGAACTCCTTTTCCATTACTTATTGACCTCTCATGAACGGGTAAAGACTTTAACTTTGCATACATCTTGTCAAGAATGATGCATAAGGAGGCATTAAAAAATTCTTTTTTCCTGCTGGGCTCGGGAAAGGGGACTGGGGAAAAAACTCTGAGACTGAATACCCCTTCCCCTCCAAGAAAAATAGACACTGACGTATCCTCCCATTTTTTAGATAGTACGATATCCCCCTCTAACCTCTGTAATCCCGCAAACCATGTCTTATTGGGAGGAATTAAATGCGTTGTGTGGTACCAAGTTCGCTCCAGTAGCATCCCCTTCCCCTGTACAAAATTTTTGTAGCGATAACCCATCTGGCAGACTGTGCGAACCACCCCCACCACTTAATGAGGTCAACTCTCAAGTTGCTGTACAGCCACAGGGTCCAACTATCAAAAGGAAAATCGACGGGACTATCGAATGCAATAATCAGAACTTTTCTGGTGGTGTTGGTCCTACATCGCCCGTCATGAACTCCGCCGTACTTAAGGGGGGTGATGAATGTTTGAATGCCCAAGTACAATTGCCCCAGTTGCCACTATTAGTTCAGTTTGAGCAAATGCTAAAATCTATAATAGCACCCCTCATAGAAAAAATAAATATCTTGGGGGATAGGCTGACAAATTTAGAGACAACCATGAAAACCAACTCCTTACCTCCCATAAAGACAGCAACATTCAAGCATCTCAACCTACCGACTGCATCCGAAGCCCCTATGCCAATTAACATCAGGAAAAATACCTTAACTAAAAGTGTAAAAATACCACCCCAAACTGCTTTTAAAATTCCCCCCAAATTTGTATCTACAAACTTCCCTCTGGCTGGAGTGGAGCAAAATAGAGTAACACGCATTCATTTACCCCCGGAAGCCGCCCCTTTTGTGCTTGTTCTTTCGGGAGTACCGGCACCCTCTCCTGGGAATCCCGAAAGACACAGGGACCTTCTGAACAAAGTCATATTTTGGCTAAATAAAAACAGATCCCTTCCACCCAATCATGACGGTGGAATTCTGGGTGTCAGAAGGGTGGGCTGGTTGGGGTCCCTACCTAAAGAAATCCCCGGGGACCTAATTCTGGTGAAGTTTAGGAATCGGAACATTGTCCCCCAGTTACGACTCTCTCAGCCCAAAGATGGAGACGACCCCATTTCCATCTGGGACCTGCACGATTTCTATCCAAGTATCCCACATACTTCTCCACTTGGATTAATGACAGCATACCAACATATGATGGGAACTGGATTTCGTGCTCTTACTGGTAGTAGCTCTCCTGCTCGCTATAGATTTGACTCCGTATACAAACATCGGAATTCCTGAAGTGACAAGCCTAAGCACCAACCTAGACTGTAAATGCTAATTTAATGTATAGCGCATTGTAATTATTGAATTGTTCCAATAGGCCAGGCACATGTTCCTTTTAACCTGTAGCCACAAATGCTGCTATTAGTCTGATGTTTACAATGAGAGAGCCCGATATCTGCTTTTATACTGCGACATATATTTTAAGATGTTATTTTAAACTGTACCAACAGTTAAAATTGTATTCCATTGACTAATGAATTGTATAGATTTTTAACAATGTTTCATATGTGCTTTTATGGTTTGTTTTGTCTGAACCGAATAAAGCTTATTGAATTTGATTTGACTGTGCACCACAAACAGTCAGTGCACCTCCGATATCGAAGAAACCTCCCAGGCATCCTTGCAGGCAGGTGCAGTAGCACATTGCACTCGCCCATAGGGGATGCCACTTCCCCTCTTCAGGAGCCGATTCATCTTCAGTGAAAGACAAAGCCATGGTTTTAACCCGCGGTTACCTCTTTCACTAATGTGCAGGTGCCCACTATCAGAATTTGTGCCTGTACTGGGGACGCTGTATTTTTTTTTATTGGGTGGCTTCCCCATGACCTAGAGGAACAGTCACTAGAATGACCAATGCCGCTTGTGAACAGGCAGCAGCAGATAGGCAACAAATGAATTAGCTACAGGCAAGGATGCAATGAAGACAATCTCAACACATTCTCAAGCTTCATGTGGAAACATTTGTGGTTGGGAGGTAAGTATTAATAAGGTTTTAGGTCATTTAAAAATGCCCGTCATGATTCATAAAAAAAGCCTCCCTCTGTAAAGTAAGTGGTTGAGAAGTAGAGTAGCCATTCACATGATGCACCAGAAAAGGAAACCACTGCAGCGGCCAGAGTATTAGATACACATAAGGAACAGACGATTACAGGCAGGTGACCACCATAAGGTGCAGTAGGTTTACTTAAGAAAATACAGTTAGGGGGCAGAGGGACGATATTGTGATTCTAGTCCTTCCTGCTGTAGAACATGGCAGCTGATTATAGTGGCAAGTACTCTCTGAAAGTTGTTTGATGCTAGGTGTGGAACCAAGGAGGATGAATGTACGCCTGATAAGCAAAGAAGTAAAATATATACACAAAACCTTTTGGGAGGTAGCAAATGGCCCGGTTCCCAGGATCGGGCCATTTGCGATAGCAAGAAATCATTTTGTAATGTGCAAAAGCAAAATTGCGTTTCAGTAACTTGTTACCAAATCGCAATTTGGCTTTGTGAATTGGCATTTGGAAGGGGCATGTTTTGGATATCCTTTCCAAATACCAATTTGCAGTGACATGTATTAATGTTTTGAGACCAAATTCCGGTTGCTAACATTAATATTTTATCGACACCTCGAAGGAGGTGGTAACCCATTTGCAAATGGGAAGGGGTCCCTAATGGGCCCTTTTGAGAATGTAAAAAGAAATATTTTTTAAGACCAGCAGTGGTCCCACGTTTGTTATTGTTACTGTTGTGTAATGGGCTCAGGGATAACTTGTCAATATTGGAGTAGAGTGGTATTGGCGCTGGGAAGCCTTAGGGTAGCCATGCGCTCTATAGATCCCATATAATAATAATAATAATAATATTGTAGTTATGCTATATTCTATATACCCATGAGAAGACACCAATGTTCTTTGGCGGATTGGTGATATGCTATTCTGTGCGTTTGCAGTAAGCGTTTGGTTCAATGCCTGTGGACCATAGTGCTCTTATTGTGATATATCTAGCTGGGTCTGGTCATGTAATAGAATATAAAATAGTGAGAGTTTGGACACTTAAACGCATGAGTCATTGTCGCATATAGTTGAAAGAGTGTGGATTATGTGGAAAGAGTTTTGGTGTCTGGGTGATTATCAGTGACTGTTTGTACCATGTCGCTGCAGATATGTAACTATGCTAATGCATGTATGAAGCATCAAGAGCGAGACACCACTACACATGTGGTGGTTCTTACCATCCTTTTGGGAGACTGGAACCAGTACTAGGCAGGTATTAGCCCTAAATCTGTGTGGTGTGTGTCTTCTTAGTGATGTCAAGTGCTTCTTTCTATTGATTGGTGTCACCCTTTGTAAAGTCTTTGAGAAAAGCCATGTCTGTACTTCCTCTCTATCAGCTCGTCTTGACTGCTCCTTTGGGAATCAATAGTAAGCAGCAGACTTGCAAAAGTAACACATTTGTATGGGATTGACAGACATAACAGCATTGCAAATGAGTCCAGATAGACTCTAAAGGGAAGACTCACAGAGGCAGAGGATTACTTTCAGGAGTCTGAGCATAAAATCCAAAGTTGATCCAAGGCCTGCTCATGGATGGACCAGCGTGGACAGAATAAAAATGATATGTTCTGTGGCAAAGAGCGCATTATTGTAAGGATTATAATAAAAACATCTGCATGGCAGAAAAGGAATAACTTCAAATGACCATATGACCAAAATGCTCAAATCCAACTGTAGAAGAGGATTATGATGAGGTGATCTCAATGATAAGCCAAGTAGGTACTGATGTTGAAGGCCCATTAAAACTGGTGAGACAGAAGAATACGTTTCTAGATCAGTAAGCAACCAAACATTATATTCATCATTAACCTAGGTAGCACACTTTTCATAAAATTCATTTGAAGTTGGCCAGGTAATGTGCTTATTAAATAAACAGATTCCAGAGTAACAGGATTATAAAACAATCAAACAGCCAAGCCAACATCAACATATTTTTTGCGAAAATAGTATGGGAATGAATCCTCCACTCCATACATTTTTAGAAAGTTATTATGAATTCCCCAGAGTGTTCCAGAGGAAATTGTGCATGAAGAGATGGGAGCAGATTTTATTTCTGAATCTATTCAACTCCGATCAGTACTTCTTTGGCTCTCTATATGGCGAGGGAGTTAGAATTTAATAGAAAGATTGTAATAAACTGTATAAATATGGATCTGAGCCACCACATATCATGGCTTAGCTAAGTCAAAACAACTGTAGGGGCGTTGGGCAAACCTCAGCTGTTCAGCACCCCAGAGTGATCTGAAAATCGGACATAGCTTGGGTCAAAGAGACCTTTAGGCTAACCACAAAAGAGCTAAGGGTCCAAGTGGCCCAACTTTAAGACAGTTACAAGCAAATCATGTCGGTGAAATCCATGAATAAAATGGAAATATATTTAACTATGGATATGTCAGTCCAGCACAGAAGACTGTTAATGTACTTTTGATTAAACCTGTTTCCGCAGTTATTGATGGGGTGGCATAAGCTATCAGATTGCCCTTTTTGCACATGTGATTTGACTACTTTACTAGACACTTTACACATTGCTTGTATTTGTCCTAACTGGTCAGCCTTAAGACAAAAATATGTTCGCCCTCTATTTGTGCCTTTGAATTTTAATCAAACCGGACCATCCTTATTGTACCTGCAATTATTAGACTCGCCTAAAGTCGGCTGCTTTTTATCCTGGTTTCTGGCAGGGGCGTATTTTCCTAATTTGTGATAATATTATTAATTCTGTATTACAGTGTTATTTAAATAATATGTTTTCTTAATCATGTGCTTTCCAAGATTTTATATGCAAATTGTATAACGATATTTATGATGATGATGATGATTAGTTTAATGGTTTAAGGTGGCCCCCATTATTTCCTATCAACAGAGTGGACCCTAAAATTGAGGTTTTTGTTTGTTAGGTATTATCAGGATGAGCCCCAACACTGTTCATTCACAACCATTTCTCCCTTATCGTTAGATATCACTCATTGTTTGCCTCTACATAATAAATAAGCTAGACAAGTATTACTGTATGTGCAACTTTTCGATAATTGTAATGTATGCTTCTATTCATCGAGATTTTTATCTGGATAACTCATGTGTTCCCTGAAGATTTTTAACTGTTTTAATTGTTTGTACTGTGCTTTTATGATTGCTACTGACTTGACTTGAACCCTCCACTCAGCTTGTGGTACCAAAGAGACAATGTGAAACCAACCTTAGCAATTTTGTTCAATTGAAAAGCAATGTTCAACATCAAAGAGAAGTAAACCAGTTGGAAGCAAAGTGGAACCCTTTTATCCATAGAACACTGGGATTATGAGAAAGAAGAGCTGTTGTTTCTCAGGTAGTTACCCAAGTGTACAGACCAGCGTGGGTGAAGGTAAATGATACGTGTCACTACGTAACATGGCTGTATTATAATACAGTAACATCCATTAATTCATTAATGTTCACTCTCTTCAGTGTAATATATATCTATGTATCTCGCACCTTGTATAAATGAGTGCAGGAAATGTCCAGTTGCTGCAAAGCATGTGGTAAGGAGGTTGTGTCCATTAGATTATTGTATGGGTGAGTGGGTGGCAGCATGAGGGCATTAGGACACGCTCTGTTTTGAAGGATAGACAGTTTAAAACATGAATTTGACCATTTATTTCTGCCACAGACAATGCTATGTTTCAGGAGGCAACTAGATGTGGCATAGTGGGTAGAGCTGAGGACTTTGGAACCAGGGTACGAGGTTGAAATCCTGGCTTTGGCTCAACATCCTATGATTGCACACAACTCACCAACTCCCTGATGTAGAGTTTGTAGGACAAGGTGCTCCATTGCAAATGTAAAAGAGTACCTTGCATGCAAAATCCTAGGTCCACCCACCTCATTTAGAGTTGGGCTCACTTTAAGTATGCGGTCAATAGAGCCCTCGTTTACTACATCGACGGAGTGCTTCCTTCAATGGCCCAACAGAATAAGGGCTGCCTGAGGAAAGACATGACACTTTGCATCCAATTTAGGGTGGATGGTGTAATGCTTTTTCCCTGTCTGTCTCTGAAGAAAAAACCCAGCAGTGAGGGACAGGAAAAACAATAATGACCCCCACGCCTTTGGAGACCTCCTAGGTCGTGAGGGTCATTAGATGTTTTGTTTTTCTAAAACAAACTCCTGCTTTTGGTGTTTATTTTTGAAAAAACAAAAAAATTTAAAAGTTCGGTGGACAGTTGTCAGTCTGATGGCAGTCATACATCAAACATTTAACACTGAAGGAACCACACTGACAGTGGTTCCTTTCAATGTACAGAAATGAAATGACTGCAGGTCTGGCCATCATCTCTAAAATTATTGGGCAGACTACCCTCGTGACGGCAGAGGTAATGTCTCTTAGCATTCTAACATACACTCCTCTGTCAGCCAAATTGTAGATCAGGCCCTAAATCTTCCTGTGCCTAAAAGTTGGTTACACGCGGATGCCAGGTAAAGCACTGTAATGCCCTTATGCACGTTGATAAAAAAGAGAGTATCAGTCATCCATTCCATCTGCTACTGGAATAGGACACTTTACTCCGCACGCATTACCAACGCGTGCCATAACCCCACGTTTTTTACTCCGCAAAATCTTTTACAACGCAGGCCTTTGCAATGCAATCCATTGCAACGCATTGTCCATTACAACGCAATTTACTATTTTTTTTATTTAAAAATGTTTAATTGGTTGTTTTCAAGCAAAGCAACACATACAATATTACAAATGAAAGGACATATGCACCCAAACATATGATAATAAGTGAAAAAAAAGACAATAAAAGCAAATAAAATGATTGATCAGAGTGAGGTGGCAGCATAACATTCTTTCATATAAACAATGTTTGGCGTAGTGTTCTTAAAGCCACCATGGTAGCTATCAATGACTAGAAATATATTTGGTGTCTTCAGCAAGGGGGAGTATAAGAATTCCATAACTCAGAGTACAGAACAACATGAGTAGTGGTACGCATCTAATGAACAATAATTTATTGGTGTTACTGTAGGGGGAGTACAAGAATTCCATAGCACACAGTACAGAACAACATAAGTAGTGGTATACGGTAAACAGTCATAATATCGATTCCAAAATATAGAATGGACATAATATCGAAGTAAAAATATAGAATGGACAAAATATTAAATGGACACAATATAGTGGTTAAAAATATCGAATTTAAGGTAAGTAATATCGATTTTCAAAATATAGAAGTCAAAATATCGAAATATACAATATAGGCATTAAATATATCGATTTTTTAATAATATCAATTTTTTTAAAGTGTTTTGTATGTTAGTATATGTGTGAAAAGTGTATATTAATTTTTGTAATGTATGTTTAATGTATTTTAAGTAATGAATTTTATGTTATTTACTGTTTGCGTAATTTAATTCTGTAGCGGGTTGTGGGTTTATAGGGGAATAGGGTGGGAAGTAATTTAATTATATTAAATTAAATATTAATTTTAAGCAATTATTATTAATTTTTAATTAAATTTTGCTTTCTAGTTCTGTAGCGGGTTGTGGGTTTATAGGGGAATAGGGTGGGAAGTAATTTAATTGTAATTAATTAAATATTTTTATTTATTTATTGGTATTCATTTTGAATTTATTGGTATTTTTTAATTGGTAATTAATTTTTATTAATTGTCAATTAATTTGTATTAATTGATTAATTGTTAATTATGTTAATTTTCTAAATTTATTTTCTGTAGCGGGTTGTGGGTTTATAGGGGAATAGGATGGGAAGTAATTTAATTGTAATTAAGTAAATAATTTTTTTCATTTATTGGTATTGATTTTAAATTTATTGTTAATTAATTTTTAATTGGTAATTAATTTCTAATAATTGGCAATGAATTTTTAATAATTGGTAATTATTTTGTATGAATTAAATATTTGATAATTATGATAATTGTATTAATGTATTTTCTGTAGTGGGGTGTGGGTTTATAGGGGAATAGGGTGGGAAGTAATGTAATTTTAATTAATTACATATTAAAAATACTTTTTGAGTATTGATAATTAATTTACTATTAATTTTTAATTGGTATTAATTGTTATTATTAATTAGTTTTTTTATTGAAAATTAATTAGTTGTTAAATAATTATGAATAGGTTATTAATTTTTAATAACTAATATGTAGTTGTATTTCTAATTAATTATTACATAATATTAAATTGGTTATTAATTTCAATTAATGTTTTATTGGTATTGATATTTAATTTATTTTTAATAATATATTAAATCATTACTTTCCCTACTGTTAAACTCACTGGAGTGGGAATAGTAATTTTCACCCTCCCGCTATCCAACGCTTTCCCTACTGTTGCACTCTCTGGAGTGGGAATAGTATTTTTTACCCCTACGCTATCCAACGCTTTCCCTACTGTTGCACTCTCTGGAGTGGGAATAGTTATTTTTACCCCTACGCTATCCAAAGCTTTCCCTACTGTTGCACTATCTGGAGTGGGAATAGTAATTTTCACACTCCCGCTATCCAACGCTTTCCCTACTGTTGCACTCTCTGGAGTGGTAATAGTATTTTTCACCCCTACGCTATCCAACGCTTTCCCTACTGTTGCACTCTCTGGAGTGGGAATAGTAATTTTTACCCCTACGCTATCCAATGCTTTCCCTACTGTTGTACTCTCTGGAGTGGAAATGGTAATTTTTACCCTTCCAATATCCAACGTTTTCCCTACTGTTGCACTCTCTGGAGTGGGAATAGTAATTTTTACCCCTACGCAATCCAACGCTTTCCCTACTGTTGCACTCTCTGGAGTGGGAATAGTAATTTTTACCCTTATGCTATCCAACGCTTTCCCTACTGTTGCACTCACTGGAGTGGGAATAGTATTTTTTACGCCTACGCTATCCAACACTTTCCCTACTGTTGCACTCTCTGGAGTGGGAATAGTAATTTTTACCCCTACGCTATCCAACGCTTTCCCTACTGTTGCACTCTCTGGAGTGGGAATAGTATTCTTTACCCCTACGCTATCCAACGTTTTCCCTACTGTTGCACTCACTGGAGTGGGAATAGTATTTTTTACCCTCCCGCTATCCAACGCTTTCCCTACTGTTGCACTCTCTGGAGTGGAAATAGTAATTTTTACCCTTACGCTATCCAACGCTTTCCCTACTGTTGCACTCACTGGAGTGGGAATAGTATTTTTTACCCCTACGCTATCCAACGCTTTCCCTACTGTTGCACTCTCTGGAGTGGGAATAGTAATTTTTACCCCTACGCTATCCAAAGCTTTCCCTACTGTTGCACTCTCTGGAGTGGGAATAGTATTTTTTACCCCTACGCTATACAACGCTTTCCCTACTGTTGCACTCACTGGAGTGGGAATAGTAGTTTTTTACCCCTACGCTATCCAACGCTTTCCCTACTGTTGCACTCACTGGAGTGGTAATATTAAATGTTACCCTCCTGCTATCCTACGGTAAAATATTGTACATTTTTTATTATTAACTTAAATTAATTATATCTTAATTTTAAGGTTATTTGAATATTTTTAAGTATGTTTTAGTTAATTATATTTATTATTTCATTAATTTTAAATTACTTTTAAGACATTTAAAAAAAATCGATATTTTGACTGACTATATTTTTTACAGACTATATTTTGGATTCGATATTTTTGTACTTACCTGTTTGTAGATAGGAATTCGATATTTTGGCATTCTATATTTTGGTGACTATATTTTGGTAAGTCTATATTTTGTCATTCTATATTATGTCAGTGATCCGTGGTATACATCTGATGAATTTAAGACTAAGACTTTGAGGAGTAAAAAATGTGGTGTAATGACATGCGTTGTAACACATGCAGAGTAAAGGATGTTTCCCATGCTACTGTGATGAGCGCTTTATGGCTGTTGAAAGAGTTGGATAAATGATGGGTAGAAACTCAAGGTCTTAGTTATGCTTTTTCAGGTAGTAATCTACTTTTCTGCCCATGGGAAGTCTCCTAGGCTCTCATTACGATGGGACTCTTAATTCCGATGCGGCCAGTAACAGTGACTCTTTCGAAATTGTTAAATCTTCGGCAGCACTGTAGATTTTTTTTTTCACACAGAGCAAAATGAAGAGTTGGCAGGGGAATCAGACCCAGAGTTACCAATTCCCACAGTTATTTCAAATTTCTAAAGTGACCCTCAGGCATCCCCACAGAAGTAACCTAGAAAACTTGAGTTATTGGGAGGATTACATGCCACGTGTAATCAGAGCATTATTTGGCATTCACAGCTGGGAACCAAAATGATGCATTACCTTAAAAAGGTGTTTTACTTGTGAGAATCATGTAGTTTCTCTTCAATTTATTTTTTTAGCTGTATTTTTCTTTCTTAATGAAGAGAAGAAAACCTAAATAAATTCACAAGTCTAGTAAATTCATGTTATGCTGAAAATCTTTTCATTTCAATGCCTTGGACAAGGGAGCATTTCTGGTGATCATATCTTTTTTTGTAATTTCTTTACTATTTTCACATTTTTGGTACAAATTGATACACCATGGGAATCGTCGAGAGTATATAATTTGCACGAGAAAACTGCAAAATAAATGGATTAAAATGATGATGATAATTCTCAAAGTTAAGATACTTTTCTGAATTTTCTCACATTCTGCTGAATAAATTTAAAGCAAATGTTCATATGTTTCTCTAACATTAATTAGGGTGCACCATTGGCAACTATTCCTACAGTTTGGAATTAGGGGCAGATGGTGTTACAGCATGTTTCTCCCACGCTAGATCATGTCTGTTCTTTTCTAACTCTACTAAATTGGGAACAGGTTGGCTGCTAGAAACAACATTCTAGTTACCTGATATTATTGGAAAAAGGAATGGATGCACTATCGAAATAGACAAATAGATTTAAAAAAAAGAAGGCTACACTATCCTGAGCCCCATGGCTTTGCAAGAAGAAAACCCTGGGGTGGTGCGCACCTCAGTGGTCATCACACAGACATGGAAACACCTACTACTTAGGATCAAAAACAAAGCTAACATCCTACAACCACACTCCTTACATGACGAAGCATGCTGCCCATGTAGGCAAGCGCTTCAGTGACTAATGTAGGGGTTTTAAGCGCTAACTGAATGTTACAATATAATGCTTTGCCTTATGCAAGTATGAGCTTAAGCAGAGTGAATGACAAAAAGGGGTACATTTGCACAGGCACAAACAGTGGCACAAAGTCCTGATAAACTATTTACTATCAAGCACAAATCTTGACTTGTGCTCGAAAGTAGTCCAAATTTAGCTGAGAGGCGAGATGGGGCTTCAGTAAAAAAATGATAGAAGTGCCATGTGAGCACCTCTGAAAATGTCATTGACCGTGGGGCTGGATGTATCCTAAAAATGTTTTGTGGCATGCATGAAAGTGTGTAGTACACTTTCTGCAATTTCTAAGGAGTCGCAAACGACCTACCTCATGAATATTAATGAGGTAGTTTGCAATTTGCGACCCTCTAGAAATCGCAAAAATCACAGGGATGGTGACCTGCTGAGATCAGCAGACCAACATGTCTGTGATTGCTTTTAAATAAAGCAATCTTTTGTTTTGTAAGGCAGACCGTTTTCCATAAAGGAAAATTAGATGCTTTACAAAAAGAAATATGAAAAGTTTCCTTTTCATTTTTTAAGAGCAGGCAGTGGACTAGCCCATGTGTAATGACACATTGCTGGAGTTGCCTCGGTTATCGGACACACTCTAGCGATGCGTCATGTTTGCGCCACCAGAGGCGTCAGGATTCCTGACATATCTGTAACTCCTATTTTGGAAAAGGGGGGTGGTGATGGACAGAGTTTCTGAATGATGCAGAATACTCTTACCAAGTCAATAGATCATGGTTTTAATCCATCACCGTTTTTTAGCTCACTGCACCATCCCAGCTCAGAACCTGGCTATATGCAAATTAGTCTGTTCCTGTCCCAGGGCATGATGGGAACAGGGCAAACCAAACTACCAAGCCAATTCTTATACTGGGAAGGAAACAAGCTTCGGGGGACCGGTTTCTGGCATCACAGCCTTCTTCGGCCCGGCTTGCTTGAATCCTGATGGTGCAATGAGCAAGGGACTCATGTCTGAGTATACCCTCCCACACATAGTGTGGATAAAACCGATTTTGGAAAAGGGGGGTGGTGATGGACAGAGTTTCTGAATGATGCAGAATACTCTTACCAAGTCAATAGATCATGGTTTTAATCCATCACCGTTTTTTAGCTCACTGCACCATCCCAGCTCAGAACCTGGCTATATGCAAATTAGTCTGTTCCTGTCCCAGTGCATGATGGGAACAGGGCAAACCAAACTACCAAGCCAATTCTTATACTGGGATGGAAACAAGCTTCCGGGGACCGGTTTCTGGCATCACAGCCTTCTTCGGCCCGGCTTGCTTGAATCCTGATGGTGCAATGAGCAAGGGACTCACGTCTGAGTATACCCTCCCACACATAGTGTGGATAAAACCGATTTTGGAAAAGGGGGGTGGTGATGGACAGAGTTTCTGAATGATGCAGAATACTCTTACCAAGTCAATAGATCATGGTTTTAATCCATCACCGTTTTTTAGCTCACTGCACCATCCCAGCTCAGAACCTGGCTATATGCAAATTAGTCTGTTCCTGTCCCAGGGCATGATGGGAACAGGGCAAACCAAACTCCCAAGCCAATTCTTATACTGGGAAGGAAACAAGCTTCCGGGGACTGGTTTCTGGCATCACAGACTTCTTCGGCCCGGCTTGCTTGAATCCTGATGGTGCAATGAGCAAGGGACTCACGTCTGAGTATACCCTCCCACACATAGTGTGGATATCTGTAACTCCTTGCACCATGGAGCGCTGTATTGTAAATATGATGCTCTCATGGTGTCGTAAGAATGGTGCTATGAAAAGTGAAGCAATGCGCCACTTTTTATAAATGAGGACCCGGATCGTTTGGGCCAGTTTGGAGGGAATATCTAAGCAGGGTTTTGAGAGGAAATTCAGGTTTCTCCTACGTTTTCACCTTAAACATTTGCTTTTTCTTTTACTTCTACAGTGATTAAGTCCTGGTGATCTGGCCACAGACAGTGTGCTCTATTGATAAAGACAAACATTTTTATTGTAATGTTGCCACTAAAATTGTAAACCTGCCACTTAAATAAATCAACTATCTATATGTAAAGTTATTGCAAAGATGTATGAAGATAATATTTAAGTGGTCAGAGGTTTAATACAGATAGTGCATAGTCTGATATTAAATATAATCTGTTTATGCTCAGCTGCAGTACTTCACCAAAGTTGCATTTTCACCACTGACTTACTTCAGGTCACATGCCTTTTTTATGGCTTTGGTAAGGAGAGTCAGCTACTGCTGCTTCCAGGCATGGGCGGCACAGGTAACAGTGGTGGGGTGGTGTGGCAAGGTGGGGGCGGGTGGAAGATGACAGATGACGGAATAAGGAAAGTAAAATAAAAAAAAACACTTACTTTGCTCTCGCCGCTTCGCTGACTCAGCGATGCAGCGAGTGCAAGGTAAGTGGTTTTATTTATTTATTTATTTTACTTTCCCTATCCCGTTATCTGTGGTCTTCCCCCTGCCCCACCCCCACTCTACCTATCGCCCCACCGATGCTACCTGTGCCAGCTGTACCTAGCTGCTTCAAATAAATGCCACACTGAAGACCAGGATAGAAAGGCGATTAAGCTATTATGCTGAGCTGCTCACATTTCCTTGTGAATTGCTCTTTCAGCACATCCTTCTTTTGATTTTTGGGAAAACAAACTAACTTCCAGAGCCAACATCCACAAAGGGTTTAGAGCAGATTGGAGTCTTGCGAGACAGTATCCTGTGATGTTTGGGTCCATATTTCTGACATTTGTGGCGCAGCGCAGCAAATTGCCTTGCTGCCCTGCATCATAGAGAAAGGGCAGTAATGCACCATATTATTACAATATGGCACATTCCTGTCCTTTCTGCTTGAACTGGCGCCATTTTGGCATCCTGGCGCCAACAAAGGACCCCTTGTTCCATGGTGCAAGGGTGCCTGTGTTGTAGGCAGTATTGTTTTTGTACAGGAAGAGGTACCTTCCTGCACAAAAAATCCTAAGAGGTTTTTTTTTCTTTCCGAGATGAATATATTTCTCGTTGTTATACCTTTCCTGGAGCGGCATATGTTTTTGGTGCATTTCCAGGGTTGCAAGTCCTTGGAAATCCAGGAATGTGTCAAAAACCATGGGAGTTGCATGGGAACACCTACCGCAATGCCCATGAAAAGCCTTGGTTGTGTAGAGTAAGGCAATGCAGCAATTTGTGCAGCTTTGCCTTACTCTAGATTTTTTAAGCAATGCAAAGGCACACAAGTAGCTTTGTGTAGCTACGTAAATCTGACTTAGATGTTTGATACACTCATGTACCATGTTGTGTGGTGCAAGAATGACACAAAGCTTTCATAAATATGCTCCTTGGTCTTTATAATTGGGCTCTGGAAAGGTAGCACTTGGGATTGGAGGTATCAGAACAAGGGAACAGTAGTCCAGGTAATAAACTAAACCGACCAAGAAAAACAACATCTTTAAAATGGGGTTTTTTGTTAATGCACCTTCATTTAAAATGTTTTTTTTAATTTGTGCTTTGTAACATTTTCAAGGCTTTCAAAGCAAGACCATCATTTTCATATGACTATGATTACTTGGGCATTTTGGGCCAGATGCATCAAGCATTTTTCTCCTCGCAAACGGGCCGATTCGCAGAATCGGTCAGTTTGCGATTGCAAAAAATGCTTTTGCAATGCCTCAAACCCGATTTTGCGATTTGGTAACCTTACCAAATCACAAGATGAGTTTGCAATTGGCTATTTGGAAGGGGTGTGTTTAGGGCTTTCCTTCCAAATAGTGAATCCTAACGATATGCATGAATGTTGTATGACCGTGAATGTGGTCGCAAAACATTTACATTTTACCACCTACTTCAAGTAGGTCGTAACCCAGTCCCAAATGGGAAGGGGTCCCCAAGGGGCCCCTTCCCCTTTGTGAATGTTTTTTAAAGCATTTTTAAGAGCAGGCAGTGGTCCCAAGGACTCCTTCCCACAATCCAGACAGTATCTGTGGTTCCTAGCGGGATAGCTTAGGATTGTGACTTGGTGTTGAACACCAAGAATGAGCAATGCCTCTTCTTTTTTCTCCACTAATGTTAACACTGGGGCCCATATTGATGAAGGTCTTGCACCACTGTTGCGTCACTTTTATGTGACACTGGCGGCGTAAACAATGGGGCATACTGCTCCTTATATACATAGTGTCACATGTAAGCAAATGCGCCACTTTGTAAAGGACTGCTCTACATGCACCTGCATCAGGTATAATATATGCAGGGTGGGCGTTCCCGGTGAAAACGCTTCATAGAAGTAGTGCAGTAAAATGTATGCGATTTCACTACAACACTTCCACAACTTGACTTCATCGCAACCCTTACACCTGCTTCAAGCAGGCGTAAGGAGTGACGCAGGGCTTATCACATGGGACTAGCCCATGTGTAATGACAGTGGTGCAAGACCTTCATCAATATGGGCCCCAGTGTTAACATTAGTGGAGAAAAAAGAAGAGACATTGCTCATTCTTGGTGTTCAACACCAAGTCACAATCCTAAGCTATCCTGCTAGGAACCACAGATACTGTCTGGATTGTAGGAAGGAGTACCTAGATTGATGAAAAATTACAAATGATGAAACAACAGCGGATTCAAGGCTGATGGCTAGAAGTGGAGAGGGGAGTCTGTTTTTCAAACTTCTTACAATGTCACTGCTAGCTCATTATGTAAACTTGCACCTGAAATAAATCCCTAGCTGACACTGAGCTACAGTGTGAAGCTGCAAACAAATCAAATGACAGTCTCGGCTCAAGCATCTGAAAGGTAAGCATTGTCCAAAGTTACCCTAAATTGTTCATCTTCAAATTTGAGATCCTGTCATCTCTTTTTCTTTTTACCATCCATAGTTCCACCTCATGTGACCTATAGACCCCTTGCCATGCAATATAACCACCAAAGGGCAATGTTCTTTGTGAACTCTCCCAGCTCAACTTGGAATTAAAAATAGAAATCATGAATACAGAAGCAAAGAAATTGATGGAGGACTTCAAATGGGCATTTGGATATCGGTTCCCTATAATTATAAAGACAACTAATTCTCTGTGAATGACCATTGGGGATTATACACTGTAGGGTGGCTGTCTTCCTCTGTAATGATCTGAAAAACAGGTTGGCCCCATTGAGTTTTATTATAAACCTGAACCCTCCTAGAACCTTGTGCTCGAAAACTATATAACAGGATACACGTTTGTCCTATTGCTCCAGGGGAACTAATGCAATGACCTTCTTCTGTAAAAGATCCTGGATACCTAAAAGGAAATAGTTTTTTCTCTTTGTTCCTTCACTATGATGTGTACACTCTTCCTAAATGAGGTGAAAGTGAAGATATCTTGTACCCTCTATGATCACCTAAATCACCCACTGGCCAAATACCTATGCCACATAGAAAAAACAAAGATGTCTTTACTCTTGGATTTATTAATGTTGTTGGTGCCACAGTAATGTGTGCTGTGGAGATCTAGGAGGGGGAGCACAATTATTTCTTTTCCTGGAACCTATACCTCAGGTTTACACGTGAAATAGCTCTTCAACTGTAACAGTTCAAATCAATTGGGATGAGAAGGTAGTGTCTTCACTGAAGGCTCTGCATACCGCAGAAAGTTGTTTCACCAGGTTCAGTGCAAGCCCAGAAGGCTCATGTGGTCAGACATCCTCCCAGAGTAGCAATCTATGTATACTCCTGAAGACTTGCCCTGTACAGCCTGGTTCCCCAAACATAAATAACCATTAGCATTTAGGGAGCATCTACATCTTCAGCCCCTTCTTTGTTTTAATTTCCCTTATCCCTTTATCAGGGACCTATAATAATTTAAAAGAAGGAGGAATAAAAACCATGGGCCCGAAGGAAACAACCCTTCATCACTAAATGGAAGAATCACTAGCGTACTTGCCATAAGACGGGTTTCCGGACTATACTGAACCAAGGATGGGCATGTATGGGCTGACGATTCTTCTATTCAGTGATGGGGGTTATTTTCTTCGGGCCCATGATTTTAATCTTCCTTCTTTAAAATTGTTTTAAGTGCCTGAGACCATGCTGTGATTTTCTGGCCTGGTGCATACATTGCATTTCAGCTTGCTATCACATAGGCTGAGGACGACGTATTGTGTTCCCCATGAGCCCGGGTCCAATGGTTGTTGGAGGGTCTTGGTACGATGTTTGTGAAATCCAATTGGTGATGGTTCTTAGCATGTTGTCACTGATTAAATCGCGCATGGGGATGAGTGATGGAGCAATTATTCATCATTTCTGTATTCATTTATTTGTTTTCAGAGTTGCTCTGGTGTTCACAGAGCCGCCCAGGTTCACTTGGTGTCACAGGTCCTGATTCAAGTATGGGACATTCACATTGGGGGCACATTTTTACATGACTACTGACAAGACACAATTCCTGTGCAATTTGCATGATTGGCGGTTTATCTATGGTGTTTGGGCTGTGGCATACACTTTTTTGATATTTAATTTTATCTCCTTTTTGTGGTTATCTCACCATTGGCTTAGGGTGTTTAGCACTTGTAACATTCATTAAAGGTATAGAGATAGTTTTTTCTCTTTGAATCTATAGGTGTTATATTTCCTTGACTTCCCTGGTCCTGAGGAGGCCTTGAATCTATTAGGCCGAAATGCATCAACTTGCTTTTGAAGGAGTTCCTTGAAGAAGAAGCTTATAAGAATAGATTAGCAAAGGAGGATTGGCAGGCCTTGGGCCCTGGATCCCCTGTTGGGATAGGACTATCCTCACGTGGATTGGATATTTAAAGCATTTGAACAATCACCTTACCATTGTAAAAATGAGGAAGCAACAAGGAAGAAACTATTTTTGTTTCAGTTTTTATTTATTTGGTCTGTCAGAATTTTTCAGAATTTGATTTTCTGATCTGGTAATGGTTACAGGAATACAGACATTTTATGATACATTTATGAGAATGATTGTTGTGATTAAAATAACACATTCCCAGTGACAATTGATAGTGTCATTGATGGTGTAAATATTCTGTTAGAGAAGAAACATAGGGGTCGATTAGGATGGCGGACGGAAACGGGTACCGTCCGCCATGGTCGCGGCAACATCACTCCCGCCCGCACCGCGGAGAATCCACGGTTGCGATTAGGATAATCATGTCAAGAAACTCCGACCGCGGCGGATGGATCACATCAAACACCGTCCGCGGCGGACGGAACACATCAAACACCGTCCGCGGCGGACGGAACCAAAAGAACACCCACCGCCGCGGACGAACATGACCACGGGAACAGGCCCAACCGCCACTATACCTGCGGAGGGTCCGGCCGCGCGATTAGGATAATGCCGCCATTCCAACGGAACTCACCGCAGTCCTCCACCGCCGCGGAAACAATACTTTGGAAAACGGACCATGACTGCGGAAGGACCACAAAACACCATCCCTGCCGTCAAACCGATTACAAAATGGCAGACGGAAGTAAATAGAAAACACACTAAACAGAACACCCAACCACCTGAAACACCCACCCCCAGCAACTACACGCCCCAATGACACCACCCCAGCACCGACAAATGCACCTAAAGCACCACACCCACAGAACACCTGATTTCCAAAAACCATTGGGACACCACCACCACCACACAGAGTATAAAATTAATCCCTCCCACTACCACAGTCCTTTGCATCACAGCATAGCTGCAAGCAAGAGCCACATTACCACGAACAGCAGACACACACAAACACACATACAACCTGCACACAAACACACACACCACACAAACCAACACAACACCATCCCTACACACCACACACCTGCACATCCCACCCCACCACACCAACACCTTGCACATCACACACCATGGCACCAAAGAAGAATCCCAAATTCACAGACAGTGAGTTGAAGGTCATGGTGGATGAAATCATCGGTGTCGAACCACATCTCTTCGGCAACCTAGTCCAGCAGACCACCTTGGCTACCGAAAACCACATGTGGGACAGGATAGTGACCAGAGTGAATGCGTCAGGGACCGCGCCACGCACCAAACACGAGATCCAGAGGCGATGGCACGACCTCACGGCAAGGGTGAAAGGCATCAGGGCGAAGAACCACCTGCGGGCACACCACACTGGCGGCGGCACTCCCCCAGAGCCCCTACAATTTGCTGAATGGGAGGAGAAGGTGCTGGGCATACTGCACCCTGAGAGCCTGGAAGGAATCGAGGAGGGAGAAGAGGCTGATAAGTACAAACCAATGACCACGAGCACACTGCCATGGTCTGCCATGCACAACTGCCAACACACATCTCCCTGGCCCCAATCCATGCATGTGGACCACACAGTCACCCAAATGTGAAGTCCTGGCCTCAAATGCATACACCATGACCATACACAAATGTTGCCTCCTACCTTCCCAGCCTTGCATGTTGTCAAAGCAGCCAGCACTACAACTCCCAATAGGCCCCCATGTCCACAGGGAGGGTGGTGGTGGGTGGGGGGTGTGAGAGACCAGCACTACAACTCCCAACAGGCCCCCATGTCCACATGGAGGGTGGTGGTGGGTGGGGTGTGTGAGAGACCAGCACTACAACTCCCAAAAGGCCCCCATGTCCACAGGGAGGGTGGCAGTGGGTGGGTGGGTGTGAGAGCCCAGCACTACAACTCCCAACAGGCCCCCATGTCCACAGGGAGGGTGGCGGTGGGTGGGGGGTGTGAGAGACCAGCACTACAACTCCCAACAGGCCCCCATGTCTAGAGGGAGGGTGGCGGTGGGTGGGGGTGTGTGCGCGAGATGTGGGTGGGGGGTGCGAGAGACCAGCACTACAACTCCCAACAGGCCCCCATGTCCACAGGGAGGGTGGTGGTGGGTGGGGGTGTGAGAGACCAGCACTACAACTCCCAACAGAACCCCATGTCCACAGGGAGGGTGGCGGTGGGTGGGGGGTGTGAGAGACCAGCACTACAACTCCCAACAGGCCCCCATGTCTACAGGGAGGGTGGCGGTGGGTGGGGAGTGTGAGAGACCAGCACTACAACTCCCAACAGGCCCCCATGTCCACAGGGAGGGTGGCGGTGGGTGGGAGGTGTGAGAGACCAGCACTACAAATCCCAACAGGCCCCCATGTCCACAGGGAGGGTGGCGGTGGGTGGGTGGGGTGTGCGAGATGTTGGTGGGGGGTGTGAGAGACCAGCACTACAACTCCCAACAGGCCCCCATGCCCACAGGGAGGGTGGTGGTGGGTGGGGGGTGTGAGAGACCAGCACTACAACTCCCAACAGGCCCCCATTTCCACAGGGAGGGTGGCGGTGGGTAGGGGGTGTGAGAGACCAGCACTACAACTCCCAACAGGCCCCCATGTCCACAGGGAGGGTGGCGGTGGGTGGGGGGTGTCCGAGATGTGGGTGGGGGGTGTGAGAGACCAGCACTACAACTCCTAACAGGCCCCCATGTCCACAGGGAGGGTGGCGGTGGGTGGGGGGTGTGAGAGATCAGCACTACAACTCCCAACAGGCCCCCATGTCCACAGGGAGGGTGGCGGTGGGTGGGGGGTGTGAGAGACCAGCACTACAACTCCCAACAGGCCCCCATGTCTACAGGGAGGGTGGCGGTGGGTGGGGTGTGTGTGCGAGATAAGGGTGGGGGGGGTGAGAGACCAGCACTACAACTCCCAACAGGCCCCCATGTCCACAGGGAGGGTGGTGGTGGGTGTAAGAGACCAGCACTACAACTCCCAACAGGCCCCCATGTCTACAGGGAGGATGGCGGTGGGTGGGGGGTGTGAGAGACCAGCACTACAACTCCCAACAGGCCCCCATGTCTACAGGGAGGGTGGCGGTGGGTGGGGGGTGTGAGAGACCAGCACTACAACTCCCAACAGGCCCCCATGTCCACAGGGAGGGTGGCGGTGGGTGGGGGGTGTGAGAGACCAGCACTACAACTACCAACAGGCCCCCATGTCCACACGGAGGGTGGCGGTGGGTGGGGGGTGTGTGCGAGATGTGGGTGGGGGGTGTGAGAGACCAGCACTATAACTCCCAACAGGCCCCCATGTCCACAGGGAGGGTGGTGATGGGTGGGGGGTGTGAGAGACCAGCACTACAACTCCCAACAGGCCCCCATGTCGACAGGGAGGGTGGCGGTGGGTGGGGGGTGTGAGAGACCAGCACTACAACTCCCAACAGGCCCCCATGTCCACAGGGAGGGTGGCGGTGGGTGGGGGGTGTGAGAGACCAGCACTACAACTACCAACAGGCCCCCATGTCCACACGGAGGGTGGCGGTGGGTGGGGGGGTGTGCGAGATGTGGGTGGGGGGTGTGAGAGACCAGCACTATAACTCCCAACAGGCCCCCATGTCCACAGGGAGGGTGGTGATGGGTGGGGGGTGTGAGAGACCAGCACTACAACTCCCAACAGGCCCCCATGTCGACAGGGAGGGTGGCGGTGGGTGGGGTGTGTGTGCGAAATGTGGGTGGGGGGGGTGAGAGAGCAGCACTACAACTCCCAACAGGCCCCCATGTCCACAGGGAGGGTGGTGGTGGGTGGGGGTGTGAGAGACCAGCACTACAACTCCCAACAGGCCCCCATGTCCACAGGGAGGGTGGCGGTGGGTGGGGGGTGTGAGAGACCAGCACTACAACTCCCAACAGGCCCCCATGTCCACAGGGAGGGTGGCGGTGGGTGGGGGGTGTGAGAGACCAGCACTACAACTCCCAACAGGCCCCCATGTCTACAGGGAGGGTGGCGGTGGGTGGGGGGGGGGTGCGAGATGTGGGTGGGGGTGTGAGAGACCAGCACTACAACTCCCAACAGTCCCCCATGTCTACAGGGAGGGCCATGGTGGGTGGGGGGTGTGAGAGACCAGCACTACAACTCCCAACAGGCCCCCATGTCCACAGGGAGGGTGGCGGTGGGTGGGGGGTGTGAGAGACCAGCACTACAACTACCAACAGTCCCCCATGTCTACAGGGAGGGCCATGGTGGGTGGGGGGTGTGAGAGACCAGCACTACAACTCCCAACAGGCCCCCATGTCCACAGGGAGGGTGGCGGTGGGAGGGGGGTGTGAGAGACCAGCACTACAACTACCAACAGGCCCCCATGTCCACACGGAGGGTGGCGGTGGGTGGGGGGTGTGTGCGAGATGTGGGTGGGGGGTGTGAGAGACCAGCACTATAACTCCCAACAGGCCCCCATGTCCACAGGGAGGGTGGTGATGGGTGGGGGGTGTGAGAGACCAGCACTACAACTCCCAACAGGCCCCCATGTCCACAGGGAGGGTGGCGGTGGGTGGGGGGTGTGAGAGACCAGCACTGCAACTCCCAACAGGCCCCCATGTCCACAGGGAGGGTGGCGGGGGGTGGGGTGTGTGTGCGAGATGTGGGTGGGGGGTGTGAGAGACCAGCACTACAACTCCCAACAGGCCCCCATGTCCACAGGGAGGGTGGTGGTGGGTGGGGGGTATGAGAGACCAGCACTACAACTCCCAACAGGCCCCCATGTCCACAGGGAGGGTGGCGGTGGGTGGGGGTGTGAGAGACCAGCACTACAACTCCCAACAGGCCCTCATGTCCACAGGGAGGGTGGCGGTGGGTGGGGGGTGTGAGAGACCAGCACTACAACTCCCAACAGGCCCTCATGTCTACAGGGAGGGTGGCGGTGGGTGGGGGGGGTGTGCGAGATGTGGGTGGGGGGTGTGAGAGACCAGCACTACAACTCTCAACAGGCCCCCATGTCCATAGGGAGGGTGGTGGTGGGTGGGGTGTGTGTAAGACCAGCACTACAACTCCTAACAGGCCCCCATGTCCACAGGGAGGATGGCGGTGGGTGGGGGGTGTGAGAGACCAGCACTACAACTCCCAACAGGCCCCCATGTCCACAGAGAGGGTGGCGGTGGGTGGGGGGTGTGTGCGAGATGTGGGTGGGGGGTGTGAGAGACCAGCACTACAACTCCCAACAGGCCCCCATGCCCACAGGGAGGGTGGTGGTGGGTGGGGGGTGTGAGAGACCAGCACTACAACTCCCAACAGGCCCCCATGTCCACAGGGAGGGTGGCGGTGGGTGGGGGGTGTGAGAGACCAGCACTACAACTCCCAACAGGCCCCCATGTCCACAGGGAGGGTGGCGGTGGGTGGGGGGGTGTGCGAGATGTGGGTGGGGGTGTGAGAGACCAGCACTACAACTCCTAACAGGCCCCCATGTCCACAGGGAGGGTGGCGGTGAGTGGGGGGTGTGAGAGAACAGCACTACAACTCCCAACAGGCCCCCATGTCCACAGGGAGGGTGGCGGTGGGTGGGGGGTGTGAGAGACCAGCACTACAACTCCCAACAGGCCCCCATGTCTACAGGGAGGGTGGCGGTGGGTGGGGTGTGTGTGCGAGATGTGGGTGGGGGGTGTGAGAGACCAGCACTACAACTCCCAACAGGCCCCCATGTCCACAGGGAGGGTGGTGGTGGGTGGGGGGTGTGAGAGACCAGCACTACAACTCCCAACAGGCCCCCATGTCCACAGGGAGGGTCGTGGGGGGAGGGGGGGTGAGAGACAAGCACTACAACTCCCAACAGGCCCCCATGTCCACAGGGAGGGTGGCGGTGGGTGGGGGGGTGTGAGAGACCAGCACTACAACTCCCAACAGGCCCCCATGTCCACAGGGAGGGTGGCGGTGGGTGGGGGGTGTGAGAGACCAGCACTACAACTCCCAACCGGCCCCCATGTCTACAGGGAGGGTGGCGGTGGGTGGGGGGGGTGCGAGATGTGGGTGGGGGGTGTGAGAGAGCAGCACTACAACTCCCAACAGGCCCCCATGTCCACAGGGAGGGTGGTGGTGGGTGGGGGTGTGAGAGACCAGCACTACAACTCCCAACAGGCCCCCATGTCCACAGGGAGGGTGGTGGTGGGTGGGGGGTGTGAGAGACCAACACTACAACTCCCAATAGTCCCCCATGTCTACAGGGAGGGCGGCGGTGGGTGGGGGGTGTGAGAGACCAGCACTACAACTCCCAACAGTCCCCCATGTCCACAGGGAGGGTGGCGGTGGGTGGGGGGTGTGAGAGACCAGCACTACAACTACCAACAGGCCCCCATGTCCACACGGAGGGTGGCGGTGGATGGGGGGTGTGTGCGAGATGTGGGTGGGGGGTGTGAGAGACCAGCACTATAACTCCCAACAGGCCCCCATGTCCACAGGGAGGGTGGTGATGGGTGGGGGGTGTGAGAGACCAGCACTACAACTCCCAACAGGCCCCCATGTCCACAGGGAGGGTGGCGGTGGGTGGGGGGTGTGAGAGACTAGCACTGCAACTCCCAACAGGCCCCCATGTCCACAGGGAGGGTGGCGGTAGGTGGGGTGTGTGTGCGAGATGTGGGTGGGGGGTGTGAGAGACCAGCACTACAACTCCCAACAGGCCCCCATGTCCACAGGGAGGGTGGTGGTTGGTGGGGGGTGTGAGAGACCAGCACTACAACTCCCAACAGGCCCCCATGTCCACAGGGAGGGTGGCGGTGGGTGGGGGGGGTGAGAGACCAGCACTACAACTCCCAACAGGCCCCCATGTCCACAGGGAGGGTGGCGGTGGGTGGGGGGTGTGAGAGACCAGCACTACAACTCCCAACAGGCCCTCATGTCTACAGGGAGGGTGGCGGTGGGTGGGGGTGTGTGCGAGATGTGGGTGGGGGGTGTGAGAGACCAGCACTAAAACTCTCAACAGGCCCCCATGTCCATAGGGAGGGTGGTGGTGGGTGGGGGGTGTGTAAGACCAGCACTACAACTCCTAATAGGCCCCCATGTCCACAGGGAGGATGGCGGTGGGTGGGGGGTGTGAGAGACCAGCACTACAACTCCCAACAGGCCCCCATGTCCACAGGGAGGGTGGCGGTGGGTGGGGGGGGGGGGTGTGCGAGATGTGGGTGGGGGGTGTGAGAGACCAGCACTACAACTCCCAACAGGCCCCCATGTCCACAGGGAGGGTGGTAATGGGTGGGGGGTGTGAGAGATCAGCACTACAGCTCCCAACAGGCCCCCATGTCTACAGGGAGGGTAGTGGTGGGTGGGGGTGTGCGAGACCAGCACTACAACTCCCAACAGGCCCCCATGTCTACAGGGAGGGTGGTGGTGGATGGGGGGTGTGCAAGATGTGGGTGGGTGGTGTGAGAGAGGTAATTGATTTGTAATGTTGTTACCAAAAACATGTAATGTCCACAACATTGATCATGATAATCTTGTCCCTCAGGTGATCGCAACTTGACTGGCGAAACCAGCAACCGCCAGTACCAGTCACCCCCCTCACAGCATGGACTCTCTGGGGACGAGCCCATTGCCAGCTCAGGCGCAGAGGACGATGCGGGGCCATGCAGACTTCCAGGGCCATTTGGCTCCCAGGACATCACTGCCTCCACCACCTCGGCCTGTGTCACCACTCCAACACCTGCCATTGTGAGCTGTGCAGCCACCACCACCACCACCACCTCCACCACCACCACCACCACTCCTGCCTGTGCCACCCTGCCTGACCCATCGCCCGATGATGGGCCATCGACATCCCAGGCAAGCAGGGAGAGTGGACGTGAGAGGACACAGGTGAGGGCACAGCTCACAACCAGGAGTGCAGTTGTCCGGCGAGGTGGGGAAGGACACCCACCCCATCCTGGCTCCGAAACCCTGGAAGCCATCGCCAGAGTCAATGCCTCCTATGAGCGGTCGCAGACACAGTGTGATCGGGCCCACCAAGACTCACAAGAGAACAGTAATCTGTTGCGGTCAACTGATACCCGCATAGGACAAATTGTGGACCTCATGGGCCAGCAAACTGCTCTGTGGAGGGACTGGCTATCCCGCGCCACACCACCCCCCCTCACCCTAGTGCCCAGCGGGACCAGTCACCAACACCACCGCCACCCACACCTGAGCCCACGGACAGGGAGGTGGCCCCTGACCAACCTGCCCCCACAGCTGTCTCCGCTCCTGCTCCAAGACGGAGGGGCCGTCCGAGGCTGGATCCCGGTGAGAGCAGTGGTGTTGCTCCATCTACCCGCTCTAAGAGGGGGCGCCAATGACTTCACACTTGTCTGAGCCTGCCATTCACCCTGCAAACTATCCTGTCCCACAATGCCACCATTGCCACACGTCTGTTGGACTAGCTGGACATCACACATTGTGGTGTCCCCACAGTGTTTTCATCTGCCATGACCTTCAACTCTCACTCCCCCACCAACACTTCTTTGTAAATATGCACCAACCTCAATCCACAACCTGTAAATAAACATCACGTAAACACTCAATGATGTGTGGGCTCCATGTTTTAATCACATGATTGTTTTAGAATGTAAAGTTACCAGGTTCAGGGATCAATGTTGTTGAGAATCATGCCTCTGTGG
Source organism: Lissotriton helveticus (assembly GCF_964261635.1). Classification (NCBI taxonomy): domain Eukaryota; kingdom Metazoa; phylum Chordata; class Amphibia; order Caudata; family Salamandridae; genus Lissotriton; species Lissotriton helveticus. The sequence goes on along the minus strand of NC_136071.1, from coordinate 1,008,810,337 downwards.
AAGTGACCTAGAGATAATGAGAGAACAGCAAACACAGGTCAGGAAAGTGATTCACACACATCACAACACACTGTACTGCAACATCCCACAAACCACACTCATCACCAATTAAGTGGATCACAGGACACACATCAGGGAGCATTGCATGTACACCATCTAACACACACATGTCCATACATAACATACCAGAACAGGCATCATAGACACATCACATCCACACTCCACCACCAAACATACGTCATGCATTGTCTGGCTGCACAAGCGGTAGTTACTCACATTCAAGGGAAATAGCGATCAATGAGCTGACGCCTTTGGTCCACACCTTCTTCCTCACCACTATCCTCATCAGTCGACATGGGTGGGATGGGAGGCCGAGCAACCTGTTGGTCTTCAGGATCCATGAGCAGTTCAATGTTATTGCGCAAGGCCAGGTTGTGGAGCATGCAGCAGGCAATCACGATTTTGCATACTTTGCCTGGTGAGTATGGCAAGGCCCCTCCGGTTTTGTCATGGCAGCGAAACCTAGACTTCAGCAGTCAAAAAGTACGTTCTATCACTCGACGTGTCCTCCCATGGGCATCATTATAACGCAATTCACCAGGGGTAGTAGGATTCCTGATGGGGCTCAGCAGCCACGGCCTGTTTGGGTACGCAGAGTCGCCTAGGTGGGGTGATGACAGACACAAGTTTCATTACCAGAATTTGTGGGAACACCATGCCACACATACAACACAATTGTCCTCACAACACACTGACAACACAATTGTATTCCAGCACACTCACCTACAAGCCACGCACGTTCTGGACGCAGATTAGCCATCAGTTGGGGGACAATGCTGCTCCGCATGATGTGGGAGTCATGGGCGGAACCGGGAAATCTGGCACACACATGCGAGATGATGTTGTCAGCCAGGCACACCACTTGCACGTTGATCGAATGGTAGTGCTTCCGATTCCTATATACAGGTTCACGTGCCTGGGGTGGTATGAGACCAATATGTGTTCCATCAATGGAACCCACAACGTGTGGTAACTGGGCCAGGGCATAGAAGTCCCCTTTGACTGCTGCCAACTGTGCCAGACGTGGAAACTGGATGTAATCATCCTTGTAAAGCATCATGGCATTCAAAACATCCCGTAGTACCATGCTGAACATGGATTGCGACATCCCTCCGGCATGACCAACTGTGTACTGGAAAGGGCCAGTCGCAAAGAAATGAAGTGCCGCCATCACCTTTGCAGTGGGTGTGAAAGCTCCAGGATATGTCCTGCGTGGCTGCAAATGAGGTGACAATTGTTTGACAAGCTCCTGCAATCTCAGTCGGTCAAGGCGGTATTTGCGGATCATCTCCTCGTCAACCATGTCCTCCAGCACAGAGTATGGTCGATGCACATTTGGAGCCCTCCTGTGTATGAGTAGATGGCAGCAGATGTAAAATGACCAACAACGCATAGCTGTGCAACACTATCACATCTTGACCAACACAATGCTAATAATACATGTTGCAGACAGTGATGATATGTGTGACTGGACCAATATATGAGGCAATAGAGCTGACTACACACACAATGTACAACCACAAAGAACATCCTGTGGGCTAACATGTACAATGTAACGTGCACACATGTTCACACATCTTGCAACAACACATGACTGAGGGCCCATATGTGGACAAGCGTCCCCACAGACACACATGTACGTGCACAAACAACATGCAATTAGAACACACCCTCCTTGTCTTCATGCACCCATGAACACACCTACAATGCCCCCTCAGCTGACATGCATGGGCACACAACAACAGACACGCATACACAGAATGCATGTACACACACATCATTGTTACTTGCACACACAAACCACACACTCACAACAGCTAATGAATGTGTGTACACACCCTTGCAGTACTGTGTAGATGTGTAGAAATGAAAACGTGTGTCCCCAAGACCAAGACGTGAACACGTCGCCATGCACATCTGACGCAAATTGGGCCCACATCACTAGCCTTTGTTAACCACTGGCAAGGTCAACAGTATGAGCACACATGCAACAAATGGACATGAATGTCGCACGTGGACACAGTCCATAGACTTCACATCAATATTCTTCCAGCATTCCGAACATGTCCTGACACACACGTACAACTAAGAAGATTACATGTGTGTGGAGACATGCAGTGTGTGTACATACGCCATCTGGGGACGCCTTCCACCAACACAGAAGATGACCGATTACATAGCAATGAAGCATGACATATGCTGTATGGTCAATGAGCATCCCGGTTACACCCCACAAAATGCATGTGCGCACTACCGTGACGGTGCATCATTTGAAATCAATCACTCACTGGCGCCGCTATGGCGGTGCACGCATTCCACGGTGGCGGTGCAGGCCAACACATACATTTGATGATGCAATCTGAAATGGCAGTTGAGTAAACACCTTACAGTGTCATTGCCTCACACACCGCCAGTCCCGTCCAGTCACCCACTGCCATTCCAGGCCGGTCACCCACTGCCATTCCAGGCCGGTCACCCACCGCCATTCCAGGCCGGTCACCCATCGCCAGTCCCGGCTGGGCACCCACTGCCATTCCAGGCAGGTCACCCACCGCCATTCCAGGCCGGTCACCCACCGCCATTCCAGGCCGGTCACCCACCGCCAGTCCCGGCCGGGCACCCACCGCCATTCCAGGCCGGTCACCCACCGCCATTCCAGGCCTGTCACCCACCGCCATTCCAGACCGGGCACCCACCGCCAGTCCCATCTGGGCACCCACCACCAGTCCCGTCCGGGCACCCACCGCCAGTCCAGGCCGTGCACCCACCGCCAGTCCCGTCCGGTCACCCACCGCCATTCCAGGCCGGTCACCCACCGCCAGTCCCGGACGGGCACCCACCGCCAGTCCTGGCACCGCCCAGTCCTGGCGGTGGGTGCCCGGCCTGGAATGGTGGTGGGTGCCCGGCCGGGACTGGCGGTGGGTGCCCGGCCTGGACTGGCGGTGGGTGCCCGAACGGGATTGGCGGTGGGTGACGCAATAACACTGTAAGGGGTTTTCTCAACTGCCATTCCAGATTGCATCATCAAATGTATGTGTTGGCCTGCACCGCCCCCGCGGAATGCAGTGAGTGATTATTTTCAAATGATGCACCGTCGCGGTAGCGCGCACATGCGCTTGCCGGTGTGTGTACGTGACGGTCTGTGCACATATAGCCAATGGGAACAGGTTACGCGTTGCGCGTAAGCACATTCAAAAATTGCGGAAGACGTGCACCGCCACACCAATGCGAGTCATTGGCTCTTTTTGAATGATGCATCCAGGGAAAACCAATTGCTGCAGACGTGTGCCACTGATATGAGCTCAGGGCCCTATATATGTGTCAAGATTTTCAGAACACATTCACTGCTTCCAGCCACTGCTGCCTGCGACCGTCACCTCCACCTGCTGCTCCAGAGCTATCCAACAACTGCTGCCTGCGACCGTCACCTCCACCTGCTGCTCCAGTGCTATCCAACAACTGCTGCCTGCGACCGTCACCTCCACCTGCTGCTCCAGAGCTATCCAACAACTGCTGCTGTAGTGCCACAGTCCTGGACCTTGCCATGTCGAGAGTGCGAGAGATCCGGTCTCGTCCCTTCACCGCAGCGGAGCTGGATGTCCTTGTGGACGGTGTGCTCAGCCACTATGAACGGCTCTACGGTGCCCCCGGACAGGTGGTAAGTGAAGTGGGTAACATGTTGGTGGGCAGGAGGTGGTCACTGACTCCTTGCTTCTGCAAGCTTGGCGGTGTGCTGTGGGACCTTCACATGTGTTGTACTGCGCATGGCTGCATGTAGATACGTGTTTCTGCAATGTTTATGAATGTCAAACAGTCCACTGACATTCCCCTCTTGTCTCCCATCCTGGTAGGTGAAGCTGCACCTTCGCAAGGCCGTGTGGAGGACCATAGCACGTGATGTATGGGCAGTGGGGGTGTGCAATAGACGACACACACACTGCCACAAGCGCTGGGACGACATATCCAGGCTCAGCAAGAATGTTGCGGAGATGACACTGGGGATCATTCCAAGAACAGTCCGCCTTGCCCGACGCACCATGACACCTCTAATGCACCGCATAATTGCTGTGAAGCATCCTGACCTGTCCGCCCGGCTGAGAGGGGATCAACAGCAAACTAGCGGTAAGCAGACTTTATGTGTCTGTAACTTGTGAGTGCATGCATGTAGTCGTGCTCAGACACAGTAGTGACATCCGTGGTGCGTATCTTTTGCATATATTGCATGTTGGTGTCATTAGCGGAGTGAGCGGTAGCACCCATGTCCGCCAGGTGGACATACCACTTGCTACGTATTTGAGGGTTCCAGGACATGCCGTTGAGGTGTGGTGTCCCATGGCATGACATGTGTGGTGATCTGCATGCACTTGCCCTGTTTGTATGATGTACATGTTTCACAGACACCCACGGATCTTTGATGTGAGGATGTGTGGTAGGGGTGGTTCGTGTACAGGATGGGTGCTACATGTCAATCGACTGTAAGGAACGGTGTGACTTTGTAACCTTCAGAACGTGAGTGTGGAACTTAGGTTAACATCTCTTCCCTCTCTCTTCCAGCTTTGGCTGAGGGCACTGACACACAGACGACGGAGAATAGTGGTGGCAATGCATCCGGATCCGAGATGACACACACGCACACTGACACTGAAGAGGGCAGCCACGGAGAGGGGGACAGAACCGTCCCTGAGGACTCACATGTGGAGACACCATCGTCCTCATCCTCAGAAAGTGTTGGTGAGTCAGCACTGTTGTCACAGACAGGGATTGGGCAATCGACACCTTCAGTCGGGACACAGCACACAGGGCCACACTGCCACCCACTGCAACATGTACTGCTCGTGCTCGCCAGAGGAGGGGGAGCAGAGTTGCCTTTGGCACAGGCACCGCGGAGCCTGTCCCTGTGACACAAAGTGCACTTTGTGCAGAGGCAGTAGATCTGCTGCGACAGCTGTGTGTAGGGCAGACCAACATGATCAATGCATTCCAAGACCACAATAGGAAGTTGGGGCAGGTGGTGGTATTCATGGAGGGGATGCATGGCGATGTTGCTGGTCTCCACAGAACAGTTCAGTCATTGGTAAACACTGTGTCTACAGCCATTGTACAGTCGCATAGACAGGGTGCTGCTTCAGTGCCACCATCCACACCACTTGATGTTTCAGTGGAGAGTGATTTATCAGACCAGGCCTATCATTCAGGTTATTACACTAGGAGCAGCCACAGGCAGCAAGGCAGGGCACGGAGGGCACAGACACCATCCCCTAAGACTGGGATATCTTTCTCCGAAGACGACGTGAGCTACACTGGAGTTGACACACAGGATCATTAAGGGGTGTTGGGGGAAATGGATTCACATGCTACACAGGCATCGCCCACAAAAGTAACTCCCAAGGCAAGGGCACCTCCCAAGAGCAGGGACACTCCCAAGGACAAGGACACTACCAAGGAAAGGGCACCTCCCAAGAGCAGGGACACTCCCAAGGACAAGGACACTACCAATGAAAGGGCACCTCCCAAGAGCAGGGACACTCCCAAGGACAAGGACACTACCAAGGAAAGGGCACCTCCCAAGAGCAGGGACACTCCCAAGGACAAGGACACTACCAAGGAAAGGGCACCTCCCAAGAGCAGGGACACTCCCAAGGGCAAGGACACTACCAAGGAAAGGGCACCTCCCAAGAGCAGGGACACCCCCAAGGGCAAGGACACTACCAAGGAAAGGGCACCTCACAAGAGCAGGGACACTCGCAAGGGCAAGGTAGCTTCAAAGGAGAGGGACACTACAATGGACAGGTCTGCACCCAGGGACACGGCACTACCCAGGGATCATGGACAATCCAGAGACAGGACACCTCCTACGTCAAAGGCACATCCCATGGCCAAGGGTTCTCCCATGGACACGAGCACCATCAAGGACAGGCATATATCACCCCTAGCTGCACTAAGGCTGATGTTTAAGGAACGTACAACACATGTGTCAGTGGTGGAGTCCCCCCCATACCTCTAATCCCCTCCAGGCCCCGCAGAAGCAGAGGAAGGAGTACACTGTTGTTGCATCCCCCATTACACATGATGCAGAGGGCAGAAGGCAGGCCCACAGCAAACGGCAGGCAGGGTCCAGCACATCCCCAGAGAGCAGACCACCACAAGCACATGATCCACCTTTGATGTCTGATGATGCCACTACACTTACCAGTCCAGTCATGTCCGGGGTGCCCATACATTTCACAAAGAAACGGAGACACAAAACAGTGAGACCTGACCACCCCAATGTCGCTCCAGTACAGCTGTCCCCAGCTCCCAGAGCCACCCTGCCTCCTGGCCCATACAGCCCTGCGGCTCATCATTTCAGTGGTCCTAGTGGGTCAGCTGCAGTTCACTCTCATGTGTCAGATAGTGGCACTGTGTCTATTGTACGCTGTCATGCATCATGTAGTAGCACTGTGTCAGTTGTGCCCTCTCCTGTTGCAGGTATTGGCACTGTGTGTGTCCGCCACTCTCATGTGTCAGATGCAGGCATGGTATTTGTCGGTCAGTGTACAGGGACATGTCCTGTCAGTGTGTCTGGGTCTATGGCTCATGTGTCAGTCAGTAGATTGGTGGCTGTGTCTCAGACTCCTGGTGCTGCTGCTGGCAGTGTGTCTGGGTCTATGGCTCATGTGTCAGTCAGTAGATCGGTGGCTGTGTCTCACACTCCTGTTTCTGGTGCTGGCGGTGTGTCTGGGTCTATGGCTCATGTGTTAGTCACAACAGCTGTGGCTGTGTCTCACACTCCTGTTGCTGGCGGTGTGTCTGGGTCTATGGCTCATGTGTCAGTCAGTAGATCGATGGCTGTGTCTCACACTCCTGTTGCTGGTGCTGGCAGTGTGTCTGGGTCTATGGCTCATGTGTCAGTCAGTAGATCGGTGGCTGTGTCTCACACTCCTGTTGCTGGTGCTGGCGGTATGTCTGGGTCTATGGCTCATGTGTCAGTCAGTAGATCGGTGGCTGTGTCTCACACTCCTGTTGCTGGTGCTGGCGGTGTGTCTGGGTCTGGGTCTATGGCTCATGTGTCAGTCAGTAGATCGGTGGCTGTGTCTCACACTCCAGTTTCTGGTGCTGGAAGTGTGTCCGAGGCGAGTAGTTCAGGCACTCCACCATATTCTGTGTTGTAAGGTTTAGTTGCCATCACTCACATGTCATTTTACTTTGTGTGTAGATTGATGAATGTAACCACCCTGACATTGTTATTGTCCTTGTGAAGGGTCGCTTGACACACGGCCTCTTTGTCAAAGCGCCGGGACACCCCTTGGGGTAGCCGTGCGCTCTAAAAGTAAGGCTTAACATAACATAACATAACTTGGGTAGCCAGTGATGTACCTGCTCTGTTGGCCACAATGCCCTGTTGCTGTTCTGATACCGCATTGTGCCCTCTCATGTGCTGCCTCTGATGTACCTGTTCAGTGCAATGGACTGTTGATGCACTTAGCCCCTCTCACGTGCTACCTCTGATGTACCTGATCTGTTGGGCACAATGCCCTGTTGCTGTTCTGATACTGCATTGTGCCCTCTCATGTGCCTCCTCTGATGTACCTGCTCTGTTGGCCACAATGCCCTGTTGCTGTTCTGATACCGCATTGTGCCCTCTCATGTGCTGCCTCTGATGTACCTGTTCAGTGCAATGGACTGTTGATGCACTTAGCCCCTCTCATTTACTGCCTCTGATGTACCTGTTCAGTGCAATGGACTGTTGATGCACTTAGCCCCTCTCACATGCTGCCTCTGATGTACCTGCTCTGTTGGCCACAATGCCCTGTTGCTGTTCTGATACCGCATTGTGCCCTCTCATGTGCTGCCTTTGATGTACCTGTTCAGTGCAATGGACTGTTGATGCACTTAGCCCCTCTCACGTGCTGCCTCCGATGTACCTGCTCTGTTGGCCAGAATTCTCTGTTGCTGTTCTGATACCGCATTGTGCCCTCTCATTTACTGCCTCTGATGTACCTGTTCAGTGCAATGGACTGTTGATGCACTTAGCCCCTCTCATGTGCTGCCAGTGATGTACCTGCTCTGTTGTACCCAGTGCCCATGCTCTTGAATATTCTGAGATTATACACCGATTATGTTAAATAAAGCTAGTAAATCATAATTTCTGATTTGTCGTTGTCATTCCTGGTTGTGTACTTGAATTGTGGATATATTTGTGCGATCGTCATTGTAGTTTTTCCAGACATGACACTCCCCCTTCCAACCTCACAGCCATGGCAGTTACTCCCCTTCCGACTGCAATTGGTGGGTTGGCGTACCTGCGTCGTCGGCGATGATGGTCCATGACTTGCTGGTGGTGGAGCACGAAGAGTATCGGAAATGCGTGTAGCGCGGGGTCCATGACGGCGATCTGCTTGTGGTGTGTATCTCGGCTGTGGTGATTCCGCCGTGTTCAGGCAGGTTGTTTTGAGGAAAAGTCAGCCCATAACGCACCTGATGCCCAGGCTGCTGGCGCAGGACGCCTCTTAGTTTCCATCTTGAACAATTACCAAATCAAGAGACGGGCGCTGGAAGCAGGAAGACAAGAATAGAGTTTTATTTCTCATGAGGAGAGCCTGTCATTTCGGACACTCGCATAGTGTCTTCAGGAGGTGCTCTAACAAGTTCTCTGAGGCTTCGTCTTTTATACACATGTTTATGATGCACAAACATTCCTTATTACAATAAAGACGCTTTGAAGTAGAAAAAGGCATGCTTGGAATCCCAGCTTCAGGCCTATTCCCATACCAGTCGCTCAGATGTCATCCTCCCCTCCTGAATGTAACAAGAGAGATTGTGATCTCTCAGCCGGACATTCCTACAGGACACGAGGGCAGGAGGGGATGATCAGGTCAAAGGTTGGTCAGGTGATAAGGTCGGACACTTCGGTTGGTGTATCACGGTTTTGTTATGCTGGGCAGGGAAAAGGGGGATGTACATCCACGAGGCTTGGTCTTAGGACTTGGGACTGGGTCGAGAGGCCAAGTGCAGCCGGGGGGGGGGGTTGTCAGCTGAGGGGAAGGGTGTTCTTGGGAGGAAATGGGGGGTGTGGGTCAAGTAGGAGGGCTACTTTTAGAGCAGGGTCACGCAGAGGGAGAGGGTCTTGTGGCCGATGCATGAGCAGTGCGCGCGGGGAGGGGTGCCGGGGACAGATGGGCAGAGAGGCCATGGTGTCTAAAATGGCTGTCGTGTACGTGTGTGCATGGGTCTATGCTGGCGGGATAACACAGTAAGTGTTTAGCGATCCGTTCTGCTTACAACAAGGGGTACAGTGAACACAAATGAACGCCGCTTATGTACATATATATTGCCATTTTCAACAGTCGCCGCTTTTTTTACATAAGCAAGTTCAGTTCTAAACAGTCGATACGATTGGCGGAATGCGGTACATATGATTTTACATTTGTTGGGTTATTCATACAAGTCTAGAGATCGGCATAATACTTAGTTGGAGTCAATCAGGAAAATGTTCCGAAACATTATAGAATCAAGTTCAGACCTTCTCTCCGGTGACATCAACATACAGTAAAAGTACTCTGATACCTTGGGGTCTTATCAGTGCTATAAGAAACTTTTGGAAAACTAGATACGTGAGTGACCGATGAAACATTTTAGAAAGCAATACAAAATGGTTGAGGGAGGAATTCAATTCGATACAAGCACTTAGTCAAGGGGTGGGTAGAAAGTTCAGGAAGGGGAGTTTTTGTCACAATGTCTTTTTAACAGAGTCCGTCTTCTTTTGTTGGCGCTGTTGAGCACCAGCGGTGGAGCTATTGGTCCAGCTCGTATTCATCCTTACGCGTTGCAGGGTGCGATCAGTCCTCTGCTGTTAGATCAAAGTCCTGTTTCCTAACTGATCTTCTTAGGGGTGCCTCATGCTGGGCACCTGCGTGTCTTTCTTCTTTCGTGGCAAAAACCTTATTCTATAGTCAAAAGTTATGCGAAAAGGGTGAGGTTTGTTGAATAATCAAGGGAAGAGAGGGCGGAGTGGGATCAGATCTTTGAGCACACCAAGAGACCACAAGGAGCAAAGGATGGCGAGCAGGCAGGCCCATCAGTCAGGCACGAGTGGGTCAGCAAATCGAGGGCTTCAAGGCGGCCCTTTATTCCTTCATCTGCCGAGTTTGAGAGTGGTGCCTCGTCCCGCGTCTCGTTGCTCTGTGGCTCCACCTTTGGCTGAGGTCACACGTGCTCCATGATCTGTGGCCAGGCTGTGCGTCACGTCCAGCTCCTCTCCTCCGGTGATTGTATCTTTGAATGGGTACAAAACAAGTTTTAGAAAAACTGGCAGGAGAAGACATTTATACATCTCAATTCCGTCCCCGATCCTATGTAGGTGGGGGATAAGTTCATCGGTCACAGTCAGAGGTCATCACTTATGGAGTATGTAGGAGGGCATTACCATTGAATTCATAAACCTGTTTGGCGTTCATTCGTGGCGTATGTGGAGAGAAATTGGACTTTTATACACAGTGTATTATATCAAACTCAAAATCGAGTCCTTATGTAGAGACTCGCCATTTTTCTTTTTAACCCAAGTATCGACAATCTTACCTTTCCCTTCGGGGTCGGCTAACTCTTGCAAGCAGGAGCGTTATCGTCAGGAAGAAGGAGGAGGGGGGGGGCAGATGTTAAACATGCCTTTCTTGGGGAATGACCGTTAATCAAGGTCATCAATTACGCTTCGAGGGTAGCTGACATGAAGCTGGGGTTAATCGGGGGAAGCGGGGACGCTTTGGACAGGGAGCTGGGGTCAATCGGGAGAATCGGGGGGGGGGCACTTTGGACATCCGCACTTAAGTGCAGAGGGGTGAGGTAATCTGTGCATTGGGAATTGTATTTCTAGCGAACTGAAAAACAGAAGGCCATTGACATTATAGTCCCCCTATAAAAAGCCAGATTAGGGGACATCAGTCGTCCTACCTGTCCTTTCCTTCATTACCAACTCGGGTTCTATCGTTTTGCAGAAAGGAGAGGTAGTAATATGGCAAGTCACAATCGCTTTAGTTCCTGTTAATTTTGCCGAACACCTTTGTGTTTGAGGAGACCCAATTAGGTTTTGTGCCGGGGGGGCACAGCGCTACCATACAAGGGAGGAGGGACCAGGGGGGCTTTTAGAGAGAGAGAGAGAGAGTGAGAGAGAGAGTGAGAGAGAGAGAGAGAGAGAGAGTGAGAGAGAGAGAGAGAGAGAGAGAGAGAGAGAGAGAGAGAGAGAGAGAGAGAGAGACCGCACTCTAAATGGTCCATTTGGTACACGTATGACATGGAGAGAGAAAGAGAGAGAGAGAGAGAGAGAGAGAGAGAGAGAGAGAGAGAGAGACGTGTACAATAATGGGTCATTCAGTGCGCGCACAACACAGAACAACAGGGGTTAAGTAATACGGAAACACAGGCAGAGGGATGACGTAGATCCATACATTACGTACACACATACTCAGGTGAGGGAGACAGTACATGTATTATATACAAAAATCCAAGACAAGACATATAACCGTTATTGGCCATAATGATCTCTTCCTGTATGCTGCGCATCCTTAGCATCCTAAGCTCTTTTTACCCTTTTCTTTCCTTTTATTGTCGGCTGCCTTTACTGGTCTTTGTGGTTGTACACACTTACGCCTTTGGCAACCAGTCAAGAACTAACCTGGTCGGGCTGATGTGTTTCCAGGCTGAGGCAACAGTGGGTGTCAGTTGGGAGAACAATAGGGCAGCTCTGAGTTTCCGGTCCATGAGGGTGTGGAAAGGATGTAGTAATTTCTAAACACTGACAACATTCCTAGACCTCCAAACGGAGGGTACTAGAGTAAACCTCACCTCAGAATATTCTTTTAAACTTTCCCTATTTAGTTAAGTGTAGAATGCTTAATCATAAGTGCACGTCATTTTTGGTTGTATTATTCGGGGTGCCAAGCGAAGTCACATTTTGTATTTTCCGCTTCAGGCTGTCCTCTCAAGCGCTAAGTTCAGGCTATTGTTCGCTCATCGTGTGTAGGTACCATAATCAAACGCCTTTTTCCCGTCTCTTCGTCCGCTAGATCACCATTTTCTTTTTCGTATTTTAATCGACGTTTCAATGTGACCTGCAGAAAGAGGGAAAAGAAGGGAGCGGGGGCAGCATTTTAAAAACACATCAGCGCGCATAAACCCGAAAAGGCTTTTACTTACTACATACTCGGCCTATCTCCACGGAACGCAGTCCTTGCCAACTCGGCATTTAAGCCCAGATGGACCTTTTAGTGTGGGAGAGATGATTATCGGAAGCCGATGGATAGCATAGGTCACCCAAGTGTGGTATTACGGATCGTATGTAGGGAGGCCAGGTGGCACTCCTTCGGGGCGACTTAGGGGTATTTTTAGCACAATTTTCCTGATACAGGTAGCATATAAAGTATAGGCTGAATTCCAGGGTCTTTTAGCGGTTGCTTTAGGCTGTACAAAAATGTGCAAAGTACATACAACAAAAACCTGGACCATTCATATTTGCAGTATTTCTGCGTACTATACTTTTTAAGCCTTAACTAATCGAGCTGAGCCATTTCACTTGTAATTCAGTTATATCGGAAACAGTGGTCATTTATTCGAAACTTACCAATTTACACGTGACAACTACGTACGTTTTTCTCCAAAAATCTTTAATAAAGAATGTCGGTGCATAAATACGGGCCTACAACCCCGTGGGCCGGCCAGAACTATACATGTGGGAATACTTATTAGTGGAAAACCTAATGGTGTCGGTGGTCGTTGATTTCATACTAAAAGTGCGACAAGTGCAACAAAATCATATCGAAACTTCAGTGTGAGCAAGTATCATAAGTGTTGAAATTCGAACTTTCAATAATCATGATGCGCCAAATTTGACAACTATTTATTGTCCGAATGTTCAATCAGCACCCATCTCACTTCAATTCATTGTCCAAACACATAATCAGTACCCATCCCATTGTGGAAAAGTAAATTTTGCCATGTTCTGTGTCCCTACGCCTCATCCATCATATGTTATGTGTGCATGACCAATATGCATATGTTATTCCCCATGTCCGATTAATGACGCAACTACAGTTGTGTCCACCTCTGGTATGTCATTTTCCAGTCCTCGTGAATACTACGAATATCAGGCCTATGTAAAGTAATGTTGCCACGTTTCTCAGTGTGCACGTTATTCCATTATAAAGTCCCCGTTTCCAGGCCTCAAAAGGGCCCGGACAACAGATTCAGCTTCTGTCTCCTGAAAGCCTCGCTGAGGAGCGATACAGCCCCCACCTGTATCCTCGACCCTTCACTTACTTCCTGCCTCGCAGTGCCCGGTGCAGCTTGGCTCTGCCTCTGAGTCTGCCAAAAGTATGTTATAGTTCCAGCTATCAGTTCAGTCCTCCTCCTCTGCATTCCTAAGCTACTGAACTGCATCAATAGTTTCCGTCATTGTCTAGCCTACTCGGCTCCACGTTAGAGAAATACTGTATTTAATGGTCATTTAGTATTCCTCATCACGCACTACATGTAGAATAATGCATGGTCCAGTCTTAGAGTCAAGTTAGCTTTTCCCCTCATGACTTCTAGTTTATATCAACATGTTCCCTAAACATCAGATACCAGATAGGGTTTAGGTACATGTCGCTCCGACCCTCCAGACTCTAGTCTCTGCTCCTAGCACAGAGTTCGTAGCCCCCAGCTTCTCCTAGTAACACGTCATTGCCAGTTTTCGCGCACCATTAGGTTAGAGGTCCCGGCTCCTTAGGTAGCCCCCTCCTATGTTTCCGCCCATTCATGACATATTCTGTTACGTTTGCATCACATGTCTATGTATACTCCCAGTTACACCTCTTTTTACTGTTATCTTTCGCGACTGCTACGCGTCACGCCTTCTGCTCCACCCACTGCTACGTCTACTGCAATGTAATGCTATGTGTTCGCGCTATGTATATATGCCTGTGTTTTGTTATTGAATGTTAGCGCGCTCATCCCAGACCTAGCCCCAGCAGCTGCTGGGCCTCTTTTCCCCTGTTGGGCCCCAGTTGTCCTGCTGGGCCCTGTCATTCTGTTCCTATGCAGGTTGTCCTGATCCTGTCCTTATGCTGTAATAAACCTGCAGAAACTCCTACTACCTCGAATCTTGACTCTTATTTATTGAGCTATCTGTTATGCTATAAGTCTAGTCAAAAATAGGGTATTATTTATTTATTTACCACATAATGGCGCCCGAATAGGGACTTGCCCTTTCCCCACGCGTCGGTGAAGCCACGCCGACCCCCTGACCCTCTGCAGTCGTGACGGAACTCTTCTGCGCAGTGGCAGATATTTCTGCTCAAGTATCCCTCAGGCCCACGGAGGAGACGGAGGAGGCGGTCCAGCATCCGAACGAGACGGTGGAGGAACGCGGCGAGTCCCGACCAGAGCCCAAGCCGAGAGTCCAAGGTCCGAGGTATCCGGAGGCCCACCCGTAACTGAAGTCCGAAGTTCGTCGTCGTAGCAGTCCAGTCCCGTCCGAGGCCTTCCGTTCCGTGCTGCCCGGTGAGTACCATTGCTGGGGTAGTATCTAGACAGGACCAATCTAAATTGACTCCTGGTCCGTGGGTTGGTGGTGCCCAGACTCACAAACGAAGTGTTCACCTAGGTGGATACGGGTCTTGATGTGTCCCTTTATGGGACCGGTATGTTCCGTACTGTTACAGCAGTGCATCCAGTAACTCTAGTCTGTTCCGTTCTCGAGAAAATCTGTTCTATTTCTGTTCTCAGTATTCCAGGTAATATTCTGTTCGAACTGTTATTTATAATGTTCTTCATGTATTTTACTGTTGTGGTATGAGTGCGATGTGATTTCGTGTTTTCATTGTGTATTGTATTGTGTCCGGATTACAGTTCAGTCATGCCGCTCTTTTCCAAGTTACGTCAGATAAAAACTAGAAAGGGTCTGTTAGAGGAAGCGGTTCCTGTCCCGCCTAGGGACAGTCCAGGTCATTTTATGTATCAGAAACATGGCATAAGCGCCATAATGTATCTAGATTTATGGGTAGAGTATACCAAACAGTTAGAAGAAAAGTATAGATGGCCCGTATCGGGTACATGGGATGCCGAATGTATCATGCGAGTAGAAGAAGCATTATGGAAAAAGAAAGCCAGACAGTCACAGAAAGATGCCATCGAGTTATGGCGTAAAGAAGCGCATAGAAGAACCGAAAAAGAAGTCAGAAAGTCAGAGTTAAGTAGAGAATCCCAAGAACGAGCCCAAGAAAGAGAATTAATCGAGATAGGTGAACAAGTCAAAGCCGAACAGTCAGACAGACAGAGGCATGCCCTCATTAAGGGTATGTATCCTCTTTTTGCCGAAGGTGTGCCAAAAGCGACCCCAGAGGCATCCAGTAATTTCCCGCCACCATTAGTTCCGACCAAGCTACGTCACAAACCGACCGCAGCTGATATTTTTATTTCGTCCTATTTGGACGACACAGTCCCCGAATATGCAAATCCTGTCCGCGCTCCGCCAGTCCCTGTAAACCAGGCACTTCCTGTTCCTCCAGACACCGGGGTGCCCTTAACAGCTCCCCCGGCCCAGTCTGCCATACAAGTACAATTACCGACCCTGCCAGAACGAAGAATGTCAGTCGACGATTCTAGTCTAGGGGCCGCAGGAGGAGGTCCTCCTCAAACCCCGCCGCCACACAAGCGTTTATCAGCACTCGAATTACATGCTCAAGCATCACAGCGTACTCCTAAAAGTAATAAGTCTGTCACAGAAATCAGGCAAGCCCTTAACGAATGTGTCTATGATCCAGTTCCAGGCGAATATACTATGGTTTTATATTCCTTACGTGTAAGGAGAGTGACCGAGTATCTAGTCACCTTACCGAATATGAAAGAAGACCTAGACAGAATATATCGTTTCATCCGTACAGGGGATGATCCAGAAAGTTAATGTTACCGCTATAGTCCCTCACCTATACCACCGCACAATAGCTCACCGATTTTGATTTTTTGCTTCACTACTGCATGAACCCTCGATATGCAAGATCACCGTGTTCTTTGCTAAAAATGATCCCACACCTAGGCGTTATGCCAATAGACCTCACAATTGTGCACCATCACCCAAAGCGACCACTCACAGCCTTGGAGTGACACAAGTACCAGTCCTATCTAACTCCTCACCATACGATACCATAACGTGCGAACCCAGGGGCACGCTACTACTGCATGTTGGTTGCACCTTGTCACCATTTGCAGTATATGACAACGGCATTACTGATCCTGTCTATGTTATTCTTGTACCATCAGCCCTGAAGAGTCGTGTTGACTCAACTGTACACGACGAAACACGTGTCGGCTTTGCTTCACATTACTTGAACCTGGAGAGAATAAACCAACGTTTTGCTACATTTTGAACACACCAAAGAATCTGCTTCTGTCTCCTTGAATACGTATCAGTGATTGTACTGCTTGTGATACTTTTTGTAGTAGCGAGAGCACAACTGTATATTTCTGTTTAGTCCCTTGACTATCTTAGACGGTTAAGGGTGTTTTTCCGCCTGCTCTTCACGCACTACATTTCTACTTGTCAATCTATACTCTGTAACGTCTGAACCGAGGCAGTGCGCCTGAGTGATCTGATTTTCTAAAAACCCCACTAAAGTGTTTGATGATCCAGAAAGTATTGGCGAGATTATGTCTCAAAGGAAAGCCGAGATTCAGCTCATGATATTAAAGTTCTTGATCAATTGCCTAATAAGAGAACAAGATTACCCGTCTAAAGATCCCGCCGAAATGAGAATCCTGACAAGGTGGAGTGATAATATAGCCGAGGGTAAGCACAAGACCGTCAGTGCCATGGAGAGTATGTACAAGAAAATTCGTAAAGAAATAATAAGGTTACACGACCAGCGTAAAGCAGCACAAGTAAGCGAGAAAGAAAGTATCTCTGATCCTGAAGAGGAAGAGAACGAGAATCCCGCCAGAATAGCGTATGTAGGAAAATCCAGATTTCCAGATCGCCATTTACGTCTAGAACCCAAGTCTATTTTTCATCTAGCACCAGAACAAGGTTCTCTAGAACAAGTATTTCAAGCTATCGATCACATTCTGAAATCACGAATCGGTTACAGTGAATTAAGTACTATGCATGAACAAGAACTAGCCCGATCAGCAGTCCGATGGATTACTGATTCTACCACTTTTCCAGACGAAATAGTGGCACAAATGTTTCTGAAACTGCCCCCAGTCGAGCAACGACTGGTGGGTATGTATATGATCCAGCACCTCATTACTCTGTATGAGGGTCAACATTCTGATCCAGGCCCGTTGCACGATATCCTGAACGAGTTACTCCAGTATAGATGGAGAGGTCTAGGTACCGATTTAATTAGTGTCATTCTAGAACAGCGCCACAAATATAGAACGTTTCTGAACCCGCATTTTGTTCATGTCTCACCCCCAGAAAGTAAGCCATTCTACATAGACAGACAGAATCCGTTACGAGAAGTCCACCCAGTCCAAGGGGCGGGGGGCGTAATGCAACGAGTGTTTGTATACACTCCAATTTCAAAGATGGAACTTCTTGAAATGAAGAAATTAATTCCCTGTCATGACAAAGATCCAGCAGGGTTCCATAGAGATTTAAAAGACATGCTCCGTATGGGAGAATACACTTACCCAGACATCATTAAAATGTTAAAGGTCCTGTTACCCGCAGGGGTGTATGAAAAGTTAAAGGAAAAAGAATGGGAGGTGGGAGAGAAAAAGATCGATTGGGCAGCTCTAGAAGCTGAAGACAAGGCACGAGTACCAGGTACCGGTCTTGGAGATAAATGTAAAGAATTACCAGAATTACTGATTCAAGTTTTACCCAGATTATTGACAACTAGGAAAGAAGACTGGGATGCAATCTCAGCCTGTAAACAGAAACAAGATGAAGATATTAGTGATTTTTATTCTAGATTTGAGAAATGTTTCAGTATTAACAGTGGTCTCAAGACAAGTAGTGAGTCATACCCTCATCTTTTCGTTACCAAATTAGTCGAGAATTCAAGTCCACAAATTAAAAACCGAGTTTTAAAAGTCGAAAGCACCTGGCAAGCAAATACTCCGTCCCAGATGCTCCAGATGCTCCAGTATCACCAGAATAGAATCAGAGAAGAGCAAGAACACGAGAGAAAACATATGAAAGACACGAAAATGAAAGTGCTAGTTGCACAATCTGTTCCTCAAGACAGTCAGAAGAGGGGTCCGAATCAAGCCAGTCATCCTGCAGCTCCCGTTAGAGGGAACTGCAATTATTGTAAACAGCCAGGTCATTTTATAAACGAGTGTGCAGTTCTGAAACACAACATAGCTACTGGTAAGACTAAAGAAAGACCACGTCCGCCGAGACAAGAACAAGTTTCACAGACTCCTCAGTCACAGAATGCACAACAGACAGTTACAGTACCGCAGCCTATTGCTGCAACACAGCATGTCACATCACAGATGTACCAGTATGCACAGTCTGAGTATCCAGAGTACCAGTCATATTCATGAAACAGCCTAGAGAGGGAGGTAGGCTTGCCTCTCATCGAGATACCTGTAGATCAAGAAGGTCCCTATGTTCACAGTCAAGTATTAGGGAAAGACAGAAAGTTTTTGATCGATACAGGGGCAAGTAGGACCACAATTAGTCACGCCGAAGTTCCAGGGGCTCCGCTCTCAGGCTCAAGAAATGTTTCCCTTGGATTTTCAGGAAAACCCATCGTTAACGAGATATCAAAGCCAGTTACTCTAGAAGTAGGTCCATTGTCCCGTACTACTGATCTGTTACTTACTAAGTCATGTCCAGAAAATCTATTAGGCATTAAGACACTGAAAGAGTTAGGTGCAGTTATTTGCTGTTCCCCAGAGGGAATACGTCTGTTCCTACGTGACTTCAAGGGTCACTATGTATTACGAGATTTTGATTCAAGATTGTCTAATGTTCCGCAGCACTTATGGGCGCAAGGTCCAACTGATGTAGGTTACATGCAAATCACACCCCATCGTGTGACTCTCAAACCAGGTGTAGTGTTACCCCGAATCAGACAGTACAGATTGCCACCTGAGGCTGTAGCAGCCTTATCCAAAATTATTGACGAGCTCATGGCTCAAGGAGTAGTTGTAGAAACTGACTCCAATGTATGCAATTCTCCGATCATTCCAGTCATGAAACGTACTGATCCGAATGCACCTCCAGTATATCGATTAGTGATTGATTTACGAGAGCTTAATAAATGTATTATTCCTCAGTACCCAGTTGTCCCAGATATTTCTTCCCTGTTAACAGCCATTGATTCCGAAGCCATGTTCTTCACTGTTATTGACCTCAAGAATGCATTTTTTAGTGTTCCAATTCATCCAGACAGCCAGTTTCTTTTCGGATTTTGTTTAAATGGAAGGAGCTATATGTTTACACGCGCTCCTCAAGGTTTCACGGAAAGTCCTAGTATTTACAGTCAAGCACTCAAGAGACAACTAGACAACATTCACATGCCAACTGACACTGCCCTGCTCCAGTATGTCGATGATCTACTGATCACAGCCCGTTCTGAACGTGACTGCGAACGAGCGTCACTGACAGTTCTGTATTTCCTTGCCGAGATGGGGCACAAGGTGTCACCTTCGAAGCTTCAATTCTGTGTCCAGCAAGTGGTATACTTAGGACACTTGCTGTCCAAGAGGGGTAGGCAGTTGACACCAGACCGTATCCAGTTAATAGCGAGTCTTCCCCAGCCCAGAACCCAGAAGGAGGTACGTGCCTTTATCGGCCTTACTTCTTATTGTAGACAATGGATTCCCCAGTATGCATTTCTAGCCAAGCCACTGATACAGTTAACGACACAGGAGGCAGCCGTATCGACTGTCCTCCCTTGGACATCTGAACATACACTTAGTTTTAACGAGTTAAAGAAAGCCCTATGTCAAGCTCCAGTTCTAGCTACACCGAACTACAGTAAGCCTTTTACAATTTTCGTTACTGAACGGGAAGGTACAGCATTATCTGTTCTTACACAAGATCAAGCAGGTCAATACAAGCCCTGTGCTTATTTTTCGAGCACACTAGATCCAGTCGCCCAGGCGTTGCCTGCGTGCCTCAAGTCAGTTGCAGCCACAGCACTAGCTATCAGACAAAGTGATTCTATAGTTTTAGGACATTCCCTGACAGTACAAGTTCCACATTCCGTAGAAGTTCTTTTAAACCGAACACAAACTCAGCACTTGACAATTGCACGTTTAACAGGTTATGAATTGACACTGTTACAGCCACACATAGAAATTAGACGCTGCAACGTCTTGAATCCTGCTACACTGTTACCATCAGATGTCATAGATATCCAGTTACATGCTACTCCCGATGAAATCAAGAAATGGTCTGAACAAGGAGGGGTCCAGACAGATCAAGGATGGTTAACGAAGGGTAGAGCCACATGGTTTCTCCCCGATTCTATGGTTCAAGTCATTATCAATACCGCACATAGTCCAGCACATTTAGGAGAAAAAGCTATGTTAGACAGTATCCAGAACATTTGGTTCAACAAGCATTTACGAGCTGCAGCCAAGCAGAAAGTCCGTACCTGTATGATATGTTGTCAGTTTAACCCAGGTAAAAGTGTCCCGGTGGAACAAGGTGGTTTCCAGCCCCCTGACCACTCTTTTGAGGTCCTCCAGATGGATTATATTCAAATGGAGCGATGTCGAGGTTTCAAGTATGTCCTTGTAGTTGTATGCGCTTTGTCCAGGTGGACAGAAGCATATCCAGTCCCAGATTACACAGCCGCGACCACTGCCAAACAGTTGGTTCGTGAATTTTTCCCTAGATACGGACTCCCTAGAGTCGTATATTCTGATAACGGCCAGCCATTCTCATCTGAACTCATGAAACACGTTTCCCTTTTGTTAGGGTACCAGTGGAAGTTCCATTGTGTACGCCATCCTGAAGCAGCCGGTCTCGTAGAGAGACATAATCAGACTCTGAAAATCCGCATTGCAAAAATCTGTAAAGACAAAGGTGTGGACTGGTTAATAGCTCTGCCAGTCGCTTTATTTTATATGCGCATGGTCGCACATTCCAGATCAGGTCTGTCCCCGTATGAGGTCGTATTCGGCCGCCCCCCTAACATGTGGGGTACTCCTAGACCCCGAAGTATAACCGATGTTTCATGTAATATGCTGACAGATTACCTAGCTTCCTTGATGTCTGCCCTCAACTCATGTCGTTCACAGGTTGCCGCCGCATTTCCAGACAATACCGAGGTGGCACCGCACGAGATCGTTCCAGGCTCCCTTGTGATGGTCCGGAATTTCGACAGATCAAGTCCGCTGGAACCACGTTGGAAGGAGCCACGTCAGGTCCTCTTGACCACCCGAACTGCCGTCAAGTTGGAAGGCAGGAAGGGGTGGGTCCACCTTTCTCATGTAAAACTTTTCAATGGATTGAAATCAGTCTCCAAGAACATTTCCAAGGATTTCCAGGATTCGAAAGATTGCCAGAACATTGTTTTAAAGGACTGTCCCGCACAAGACATTATTACAACCCCTCCCTTGTTAGAGAAAACTCCGCAACAGGAGTATAAGCTCAAATTAAGGTCTAGTAAAATAAGTCAGTCAGTTTGATTGTATAAGTCCTCCCCTAGGTGAAACGGTTAGATTGTTTCTGACATGTATAAAATAGACCCCCATAGTGAGAGAGTCAGTCGAAGTTCACTTCAATGTATCGTTTTTGATTTCCTGCACCAGCTATGCGTTCTATCTGTATTTACCAGTTCCTCATGTAAATATGTCTACTAATGCTACAGTAGAGCACACGTTTAGTGATCTGCCTCCTCACGAATATTCTTACCGCCTCGCTATGCGCAACAACACATTCATCCGTATGTTACATTACTCACACCAGACCAGCAATGCCACTAATTGTTGGGTGTGTGGTCGACTCCCCCCTTTTCAGACACCGAAGGGAGTTCTGCCACTGTTTCCTTATCCATTCTCACATAATGGTTCGTGTGGAGCATGGTCCACGTTAACGTCATCCTCAACAGATATGTCTTTTCTTAACAGTACATGTTTTCCAGACAAGCAAGGTTTCCCCCACAGAACAGGTTTAGATCTAGAAAATGAAGTGTATAATTTAGGTAATTATTCGTCGAATTTCATGGTCCTGAATGTTCAGTCTGATACTACTCCAGACTTACCTGCTATTTCAGTACTACCAGTCAAAGGCGAATTATGTGTCCGTAGTTATGGTTCTGTACACATAGGTCATAGTGAATGTACTACTGTTATCAAGTATAGTGACAGTGGGAAATCTATTTTCAAAGCTTCACGTCATTCTTATTTTATTTGTGGTCAAACTGCATATGTCCGTCTGCCCCTCGATTGGGAGGGAACCTGTTACATTGCTTTCCTACTGCCACCTGTTTTCCTAGCCCCATCTGATTATCACAGAAACACACATCTAGTACACATTAGACATAGAAGGGAGTCCCCAATTGTCGATTATACTGAAACTACTCTAGAACAGTATACAGATTTCAATAAAGGTTTCTTCTTTTTTGTAGGACCTGTCCAGAATAGTAAACTGATCCGTAGGTTAACAAGAACCCTTGAAGCTGTAGTAAACGAGACTGCCTCTGCTCTAGGTAACTTAACCGAAGAACAATCTGCTATGAGATTTGTTGTTTTGCAAAATCGTCTCGTCCTTGACGTCATACTGGCCGATAGGGGCGGGGCCTGTAGAGTCATCGGATCTAGTTGCTGCATTTTCATTCCAAATAACGCGCCGTCTGTTTATTCAGCTATAACCAGACTCCATAAAATTGCCCATCTGTTACATCAAGATCCAGGCACCTGGACATGGTCAGGTTGGTTCTGGAATATAATTTCCGCCTGGGGATGGAAAGTCCTGTCCTTTCTAAGTATAGCAGTAGTGATCATATTTAGCTGCTGCCTCTGTATACAATGTGGCCCTGCGATTTGCAGCATGTGTGCTACCTCTTGTATTCCTAGTTCCAAGCCCCGTTCTAAATCCCGTTCCAAGACAATTCGAGACGAGCAAATGATACTGTATGAAATGATAGACGGTATCATGAAAATTGATGTTTCCTGATGGAAACGTAGTGACAAGGAGGGAATGTGGAAAAGTAAATTTTGCCATGTTCTGTGTCCCTACGCCTCATCCATCATATGTTATGTGTGCATGACCAATATGCATATGTTATTCCCCATGTCCGATTAATGACGCAACTACAGTTGTGTCCACCTCTGGTATGTCATTTTCCAGTCCTCGTGAATACTACGAATATCAGGCCTATGTAAAGTAATGTTGCCACGTTTCTCAGTGTGCACGTTATTCCATTATAAAGTCCCCGTTTCCAGGCCTCAAAAGGGCCCGGACAACAGATTCAGCTTCTGTCTCCTGAAAGCCTCGCTGAGGAGCGATACAGCCCCCACCTGTATCCTCGACCCTTCACTTACTTCCTGCCTCGCAGTGCCCGGTGCAGCTTGGCTCTGCCTCTGAGTCTGCCAAAAGTATGTTATAGTTCCAGCTATCAGTTCAGTCCTCCTCCTCTGCATTCCTAAGCTACTGAACTGCATCAATAGTTTCCGTCATTGTCTAGCCTACTCGGCTCCACGTTAGAGAAATACTGTATTTAATGGTCATTTAGTATTCCTCATCACGCACTACATGTAGAATAATGCATGGTCCAGTCTTAGAGTCAAGTTAGCTTTTCCCCTCATGACTTCTAGTTTATATCAACATGTTCCCTAAACATCAGATACCAGATAGGGTTTAGGTACATGTCGCTCCGACCCTCCAGACTCTAGTCTCTGCTCCTAGCACAGAGTTCGTAGCCCCCAGCTTCTCCTAGTAACACGTCATTGCCAGTTTTCGCGCACCATTAGGTTAGAGGTCCCGGCTCCTTAGGTAGCCCCCTCCTATGTTTCCGCCCATTCATGACATATTCTGTTACGTTTGCATCACATGTCTATGTATACTCCCAGTTACACCTCTTTTTACTGTTATCTTTCGCGACTGCTACGCGTCATGCCTTCTGCTCCACCCACTGCTACGTCTACTGCAATGTAATGCTATGTGTTCGCGCTATGTATATATGCCTGTGTTTTGTTATTGAATGTTAGCGCGCTCATCCCAGACCTAGCCCCAGCAGCTGCTGGGCCTCTTTTCCCCTGTTGGGCCCCAGTTGTCCTGCTGGGCCCTGTCATTCTGTTCCTATGCAGGTTGTCCTGATCCTGTCCTTATGCTGTAATAAACCTGCAGAAACTCCTACTACCTCGAATCTTGACTCTTATTTATTGAGCTATCTGTTATGCTATAAGTCTAGTCAAAAATAGGGTATTATTTATTTATTTACCACACCATATCAATTCATTGTGTTTAAAAACTGTATACATATTTCATGACATCAAGGCTGAGCAATCGGGGTACAACAAGGAGTTGAAAGTTTCATTTGTACCAGCGCCATTTTGGGTGCAGCCAGGCAGACCCAGGCATAGTCAAAACCTCTACCAACTCGTGGTTGGCCCAGAGCCTCTTTCGGCAGTCCAAAAAGTTCCGTTAAAGGGCAACAGAAAGGGATCGGCAGTATGAACCATCAGTCAAAAAAAAGGGGGGAGGGAGGCAACATTTTTCCCTACCGGGTCATACTGGGTTTTTCACTGGAACTGATTCGAACTGTAGTCTGCAGGATTTTAGTCATTCAAATTGAGGCTGGCGTCAGCATGGGAGCGCCGACGTCCTGCGGCTACATTTTCATCGTTCCGCGGGCAATCATGGCAGTCATTTCCCATCGGGGGTATCTACGGGGGTCGGGGACCCCCCGCGGCTCCTATAGAATCTTCAAGGTCGAGGAGAACTTTTATGATGGTGGGACTCGTTTCTTAATCAACAAGCAACCGGGCCATTCCTTCATGCTGGGCCCGCTTTTGCTGGGTCGACCGCCATTTTGAGAGTTCGGCAGCTACCGGCAATCGCGGGGTCAAATGAGCAGACGGGCTTCAACCTGTCGGGCGAGGCGTCGCAGCACCGCCACAGTGGACGAGACCCTGCTGGGTGAGTGGAGCGTCGCTGCACCGTAAGAGTGGATGAACCCTTTGCCGGGTGCGAGGAGCATTGGGGGTGCAGCTGGGGAGCCTTCACCTGGGGAGGTGGGAGAGGCTCGTTCGCACCGCCTCTCCCTCCCGGTGCACCCCACGGCGTCTCGCTTGACATTTGTTATGGCCGGACCAGGCGATGAGGACGAGGGGGGGGTCGGAGGCATGTGCAAGACATCCCCCCCAGTGTTGTCGCAGCCATTATTGAAGAAGTGGGGACGTCTGGCACGTTTCGGGCCGGGCCTACAGCCGATGGCGGCCGGACGCTTCTTCGCCCTGGCCCCAGGAACGGGTCCCTTCGTTCATCCGGGGGACAGGCCTTGGCGCGTGGTGCCGCCTTCGGGCTATTCGCGTAGTGGTCCTTCCACCCCAGGCCGCCCCTGACGGTTTTTGTAGACTTTAAAACGCCCAAAAACTAATAGAAAGTAGCCCAAAGTAGCCCAACATTGCTACTTTGGGGAAGGAAGGACTGGAACGGCGTCAGGCAGACGGCGAAATGCATTGTGGGTTTCGTTTGTCGATGCAGCCGTGTGTCATGTAAATAGTTGCTTAAATGTTTTTTTTTGTTTGTTAAAAAAAATAAAACGTGTTCACCTGTTACTTCGCTATAGTGTTGTATATTTTCTATTATTCGCCTAAGGTTTGTCGTTATTTGGGCGGGGTGGGTGGTGGAGCCAAGCTGTCTCGAAGTCATAGCGTTGAGTTCGGCTTTCCTCACCAGTTTCATATTTCCTGAGGGGTTGTTCCCTATGTTTCCATTTCAGCGAGGTTGAAAAGAGATCTCATCAGCGGCCTACTGATTTCACTCGATTCCTTTTCTTTTCCCTAACGATTTTTATATATATATATATTTTTTTTTCTCTTATTTGCTAGCACGATACAGCGGCTAATCCGCATTTTTTTCTTTATATTTGTCCTTTTTGTATTAGGGGTGCCCTCCTGGCCGAGCCAGATGACCTACCTCTAATAAATGGTCCGGGTGGAACTAGTTTACCAATCAGTGGGGAGTAGATAGGCATGACAGATTACAACGGGGGACAAAGGTCCGCATTACCTACCCTTCATTATTTGCAAAGACTAGACAGAACATTTCTATTCCACGTTATTTGCAAACAGAGAATGCCTCAAAAGAACTATTCCTTGAACAATAAATGTCCAGACAATCAATCAATCAGTGGGGAGAAAAACAGGCATGACGGATTACAACGGGGGACAAAAGTCTGCATTACCTATCCTTCACTATTTGCAAAGAGAGAGGAACGTTCCTATTCGTCGCTGTTTGCAAACAGAGAATGTCTCAAAGAGAACCAATACTTCAAGTAGCAACCGAGGCTAAATGAACCAATCAATGAACAATACCAGTATTTTAAATACTGATTCCAAAACAATCAATCAATCAATCAATCAGATGGATAAAGCCATTCTACCAATCGGATGTAAAGACGTCCTACTTAACCTTACCCGGACCGGACCATGTGGGCAATTCTTCGCCTTCCTTTTTCCAGCGCCCCATCGTTCTCTTTCTCCATGTTTTTACCGCAGCATTCCTGTGGGATTCCAGTCAGGACAGTCGGTCACTTGAGAGAGGTCCGTTCAGAATTGGTGAAGTTCATTCAATCGGCAGCCGGACGAGGGCCCTCTCAAGGCAGGTATACTCCAATCGTTTAGATGTTCACCCCATCGTCTGGACCTCTCTTACCGGACCTTATGTCGCTGATGGACCCCGCGTTGGGGCGCCAATTGAGGAAAAGTCAGCCCATAACGCACCTGATGCCCAGGCTGCTGGCGCAGGACGCCTCTTAGTTTCCATCTTGAACAATTACCAAATCAAGAGACGGGCGCTGGAAGCAGGAAGACAAGAATAGAGTTTTATTTCTCATGAGGAGAGCCTGTCATTTCGGACACTCGCATAGTGTCTTCAGGAGGTGCTCTAACAAGTTCTCTGAGGCTTCGTCTTTTATACACATGTTTATGATGCACAAACATTCCTTATTACAATAAAGACGCTTTGAAGTAGAAAAAGGCATGCTTGGAATCCCAGCTTCAGGCCTATTCCCATACCAGTCGCTCAGATGTCATCCTCCCCTCCTGAATGTAACAAGAGAGATTGTGATCTCTCAGCCGGACATTCCTACAGGACACGAGGGCAGGAGGGGATGATCAGGTCAAAGGTTGGTCAGGTGATAAGGTCGGACACTTCGGTTGGTGTATCACGGTTTTGTTATGCTGGGCAGGGAAAAGGGGGATGTACATCCACGAGGCTTGGTCTTAGGACTTGGGACTGGGTCGAGAGGCCAAGTGCAGCCGGGGGGGTTGGCAGCTGAGGGGAAGGGTGTTCTTGGGAGGAAATGGGGGGTGTGGGTCAAGTAGGAGGGCTACTTTTAGAGCAGGGTCATGCAGAGGGAGAGGGTCTTGTGGCCGATGCATGAGCAGTGCGCGCGGGGAGGGGTGCCGGGGACAGATGGGCAGAGAGGCCATGGTGTCTAAAATGGCTGTCGTGTACGTGTGTGCATGGGTCTATGCTGGCGGGATAACACAGTAAGTGTTTAGCGATCCGTTCTGCTTACAACAAGGGGTACAGTGAACACAAATGTACGCCGCTTATGTACATATATATTGCCATTTTCAACAGTTTTTCCGCAGCGATTTTATGTGTGTTTACCGCCATCGTGATTTGGAGGACGGTCGGAGACGTCATTCCGTACGGCGGTGTGTCTGGATTGGGAGCGTCCGCCGCGGGGTCGGGTGTACTTCCGCGGCGGTGCGTGCTCTTCCGCCGCGTACGGAAATTTGCCAGTGTTTCCCATCCTAATATGGCGGACGGAGTGTCCGCGGCAGGCGGACAGAAAAAAGGCTTTTTCCGCCTACTCCAGGACGGCGGTCGTCCTTCCGTCCGCCATCCTAATGAGCCCCTAAATGTGAAGAAGTTGCACTACTACAGATAGCGTTAGAGAGAATCACAGAGGTATACATGGTGAAAGAGCCTGAGTGCCACAATGATGCATGACAAGTGAAGTGTTCACTAGGAAATAAAGTGAATGAACGGCTAGGTCTTAATTAAAGATAAACCAGTGTTGCAAGCCTACAGCAATTATGGTCACAGCACAACAAGCACATATTCTGTTTTCTTATTAAATTGAGCACGTGACTGAAGACTATGAGCAGGAGACAGAGTTAGTCAAGTGTATACAGAATCTGATAAGAAGTCTGGGGTGCAGAACAATAAAACACACATGCATGCGAAAGAAGCAAATAAATGGTTTGTTAAGCATTGTTGGAATTACAACAAAGAATGTGTAGAGAAAAGGTTGAGATATGAAGACACAGGCGATGTGATGTTTTTGTAACAAATATGTAAATATTGAGTAACTTATTCTTTACCTTTTATGAAATCACATTGTTTGCGTGACCATTTCAGTGGCTGTCGCAAGCAGCCTTTTGAGAGCAGCTGTATGCCTGTGTGCGAGTAACTACTCTCTCTGCTGCAACAGTAAGCCAGCTTTTGCCTTGCCAGGAGGAATCCTGTTTTTTACTATTACAGTTTCCTCAGAACAGTTTCCGAGACAGATAGGAGTACCATTTATCTTCAACTGACTGTTGCTGCTGGAATACCCCTTACCCATGCTACATAGATTATGTGCAAGTGTTGCACAATATTAAGTTAAGGCGCCGTGTTTATCAAGTTGGAAATGGTCAATGTGGATGGTTTGAAGTTGGGAGTCCAGTATGTGTTCCAATGTTTTGACATAGACCAATGACTGAAATGTCGATGTTGCTAAACTTTATCTCCAAGTATGATCGGAATGCTCAAATTACTGTCCTGGACCTAATATCCAGAAGTCATTCCATGGTGTATGAGATGCATGGTTTAAGGGTTTTCCTCTTTTGAGCATGGAGGGTAATGACTGGCTGCTACTAAGTTAGTTTACAGTTTATATCAAACTATGTGAATAACATTTATATGTAGTTGAAGTGTTTATATTTTTTAATATGTTGGTGATGATTGTGCTTCTGTGCATTTAAATAGAAATGTCGCCACAGATTGATGTTACTGTATAATGTTGTTGTGACATACAATCCTTAATATATGACTGAAAACACAAATTGACAGATTTCTTTGTGAAGACTATGTAAGAAATTAAAAAGAAGAAATACTGAGTAGACAGATAAAGTTTAGATTATAAAACTGCTAGGAATACTTGGCACTGTGGAGACTCCCTTAGTACACATGCAAAAGACCTCTCTAGGTGATCAGAAAATATTACAAAAGTATTGTAAGGAATGGTTTAAGGCCACTCAGAAACATACTTATCCCTGGCTAAAGGAAGGGACATTTGACAACAACATATTCGAACACATTGTTACATATCTCGAGTAATATGCAGGAGTTAAATTACAGAAGTGAGTAGCCACCGTAGCCTTGAGGAAAATTGAATTTTGCCTTGTCATGTGTGCCTACGTGTTCCCCATCCTATGTTATATGTGCATGATCGATATGCATATATGTCCCCCTATGATCGATTAAAGACGCAATTATAGTTGTGTCCAACTTTAGTATGCCAGTTTCCAGTTCTCGTGAAAGCAACGAGTATTAGGCCTATGTTGCCCACGTTTTACATTCTGCACGTTAATTCATCGAACTGTCCCCGTTACTAGGCCTCAAGGGCCTGAACACCAGATTCAAGCTCCAGTCTCCTGAAACCACTCCGAGGAGCGATGCAGCCCCTCCCGCATCCCTGACCCTTCGCTTACTTTCTGCCGCGCAGCGCGGTGCCCGGCCTGGCTCTGCCTGCCTGTCTGCCAAGAATATGTTATGCCTCTAGTTAGCAGTTCAGCTTTTCGTCTTCACATTCCTAAGCTAACGAACCGCATAAACATCTTCAGCTATAGTCTAGTCTTTCTGTCTCCATGCAAGTGAATTACTGAATTAATATCCATAGAAGATTCATAGCACACGCAATACACGAAGAATATATGCATGTACCAGTCTTAGTGTCAAGTAGCCTTTGCCCTGATAACTTTTAGATTCTATCAACATGTTCTCCAAACACCAGATACCAGATATGATATAGGTACATGTCGTCCTGACATCTTAGACTTTAGTCTCCTCTTCTAGCACAGAAGTCATAGCCCCAGTTCTCCCTAGTTACACGTCATGGCCCGTTTGCACGCACCAGTAGGTTAAAGGTTCCAAGCTGCCCAGGTAGCCCCCTCCATGTATCCACCCATTTATGACACTTCTGTGACGTTCTCATCACATGTCTACGTGCACGCCCTGTGCACGCCTTCTTTGTACGCCCATTTGTTCTTATCTTACGTTTGTCACTTGTTACGCCTACTGTATGTAATGCAATTATAATGTTTTACTATATATACCATGTACTGTTAATGAGACGTTGCAGCTGCCAGTCCATGCCATTCTATTTCAGGCTGTTCCGATCCTGTCCCTTCCCTTGTGCCTGATTAAAGCCTGTTAGACTCAGATTCCTCGGATCCTGCCTCTTATTTATCGAGCTATCTGTTTTATTTAATGTATTCAAAAATAGTACCGGTAATTAATTATTTATTTACCACATAATGGCGCCCGAACAGGAACGAGCCCCTTCCCCACGCGCCGGCGATGTAACGCAGGCCCCCTGACCCTTCTACAGCTGTGACGGAACTCTACCGTGCACGTGCAGATATTTCTGCTTCATCAAGTCTCCCTCAGGCCCACGGAGGAGACGGAGACTGCGGTCCGGCATCCAGACGAGGCGGTGAGGAATGCGGTTCGTCCCGACCAGAGCCCAAGCCGAGAGAGCAAGGTCCGAGGTATCCGGAGGCCCACCTGTTTCTGAAGCCCGAAGTTCGAAGCGCATGCGTAGTAACCAGACGTCGTAGCAGTCCAGTCCAGTCCGAGGCCTTCAAGTTTTGCTTCCCGGTGAGTACCGTTGCTGGGGGAGTATCTAGACGGGGTCATTAGTTTGTCTCCGGTCCGATGGGTTTGGGTACACAGATCCAGTCCGACGTGTCCATCTAGGTGGATACGGTATGACGTGTCTCTTTATGAGACCGGTATGTTCTGTACTGTTTTAGCAGTGCATCCAGTAATTCTAGTAAGTCCGTTCTCGAGAAATTCAAGTATTATGTTTTCAATGTATCAGGTAGTATTCTGTTCGAACTGTTATTAATGTATTTTTTTATGTCGTGGTATGAGTGATTTGTTTGCCATTTCATTACTGTGATTATTGTGTATTGTGTTTTAATTCAAGTACGATTCAGATATGCCTCTGTTTTCAAAGTTATGTTAGATAAAAACCAGAAAAGGGTTACTCGAAGAAGCAGTTCCTGTCCCTCCTAGGGACAGTCCTGGACATTTTATGTATCATAAGCATGGCTTAGATGCCATACTGTATCTAGATTTATGGGTTGATTATACCAAGTATCTTGAAGAGAAATATAGATGGCCTGTATCAGGTACATGGGATGCCGAGTGCATCATGCGAGTAGAAGAAGCATTATGGAAAAAGAAAGCCAGACAGTCCCAGAAAGATGCCATCGAGTTATGGCGCAAAGAATCTCATAGAAGAACCGAAAAAGAATTCAGAAAAGCAGAGTTAAGTAGAGAATCCTCAGAAAAAGCCCAAGAAAGGGAACTTCTAGAAGAAGGTGAACGAGTTAGAGCAGAACAGTCAGACAGACAGAGAAATGCCCTTATTAAAGGTATGTATCCTCTTCTTGCCGAGGGCTTGCCGAAGGCAACCCCGGA
This sequence comes from Lissotriton helveticus, assembly GCF_964261635.1. Classification (NCBI taxonomy): domain Eukaryota; kingdom Metazoa; phylum Chordata; class Amphibia; order Caudata; family Salamandridae; genus Lissotriton; species Lissotriton helveticus. The sequence goes on along the minus strand of NC_136071.1, from coordinate 1,008,778,428 downwards.
AGCACCCTGTAATTTACCGCCACCATTGGTCCCGATTAAACTGCGTCATAAACCGACTGCAGCTGAAATTTTCCTTTCGTCCTATTTAGACGACACTGTCCCAGAATATGCTAATACAGATCCTACTCCGCCAGTCCAAGTTCAAGTCCAGCCTCCTGTTAATGTAATTCCTGTGCCTCCAGTCGTTGGTGCTGTCCATGCGCCAGTCCCCCAGGATCAACCCACATTACGTACTCCTACTGTACCAGTCACTTTACCAGCACCCGCACATTCAGTATTAGTTAACGATTCCAGTTCAGGAGGAGCAGGGGGAGGTGCTCCTATCACCCCGCCTCAAGTAAAACGACTGACGCTGAGAGACGCAGCGTTACAGCACACGCCAAAGGTGACTACATACGCAGACCTCAAGCGACATCTTACTGACTGCATATATGATTCAGTTCCAGGCGAAGATCACATGATATTATATTCAGTACGTTTAAGGCGAGTTGCCAACTTTTTGGCCACCCTGCCCGAGATGAAGGAACATCTAGACAGAATATATCATTTTATCCGTACTGGGGAGAACCCAGGAAGTATTCACGAAGCTATGGTACACAGGAAAGTCGAGATTCAAGGCATGATTTTGCAATTCTTGATTAACTGTTTAATAAGAGAACAAGATTATCCTGATAAAGATAAAGACGAGATGAAAGCCCTGACTAGGTGGAGTGACAATATAGCCGAGGGAAAACACAAGTCACAAGGTAGTATAGAAAGTATGTACAGGAAAATTCGTAAGGAAATTATAAGTATACACCAGAAGGAGGAAGCAAAAAGAGCAACCGAGAAAGAGAATGACTCTTCAAGTGAAGAGGTAGACAGCGAGAATCCCGCCAGAATAGCGTATGTAGGTAGAACTAGATTTTCCGACAGACATTCACGTCTAGATTACAAGAAAGTTTTTCCTCCTCCCGTACCAGAACAGTGTTCTCTTGAACAAGTATTCCAGGCCACCGATACAATTCTGAAATTACGAATAGGTTATAGTGAGCTTAGTACCATGCATGAACAAGAACTAGCCCGATCAGCAGTCCGATGGGTTAGTGATTCTGCCACGTTTCCAGACGAAGTAGTGGCCCAAATGTTTCTGAAACTGCCCCCAGCCGAGCAGCGACTGGTGGGTATGTATATGATCCAGCACCTCATTACACTGTATGAGGATCAGCATTCTGATCCAGGTCCTTTACATGATGTACTGAACGAGTTACTCCTAAACCGATGGAAAGGTCTAGGTACCGATTTAATTAGTGTCATTCTAGAACAGCGCCACAAATATAGAACGTTCCTGAATCCACATTTTGTTCCTGTTCCACCCCCAGTAAGGAAATCATTCTACATAGACAGACAGAATCCGTTGCGAGAAGTACATCCAGTTAAGGGAGAGGGAGGAAATCTCGAACGAGTATTTGTTTACACCCCTATCACGAAAATAGAGCTTCTGGAAATGAAAAAGTTAATACCCTGTCACGACAAAGATCCAGCAGGGTTCCACCGTGAATTAAAGGACATGCTCCGTATGGGAGAATACACGTATCCTGATATTATCAAAATGTTAAAGGTCCTGTTGCCTGCGGGCATATATGAAAAACTCAAAGAAAAAGAATGGGAGGTGGGAGAGAAAAAGATAGATTGGACCGCATTAGAGACTGAAGATAACACACGAGTTCCAGGTACCGGTCTTGGGGATAAAGCTAAAGCATTGCCCGAGTTACTGATACAAGTCTTGCCAAGATTACTAGCCACGAAAAAGGAAGATTGGGATGCCATCTCAGCCTGTAAACAGAAACAGGACGAAGACACTAGTGATTTTTATTCTAGATTTGAGAAATGTTTCATTATTAATAGTGGTCTGAAGACAAGTAGTGAATCGTATCCACATCTTTTTGTTACCAAACTAGTTGAGAATTCTTTACCGCAAGTTAAAAATAGAGTATTGAAAGTCGAAAGTACCTGGCAAGCGAATACTCCGTCACAAATGCTTCAGATGCTCCAGTATCACCAGAACAGAATCAGGGAGGAGCAGGAACACGAAAGGAGACGTATGAAAGACACGAAAATGAAAGTACTAGTTGCACAGTCTGTTCCACAAGACAGTCAGAAGAGGGGTCCGGGTCAAACTAGTCATTCTACAGCTCCTGTTAAAGGGACCTGCAATTATTGTAAACAGCCAGGTCATTACATAAACGAATGTGCAGTTCTGAAACACAATATAGCTACAGGTAAGACAAAAGAGAGACCACGTCCTCCTAGACAAGAATATGCTCCGCAGAATGCTCAGACACCGCAGAATGCACAACAGACAGTTACCGTACCGCAGCCTATAGCTGCCACACAACACGTTACACAGCAGATGTACCAGTACGCACAGTCAGATTATCCAGAATATCAGCAGTATTCATGATACAGCCTAGAGAGGGAGGTTGGCTTGCCTCTCATCGAGGTTCCTGTAGATCAAGAGGGTCCCTATGTACACAGTCAAGTATTAGGGAAAGACAGAAAGTTTCTGATTGATACAGGGGCAAGTAGGACTACCATCAGTCATGACGAGGTTCCAGGGGCTCCACTCTCAGGCTCTAGAAATGTTTCCCTTGGATTTTCAGGAAAGCCTATTGTTAATGAAATATCGAAACCCGTTTCCCTAGAAGTTGGTCCATTGTCCCGAGCTACAGACTTGTTACTTACGAAATCATGTCCTGAAAATTTACTAGGCATCAAGACCCTGAAAGAATTAGGAGCAGTTATATGCTGTTCCCCAGAAGGAGTACGATTGTTTTTGCGCGATTTTAAAGGTCATTATGTATTACGTGATTTTGATCCAAGATTATTGAATGTACCACCGCATTTATGGGCGCAAGGTCCAACTGATGTAGGTTGTATGCACATTACACCCTATCGTGTCACTCTGAAACAAGGTGTTGTATTGCCACGAATCCGACAGTACAAATTGCCACCTGAGGCTGTAGCAGCCTTATCCAAAATTATTGACGAGCTCATGGCTCAAGGAGTAGTTGTAGAAACTGACTCCAATGTATGTAATTCTCCTATATTCCGATTCTTAAACGTACTGATCCCAATGCACCTCCAGTTTATCGATTAGTGATCGACCTTCGAGAACTTAATAAATGTATCATACCCCAGTACCCAGTGGTTCCAGATATTTCTTCCCTATTGACTGCCATTGATTCCGAAGCTACGTTCTTTACTGTTATTGATCTCAAGAACGCATTCTTTAGTGTCCCCATTCATCCAGACAGCCAGTTTCTTTTCGGATTCTGTTTAAATGGAAGGAGCTATAAATTTACACGAGCTCCTCAAGGTTTCACAGAAAGTCCTAGTATTTACAGTCAAGCACTTAAAAGACAACTAGACAGTATTCACATGCCAACTGACACTGCCCTGCTCCAGTATGTCGATGATCTATTGATCACAGCCCGTTCTGAACGTGACTGCGAACGTGCGTCACTTACAGTCTTGTATTTCCTGGCCGAGATGGGGCACAAGGTGTCCCCTTCGAAACTACAATTCTGTGTCCAGCAAGTGGTCTACCTTGGACACTTACTGTCCAAGAGGGGTAGGCAGTTGACACCTGACCGTATCCAGTTAATAGCACATCTTTCACAGCCCAAGACTCAGAAGGAGGTACGAGCTTTTATCGGCCTCACTTCTTACTGCAGACAATGGATTCCTCAGTACGCATATCTAGCCAAGCCACTGATACAGTTAACGACACAGGAGGCAGCCACATTGACTGTCCTCCCTTGGACCCAAGAACATACACTTGTTTTCAATGAGTTAAAGAAAGCTTTATGCCAAGCACCTGTTCTAGCGACACCAAACTACAGTAAGCCTTTTACACTTTTTGTCACTGAACGTGATGGTACTGCATTATCTGTTCTTACACAAGATCAAGCAGGACAACACAAGCCCTGTGCTTATTTTTCTAGCACATTAGATCCGGTGGCCCAGGCTTTGCCTGCGTGCCTCAAGTCAGTTGCAGCCACAGCCCTAGCTATCAGACAGAGTGATTGCATAGTGTTAGGACACTCCCTGACAGTACAAGTTCCACACTCCGTGGAAGTTCTTTTGAACCGAACACAGACTCAGCACTTGACAATTGCACGTTTAACAGGTTATGAACTGACATTGTTTCAGCCACACATAGAAATCAGACGCTGCAACATTTTAAATCCCGCTACACTGTTACCTTCAGTTACTTCAAATCCTGCCACACATGACTGTGTGGAAGTTGTTAACACCATGACAAAGCCAAGACAAGACTTGACAGACATTGCATTACCTGACCCCGACCTGACACTTTATGTGGATGGTTCATGTATGAGAACAAGTACAGGAGAACTAGTAGCCGCGTATGCAGTGACTACTGAAACTGAAGTTATAGAAACACATCGTATTGACACCCTGTCTGCTCAAGCAGCAGAGCTCATCGCTCTGACTCAAGCCTGCATACGAGCCAAGAACCTGAAAGTAAACATATACACAGATTCACGTTATGCATTCGGAGTCGTTCACGACTTTGGAGTACTCTGGCAAGAAAGAGGTTTTATGACTTCTCATGGAACCAAGATTCAGCATGGCCCCCTCATTCAAGCTCTGTTAGAGGCAATACATTTACCGACAGCTATCGCTATCATGAAGTGCAAGGCACATACGAAAGTCACTGACATCATTTCCCAGGGTAACGACCTGGCAGATCGAACAGCCAAGCTTACAGCCCAGACTCCAGACATTCTAGTTAACACGACACAGACAGACGTTCCAGTTCAGACGACTTGTATGACAGTTAAGGACCCCACTCAAGACGTACTAGATATACAGTCACATGCTACCCCAGATGAAATCAAGAAATGGTCTGAACAAGGAGGGGTCCAGACAGATCAAGGATGGTTGACGAAGGGAAAAGCCACATGGTTTCTCCCCGACTCTATGGTTCAAGTCATTATTAACACCGCAGATAGTCCAGCACATTTAGGAGAAAAAGCCATGTTAGACAGCATTCAGAACCTCTGGTTTAACAAGCATTTACGAGCAGCAGCCAAACAGAAAGTGCGTACCTGCATGATATGTTGTCAGTTCAATCCAGGTAAAGGTGTCCCGGTGGAACAAGGTGGATTCCATCCTCCTGACCACCCTTTTGAAGTCCTCCAGATGGATTATATACAGATGGATCTATGTCGAGGTTTCAAGTATGTCCTCGTAGTTGTATGCGCTTTGTCCAGATGAACAGAAGCATATCCAGTCTCAGATTACACTGCCGCGACCACTGCCAGGCAGTTGGTTCGTGAGTATTTCCCCCGCTATGGATTACCGAGGGTCGTGTATTCAGACAACGGCCAGCCATTCTCATCCGAACTCATGAAACAAGTATCCCTTCTGTTAGGGTACCAGTGGAAGTTCCACTGTGTACGACATCCTGAAGCAGCTGGTCTCGTCGAGAGACATAATCAGACCCTGAAAATCCGCATTGCCAAGGTATGCGCAGAGAAAGGCGTAGATTGGATAGTAGCACTGCCAGTCGCCCTTTTTTTCATGAGAATGGTCGCACACTCCCGTTCAGGTCTTTCACCTTTCGAGGTAGTTTTCGGCCGTCCCCCAAACATGTGGGGTACACCTAGACCACGTACAATTACTGATGTTGACAGTAATATGCTGACAGATTACCTGGCTTCCTTGATGTCTGCACTACTCTCTTGTCGTTCACAGGTTGCCGCTGCTTTTCCAGACAACACCCAAGTGAAACCGCACGAGGTCATACCAGGCGACCTCGTTCTGATTCGTAATTTTGATCGTTCAAGTCCGCTGGAGCCCCGATGGAAAGAACCAAAACTCGTCCTGATGACAACAAGAACGGCGATCAAGGTCGAGGGTCGAAAAGGCTGGTTGCATTCCAGTCACGTGAAGCGATTTCATGGACTCCCTCCAAAAACTTTTTTCAAAGACTGCCCCGTTCTCAAGGACTGCCCAGATACTGACTCTAAACTTCCCCTGTTAGAGAAAACTCCACAGCAGGAGTATAAAGAAAAGTTAAGGTCTAGTAAGTCAGCCAGTTTAATTGTCTAAGTCCCTCTCGGGTGAAGCGGTTAGACAGGTTCCTGACATGTATGAGATAGACCCCCATAGTGAGAGAGTTAGTCAAAGCTCTAAGAGAATACGTTATTGTAAGAATCTTCGAAGTCGCTGCATTGTGACTCTACTATTTTTGTTATTTCTGAGTCTTATGGTTACCTGCATAAGTTATGCCTTACATCTATGTTTTCCTATCGTTTCACATGTACATTTGTCTTCTAATGTTACAGTAGAGCACACTTTTAGTGAACTACCTCCTCACGAGTTATCCTATCGTCTTGCCATGCGCAATAATACTTTTATCCGAATGTTACACTATTCACACCAGACCAGCAATGCCACTAATTGTTGGGTGTGTGGTCGACTCCCCCCTTTCCAGACACTGAAGGGAGTTCTGCCACTCTTTCCCTATCCGTTTTCACACAATGGTTCGTGTGGAGCATGGTCCACGTTAACGTCATCCTCAAACGATATGTCCTTTCTGAATAGAACATGTTTCCCAGACAAGGAAGGTCTTTCCCATAGAACAGGGTTAGATCTAGAAAATGAAGTATATGATCTAGGTAATTATTCCTCAAATTTCATGGTTCTGAATGTTCAGTCCGAGACTACTCCAGATTTGCCTGCTATTACAGTTCTACCAGTGAAAGGCGAATTATGTGTCAGAAAGAATGGTTCAGTACATCTAGGACACAGTGATTGTAATACTGTGGTCGAGTATAGTGACAGTGGGAAATCTACTTTCAAAGCCTCACGTCATTCTTATTTTGTATGTGGCCAGACCGCATATGTACGTCTGCCTCTGGATTGGGATGGAACATGTTACATTGCCTTCCTACTGCCACCAGTTTTCCTAGCCCCATCCGATTATCACAGAAATACACATCTAGTACATGTTAGACATAGAAGGGAGATCGAGTCCCCAATTGTCGATCAAACTGAAACTGCTCTAGAACAGTATCAAGACTTCAATAAAGGTTTCTTTTTCTTCATAGGTCCTGTCCAGAATAGTAAGCTAATACGTAGGTTAACCAGAACCCTTGAAGCAGTAGTGAATGAGACTACTTCCGCTCTAGGTAACTTAACTGAAGAACAATCTGCTATGAGATTTGTCGTGCTCCAAAATCGTCTCGTCCTTGACGTCATACTGGCCGATAGGGGCGGAGCTTGTAGAGTCATCGGATCTAGTTGCTGCATTTTCATTCCTAATAACGCACCGTCTGTATATTCAGCTATAACCAGACTTCATAAAATAGCCCATCAGTTACACCAGAATCCAGGCACCTGGACATGGTCCGGTTGGCTCTGGAGTATAATATCTGCCTGGGGATGGAAAGTATTGTCATTCCTGGGTATAGCAGTAATGATCATATTCAGTTGCTGTCTTTGTTTACAATGTGGCCCTGCGATTTGCGGCTTGTGCGCTACATCTTGTATTCCTAGTCCTAAGTCCCGTTCCAAGACAATCCGAGACGAGCAAATGATGCTCTATGAACAGATAGATGGAATCATGAATTTTGATGTTTCCTGAAGGAAACGTAGGGCACAAGGAGGGAATGAGGAAAATTGAATTTTGCCTTGTCATGTGTGCCTACGTGTTCCCCATCCTATGTTATATGTGCATGATCGATATGCATATATGTCCCCCTATGATCGATTAAAGACGCAAATATAGTTGTGTCCAACTTTAGTATGCCAGTTTCCAGTTCTCGTGAAAGCAACGAGTATTAGGCCTATGTTGCCCACGTTTTACATTCTGCACGTTAATTCATCGAACTGTCCCCGTTACTAGGCCTCAAGGGCCTGAACACCAGATTCAAGCTCCAGTCTCCTGAAACCACTCCGAGGAGCGATGCAGCCCCTCCCGCATCCCTGACCCTTCGCTTACTTTCTGCCGCGCAGCGCGGTGCCCGGCCTGGCTCTGCCTGCCTGTCTGCCAAGAATATGTTATGCCTCTAGTTATCAGTTCAGCTTTTCGTCTTCACATTCCTAAGCTAACGAACCGCATAAACATCTTCAGCTATAGTCTAGTCTTTCTGTCTCCATGCAAGTGAATTACTGAATTAATATCCATAGAAGATTCATAGCACACGCAATACACGAAGAATATATGCATGTACCAGTCTTAGTGTCAAGTAGCCTTTGCCCTGATAACTTTTAGATTCTATCAACATGTTCTCCAAACACCAGATACCAGATATGATATAGGTACATGTCGTCCTGACATCTTAGACTTTAGTCTCCTCTTCTAGCACAGAAGTCATAGCCCCAGTTCTCCCTAGTTACACGTCATGGCCCGTTTGCACGCACCAGTAGGTTAAAGGTTCCAAGCTGCCCAGGTAGCCCCCTCCATGTATCCACCCATTTATGACACTTCTGTGACGTTCTCATCACATGTCTACGTGCACGCCCTGTGCACGCCTTCTTTGTACGCCCATTTGTTCTTATCTTACGTTTGTCACTTGTTACGCCTACTGTATGTAATGCAATTATAATGTTTTACTTTATATACCATGTACTGTTAATGAGACGTTGCAGCTGCCAGTCCATGCCATTCTATTTCAGGCTGTTCCGATCCTGTCCCTTCCCTTGTGCCTGATTAAAGCCTGTTAGACTCAGATTCCTCGGATCCTGCCTCTTATTTATTGAGCTATCTGTTTTATTTAATGTATTCAAAAATAGTACCGGTAATTAATTATTTATTTACCACAGCCTTATGGTGATTCTTTTGTGAAAAGTCAAAGGAGTATTCAAATGCTGATATAGTTACTACCCTGTTTGCTCTCCTACCTCCTTATGACCCTATAAATACCTCTACCAAGGTACCTGGAAGTTATCCACGGGCGCAGCTACAGGAAGCCGCAGTGGGATTTGAGAATCCTGAGGTTGAAACCCCTTCAAAATCCCTGATAGGATACCCTAGTGTTGCCCCACAGATGTCAAAACCGAAGTACATGAGTACTCCCAGACAACAAGTAAGGGTGGGTGACTCTCAGTTTTCAGGACAATTAGAAGCACAGTTTATACTACATTTAGATCAATTCTCTCCCAAGGAAGGTAGAGGTAAAGAGCAGGATCCAGGTGACAGTGGCAATCAGTCACTTGATTCGTCAGCAACTTCACACTTGTTACAGAACAGAGATATAACAGGAGGGGTAGTTGAGGAGCGAAAGACTACCCTACAACGAAGAGACGCTGATGATGCTATATGGAATTACTATGTAAACAGGGCAGTTAGTATGGCACATGACTAGTATCTTAAGAAAGAGATGATGATTTTAGGATGACTGAAGATAATGCACCACCTTAGCAGAAGGAGGAAGAAAGCGTAATAGTTTCCCCAGAGAGTGCTCGGGAATGATTAGCAAGAAGTAAGGATAGAAGAGATGCAAGGGAAGCAAGGAGAGAAGGCTATTGTGATAAGATTGCATATAGAGTAGAATCAATACATAGCATTGTCGACAACATGGGTGAAAAACATCAATCTCCAGAGGCTAGGCATCCTACTTCTGTCATTAGTACTCGAGAAAGGCCCTTTGTCAATCTTGACAAAACGAAGGCAGCGTTGGGATTGCCTAATCACACCAACAATAGAGAATGAGAACAAGACATGTTCCCTAAGATTAGGAGACCCCGAGCAACAGAGCTTGAGTGGTTGTGATTTCAGGGAACACATAGTCAGCCGGATCCCAGGATTGTATCTTATGGAGCTATAGGAGGATTGATACTACATGATAGACCAAGGCAGCAGATGAGTGTTCAATTAGTTCTACGCAGTACTGATCTCACCCTCAGTGAGATAGTCACTAAAGAGGTAAATTGTTGGTACACTGCTGTACCCTATGTGGATAATTTAGCAGGAAAGACTAAAGGTTTATCCCCGCAGATGAGTCCATGCCTACGGGAAGGGTCTTTTGATCCATGTGACATGGAAAAGTCTGAGCATTGCATTCTTTATGTTGATGAAGCTCCAGAATGGGATTATCCCTACATGTGGAAATGTTTGAGAGTGTGCCCGACAGCACAACCCCCAATATTCTGTTACTCCTGTATATCAGACACACCTGATACGTAAGGGACCTGTGGCATCTCATTATGTTATGTTATGTTATGTTAAATCTGTTTGTATAGCGCATGGCTACCCCAGCAACGGGGCGTCCCAGCGCTTGTGGACATACCAGAGGACAAAACAACGCAGCATATAAGGATGAGTTAAATGGAAGAAAACAACCAGGTTTTAATCTGTTTACGAAACAGCATGTGGTTAGAAGTGGTCCGAGCCCCTAGAGGGATCGAATTCCAAAGCTTTGGGGCCAGATACCTGAAAGAGCGGCCACCAATTCTACTCCTTCGGATCTTAATAGTACGGGCAAGAAATAAATCTGCCGAACGGAGGGCACGCGTGGGGGCATAGAGGGAACAAAGTCCCTGCAGGGTTTGGGGGCCAGTACCATACAAAATTTTGCGGGTTAAACATAAAGTTTTAAACTGGATGCGTTGTTTGATCGGCAACCAGTGCAGACGTCGCAGAATAGGAGAGGTATGGCAAGTTTTAGGTAGTGCAAACAAAATATGGGCAGCAGCATTCTGGGCTCTTTGTAGCCTATTTATCACCGTCAGATTAGAGCCAAGCATGAGAGCATTGCAGTAGTCTAGATGGGATAGACTAAAGCCTGGACTTTAATCTGACGGGTGCGGGGCTCAAAGAAACCGAGAATGGGTTTAAGAGAGCGTAGGCGACCATAGTAGGTACCTGCCACTCTCTTAGCATCGGTGTCCAGGGAGAGTGAGTTGTCTAACATCACGCCCACATTTTTAACAACCTTCTTAGGAGGAGGGGGATGACCTAATGTGGGGGGCCACCAGTGTTTGTCCCATTTCTGTGTTTCTTTACCTATAAGGAGTATCTCCGTTTTAGAAGAATTTAGCTGGAGATAGTTCTGCGACAACCAGTTTGATATAGCCAAGATATCTTCCTGGAATTTGATTTGGTCAGCCACTGTGTTTTTAGAGAGGGTGACAATGAGTTGTGTATCGTCCGCATATGATATTAATGTAATCCTGTGTTCCCGGGCCAGCATGGCCAGGGGGCGGACATACACATTGAACAATGTGGGGCTGAGCGCAGAACCCTGCGGGACCCCACATTCCAGGGGGTCTTTGCTGGATGAGTACGGCGGGGCGTGCACCTGGAAGTACCGGTCAGATAGAAATGACGCGAACCAATCCAAGGCACTCTCCCTGACTCCGATCTCCCACAGTCTCTCAAGCAAGATCCTGTGGGAGACCGTGTCGAAGGCCACGCTCAAATCCAGCAGAACCAGAGTAGATGTCTCACCCTGGTCCTGCACCTCCCTCAGATGTTCCGTGACAGCTAGTAAAGCAGACTCCGTACTATGTTTAGCACGGAATCCGTTTGGTACTCATCTAAAACTCCATTGGACTCCAAATAGGTAGTCAAAATGGAATTCACATGAGCCTCCATCACCTTAGTAAGGTACGGAAGTAAGGAGATAGGTCTAAAGCTATCTGATCTGGCGGGGTCCAGTGAAGGTTTTTTTAGGAGGGGGACAACTTTAGCATGTTTCCAGGATGTGGGGATGATGGCTGACTGAAGTGAGTTGTTAATTAGCGCCTGCCCCTCCCGCAGAATGGAATCCTGGAATAATCTAAACAATTCAGGCTTGACTGGATCTTCCGGGGAACCGGACTTTACTTTTTTGATCAAAATCTCCATCTCAATTTGCTCAATGGGCGGAAGATATTGTAGTGAGTATGGAAGATCATTTGGACCTATGATGGAGCTAGGATTCATAGTGAGTCCGTCTGAGTTCAGGGAGTTGTAGATCCCTTTAACTTTGTCAACAAAGAAACAAGCTAGCTCTTCGCATTGTGCGTCGGACACTATCAAGTTGCTTGTACCCTCCGGGGCCTTGGTCAGGTCCTTTACTAGAGCAAAGATGGTTTTGGAGCGGTTGGTGCTGGAGTTGATCAGATCGGTGTAATACTTGGCTTTAGACGTCTTTATAAGTTTATGATAAGCTTTAGTGGCTACTCTGAAGTTGATTTTGGCCAGATGGTCATATGTTCGTCTCCAGAGGCGCTCCAGTTGCTTACATTGCTTTTTTTTATTGTAAGGGCCTCAGAGTACCACGGATGAGACTGGCCACGCTTAGGTCTTGAGCATTTCATCGGAATGAAATGATCAAGTGATTCTCTTATCCACTCCCTGTAGGCTGTATCGGCCTCCTCCAGCTTGCTGGGCCAGATTGGGTGGGAGGTTTTAAGTCTGGCTTCGAATGTGACATTGTCTAGCTTATTCCAGGGGCGCTTCCACAGCAGGGGTGGGGGCTTTTCCCTACAGCTAGCTGGAATCTTGATTGAAATGAGGACCGGGAAATGATCGGTCCAGCTGAGGGGGCTAGGAGTGGAGATAGAGGCTTCCTGGATATTCGTAAACACCGGATCTAATAGATGACCTGTCTGGTGCGATGGCCCATTAACTAGCTGGTTAAGCTGGCAGGCCTCCAGATCGCCCAGAAACTTCAGTATAGTGGATGAATCACGATGCTCAAGATGGAGGTTGAGGTCCCCCAGTACCCTGAAGTTTGCTGATTGTAGGGCCAGCGCAGAGGTAGTCGAAACCAGCGACTCTTGGAAGGCACTAGCTGACCCAGGAAGACGATAAATCAGGAGCCCCGTAAGGGTAAAAGTATCAGAAACCTGTATCTTAAATATCGCACTTTCGCAGCCGGTTATATTTGTAGAATTAAGGGTACAGGAGTAGTTATCTTTAAAGATCACTGCTATGCCACCACCTCTTCCCATGGGTCTATTCTGAGTACGTATGAGGTAGCCTGGAGGGAGAGCCAGGGCAGAGATGGCCAAGGTGTCATCGGTTAACCACGTTTCTGTCAAGAATAGGAGGTCGGGGGAGTGATCTGTGAGGAACCCGTGAATGTCTTCATGGTGTTTCACTAATGACCTACAATTAAGGCTCACTATGCTTAACTTTGTAGAGAACTTAGCCACTAGGGCTGCTGAAACTGGCAGCTGACTGATCTCTGTGGCCTTAAGGTCACATTGATCACATTGTGCACAGAGGGAGCCGGGATGCCACGAATGTGCCGTACATACTGCCTGTCTCCCAATGGCAGTCAGCTCCTTTCGAGCGTAGGGGGCCATTCGATTGCCTGACGGCCAGGGGTCCGGGCGACTGGCGACGGACTAGCGCGGACGAGCGCAGACGGGCTCGCCTTTGGCGACCCGCCGGCGGCCCGCCGCGCGCCTCCGCTGCGCGGGAGATTATGGTGCTACCTAAATAGGCACCGGTCCCGCCTCTGGCGGAAGTATGACGCCCTCGGGGGACGGGCCAAAGGTCAGGGACGCCCTCCACACAAGCGGCACAAGCTGGGGTGGAACGGGGCGGCGACCTGATGAAACACGTTCCTTGGATACAAATGGAAAAGGAGAATCTTAAAAAGTTGCCACTGCCGCTTTACAGAGGTAACAGGGAAATGGATTAGGTCCTTTGAGAAACAAACTGCAGGCATCACCCTGACAGTAGGTGACATAAAGAGTTTACCCACTTCTCTTATAGGAGATGAAACAGTTACTGTTTTCCATAAGACTGGAGTGAGAAATGTTACCCTGACTAAGACTAGGTATGATGATTCTCCATTTAACTTAGTCCGGACAGGGTTCTGGGATCAGCTGAGAAAGATGTACCCTGATAGGCCAAGCATCGGGTCCCTCATGGCTTTAACATGCAGCTGCATGAGGACCCTGCTCAGTTTCTTAGCAGAATGAAAGAATTATGGACTCAAGAAGGTCAGGGGTGGGAAGTATTCGGGGGAAATGCGGTGCTGTTTTATAATGTAGTGAAGAAGGGTTTACCCTATGATGTGAAGTATAATATACAGTACAAAATAGTGGCATTGGAAGCCAAACCCTGAACAGAGATGCAGGCACATGTCATTCATCTTTGTAAAAAAGATACAGAAGAAAGAGAGGAACAAGCAGGAGGTATCAGAGAAAGGAGCAGCCAAGTTGGTGCAGCAAACGTTTGCAAAAGAGAGAGCAACAGATGGAGCTGTAGTAACAGCTACCTCTCAGATGAATGTAATGTCTGTAGGATCAGGGGACCACTCAGCAATAGTACAAACAATAGCAGGATAGTGTAAGGGCACAAGGAAGTAGCAGAGGAGGGTGAGGAGGTATATGAAGGGGGAGGATAGGTCCCCAGTTGATGGATCAAACATGTTATCATTGACACAGATATGGACATTTCATTAAATATTGTAGGACTAAGAACTGGTATGAAAAAAATGAAAGGACAGGTGTTTCCAGTCAGCCAGGTAATACAATAGTGCAGCCACAGACAAATCCGCAAATATTATATGTACCGCAGATGCTACCACAAAATGTGTATCAACCAGTAATGCCTCAAGTACAACAAATGCTGTCTAAGCAAAGTTCCCATTCCCATGCACCCCCAATGGCAATTCCATCTCAAAGTGGACAGGGGGGTGGGATTGTGAGAGGAAGAAACCCCTTCCAAACAAATCATGTGGGAGGATATATCCAATGAAGGTGCCCACAGAGTAATCCCAGGTGTCCGGTATTGTCAGTGACACACAGGCCAGATGAGGAACCCACTGTGACAGTAGCTATCAATAACAAGAGGTATGCTTTCCTCATGGATACTGGAACAACCTGATCTTGTATTAGAGAGGGAGAACTTCCAATTTCTAATAGTTCAATGGACACACAAGGATTCTCTGGGGTGGTGTTGAGGGTTCCATTCACTAAACAAATGGAGATGGAAATAGGAGGGAGGTAAATTGACAGCTGTTTAATATCCTCTCTGGCTGCACCAGCTAAGCTATTTGGAGAGATCGTATAACTAAATTAAACATAACAATACATTTTAGCCTTATGGTACTATGATTTGTTCT
The DNA here is from genome assembly GCF_964261635.1 of Lissotriton helveticus. NCBI lineage: Eukaryota > Metazoa > Chordata > Amphibia > Caudata > Salamandridae > Lissotriton > Lissotriton helveticus. The sequence continues at coordinate 1,008,763,345 of NC_136071.1, read as the reverse complement.
ACCCCTGGAGTTCCTCCTTCGAGGATCATGGCTGTAATAGTAGATTCTTCACTTTTATAGAAACATTTACCACAGCGGTATACACAATAGTAACAGAAACGCCAGAGTTATTGGGAAGGGAGGTCTAGTTACCCAGGGAGTTACTTTTTGGGCGACACAAGCAAGGTTCTTGGATACCTGACAATGACTTGATACCACATATAGAGGCCTTAGTGAGGAACAAGAATCAGATTAGGCCTCGCACGGGGAAATAGATTGTAGTTTCCCCGTCAGTGTTCAGCGTGATGCCACTAATTAACATACTAAGAATGCCCCTATGGCATAAGACACCCTTCTCGTAAACATTTTTGTCACCTCCTTCTATAATCATTTTCCTTTTGCCCTCCTTGTAAATAGGTTAGTGTCGATCAACAGGACCAGCGCCATATTATTTAGTCAACTCGTAGCACTGTCTGTAAAACCTCCTTGGCTCTGCATTCTCGCATCTCCCCGTTCTAATGAGAAATAGCTAAACACATGTAGCGAGCAGCTGCTTCTGCTCTTGGGCCCCGTCAAGGTTGTAGGAGGGGGACGGTCAGATAAGCACATTCTTGCAAGCGCGGTGCGGACTCTCACCGAAACTAGCAGAAGGGAGTCAACCGGTGTGACCTTGCTATACTGAGCTCGGATAGATGCTTTTGTGTGCCATATATGGGCATATCCCTTGCCACCTCCTGTACCTACTTGTACTTTTCCATCTTAGGTAACGGTTGCAAACTGTGATAGTATATATGTGTTGACCTGACAGTGTGCCAGCAGTCTCTCTGCGGTCCTCAGGGTGTGAGGTCGTTGGGAGCTCCTCTGGCAGAGTATTATGTGTTTAATAAACGCTTGAATTTTCTACACTGCCAATCGACTGATTATTGATGAATGACATTTGGTAATTGTGAGTATAATCCGTTAGGGGTTTGTAAATTTCTGTACTTCAGTTGGCGACTCCGCCGGGACTCCGCGGTGGGGTCGTCCCTCCGTATCTGGAAAGTAACGGGACATTACGAGGGGTATTCTCGGTCGGGAGGGTGGACTGACCAAAGAAAAAGGGTTGCTCCGCTTTTCCGATCGGGAGAAGCCTCGGCTGTTAGTGGCCCCACGCCGGAGTCCTACGGGTGAAACCCGGAAGAAACAGATCCATTGGCAGTGGAGAAATCTGCAAACGGACCTGAGTGCACCAGGTGAGTGTTTTGTCTCGTTTCATGTCGGATATCCCTCTGCATTTGGTTTTGGAATATTGGTGGTCGTAGACCACGGAGAGCGCGTTTTTTTTAAAAGGGGGTCTGACGGGGCAGTAGTGAGACTGCACGGGCGGACGCCTCTATTTTGTATTTGATAGAGATATGACTAACACGCCTAGGTGTGAACGGTGAAATGTTCATACTTGGCCGGATCGCCCTCCGAAATGCTGATGATCATGCTTGGGTAGCACTCGGACAGATCTGGAGCGGTGCTTGAAAAAGCGGGCTAAGCCAGCATAGTCCGGGAGGTGAACCAAGAAGGCCATCGGATAGTCGGTATGTGGAAATAAAATCTATAATTATGCCCCTTCGCTGCCCTCTGCGCGATCTAATTATGCCCCTTTGCGCGATCCCCTTTGCGCGATTAATAATTGCCCACATTAAAAGCCGGCACCATTTTGTTTTTAATTCACCCTTTGGTGTCCCAAGACCCCGAGCACGAGCACGACACCCCTGCACCTGGCCTTCCTCATTTTCACCATCTGTCTCTGTGGTTTCTGCCAAGTCCGGGAAACCAGTACTTGAGTTCCTGCTCCCCCGCAGAGATGGTTCATGTTTCTGACATGAAGCACGAGCACAAACCCCCAAATGAGGAAGCCTCCCCCTTCCAACTGTCAGACTATTTCACATCGCAAGTCCCCTCACGAAGCCTAAGACACGCCCCCATTTCTTCACACTCTGCTCCTCTTGCTGATCTTTGTTCCTCTATCTGCCACGACCTGTTTGTTCCTCTATTTTGCCTCGTGACCAAGACTGTATAAATATTCTGCTGTTGAAAATAAAAACCCCACTTCAAGAGAGGGACTTGTGAGATTGCTCCTGTGCCCGCTTAGTGCTGGAAGCGCTCCCCTTAACTCGAGTTATTGGTCTTCTCCTCCTTCATTTGAGCACCACGGACTCCTCGCTTTGCATTGACAAGAAATTATGATTTATTAAGCATAGAAATTCAGAAATGAGGTAATAAGTAAATTTAATTTACCACAATATTTGGCGCCCGGAACAGGGACCTTCCCTTTCCCCCACGCGCCGGCGATATTGGACCCTCCTGACCGCTGATGGACTTCAAAAGTGCACAACGCGGGGAATTCCCGCTAACTCCCTCGAGGCGAAAAGGGGGACCGACTGCGGCCCAGCATCCACACGAGGCGGTGAGGAAATAGCGGAACGTCCTGAACCAAAGCCCAACCTGTGAAGCAGACGAGTCCGAGGTTCTACAAATCCCACCTTGAAACTGCGCGCTGCGTTTTCCCAAAATCTTCAAGAGGCCTTCCAGTTATTTTTCGGTGAGTACTGCTGAAAAGTATAAAAACGAACCCACAGCTTTTGTGGGGGCGGTAAAGATACGCGTTTTGTTGGTTTCTCACCTATCTTTGGTGAGGACTACTAAAACTAGTATAAAAGACGGACTCACTACCTTGTGGGCACGGTAAAGATACATGTTTTTTGTGGGTTTCTCACTTATTTTGTGAGGACTACTAAACTAGTATAAAAGACGGACTCACCTCTTTCGTGGGTACGGTAAAGATATTTGTTCTGTTTGTGTTTTTCTCACTTCTAAAATCTTTGAAAGTCTTGCCATCATGCCTATTTTCTAGAAAATACGTAAGATGGCAACCAAAAGGAGTATTCTTGAGAAGGAAATTCCCCTTCCTCCTCGGGATACTCCAGGACACTTCATGTATGCAAAACATGGTGTTGGTGCACTTATTTATTGTGATCTATGGGTAGAATATACTAAAGACCTAGAACTCAGATATAGATGGCCTGAAAATGGTAGTTTTGATACGGAGTGTATTATGAAATTAGAGGAACAGTTATGGAAGAAAAAGAGAGTCCGCGTGTCACAGAGTGACTCAGTAGAATTATGGAGAAAAGAAGCCCATAGGAGGCAACAGAAGGAATTGCATAAAGTTGAAAAGGGTAAGAGAATGTCAGAGCAGGCCAAGAAAGAACAGTTACAAGAAATAGGGAAAGAAGTAGTTAGTGAAAGGAATAAAAGGGAACAATCAGCCATTTCTACTGGTTTTTATCCTGTATTGCCATCTGCACCTGAAAACCTTAACATTGCATCAGCACAGCCTACAGCCCCACTACCAGAGGATACTTTTACTAATTTGCTCTTAGATACTCCACCACCCTATGAAGTTCCAGTCATTCAACACCCTCTGCCTCCGCCACCCCTTTCACAACATAACGCACCACCTCTCACTCCAGAAGGGGGTGCCGTAGGTCCAGACCCAGGTAAAACAATTCCCGACTGCCCCTATGACCCGACTCCGAGCAACACAGGGGAGGCGGGCCGAATAAGTAAAATACTTCATGACTCCTGGGAAGAAATAAGACATCTACCAGCAATTGACATGTTTCTTCAAGCGGCCTCTGAGTTTCTTCGTACTGGAGAGAACTCACAAGCCATTAACGCTATGACTACAAGAAGATCACACCCTGTAAAAATGCACATGTATAGGTTCCTCCTTTGCTGTTTCATAAAACACATACAAGCAGAGGAAAGAAATGTACCAGTTTCACTTTTTGACTTATTAGATTCCGCATCCGACCACACTAGTCTAGAACTTATAAATGATGCACTAGACAGGTTCACCCGTAATGTGACCCGTATTCTGCAAAACTTGCAAACAAATGAAGAGAATAAGAAACTTGAGGAGGAAATTACTGAACCTACTGAAAAAGTCCTACCCGTTCGTTCTTCCGCCCCTAATTCACGAAAACCCCTGCCTACATTCCTCCAAGGTCACTCTGAACGGTCATCTCGAGATGAGTTATTTGAAAATACATCCAATGCATTAGACTACTGGTTAGACCAGGAACCTCCGCTTACACCGGAGGAGGAGGAAATAGCCAGATCTGCGACCCTATGGGTCTCTCAACATAAGATATATGACAATGACCTCATAGCCCAGCTTTTTCTAGCATTACCACGCTCACATCAAAGATTAGCAAGTCTCTACATGGTACAACATCTCATCACACTCAATGACACTCATTTTAAACATGATCCAAGACTCGAAGATTTTCTGTCTGACTGCGCTGATAAAATGTTCCTCCACAATAGTTCAGTTTTTCTCAACACATTTATAGATTTTAGACAGAAATACCAGAAAACGACTGAATATAAATCTTTCAATAATACTTGTGGACCAATTAATAGACTTCCTCAAACACGCCAGTTCCCCATGAGAGAGGTCCACCCCAGAGCTGACACGAATGGCGCGCTACAACGCGTTTTTATTTATGTACCCTTGACAAAACTTGAGTTACTAAGGATAAAAGAGATGGTTCCCTCCCACTCAAAGGATCCTGCTGGATTCTTTAAGGAATTAGGAGATGTATTAATGATGGGAACATATACTCTTTCTGATATCACAGCAATTCTGAAATTATTGTTGCCATCAGGTATATATGACAAACTAAGAGAAAAAGATTGGGAAGTAGCAGGTGAACACATTAGATGGACTGAACTTCAGAATGACGAAAATACTAGAGTAGCAGGTCAAGGTATAGGAGACAGACTAAAAGCACTTCCTGGCACTATTTTAAAGGTGCTACCACAGTTACTAACAGTGAAAAAGGAGGACTGGGATGCCATTTCCTCCGGCAAACAGAAACATGGTGAAGACATAGGAGATTATTACACTAGACTTGAAAAGTGTTTTGCGGTAAATAGCGGCCTTACGCCGACAAGTGAAGCTTACCCGCATCTGTTTGTTTCCAAATTAGTAGATAACGCCTTGCCAGCCATTAAGGACAGAGTACTAAAAGTAGAAAGTACCTGGCAAGCACATACACCTCCACAGGTGTTACAAATGCTACAATATCACCAGAATCGCATTAGGGATGAAGAAGAAAATTATAAGAAACGCATGAAAGACACAAAGATGAAAGCATTAGTAGCCCAAACTGCACCCCAGCGTCAACAGACACCAAGTAGCCAGACAAATATAAAAAGCACTTGTAATTATTGCAAAAAGATGGGACACTTCGTTAAAGATTGCCCTGTCTTAAAGCACAATTTGGTTACTGGTAGGACCCAGCCACGCCCATATCAGCCAAAACAGAATGGTTCCCTAGACAGTTCAACACCTTCAGTTCCACTGACAACACAAATGGCCCAAATGAATATTATAGACAGCGCCTACACTGAATATTACCCAGATTTCTCATGATGTTGCCCAGAGAGAGAAGATGACAAACTGCCCCTAATCCCCATTCTAGTAGATCAGACAGGTCCATTTATAGAGGTACGACTTCTTGGGGAGGATAGGAAGTTTCTACTAGACACTGGGGCCAGTAAAACAACAATAAGCCTTCAAGAGGTCCCAGAGGCTCCTCTCTCGGGTTCAAAAAGTATTTCTCTGGGTTTCTCGGGACAACCTGTGACAAACGTCACGTCAAAGCCACTGCCCTTGCAGGTTGGTCCCCTCATGACAACTACAGATCTTATATTGACAAAATCATGTCCAGAAAACTTGCTTGGTATGAAAACATTGAAAGAATTAGGAGCTGTCATTGTTTGCTCACCTACAGATGTCAGACTATTTCTGCGAGATTTCAAGGGCCACTACACAAGTAGAGAATTAGATGAGCGTTTGAAAGATTTGCCACACACCCTGTGGGCCACTGATTCCACCACAGTAGGATGTATGGAAATAACACCTCACAAGGTTACACTGAAAGAGGGAGCCCAACTACCACGCATAAGGCAATACAAAATTCCACCTCAGGCTGAACAAGCATTAATGTTACTTATTCAGGACCTAATACAGTCAGGTGTGATTAAGGAAACAACTTCTAACATTTGCAATTTCCCTGTTTTACCAGTTCATAAAAAAGTAGAACCAGGAACACCACCTGTCTACAGACTAGTGGTGGATTTGAGAGAGCTCAATAAATGTGTCGTTCCACAACACCCTGTGGTTCCAGACATCTCCACCCTACTCACAGCCATAGATGCGGAAGCAACGCATTTTTCAGTCATTGACTTGAAAAACGCATTCTTTAGCATACCTATTCACCCAGACAGTCAATACCTTTTTGGCTTCTCCTTACAAGGAGGAAGTTTCCAATTCACAAGAGCTCCTCAAGGTTTCACAGAGAGTCCAAGCGTATATAGCCAAGCATTAAAAAAACAACTAGATACTGTTCAAATGGCCACGGATACAGCCATACTACAATATGTTGATGATATCCTCATTACGGCCAGATCTGACGCAGCATGTGCTGAAGCATCACTACTAGTACTAGAATTCCTAGCTGCAAATGGCCATAAAGTTTCCCCTGGTAAGCTCCAATTTTGTTTACAGCAAGTGGCATACTTAGGGCACTTGCTGTCAAAGTAGGGTAGGCAGCTTACACAGGAACGCATCCAACTCATACAACAAATACCACAACCAACAACACAGAAACAAGTTCAAGCTTTTGTTGGTCTCACCTCATATTGTAGACAGTGGATCCCACAATTTGCACTCATTTCCAAACCGTTAGTGCAGCTGACAACACTCGAAGCTGGCGCTACTCCACAATTACCCTGGACAAATGAACACACGCAAGCCTTTCAGTCTCTTAAAAAAGCTATGTGTCAAGCCCCAGTGCTGGCAACACCTAATTACACCAAAGATTTTACATTATTTGTAACAGAAAACTCAGGTACAGCACTATCAGTTCTGACCCAACTTCAAGCAGACAAACATAAACCATGTGGTTATTTTTCAAGCACATTAGATCCAGTAGCACAAGCATTGCCTGCATGTCTAAAATCAGTAGCAGCTACTGCACAAGCTATTAGACAAAGCGATTCTATTGAATTGGGACATCATCTGATAGTTCAGGTCCCACACGCTGTAGAACTTCTGTTAAACAGAACACAAACACAGCATCTGACAATAGCCAGACTCACCGGATATGAGATGACACTTTTTCAGCCACACATTGAGATTAGACGCTGCAACATTTTAAACCCAGCAACACTGTTGCCACTGACCTCTCCTACTGAAGAAATTCACGATTGTATTGACATAATTGATTTAGTGACCAAACCAAGACCAGATTTACAAGATACTCCCCTTGCTAAGGCAGAAATGACACTCTTTGTTGATGGTTCATGTATGAGACTCCCCACAGGAGAATTAGCAGCAGCCTATGCCGTCACAAATGGTACAGACACTTTAGAAGCACACAAGATAGAGATACTGTCGGCACAGGCAGCAGAACTCATAGCCCTAACACGAGCATGTCACTTTGCAAAAGGAAAGTCAGTTAACATCTACACTGATTCACAATATGCCTTTGGAGTTGTACACAACTTCGGTACATTATGGAAAGAGAGAGGATTTCTCACATCACATGGGTCCAGAATACAGCATGCTACACTCATCACTGCCCTCTTAGAGGCCAGTCAGTTACCAGAGAAAATCGCAGTGCTAAAATGTAAAGCGCACACAAAAGGAACAGATGAAATATCAAAAGGGAATGATTCTGCAGACAGTGCAGCCAAGTTAGCAGCAAACACAGAATTAAGTATACCACACCGCCAATATACAATACGAGACCCGTTTTCTGACATCCAGGATGTCCAAAGTCACGCCACACCACAGGAACTGCTAGAATGGAAGGAAAAAGGAGGGGTCCTTACAGATCAAGGCTGGATGACACCTGAAAGAGCAGTATGGTTTCTACCGGATGCCATGGTACAGGTTATGGTAAACACCATACATGGACCAGCGCATCTGGGAGAAAAAGCAATGTTAGACAGCATACAGAATATATGGCACAACAAACATTTGAGAGCTGCAGCCAAACAAAAAGTTAAAACGTGCATGATTTGTAATCAGTTCAACCCAGGAACAGGCACAAAGGTGGAACAGGGAGGATTCCAACCCCCTGACCATCCATTTGAAGTTCTCCAGATGGACTATATCCAGATGGAGAGATGTAGAGGTCACAAGTATGTGCTAGTTGTAGTGTGTGCTCTGACCAGATGGACAGAAGCCTATCCCGTCCCAGATTACACTGCAACGACAACTGCTAAGCAACTAGTAAGAGAAAATTTCCCGAGATATGGGTTGCCCCGTGTCATCTACTCAGATAACGGCCAACCTTTTTCCTCTGAACTCATGAAGCAAGTGTCTCTTCTGTTAGGGTACACTTGGAAGTTTCACTGTGTAAGACATCCTCAGGCAGCAGGTCTAGTAGAAAGGCACAACCAAACTTTGAAGACAAAATTGGCCAAGAAATGCACTGACAAAGGCGTGGACTGGATGGTAGCCTTACCGGTTGCCCTCTTCTACATGCGTATGGTAGCCCATTCCAGAACTGTCTTATCTCCATATGAAGTGGTCTTTGGCAGACCACCAAATATGTGGGGTACGCCAAGGCCTAAAAGAATAACTGATGTTGACAGTACTATGCTGACTGACTACATGGCTTCCTTGATGTCTGCACTCCAATCTTGTCGTTCTCAGGTTGCTGCCACCTTCCCTGACAAAACCAACCCGGAAGAACACGCCATCCGACCCGGGGACTGGGTCCTCGTGAGGAACTTCGACCGGACCAGTCCCCTCCAGCCCAGGTGGAAGAAGCCAAGACTCGTACTACTAACAACATGGACAGCAGTGAAGGTCGAGGGCAGGAAGGGCTGGCTCCACGCAAGCCACTGCCGGGAACATTTTGGACAAAAAGACACTGTTGCTGATGGCCCTGCCAATCCCACTGACATTGTGACTGAACAATCTTTATTGCCTTTGGAACTAACCCCACAACATGATTACAAATCAAAGTTAAGGTCTGCCATTCGGACTCTGGCTAATTAAGTCCATTGGGCGTCGGTCCAGTGGTGAAGCGGTTGGAGCATGGGAATGGATTTTAACACCTTGACTATGTGGGAGAAAAAAAAATTAACTCTAGAAAAAGACATAATGGTCCTATTATATGTTTGACAGTTTTATTTTTCCTCATGGCAGTTATGACGTGTCTTGGTTGGATTCTCCACACTGTTTTTCCTCCAACACAACACACCTCTCATACACCCAACAGCACTCAGGAACACACCTATAACGACCTACCCCCTCATGAACAAGCCCATAGACTAGCCTTGCGAAACAATACCTTCATACAGATGCTACACCACACTCAGCAGGCCAGTAATAGCACCAATTGTAGGATATGTGGCCGCATCCCACCTCATCAGAAAAAGGGAGGGATGCCTCTTTTTCCTTTCCCATTCTCTTATAATGGAACTTGTGAAGCCTGGTTCGCCCTAATAACTGCTGACGATACTACCCCCACCTCCTGCCCTGACGGAAATAATTCATGCAAGAATGGGTGGCCTTGGGGGGATTTAAACAAGGTACTCAATACTGCCTGTTACCCTAATAAGGAGGGAGATCCTCAGGCGACCGGTACAGTCCTAGAAAGTGAAGAATACAAGCAAGGGAACATGACCATGTCCTACAAGATGTTAAATACCAAACCTAAAAAGAATGCTGGTCCCCCTTCCATCTCAGTCTCACCAGTAAAAGGACACCTGTGCATCCACAAAAATGGCTCTGTTCCATTAGGACACAGTGACTGTCATACCACTTTAAGTTTTGAAGACAGATGAAAGTCCTCATTTCTAGCATCTCGCCATACTTATTTCATCTGTGGCCAAACGGCCTATGTGCAGCTGCCCTTGAACTGGGGGGGAACTTGCTATATAACATTCCTGTTACCCCCTGTCTTTGTGGCCCCATCCACTTACCACCGAGACCTCCTAGTGCCCCATGTCAGACATAAAAGAACGATCGATACCTCCTTGGTTGACCAAACGGAAACCTCATGGGAACAGTATACAGATTTTAACAAAGAGTTCTTCTTCTTTGTTGGCCCTGTACAGAACAGCAAGCTTATACGCAGGTTGACAAGGACCTTAGAGGCTATTGTAAACCAGATGGCGTCTGCCCTGGGGAGCTTAACCCAGGAGCAGTCTGCCATATGATTGGTTACTCTCCAAAATCGCCTTGTCCTTGACATCATCTTGGCTGACAGAGGCGGAGCCTGTAAAATTATAGGCTCTAGCTGCTGTATATTTATTCCTGATAATTCCCCATCTGTATACACGGCCATAACAAAATTACACAAGATAGCCGTAAGTTTACATCAAGAACCTGGCACTTGGACGTGGTCTGACTGGTTCTGGAAGATAATATCGTCCTGGGGATGGCAACTGCTGTCAGCAGCAGGTATAATATTCCTGATAATAACTGGATGCTGCCTTTGCATCCAATGTGGTCCTGCCCTGTGCGGTCTATGCGCTGCAAAATGCATTCCTAAACCACTTGTCCAGCAGAGAGAAAGGGAAAGAATCATGTTACAAGAATGTATAAATGATCTCATGCAAATTGAGATATAATGTAGGTACACTCTGGGGCAAGGAGGGAATGTGGAAATAAAATCTATAATTATGCCCCTTCGCTGCCCTCTGCGCGATATAATTATGCCCCCTTGCGCGATTCCCTTTACGCGATTAATAATTGCCCACATTAAAAGCCGGCACCATTTTGTTTTTAATTCACCCTTTGGTGTCCCAAGACCCCGAGCACGAGCACGACACCCCTGCACCTGGCCTTCCTCATTTTCACCATCTGTCTCTGTGGTTTCTGCCAAGTCCGGGAAACCAGTACATGAGTTCCTGCTCCCCCGCAGAGATGGTTCATGTTTCTGTGGTTGTGAAAAGCCTGTGTGGCTATCTCTAGGCAGCTCCTATGGTGAGGCTGTTTTGATCTTTGGTTCTTTTTGACTTTGAAATATACCGGTTCTCCACAGACGTGGGTCGACGGGCTCCGTCCTTTGATTTGGGCTAGCATTGGTTCATATTGGTTTGTCTTGTCTGTATTTCGATCTGTGTTCTGTGTTCGTTTATTTGTATTCCGGATGGTCATATGATTTTAGGTTATGAATGTGTGACTGAATGAATAATTGAACATGGCCATGTATGCGTGAAAATATCGTAAATAATAACTTGTTTTTCCTTCCTGCAGCTACAGTTAGAACAGTAGTAAAACAATGCCGTGCTTCAGTAAATTATGTTTTGGCTGTACCAGCCCAAATAGTACTAGATTAGATGAAAGCCAGCCAGCCCCTCCGGAAGGTACTCCCAGCCATGACTTATACTGTAAGCACGGGATTGGACCCTTGGTGTTCAATCGTTTATGGCACAAATACACCAAGGATAATGTAGAACTTCAGTGGCCGTTGACAGGGTCCTTCGATGAGAAAAAGATTAATTATTTACAGGAACGTCTGTTTGCAAAGCGCAGCAGACAGTCCATGTTTGATACCCTGGGGACATGGCAGAAAGAGGCCACCCGCAGAAGAGTGAGGGCCGAGAAATTAGTAAAAATGAAGCAAGGACAGACCATTACTCAGAAAGCAATTGCGCATGACAAAAACCAGACCGAGCAGAACATCGAGTACCTAGATAGACAATTTCGGTTGGAGGTAGATAAGAGCTATGTTGTCCGTAAGGAAGCCGAAGATGAAATAGAGGATCTGCTGGACGTTCACCCCCCTCCGCCATATGCTCCACAACGGATATATCCAGCAGTGCCTCTTACGGCGCCTACAGCCCCTGTGGCATCGGCTCAAGCGGGAACCCCGCTCCGGGCTCCCACCGATGTGCCGGGCACCGCTGCTTCCTCTGCTAGGAATTTAGCCACCCTGCTCCCGGACACGCGCCACCCCTTGGGGGCGACGGGTGTCTCCCCAACGCTATTACCCTTGTCTAGCCCCGTAGGAACTTCCCAGTCAGCTAGCACGACACCCGAATGCAGGGGTCGGGCTCCGACTGGGGATCCAGAGGGCTCGCATATTAGACGGTTATTTACAAGAGGGTCTGTAGGCTATGGAGAAAAAGAAGCAAAGCTGACCAAGCAGTTAGATGGATGTATAAAGACATATACACCTTGACCGACATATGGAGTACCATGAAAGATTTTGAGCCGGTGATGCAGCAGACTGCCTTGCAACACATGTCCCGATGTCTTATTGAAATCTGGGAACAGTGTTTTGGGGAACGAGGATTAGCCCCACAAATTATGTATGACATTAAGGACCGAGCCCATAGATTCGAATTGAGCCCCGACGAAGTTTATAAGAATGTTGACACTCTGGTGAGTTATCGAGGCAGACTCTTTTCACGGTTCCCTGAGTTGGGTTCCCAGCACCCCATGAGGGAAGTGCACCCCATTTATCATCCTGAGATAACCGAGTTGTGCAATGATCAAAACGTAATCACACGGGACCGAGTAGAAGCTCGGTTTCAGGAACAATGGGTGTATACGCCATGGAAACGAAGTGAAGTGTTGGCTCTAAAAGCCCAGCATCCGGACCCCCGAAAGAATCCCACTGCCTATTATAAGGAATTAACAGAGGCAGCGTCCTCCGCTGTCATGACTTTAGCGGATATTGAGCTGTTGTTCGGGTTGTTGGTTCCTGTAGCTATATGGCGGCAAGTCCATGATACTCCCCACGCGGCCGAGTTGGGGGGCACTTGGGATGAGCTAAAACCATGGGATCAAGACCGTAAGCCGGGGGATACGCCGAAGGCTGAAATAATTACCTTACCAGCAAAAATTATAGCCTATATGCATACCCTGATTCCTCCATGAAAGGTGGATTGGGATAAACTGACTGCTTGTAAACAAAAGAAAGATGAAAGTGTATCCGATTTCTTTACCAGATTCGAGGGGACTTTCATCGATTTTAGTGGTCAGGAACTCGCTAGCGAGGGAGGAATACGATTATTTGTGAAAAGATTTGTAACAAATCTGATACCTGAGATTTCGACCCGACTGCAAGCTGCCGAAAGCACGTGGACTACGTCCTCCCCTTCTATCATATTAAGCATGGCCCAATATTACGAGCACAGGGAGAATGAGAGCAAGGATAAAGACAAAAAGAAGACTAAGGATCTCAAAACTCGAGTGTTGTTGCAGCAAGTTATGAGGGGTCGAGGCACAGGGAGAGGCGCCAGAGGGCCCGGGTCCAGCGGGCCGGTCTCCAGAGGGGGAGGAGGGGGTCAGCCCTCCCGATGGGGACCCAATCAGTGCGCGTATTGTAGAGAGGAAAGCCATTGGAAAGATCAGTTTCCGTGGCTGTTAGCACAGAACGGAGCTGTCCGAGGAAGGGGTAGAGGACACGGCGGCACGGACCGTAGTGATATGCACAGAGAGGAAGCAGTGCAAGGCGAACACGAGCGAAATCATTTCGATAAAGCACGAGGCTCAGGTAGGCAGTACTACAATGAAGATTATGGTTTTGAGGATCAGGATAAATTCGGAGATGCATAGGACAGCCAAGGACAGAGTGGGGGCCAAGTGTCGATACCGGTCAATCAGCAGGGACCCTATGTGACAGGGGAATTGATAGGGACCACCGAGAAGTTCTTGATTGACACAGGAGCAATGAATAGTTCGGTTGCTCGCTCATTTGTCCCAGGGGCCGCTCTGTCCGGGCATAATAATGTTTCAGTGGGATTTTCAGGACTTCCTGTAATCAGCCCCATCTCTCAGCCTCTCCCTTTCACGATTGGCCCGTTCACTATGGACTCCCCATTCCTTTTAACTTCCAGTTGTGGAGAGAATCTTTTGGGTCTGGATATGTTGAAAAGATTGAATGCTAAAATACATTGCTCTCCCGATGGTGTTTATTTGACTGTTCAAAATCCCGATGTAAGTACGAGACAATGTTTTGCTAAAAATGACCCATTGCCACCTGAATTTGCAGACATATCGCCCAGCTTGTGGGCGACAGGAGATACGGATGTCGGTAAACTGGATATACCTCCTGTCCGCATTACATTGAAACCCGGTGCCAGACTGCCCCACATACCGCAATACAAGATCTCCCCAGCGGGAGAACGAGCTTTGCTTTCTACAATACAAGACTTGATTGATAAAGGGGTGGTTGAAGAAACTGCATCAAACATCTGTAATAGTCCTATCCTGCCTATTTTGAAAAAAGCTCCTGAGACAGGAATCTCTGCAAAAGTTGATGTCTATCGTTTTGTGATCGATTTACGCGAGGTTAATAAGATAGTGGTTCCCCAATTCCCGGTGGTTTCGGACATCACTACAATCCTTACTATGATAACTCCCACTGCTATGTATTTCTCTGTCATCGATCTGAAGAATGCTTTCTTCAGTATCCCTATCCATCCTGATAACAGGCAGGTCTTCGGATTCTCATTATCTGGCCGAAGCTTCAGATTCTGTAGCGATCCTCAAGGTTATACCGAAAGTCCTAGCATCTACAGCTAAGCCCTTAAGGCGGTCTTGGATCACCTGTCCTTGCCAGATGGTAACGTGCTCTTGCAGTACGTTGATGATTTACTGATAGCGTCTGACACTGAAGAGGGTTGTAAAGAAGCCACGGTTAGGTTGTTGCACCATCTGGCGGACAGAGGTAATAAGGTTTCCCTGTCCAAGTTCCAATATTGTCGACAGAAAGTGACCTACCTCGGCCACTTACTATCGAAGGAGGGTAGACGTCTATCACCTGAACAAATTACTACCATTTCTAACATGCCTGTGCCTTGTACTCAACGTGAAGTCCGTGCTTTCCTTGGCATTACCTCTTACTGTCGTCAATGGATCCATAATTTTTCTCTTCTGGCTAAACCTTTGCTACACTTAACCACTAAAGATGTGCATGAACCCCTCCCTTGGACGGATGAATGTCAATCTGCTTTTTCTTCCTTGAAATCTGCCCTGTGTTCTGCTCCTGTTCTTGGCACTCCTGACTACCGTAAACCTTTTGTACTATATGTACACGAGGTTGACGGTTGCTCGCTCTCAGTGTCACAGGGTTTTGGTGGTAAGCAAAGACCGTGTGCTTATTTTTCGGCCACATTGGATAACGTGGCCAGAGCACTTCCCAGTTGCCTGAGGGCCACAGCGGCTGTAGCGGCGGCCATCCGGCAATCAGAAGGGCTCGTTCTAAATTCTAATTTGACCGTGATGGTGCCGCATGCTGTGGACGCCTAAATTAAACAAAACAAAGACTCAGCATCTGACAAGCGCGCGCCTCACGGGTTATGAATTGACTTTGTTCACCCCCCATGTGACCATTAAGCGTTGTGCCACATTGAATCCGGCTACACTGTTACCTCTCCCTTCGGGGGAACAGGCGAATGATGTCCATGATTGTATCTTCAGGACAGAAGAGGAAACGAAGGGAAGAATCGATCTCACAGACGTTCCCTTATCTGAACCCAAAGGGGAATTGTATGTAGACGGTTCTTGTTTTAAATTAGCAGATGGCACAACGACAGCTGCATATGCAATTACCACGCTAAAAACAGTGGTTGAGACATTCCGAATACCCCATCGATCAGCCCAAGCTGCTGAGTTGATGGCTTTACTACGGGCTTGTGAGCTAAGTGAGGGTTTAGAGGTCAACATATTCACGGACAGCCAATACGCCTTTGGTGTGGCCCATAATTTTGGGAGGTTATGGAGGGAGCGGGGGTTTCTCACCTCACATGGTCAAAGGATACAGAATGGACCCTTGGTATTACGATTACTGGCAGCCTTGACTCTCACCACGAAAGTAGCAATTTTAAAATGTGGTGCACATAACACAGTGGTGGGTGAAGTGGGAGAGGGCAAAGCTTTTGCAGATCAGGTAGCTAAACAAACAGCCCAGTCAATGGTGTCCTCTTTGTATGTAAGCTCCTCTGCTAGATGGGTGGGGGAGTCTGACTTGTTTAATAATACTATTGAAAGTGTGCAAGAAATTCAGAAAGAAGCAACCACAGCGGAGTTAGACAGATGGGAGCAGGAAATAGGACGATTGGACGAGAATAACTGTTGGGTGGATTTAACAGACAAACAGAGATGGTTGCTGCCCAATGCTATGGTACAAGCTGTCGTCACTATGGCCCATGAACCAGCTCATGTCGGAGCTAAAGGCATTTGTGCCTTGTTGGACCCCGTTTGGAATAACCCCAAAATACAAAAAACAGCTGTCCGTCTGGTCCAATATTGCATGGTTTGCCTGCAACATAACCCGGGGAAAGGAGAACCTGTTCTGAGTGGGAACTTTGCTCACCCAACATTGCCATTTGAGGTGCTCCAGATGGACTACATCCATATGGAGCGCGTCAATAACTTGAAATATGTACTAGTGGTGGTGTGCGCCTTCAGCAAATGGGTTGAGGCGTACCCTACGAAAGAAAATACTGCCCTAGCTACCGCAAAAGCCCTTATAAAGGAGTTCATTCCACGCTTCGGATTGCCTCGCTTGATCTGGTCTGATAACGGCGGGCATTTCCATGGGGCCCTGGTGCAAGGTATATGCAATGGGCTCCAGATACAACAGAAATTCCATGCAGCTAGACACCCCCAGTCGGCAGGGCTAGTGAAACCATATAATGGGATATTGAAGTTGAAGATGGCGAAAATCCAAGAGAGCACTGGTTTAAAATGGCCTGACACCCTCCCATTAGCTCTTATGTCACTGCGGGTCACCCCTCATTCACGTTCTGGCTTATCTCCCTACGAGATAGTCTTTGGGCGACCCGCTAGTGTGTGGGGCGTGCCTAGGCCTAGAACATTTACTGACGTTGAATACCCTATGTTGATTGACTACCTGTATACTTTGACTAAAGATCTTCGTTCTATTCATCAGCAGGTAGCGTCTGTACTGCAACCTCTGCCAGAGGGCCCCGGACATCGCCTGGAACCCGGCAAGTGGGTTCTGGTCAAGAAGTACAATCGAGACTCCAGCCTGGCTTCGAGATGGTCTAAGCCACACCAGATCCTGTTGGCCACACGGACGGCAGTGAAAGTGGAGGGGAAACGACACTGGATTCATGTGTCGCACCTAAAAAGAATTCCCTTTCCACTTCCCTATGACCAGCGACACCCTGAGGGAATCCTGACTCAGGAAGGCGAGAGAGCTGTTGCCTTTGTTCCGTTCTACGACGCTCGTGAAATCGGAGCTGAAGGAGAGTTAGGGCCGGACGGGGCAGTCGCTGGAGAATCAGCAATCACCCCTGGCCCTGTCCATGTTGATTTGGTTGGCAGCAGTTCTGACAAAGGTGTTGTACCTTCCCCTGTGTTATTCCCTGATCAGGAAGTGCCCGGTCATGTCCGTTACAACCTGCGGCCCAGAAAACATCGCAGTACCTCAGATGACGCTGTTAGGAGATAAGGAAAGACTTGGATAAAAGTAGGGTTTGCTAGATTCTAATCTGGGGTACTGAGCGAGACACTGGACTGAACTAGTTGAGAGCTGGAACATTGATATTGTGCTCTGTTCAGACAGAAAGACTCTGTCCTTGCCACCGGCCAGGTTGTTTGAGCAACATACTTTCAGAAAATTTGTATTGTGAGACGTCGTTGGATGTGCACTCGGATTACAAGTCTGCCTGTGAGGCTTTGAAGGACACAGGGAGAAGAACCCTCTGGCAGAAAGGTTGTTCTGACCCCACTTAGTTACTTTGGACTTTTAGCTAGGAATGTACCCTTTTGGTCGTCTTGTACTTGAGGAAGAATTACCTTTTGCTCCTAGGTACTTGCCTTTTAATGAACCAATGTTTTCCACTTGGACCATGCGTGTGAAAATAGCTTTTGTAGTTACAATTTCGGTAATTTTAGCCATCTTTATGGGGGTTTTTATATACTTAGAATATAAACACCCAATGCAATCAATGATGATGTCGACTGTTGCCCCCCTGAGCATTTTATGTATACTTTAGCTCCCCACAAAGAACGACATAGCCAGACCTATGCGAAAAATGTATTTGTAGAAATGCTTCACCAAACGCACAGCACCACCAACACCACTGACTGCTGGGTTTGTGGCCTTCTGCCTTCTGTTGTACACAATCATGATCTGTTCCTCTCGTTACCTCTCTCCTATTTGGGAAGTTGTGAAGCTTGGTTCAAACTGTTTTCCGCCATGTACAACCATTATATAGAATAATACAAACAGTTTGTTTACACTGAGAAAGTCTATAATATGATTTTAGCGTACAATACGGCACATCAGGGATTTGACCCACACGGCAATGGGGACGGGGATCCTTAGATCCTCAGGCTTGTATGAGCAGATATATGGAGGTTCGGAATAGTACTTGGTTGCAGGATGAACTCTATGATTTTAATCAATTTAATTCCACCCAATATTTCCAGCTTTTTGTTGATCGAAATGTTACAAGCGACCGCATTGTACCCATTCCTATTCTGAATACTACCTCCGATTTCTGTGTGCAGGGGATGGGGCATGTGCAAGTTGGTGACAGTGTTTGTAATTATACCTATCAGATGAATATACTTAGCAGTCCTCCTCTGTTAACGCCGCCCAACGTGTATTTCGTATGTGGGGAAAATGCTTACACTTGGTTACCCCCGGGTTGGGCCGAGCACTGTTATCTGTCCTTCCTGTACCCACCTGTATATATAGCACCGTCTGATTATCATAGAACACATCAGTTGCACTCAACGAGAGCGGTGCCCAATAGGCCACGTAGGCAGCTCATAGCCACCGAAGTTGATCAGACCGACACCTCCCTGGAGCAGTTCACAGACTTCAGCAATGGCTTGGTCCCATTCTGGGGACCGATCTTTAACAGCAGAGAAATAAGACGATTGTCTAGAATAGTAGAAAACGTGATTAACATCACCACTGATATCATGGCCAATCTCACGGTTGAGCTTCAGGCAACCAGACTCGTGGCGCTTCAGAACCGTATGGTTTTGGACGTTATCTTGGCTGATCGAGGCGGAGCATGCCGGGTGATCGGCAGCTCTTGCTGTGTTTACATTCCAGACTCCGCCCCTATTGTCCATTTGGCCATTCAGAAGCTCCATTGCATAGCAGCAGAGATCCATGTAGATAATGGGTCTTGGTCCCTGTCTGGGTGGTTCTGAGGTCTCCTGGGTACTTGGGGTTGGAAGATATTACTGATTTTGGGTGGAGCGACAGGTATCCTTTTTGTCTGCTGTCTCTGTCTACATTGCGGTCCTGCGTGCTGTTCATATTGTGCCTCTAGATTAACAGCGGCAGTTACCCCTTCAGCAACCCCCACAACAACTCAGATGCTACAGCAGGAGATCCGTGAGCTTATGAGAATGGACGAAGATCTCTTCGACGATTAGTGACCTCTGTTATTAGCTTCATCACGCTAAAAGTAGGGTTTGAGGAACAAGAATTAGATTAGGCCTCGCACGGGGAAATAGATTGTAGTTTCCCCGTCAGTGTTCAGCGTGATGCCACTAATTAACATACTAAGAATGCCCCTATGGCATAAGACACCCTTCTCGTAAACATTTTTGTCACCTCCTTCTATAATCATTTTCCTTTTGCCCTCCTTGTAAATAGGTTAGTGTCGATCAACAGGACCAGCGCCATATTATTTAGTCAACTCGTAGCACTGTCTGTAAAACCTCCTTGGCTCTGCATTTTCGCATCTCCCCGTTCTCATGAGAAATAGCTAAACACATGTAGCGAGCAGCTGCTTCTGCTCTTGGGCCCCGTCAAGGTTGTAGGAGGGGGCCGATCAGATAAGCACATTCTTGCAAGCGCGGTGCGGACTCTCACCGAAACTAGCAGAAGGGAGTCAACCGGTGTGACCTTGCTATACTGAGCTTAGATAGATGCTTTTGTGTGCCATATATGGGCATATCCCTTGCCACCTCCTGTACCTACATGTACTTTTCCATCTTAGGTAACGGTTGCAAACTGTGATAGTATATATGTGTTGACCTGACAGTGTGCCAGCAGTCTCTCTGCGGTCCTCAGGGTGTGAGGTCGTTGGGAGCTCCTCTGGCAGAGTATTATGTGTTTAATAAACGCTTGAATTTTCTACACTGCCAATCGACTGATTATTGATGAATGACATTTGGTAATTGTGAGTATAATCCGTTAGGGGTTTGTAAATTTCGGTACTTCATATGGGATAACACCAACCTCTGGCGCTCTGATAGCCTATGGTCACAACCATGTCTCTTGGGCATGTGTTATATTCATTGAGCAAGGTAAAATGATTAAGGAAATACTGAATGATCAACTATTTAAGGATGATTCTAATAAAGCACTTATAGTCTTTCAGGATGACATACCATTGAGAACAGTATTGGAAGTAAGGAAATCCACATCAGGTAGAGTATTTGATTCTGTTAGGGATGCAGATCTTTCCCAAGAACCAGACACCTTGTGAACTAAGGGTCCCCATAATGTAGGCCTTATTCGTATTGCTATTCCTTTCAGAATTACATTGAAGGAAGGTGATAGCCTACCTAGGATGAGACAGCATCCTCTTTCCAAAGAAGCAGATGAGGGCATCACCCCAACTATACAGGCATTGCTAGAGCAAGGAGCCATTTGCCCAGGAATGTCTCCTTGTAATACCACTGTTTAGCCTGCTACGAAATCCAACTGTAATACTTGGCATATGGTTCAAGACCTGCGTTCCCCCGAAGGATGTATTTGTACTAGAATTCCCAATTGTTCCATACCCTTCCATTGTTTTGACACATATTACTCAGGATGCTAAATTTTTATGTCATTGGTACAAAAATGCTTTCTTTAGCATTGTTCTCCATCCAGACATTCATTATTTGACAGTGTTTTACTATCACAGGACTCAGTATTTGTACTCTCATTTGCCTCAAGGGTATGGCGAGTGGTGAAAAATTACCTGCCAAACTTTCAGTGTGACAGTACATTGTTGCAGTAGGCTCATGATATATTAATTTGCAGTCCTACAGAACAACAGTGTAGCAAAGATACTATAACTCTTTTGGTTACTCTCGCACAGAGAGGATACAAGGTAGAGAAAGACAAAGTGCAGTGCTATCAGTAGGAGGTCGATTAACTCGGACAGTTATTGTCAGCTTCTGATCGACGAGTAACTCCTGAGGGTGCAGCAGCTATACGCCAAATGACTGAGCCAGAAACTATTAAGGAAATGCAGAAATTTCTTGACCGCTGTAATTATGTTAGACAACTGGTCTTTGATTACAGCACTTTAATAGTGCCTTTGCTGGCTTCTATTAAACAGGTAAAATATAAAAACGATAAGATAACGTGGACACCAGAAATGAGGGAAACATTTCAAAAATTAAAAACATAGATGACGAATGCCCCAGTGTTGAGTATTCCAGATTACACTAAGGAGTTGTATCTCTTTTGTCATTGTAATGGCCAAATGATTACAGCTGTCCTTATGCAATAATATCCCTTAGGACACTAACCTATGGCACACCTTAGTGGACGGTTAGATTCAGTGATGAGAGGACATTATCCTTGCAAGCAAGCTCTTGCCATGGCAACATTTGCAGTACAGAAGAGCACCTCCATTGTCATGAGGGCACCTTTGATGCTCTATGTAGAACATTCAGTGTTTGCTATTATTCAGAAAGCTAAGACTACTTTAACTACACAGAGAGGATACAAAGTGATACTGTCACTACCAGCTTTGAAGGTTGTGAAGTGTCATACAGTGAATCCTGCGACAGGAGAGGCTTCCTTAAGTCAGATAGGAGTCATGTTATGCATATGAATCTCATTGAGGCTTTACTGGAGGCACTTGCTTTACCAAAGGCAATGGCAGTTGTGAAAGGAGCAGCACATACAAATGAACAAGAATTTTTGTCACGGGGTAATGCATTAGCAGATTGGGCAGCTAAAGACGCAGCTAAGGGTATAAGATCTGAAAACAGCACACACTTGTTAATGGAATTTCCACACATCTCATGACAGTGTTAGCGATAAAGCATAAACTATCCTCTGTTTATCATCCCTAGCGCAATGGCATTGTTGAGCGCCTCAACGGCTTACTGGAAAAATAACATCAGCAAGCTATGCCCTACGTTGCATAACATCTTTTATATTGCTTACCATTAGTACTATTCTTCTTTAGAAACACACCTAGTTCTGATCATCACCCGACACCCCATCAGATAGTGACAGAGAGACTTATGAATACAAAAATACCTGCCACTGGAAGTAAGGCACAGGGAGAAAGTACGCCTGAAATTTTAAATGATGAAATGCATGTCTATTTCTCTGAGCTAACAAAGGCTGCAAAGTTCATTTCTAAACAGGTAATCAAAGGAAATGAAATCCCGCCACTGCTGAGTTTGACCTCCAAATTGTTCACATAGGCGACAAGGTGTATGAGAGAAACTTTGTCTGGAAATCGAAGAATACGAAATTCGACACACTTTTACCATGACGGCCACCCCCACTGCCCTCAAAGTAGATGGCAGGAAGCCATGGATCCATCTATTGGATGCTTAGATCAACCCTGCATCACGTCAAGTACTGCCAGCAATGTAAATGAACAGGACGGAGGAAGTAGATTGGAACCGTAAAAATACTCCCCCTTCATGTCTGCCTTTGGACAATTTTTTGAATCAGCAAAACGAGTTATGTATTTATTTTTCCTTTTTTGTCTTTTGACACTGTTATTTCTATAAATGCTTCCTTGGAGTAACACATATTTTAGTTCTAATATCACACACCTGCGAAGAGAACTGTCTACTCATACCAATGTGTCTTGCAGTATTCCTTCTAGCCTGTTGGATAACATATGGTATCAACACATGTCAGAAATAGGATTAGAAAGTACCATTGAATCATTTTTTGTGTGCTCATTAATTCCACATGCCACAGGATCAAATAGATTAGACTGAACTAAAGAAGTAACCCCAAGCACAGCTTTATGTCTTTTACATCTCTACCTGTGCAGGATTAAGGTCTGAATGAAGGCAACACATGTTAGTGTAGTACAGTTTCTAGTTAATGCTATAGCATGTTGTAGATGGATCGGTAGAAAGGCGGAGGGATGTTCACAGTTAGGACATCTACACGACTAGTAGATGCTTAGGGCAATACATATCATCTAGTGGCAAGTACAGATGCGGGAGTAGAGCCAGTAGTTGAAATATGAACTACAGGGGTGAATGTTAGAGAGAAAACTAATTGTGACAGACATCAGATGCAGACATCAGTAGAGAGTGTCACAGAGTTTCATACAGGTTTAATCCATCACCATTCTTTAGTTCACTCAGCCACCCCAGTTCAGACATGGCTATATGCAAATCAGTCTGACTCTGTGCCTTATGGGAACAGTCCAGAGAGTGTCACAGAGTTTCATACGTAGTGAAAGAGCAGTGCAGGCCTAAGTTCCACAATGATACAAGAAAGGTGAAAAGTTCACTAGGAAATACAGTGTATGATTAGCAATGTCTTAGTTAAAGGAAAACTTGTGTTTGCAAGCCTAAAGGAATTTATGGTCACAGCACAATAACGCGATACAAAAGGGGATGATGGACGGAGCGCTTGAACAAATCAAACACTCACCCCCAGTCAACTGATCTGGGTTTAATCCATCACCATTCTTTAGTTCACTCAGCCACCCCAGTTCAGACATGGCTATATGCAAATCAGTCTGACCCTGTGCCTTATGGGAACAGTCCAGCCCGAACTGCCAAGCCATGTCTTCCCTGGACCGGAAACAAGCATCCTGGGTCCGGTTTCGGATTCATAATCCTCCTCAGTCAGGCTATCTTGAATCCAGTGGCCAAGTGAACAAGGGACTCACGTCTGAGTATACCCTGCCACACTTAGGGCGAACAAAGCGATACAACAACCACATATTTTTGTGTTTTTGGTAAATTGAAAACATGACTGAATAATATGAGGAGGAGAAAGAGTTAGCCAAGAGTACACAGAATCTGATAAGAAGTCTTGGGAGCAGAACAATAAAACACACATGTATACAAAAGAAGCAAATAAATGGTTTGTTAAGCATTGTTAGCGTTACAATAAATGTGTAGAGAAAAGGTCATGAGTTTGAAGATACAGGTGATGTGTTGTTTTTGTAATAAATATGTAATTATTGAGTAACATGTTCTTTACCTTTTGTGAAATCACATTGTTCATTTGACTATTTAAGTGGCTGCCTGTGAGCGAGCGGCCATTTGAGACTGGCTGTTTACCTGTGTGGGTATAGCTACTCTCCCTGCTGCAATTGTAAACCTGCTTTTGTCTTGCCAAGAGGAGTCCAATATTTCAATATTACAGTTTCCCCGCAACAATTCTAACCTTTCCCCACAGCTTTTTACTTTACATTCTTTCGTGTACTGATAGCCTAGAGATTGTGGGTTTATTAGGGAAAACCCTGTTTGTTTTTCTGGCAACTTCAGTGAAGACAGCAGGTCATAGTTCATCCCAGGCAAAGTTTAATAGGAACTCAGTGAAGGTGGCAACATCCAGTCAGAAGAGTAGCTGGAAATCTGTGTCAGGACCTCAGCAGAGCCACATCCTCCCTGAATAGACAAATGCACTTTCTTAACATCTTCAAGAAGTGAATTTGAGGTTTAAATTGAATAAGTCTCTTCTCCCATGGTCCATCTAAATCTTACAAAGGGCTACAGATATCTTCTTGTCTATGGTGACCAAAGGGATGCTATGCCGTCCCAGGGGAGGTGTAACAAGGGGAAATATCTTTATTTCTCCTCATTTTTTCCTCTTTCTATGTGTGCTGCATTCTGCAAGACACATAGAAGGAAGAAAATGCCTCTGGATTGTTTTTGTGCAGGAAGGTGCCCCTTCCTACATAAAAGCATTCCTCCTTACACCGCAGGCACCCATGAATCATGGTACAAGAGTGCCTACGTTGGTGCTAGGTAGCACATTGTGCATCAGCGCTGAAAAAAAAGGTAGAAATATGCTGTATTGTGATAAATACGATGCATTCCTGCCCTTTCCCTGTAATGGAGCGCTCATTACATTTTGATAAGACAGACTTTTTTTTGTTTAAAAGTTTTTATTGAGATTTCATATTACATTACATCAAGTATCTTTTTGAGCGTATACATTTTTAGCATAACATAAGGGTTCAATAATTCATGGCGAGGGGGTATACAGCTAACATTGATAGGATAGCTATTGGACAGATGGAATTGTCCACCGACACTTGGTCCTCTTGAATATCTGTAACAGCTACCCGTTGTGGATAGATCTCAAGCCCACCCTTTGGTACACGGTTATGAAGAGTACGGATCATTTGGTCGATGTTGTCTGGGGCAGCCAGGGACTCTGTGTGTTACCCCTAAATATCCGTGTAATGACTCTCACCAGGTCTTTGGTGTTTGTGCTCTCAGAAAAACTATGCATCGGAATCGGAACTTCCGATATTGAGAAGAACTGTGAACTTTGGGGGGAATGAACTGGGGGATGGTGCTGCGGATTTTCAAGTGGGGGGAAATAAAAGAATACATTCAAAGCTGAGTAAGGGGCGTGGACTGTGGTTGGTGCATCCTGGGTGGTATTTGCCAAAGGCAATGGCTATGTATCAAGTGGGGGAGGTGAGGCTGGCGTCATACGGTCTTATGACCTAGGGATCAATACGTGCTTGTGGGTTATCTCCTATCTGTCGAGGTGGGGAACCTAATGGGGATTGTGCCTGAGAGGTGGGGGTGGGGATGGTGGCTGTGTCGTTACGTGGGTAAATAGGTGCATCAGTTGCGCCCATTCAAGGGAGATTGGGTGTTTTCGCATGCCCTTCACCACCTCATCCCGCAGCGCCTCGTCTTCTGCCACCCCCCATTTCTTCACTGCTCCTATCCATGCTGCCTCTGGGGGTCCATCCGGGGCTCGCCAGTGCATGGCTATCCCCCGCTTGGCTTGAAGAATGGCCAATGGCCAATGAGGCGAATCGGCATGGCACTTTCTCGGTTTTCTGTTTGCGGAACAACCCTAGGGCACTGGCTTCCCATGAGGACAGGGTCGAGTTATTAATGACCTCCTGAAGTGTATGGTGTATGTTGTCCCAATATCGTTTAATGATGGGGCAATCCCAAAACATGTGTTTGAAGTCGGCTTCGGGGGCCTGACATCGGGGGCAGGCGAAATGTGTGTTTGGATAAAACCGGCAGAGGCGCTGTGGGGTGAGGTACGCCCTATGGAGTATATTGAATTGAATATTTCGAAAACGGGGATTTCTAGAGACTTTTTTGGAATATTCTAGGGCCTTCTCCCATTCCTTGTCATTAAAAACCCGGCCGACTTCGACCTTCCATGTCTGTCGCAATGTGTCCAGGGGGCGGAAAAGGAGCTCTCAGATTGCCCTGTATAACCATGTGACTAGGTGCCGACCCATTCCCATATGTAGGATGGTGTGTATTACCGGGTGTGTTGGGGGTTCACCCTCCTGTGCGTTCCAGAATGGGCGGCAACTGTCCATGAGCTGTCGGTGGAGTAAGAATTGCCCTGGAGGAAGGTCGTAGACATCGGTCAATTGGGCGTACGTCATTAACTTTCCGTCCTCAAAGAGGGACGCCATGTCCGTGAGAGAAAGGTCTGTCCAAACCTGTAGGGCACGGGTGGTATAGTAGTGATCATTATGGGGGAAGCCTACCAAAGGAAGTAGTGGTGAGTATGGGGGTTTCACTTTGGACAGTCGGTGGATCCTTAGCATGCATGCGCGGGCCACTGTTACCTGCAAGGGGTATGTGCGTAGGGGCTTTGTGCCTGGGAGTAACAGCCGGCAAATAGTAGGAAAGGGGATCCGCCCGTGTTCTGTAAGTGTTTCCCTGGTATGGCACTCCGCCATCCAGTACGACAACCACTGGAGTTGCGCCGCTAAAGAGTATGATTCACAGGATGGGGCGCCGAGTCCTCCCTGAGTCGTGGGCAAGTAAAGCGTGGCCAGGGCTACCCTGTGTCTCCCCCCTCCCCAGATCAGGGTTGTGAGGAGTGTGTTGAGTTCCTTAAAAAAGGAGCGTGGCTGTATCACCGGGAGGTTGGCGAAATGGTACAGGAGCCGCGGGACCATTATCATCTTTGCAAGTGCGATGCGGCCTATGGGGGCTAGGGGTAGCGTTTTCCTGAATTGTACTGACGCTCTTAGTCCCGTCAAGACCTTGCGGTGATTTCCATCGTATAAATCGGTGGGGGTGTGAAATAATTGTACCCCCAGGTATCTAGGCACTGCTGTATTCCAGGTGAGCGTGTGGGGGCCCACCTGTAGATCGTGCGGAGCTAGATGTGGGCTCAAAGGGAATATCGTGGACTTAGTCCAGTTGACTCTAAGCCCAGAGGCTGCCGCAAAGTCCTGTAGTGATGACCAGACCGTGAAGAGGTCACTTGTAATATCCCTGACATAGATCAGGAGATCGTCAGCATAAAGTGACACGCAGTGCGTGATGTCTGCTATAGGTATTCCCCATGCCTGTCCCTCCTGGCGTAGTTTAATTGCAAGTGGTTCAACTGCTAGAGCGAACAGGAGGGGGGACAGGGGACACCCTTGTCTTGTCCCTCTTTCGATCTGAAATGGGGCTGATATGTATTTGACTATCCGCACATGAGACGTGAGGCCCTTGTAATGTAGTTTAGTGTATTTTAACATAACTGGTCCGACCTGGACTCTGCGCAGAACCGCAAATAAACATGGCCAGAGTAAGGTATCAAAAGCCTTTTCTAGATCGAGGATCAAGCAGGCTGCATTTTGGAAGCGTTCTCTCACTCTATCCTGGATATGGAATAACCTACGTATGTTTTGTGAGGTGTTTCGCCCTGGGACAAAACCAATTTGGTCAGGGTGTACTAATGGTGCCAGGATTCGGGTGTATCTGTTTGCTAAGATCTTTCCTAATAGTTTACAGTTCGTGTTTAACAGTGTTATCTGTCTGTAGGAGGCAGGAAGGACAGGGTCTCTGTGTGGTTTGAGAAAAGTTACAGTGATGGACTCTCGGAGTAACCCCGGGAGCTCTCCTCGGCCAGTGCCTCATCGAGTACAGTCACTATCTTGGGAACAAGATGCGTCGAGAAGGTGCTGTAGTATTCGAGTGGGAAGCCGTCCATCCCTGGGGTTTTATGGCGTGCTAGCTGTCTAATGGCGTGAGTGACCTCTGGGGCTTTGATCTTGGAATCTAGGTCTTTCCTGGTGGTTCTGGGGATGTGGGGGAGGCGCAGGGGGTGAAGGAAGTGCTGTACCTCCCGTTGATTCGTTAGCGTAGGGGCTCGGTAGATTGCAGAGTATTAATCTCGGAAGATGTGTAAAATATCAATTTGTGAGTGTCTGGGGGTGCCTGTGTGGTCTAGGAGTTCAATAACCGGGCTGGTAGTCGCTTCCTGTCTGGCTAGCCATGCCAATAGTGTACCTGCCCTATTGCCCTCCCTGTGTGTCCTGGTGGCATAGGTTCTAAAGTTGTATTTACGTAGGTCTCGTAGAGCTTCTGCGTAGGTGTTTTTTGCTACTGCTAGTTGCTCAGGAGTAGCGTCAGTAGCGTCTGTTTGTTTCGTGAGTGTAGCTAATGTCAGCTCCGCTGCTTCAATCAATCAATCAATCACGGCATTTGTAAAGCGCGCTACTCACCCTGGAGGGTCTCAAGGCGCTGGGGGAGGGGGGTAAGTTACTGCTCGAACAGCCAGGTCTTGAGTTACTTCCTGAAGGAGAGGTGGTCCTGGGTCAGCCGTAGGTGGGTGGGGAGGGAGTTCCATATCTTGGCCGCCAGGTAGGAGAAGGATCTTCCTCCGGCGGTGGCTCTGCGGATGCGTGGTACGGTGGCGAGGGCATGGCTGGTCGATCGTAGCTGGCGAGTGGGCGTGTAGAAGGTCAGGCGGTCGTTGAGGTACTTGGGGCCCAGGTCGTGGAGAGCCTTGTGTGCGTGGGTGAGGAGTCTGAACGTGATTCTCTTGCTGACGGGGAGCCAGTGCAGGTCTCTCAGGTGTCCGGTGATGTGGCTGTGTCGGGGGATGTCCAGGATGAGTCGTGCGGAGGCGTTCTGGATGCGTTGGAGTCTTTTTTGAAGTTTGGCTGTGGTTCCGGCGTAGAGGGTGTTCCCGTAGTCCAGTCGGCTGGTGACGAGTGCCTGGGTGACGGTCTTCCTGGTTTCAGTGGGGATCCATCTGAAGATCTTGCGGAGCATGCGCAGGGTGTTGAAGCATGAAGATGAGACGGTGTTGGCTTGTCTGGTCATCGACAGGGAGGAGTCCAGGATGAGACCCAGGTTGCGTGCATGGTCCGTTGGTTTGGGAGCGGTGCCCAGGGCCACCAGGAGTCGTCCCAGGCGGAGGGTGATGATCCCAGGATGAGGACTTCCGTCTTGTCTGAGTTCAGTTTAAGGCGGCTGTTCCTCATCCAGTCGGCGACGTCTTTCATCCCTTCATGTAGGTTGGCTCTGGCGGTGGTGGGGTTGTTGGTGAGGGAGAGGATCAGCTGGGTGTCGTCGGCGTAGGAGATGATGTTGAGGTTGTGTTGGCGTGCGATGGCTGCGAGAGGGCTCATGTACACGTTGAAGAGGGTGGGGCTGAGTGATGATCCTTGTGGTACGCCGCAGATGACTTCGGTGGCCTCGGATCTGAACGGAGGGAGGCGGACTCTCTGGGTTCTTCCGTGCTTGTAGAGTTCTGTCAAGCGTTTTGCGCACCCCCAGTATTTTTTGTATGTAGTGACCCCTGGCGGCTATATAAACGCGTCTCATTCTATTAGTTGAGACCCTGCTGTGCCTGAGTTGAACGCGAAATGTTCTTGGATATAAGAGCCATGTGTTTGTTTGAAAACCTGATCGGAAAGACAATCACTCGGCAGATTCCAGGTGGGCACTGGGGGGTGTGGGGGTCTCCATCTGAGCGTTAGTAGATGGGCATCGTGATCTGAGAGAACTCTACCAAGGTAATCTGAGTGTTGTACATGTGGGAATACCGTCGTGGAGCAGAGGAATCTATCGAGACGGACACATAGGTTGTGTGGTATGGAATGAAAGGAGTATAGTTTAGCATTTGGGTTGTGCTCCCGCCACGGGTCTATCAGGTTCCAGTGTTGGACCCATGTTTGGAATTGGGTAGTCTGTTTATTTGCTGGAGAGTGTAGTGGTGGGGGGTGGGACCTATCTAGCTGGATGTTCAGAGCGCATTTATAATCCCCACCCAAGAGCTATGGGACTGAGGTGTATTGGGTAAGGACACCCGTGAGGCGTGTTCAGTAGGAGTGTTGCTCTAGGTTTGGAGCGTACACACTTCCCAGCAGGAGCGCCTGGCCTTCTAGCAAGCCCTCTAAGAGGGCGTATGGACCTTCTTTATCCGCGACTCGTGTGTGTTCTTTAAACGGGACTCCTGGCCTGATCCAGATGAGCGCGCCCCTGGCATATGCCGAGTAAGCAGTAGCACACACTATACCCCGCCATTTCCTATGTAGCCGGGCTACTTCCTGTGCGGACAAGTGAGTCTCTTGCAAAAGCGCTATTTACGCCTGTTGGTTTTTGATGTAGGCGTAGACAGCATAACGCTTGCTAGCTGTGTGCATACCTCTAACATTTATGGTAATAATCTTTATAGCCGTGTTGGGGACTCTATGTGTCATGGTATGTCCAGAGCTCGGGTCTGCCGCCCCTGCCCGTCATCCCTGCACCTCCCATCTGTACCCCATTCCTACTTTCACCCACAGTCCAATGAGTACATATCGTCCCACTAGATTGAACCGCAGAGGGTGGAGGGTGAGCCTGCAAACCGGGGGAACAAAACTTGGCTACCCGGGAAACTTCCCAACTGGAGGGACATAGCGTCGGAAACGGGATGTCCAAACCGTACTTCATGTACTGTCTTTAAATAGTTCTATGAATGGGGGGTGGTTGCGCGGCTGTGGACGTCCCTGGATGTCCGGCCGCCCGCTTCATAAGGACCAGTTCATGTTGCTGTGGTAACATTCTCTCTTGGCGTAACTCGTGCTTCATTTCGGGCTGTGACAGGCCCAGGTTGGTCGCCCTGGGGGTTGTTTTAGCCTTGCCGACCAATTGTGCTGTGTGTACTCTGGTAGGCCAGGGGACAAACAACGGCCATGGCGCTGCCGAGGAGCATGATCCTTTCTTCGCGTCGTCATCTATATTAGCGTGTCTGCTGTTTGCGGGGTGACTAGGGGCGGCGTGCCCGATCCGTCGCGAGATGTATGTGTATCACTGGCTTCGTCGTCCGACGTGAAGATGTGGGGAGCGTCTTCCATATCAGAGTTGGTCTCGACTACCCTGCTCGCCGCTTTTCCTGCGCTCTGCTATAATTTGTTCTAGATTGGGGGAGCGATGCGTGAGTGGCTCTGGGTGGGAGTTGAGCTGTGTGAGGGTAACCTTTTTCTGTTGTCGTCTGGGGCGGTTCGACTGTCGGTGGTGTTGCGTATCCTCGTTGGTGTCGGGCCCGGGTATCTGCTGGTCTATCCAGTTACGTGCCTCCACTGGGTCGGTGAAAAAATATGTAGAGCCTTTATGGATAATTTTTAAACGGGCTGGAAAGAGGAGAGCATATTGCACCTGTTTTCGTTGTAGGGTTTGCTTGACCTCCAGGAATGTGGCTCTGTGTTGCTGGACAGCTCGTGAATAGTCTGGGAACAGCATGACGCGCTTATCTTCCACGTGAAGCGCACCTCTCTCTTGAGCCGCCCTAAGAATGGTGACTCTATCCTGGAAGTGGAGTAGCTTCAGGAGAAACGGTCGAGGTGGTGAGCCTGGTATTGGTTTACGAGCTGGCACTCGGTGCGCTCTCTCGATGGAGAATAACAGAGTCAGGCCTTCTGGTCGGGTAAATTACTTTATCCATGCTTGCATATGTTGGACTGGGTGAGCCCCTTCTGAACCTTCCGGCAGATTCAAGTTGCAGATATTACTCCTCCGAGAGCGTCCTTCCAAATCGTCTGCTTTATTTTTGAGGAGTTGTACTCTGTGCTGCAGGTCTTTCAGCGCATCCTTGTGTGCCCGTACTTGTGGTTCTATTACTTGAAGCGTCGTTTCAGCATTCTTAACTTTGTATGGTCATCTCTCAGGATATTGATGTCCGCTGCCAATTCTCCAAACTTAGTCTCCATCGTCACCCGGGAATGTTGAATGGCGGCGAGTACTCTATCCAGTTTGTCTGATGTGGATGATTCGTGAGATGGACACTTTTGTGGGTTTCGGGGAATCCTGCCTGCGATTCCGCGCCTGCGTGGTCTCCGTGATGCGTTGGCGACCCATGTCGTAGGTGATAGTCCTGATCTTGGCCCCCGACTCGTGCCTCGAGTC
The DNA here is from genome assembly GCF_964261635.1 of Lissotriton helveticus. Lineage (NCBI taxonomy): Eukaryota > Metazoa > Chordata > Amphibia > Caudata > Salamandridae > Lissotriton > Lissotriton helveticus. The sequence goes on along the minus strand of NC_136071.1, from coordinate 1,008,731,016 downwards.
CCGACACCGTGAGCAGGGGGGATACCGGGGTCGCTGTCTAAGGATGGCCCGTGCTGGGGGACATGCTGCGGGTAGTTGTCGAGGCCCGGCAGTGACGGTGTCAGGGTGCCACAATGGTCAGGAGTCCGTCTTTGTTGGCGCTAAATGCTGCGCGTCGGACCGGACACGGGTCAGCTTCGTCCGTGTCGTCCCCCGCTGCTGAAGGTCGTTGTGGCCGCTTTGTATGTGTGGGGTATCCGGCCGAGCCAGTGGGTACCGTGTTACGTCCACTCCTCGCGTTGGGGGCCCCCTCCGCGCACCTCGAGTCCCAGTGCTGGATGGGAGGGGACCGGGGGCCAGTATAGTGTGGAGGCGGTGGTTAGGGCGCGCAAGGGCCGCGGGCCGTGTGGCTGTCGTACACCAGAGCCTCCGTCACGCTCCCCCGGGTCCCGGGCCTGCTGGTGTGGTCCTGCCGAGAGTGGGCACCCCACCCGTGGGATCTAGTTGCCGCCGGGGTTCCGTGGTGCCGCCGGAGCTGTGGTGGTCTATCAGGGCCTGCGTCTGTGCCTGCTGGTGTAGAGCGCGCTGTGGGATTTCGGCGCCAAAGCAGCGTTGGGGGCGCCAGGTGGAGCAAGGCCCCAGTACCACCTCCCTTGGTTTTGCCTCTGGGGCCTAGCCCGCCCCTGGGCTCCTCCCGTATCAGGTAGGCGAGTGTGGCAGCTTTGCAGGGCGGCGGGGGCTCCCGCCACGATCCCGGCCCCGGGGCGCAGATGTCAGGTCTCCACCGCGGGACGCCCGCCTCTGGACGGGCCTGGAGCGCCGCCGAAGAACCGACTCTCACCTGCTGATTGTGGACATCTGAGGGTCTCCAATCAGGCCGCCGCTGCTCCCACGCAGCACTCACCCGCCTCTGGGGGCCACTCCCAGTCGTGTGAGATGAAGCCCTGTATCGCCGCCACTAAGCTCCACCGTCCATTTGAGTCCGAGGTGCCGCCATTTTCGTTTTCACCGCAGCTCGGCCACCACGCTCCCGTGGAAACCCCGTGTCACAACTTGGTTCAGTGGTGCTGGGGGGTTTCCGGGGACGATGAGCTCAGTGGCATTGCGTCTGGAGGGTCGGGAAAGGGTCCCGACAGCGTGCAGCGTGTTGTTTTGTGGGCAGCCGGGACGGAGCTCTAGGGAAGCGCGTCCACCATCTTAGGCTGCCTGGCCGTGCCCCCTTTGATAAGACAGACTTAAGACAAACTTAAGACAGACTTAAGTCAGGCTGAAGACTGACTTAAGACAGACTTAAGTTAGGATTTTGTCTTACGTCTGTCTTAATTCTGTCTTAAGTTTGTCTTAAGTCTGTCTTAAGTCTGTCTTAAGTTTGTCTTAAGTCAAACTTAAGACAAAATCCTAACTTCTGTGAATACCAAAAGTAGTAAGTTTAGGATTTTGTCTAGTTAGTTCTGTGAATCGGCCCCAGAGGGTCCACCTCCAGCCCTCATATATTTAACCACAGTGCTGGATTGCCGGAACAGTGAATCGTTTTTTCCTATAATGTGTGTCTGAATTGTTCGGGGGGGAAATGTTTGGCTTAACAGTGACTATTTCTTTAGCAGCCCATTTGCTGCTGGTGAGACACGGGTGCTGCAATTTGCTGGATACACCCTTGTAGATAATTGTGTATGAATAATCTGACAACCTTTCAACTTCTCTTTATCAACAACAAATCCCATTTTATTTCTCTAAATAGCTTTCAAATCTGTGAGTATTCAGTAAACATTTGCAGGTAGTTTCACATACTTAAAAACAGTTGCAAATATACTTGTGTTAGATTTACTTCAGTAAGAGGTCATCTTTTTCAACTCGGAAAGGAGATACAACACACCCAAAAAATGTTGGGAAGTAGGGGACAAACAAAAATCGTGCAACTAGTGCAAATACACTACAGTGTGATATTTACACATTCAGAAATATATACATGTACAGTTCATTATGTGTTAATGTTTAAGTATATGGATACTAATGGGAGTTTTGTTTTACACATTATTTCCACACATTCCACAGTTGGTGGAAAAAATGATTGCATTACTGACTTCTGCCCATTGCTGATCATTGGTTTTGTGGTTTGTAACTCACATTTTCTTGCTTTCTTTTTGTTGGCTTTATTTGTTTTAGGCTGTCCAGCTTGATTTCATCTGTTCGGTGGAGCATTGCTTGCTTACTGTAGCTTTCCAAGTGCTTGTTTTCGATAAACAAGCCTTTAAATCTTCTTATCTAGTCACATTTGCGGTGCATTTAAGGACAGAGGTCAAAAGTTAGGCTCTGTCTTCCACGGGAGCTTGGTGTTTCTTTCTCTGACTTCAAAGTGAGACAATGTATGTGACAATCTTGCTGTGAAACTTAACACTTTTTTCTAGCACACAGCACAAATGAACTGTTCTGATGTAGTGTTGTAGAAACAAATATTTGAACATGATGAAAACTCATCCATATACAGGAGGTGATGGCATTTCCACACACTATCATTTGTGTGTTTGTGTGCAGTAAAATTTCATGTCTGTGCAAATGCAATGGTCATTGGTCATTTAAATGGAAAAGGTGTTGTCTGTAATGGTAGTGCGCTATCACATCATACACACTCCACACTAAACTACTCCATTCTACACCACTCCACTCTACAACACTCTACTCGACGCTATGACCCTCTGCCCTATGCCATGCCACTCCATTTTATGACGCTCCACGAGTATAAGCCACTCCACTCTATGCCCCTCCACTCTAGGAGACCCCACAACATGCCATGCCACTCCGCTCTACGCCATTCCACACTATGGCAATCCACTCTACCCCCCCCCCCACTGTTTACCGCTCCACTCTACACCAATCTACCCCACTCCACTCCAATCTAACCAAATATGCCCCATTCCACTAAAATCTACCCTACTCCACTCCAATCTACTACACTCTCCCTCAATCTACCTAACTCCACTACAATTTACCCCACTCTACCCCAATCTATCCAACTCAACTTCAAGCCACTCTATTCTACCCCACTCTACTCTAAAATACCCCACTCCACTCCAATCTCCATTCTACCCCATTCCACTCCAAGCTACCCCAATCAACCAAACTCCATTCCAATCTACCCCACTTCACTTGAATCTACCCCAATCTACCACACTTCACTCCAATCTACCCCAACCACTGCCATCCAATCTACCCCAATCTACCCACTACAATCTACCCCAATCCACCCTACTTCACTCCAATCTACCCCACTCCACTCCAATCTACACCATTTAACCTGACCCCATTGCAGTCTACTCCACTCCACTCCAATATACCCCACTGTACTCAATCTTACCCACTCTTTCCACTCCACTCAATCTATTCCAATTCACTCTACCCCAATCTACCCATTCCACTCCAATCTCACCAAATCTACTCAAATCCACTCAAATCTACCCACTCCACTCCAATCTACCCCTTTTCCCCTCACTCCACTCTACCCCACTTCACTCCAATCTACCCTAATCCGACCAACTCCACTCCAATCTACCCCACTCTACACCAATTTACCCCACTCAACTCCAATCTCACACACTCCAGGCCACTCCACTCTAATCTACTCCACTCCACTCTAATCTACCCCATTCAATTCCAGTCTACCCCATTCCACTCCAATCTACCTCCACTCCATTCTATTCCAATCTATGCCATTCTACACCACTCCAATCAGCCACAATCTACCCACTCTAATCTACAGAAATACCCCACTCCTTATCACTTCAATCTACCCAACTCCACTCCAACCTCCACTCCAATCTACCACAATCTACCCCACTCCAATCCAGCCCAATCTACTCCACTCCACTTCACCACAGTCTACCCTACCCCTCTCCAATATACCCTAATCTATCTCACTCCACTCAACTCCAATCAATTCCAATCCACCCCAATCGACCCACTCCACCCCACCCCACTCTAACCCACCCACTCCAATCTATCTCACTCCAAACTTCCCCAATCCAATCTATCCCAATCCAATCTACCCCACTCTGGATATTCAGAAACCTTTGGCCAACGTACAGTTCACGAACATTTTCAATAAAAAATTGATTTGCAGACATTAGAGCCGTATGCAAACGGTTTACCGACCCCTGCAATTTCAGTGGCTGTACAGGTTGGACGTTATTGTTTTGTCTGTCACTGTTTGATGCCCGGGGTATGTGAACCCTTGCAACCACCGTATGCAACAGATCATGGAGTACTACGGTGGGCAGGGATTGGAAAAGTATGTGAACTCTCTGAGGACTTTATCACAATCAGTATAGGCCCGCTGAGAGTTCACAGGTTGTAATTCAAAATGGAGGTGGTGTGTGAACTGTAAAAAAATTAATTTGTTGTACCCATTTACTTGCATTGAAGCCGAGGAAAATAGCATTACACTGCCTTAAAAAGTTTTGACTCACCATCTGTATCAGGACAGCAAGTATGACTGTCCTAAGTCTACCAATTTTTGAGGAGGGTTACATTTTGATTAAAACATGCAATTTTTACCACCATTTTAACATAGCAATCTAAAAACTGAAATATAATCTAATATACCAGTGGTCAGAACCCAATTCATATATTTTTCACTTATATCCACCTAATTTGTGGCAGGTGTTGTGGGCGACGACGAAAACCAAACTTCAAACATCCCGCTGAATCAGAGAATACCAATAAAACTCATAAATGGGGTGATAAAGTCAGAAAAAAATCCTTCACATAAAAAAATCTGAAAAGTAGGTTTGCAGTAATAAACATTTAAAAACGTGCTCAGTGATGTTTGTACACTAGTTTTACGAAAAATAAGTTCTTGTAAATACATTTGTCCTAGAAAATAAGTAAAACGTGGGAACCTAGTCAACAACATTTGGTGTGGTAAACATTCAACTTTTTAAAAAAAACTGTACAGTAAACCTCTTCTACTTATTTTTTCAAAATCAAGAATGTAATAAGCATGCAAAGAAGGAACGCAACACACACCAGGCTGGGAACAGCCTCCACATCAGAGACAGCCAGGCAGAAGAAAGGCACAGGAGGGCGTGCTGTCTATGAATGAAAAAGATGACGCTGTGTTTAAAGGTCTCGTCCACTCTTTCCATCTTTGTTTAAGAGAAGCCACGCATGCGGCAGATGATAGCACGATGCACTGTGTTGGGGGAGGAGGAGACTTTAGACACCTGAGGCTGTGAACTCCCCTTTGCCACTGGCAGCGCAGGATGAAAGAACAGCCTCTTAGCTGCTAACAGGAAGGGAGCAGGACACACGCTTCTTGGTCAGCACTGCACGTAGGGACTGTGAGCGCATCGCTGCTCATACCTGCTCCAATACTTCTCCACAAGAGGCACGACAAGCACTCATTGACTGCCCTGCACATGGGGACTGCGTGCGCGTCGCTGCTCGTACCCGCGACAATACCATATGGGAGTGAACTTTTCAGAAAAGGTGGGAGATGCACCCAGCATTAGCCATTTGCAGGCTACATTTTTAAATGACATGCACACAAGCCAATCCAAAGCATGGGAGGAGTCAGGCCCCACAAAGTACAGACAAGACAACAGATAGCCTAACAGTGCAAGTGATGTATAGGCTTGACCTAAAAATGATAAAGAGGGGTGGTCTTCATTGCTGCAGTCATTCAGGGTTTGGGCTGCTAATCATCATAAGTGATGGAGTTTTGCTGTATATATGACGCTTCTATGTGTACTAATACCATGCATGCCATTACAATGTGGGTATTACTATGGTAGTACGTTTACAATGACCTAACATTACAATGCATTATTTTACCACGCATATGCCTTTATCACGCACGCCATTACAATGCAAAGGCATGCATGGTAAAGGCATACACTTGGTAAAAGTGATTAAGGTCAGTAACACTACTCATACACACACCCCTACCTTGGCCCCCAGCCCTTGCCATACCCTTAACCATAAAATACTATCCCTGCATGACCCCCGCCCGACCAGATGTCCTTTCCATACCCTAAACCTTAAAACAACACTACACCTGCATGAGTTCCCTGACCCGCAGTCCTCTCCCTACCCTAAAACACTACACCTGCACGAGCTCCCCGACTCTCAATCCTTTCCCTACCCTAAACCCTAAAACAACACTACCCCTGCACGACCCCCTACCCCCGACCTCCAGTCCTCTCCCTACCCTAAAACACTACACCTGCACGAGCTCCCGACTCTCAATCCTTTCCCTACCCTAAACCCTAAAACAACACTACCCCTGCACGAGCCCCTGACCCCCAGTCCTCTCCCTACCCTAAACCCTAACACAACACTACCCCTGCATGATCCCACCCGGCCCCTGCCCCCAGCCCTTTTCCTACCCTAAAGCATTACCCCTGCACAACCCCACCCGGCCCCCAGGCCCTAAATTAGTAACCCTCACCCTAGGCCCAATCCTCCTTACCTTTCTCTCTTCGTGGTTCGTGCGGTGCAGGCAGCTCGTCTGAGGGGAGGTGCATGTCGTTGTGAGGAAACGGAAGAGCCTCTGTTTCCTCACAACGATGTGGTTCGCCTATATTTTTTTAGAATATATGTCCTTTTACCATACATAGCTTTAAAACGAAATTTGTTGTAAAGGCATCCGTGGTAAAAGCATAGTAAAGTCTACGCGCTGTTACAACGCATGCGTGGTAACGCTTGCGTTGTAATGGTATGTGTTTTAGCAGCTACGATGTACTGGCTGTTTACCCAATTTGCCATTTGTCTGAGTCTGCACAGGAAGGGACAAGTCAAGCACCCAGAGGCAAAGGAGTCCCTCTCCGGAGACACTGCCTCATTTTCCACTCGGAAGAGTACTCCTCGTGCTGGAGGGGGTCATTTCTGGTAGGTCCTTTACTGAGAAGTTGTTCTTCCTTCATGAAGTGCATTCACAGTGTTCTTTACTTTCTAAGGAGAATGCCAGTTTGCGTTTTGTGCCCTCACACTCCCCCAGGGAGCCCTGGCTCACCATGGGAGAGCTGAGGGTGAGAGCGTCGCTGTCTCCTACTGAGCATCGCGCTTTCCCTGGGGCACATCAGATCGTTAGCCTACAGCCTTTATGAAAACAATCTCCGCATTGCAGCAGAACTGGGCACAGTACAGAAGAAGTTGATTTCTTAGTTCTATAACATGTACAAAATAGAGTGACATTGCGCTGTTTAAAAATGCATTCTGTTTCCTCAGGCGTCTTTATTTCTCTACATCCAGTGCATAAGGTCTATCAAAGTTTCTCTCTTCGTAAAAGTCAATAATCTATTCGTTCACTCATGGGTGTGCCAAAGGTTGATGGCACATGCATTGCGTCCGCTTTAGCAGCATATTTAATTCCATTGCCCAGCAACTACTGCACGTAGCCTCATCAGTTGCACACTTAAGGCGGCCATTAAACACTGCACGCCGCTTTATAATTCTCAAAGGGGGATAGAAGGTTGCTAATTTAGGCCTAGGTTTACTGAGGGTTGGTCAGTTACTTGAGTAGCGCTGAGCAATTTTGTGTTGCACTCGTGGGTTTATATAATGGTAAGTAAATCTATGCAAGGATTTGTGTCACTTTCTGCCACACAAGTGCAGTAACACCCTTACATCCGGGTGAGCGGACTCATGAATAGGGATAACTTGGTGTGAGCAACAGGAAGTGATGGAGAAGGCAACTTAAAGCTGATAGAGCGCGCGAGGTCACCCAGCCAATAATTTCGCCGTTTCCGGCTTCGGGCCCATATACTTTCAATTTACCATATACATTGATCGGGCGACTTCACGGGCTCTACCAATTTGTGTGTGTTTCCCTACTGTTATTACTCAGCGTACCCGACTTACCATCCACCGACACGGGTACCTATGACTTCAATGGATCAGGGAGCTAGCTGTAAAAGGAAAGGCAGCAAAATACCAACCCAAAATGACATTCAATACTGTTGTAAAATGACCACGGACAACTGGAAGTTTTAAAAGCTTTATCTAAAGTTCGTTTTCGTTGAGCATTAAGTTTACAAGAATGAGACAATCAATAACCAAGATAATGAAAAGTACATAACTATAGAGAAATAAAGTCAGGGTAATCATGAAAATACTAATATGATATGAAACATGAAACGCTATGCATTCAGGGTAGAAGTGCTTTAGACAAATTAATTAAGGCCGTTCTAGACCATATCAGAAAATGACAAACTGCAATGCAAAATATGATTTCTAAAAGGTAGGATAACATAAGAACAATTTAAGAAAATATGCAATTGACTTTATGATTCAATAGTTGCGGCAAAAGCATGGAAAATCAACATATGCAAAGGTATGTCTTTATTAAAGCAAAAGACAGAAAAATAGAAAGGTGCAAGTTTAAAGATTTTAGAGCGATATTTACCTAGACTGGTGTGGAAACCAAACCCTGGCCACGGGTCAGTTAAGGACAGGAAACCCTCAGGGAAGGATACCCCTCAAAGGACAGCAGGTGCAGAATGGACACCCAGGACAGGACAGGATACCCTCAGGACAGGACCGCTCAGGACAGGACCACACCCGCAGTTTGGAAGCAACGCCTGCGCTCCACCCTCTCTGCAGCTATCGATCAAGACCCCGATTGGATCAGCGGACTCCCAGCAAAGTGCTTCGCCAGCACTTTAAGGTTCAGTAGAACCTTAGTCTATGGTCAATTTCGGACAGAGTGCTCCGCAGCGCTCTGTATCTTCAGTCACCTATTGAGTACGATGGGTCAGTGACAGGTCAGCTAAACCAGACAAGTCGGACAATTTCCCTTGGTGAACCCAGGGTAGATATACAGTTTGGGGACGGTGTACCACCCTCCAATGTTGCAAAGTGTCAGAATCCCTCAATTTGGATTGGTCCTAAGGTAGGCTTTGGGTAACACACCAATCATAACACACTATTTGGATGCCTAATTTACATCTCTGGGTACCGCCTAGCAAGATTGGGGTTCCCATGAGAAACTGCAGGAAAATACAATAGTAATTTTACATTGTTGCGGAATAGGGACACATGACTCCGTTCTGCTGGGTTTGCAGGTCAGTTCTCAGGAGCATCTTGCCCATCCCTGCCAGCTGGCCAAGATCCATCAGCCAAGGTTGTCAGTTCCCCAGACAGTGGAGCATGCGCAGAAAGGCCCTCCAAGATGGCATTTGGTTCAGTCAGACCCCCATTTCCCGCGGTACATGAAAAGTAAGCGAGAACAAATTAATACATAAAAATAACATTATGAAAACACATCACAGGGTTTGTACTTTCAACTTATCACTTGTAAAATATACTTATGCAGTCTAAATGTTAGCTACATATAACAGGCACAAGAGCAGTGGCATGAGCAGTACCACGTTACAGGCAAAGCTATGTATTACGCATGCGCATAAATTTCCCTCCAACTCTGCAGACACGTCAGGACACGTGAGTGTGGCTGACGCATGCGCAGTAACTAAATACAAGCGGCAACCATGTTAAATGACTCGAGTAAATTATTTTAGTAAAACACATATGCAAGCGTCAGAAAACCTTGTTTAAACATAAAGGAAACGTTAGTAAAACGTACACATTATTATCTTGTTACACATAGACGAGGTTCATGAATACGGCAAGTCGCAAAATATGCGAAGCTTTGCTTCATCAATCCCCTCTTTGATGATATTTACTATCATCACAAAATAAATGGAACCAGATGCCAACTTCTCACACCTTATACATTTCTATTTCTTCCAACAATTTGCTCAACTTTTCTTTCTCATCTTTAGTAGGGTGAGAATTCTTCACCCTTTTATATATCTGATTATTCATTTCCTCTAATTCAAGCTCATCCACACTTCGTTTCACTCCTCTGGCATTCACTTGATGCTTTCCGGTGTGTTTGCGACATTTGCAACAGGCAAATATGAAAAATAGGATAAGACCTATAATTCCAATTGGCATCAGTATCTTAAACAATAAGCTTTTACCTATGCTAGCAAACCAATGACCTACATTTGAGAGACCATCTACCAGTCTCTTCCAGGCACTATCAACCTCGAGTGGTCTGAGTTCCTTTGCCAAATTAGTAATGTTTTTCACATATCTTTTGAGCTGCACACTTTTGTCCGGAATATAAGTGCAACAATGTTGCGCCTTCAACATCCGGCAGACTCCGCCCTCTTTTGCTAATAAGGTATCAAGAGCAAGTCTGTTCTGCAAAACCATTGATCTGATCGCAACCATTTCGGTATTGACCAGCAGAAATCCATGAGCTGTGTCAGTAGACAATGCATCCACTATAGTGGACAATTTACAAATTCTGTGAGTGTTCAGAACCACGCCCACTCCAGGTATCAGTGCACTGAAAATACTACCCATTATTTCACCTATGCTTTCTCTTTTACTACGCACTAAGCCATTAGTATTTTCACTGCTTCCAGCAACTCCATTCACATGGTATATTTTCGGGAAGACAATGCCAAAATAGCAACTTCCATACCAGTGATCCGGCAATTTGAAATAAGCCTTGTCCCCACAGATATAATAAATTCCAGGAAACACGGGCTCTGACCCATTTTTGAAACCCCAACCTCCAATTACCTTGTAATTATGTTCACATTCACTGGAACCAATGAAAATGTTATTATAATAGCTAGTCTTCTCGCGGTGAAGACATAGCTTGCCTTTCTTTTCAAAATCCAGCAACAGAGCAGGACCCGCCCCACCAGTTGAGGTGCCTTCCATATTCTCTGCCCACCTTGGTCTTTTCTGACTTTCGTCATTTGCTTTCTTTTGTATTTTAATTCTCCTTTTCTCTGCCATGTTCAGGAACATCTTTTCCTGCTCATGCAAAGAACAAGTCAAGTTATCTCTGTGTGCGTCACCTATGTCAATATCACCAATAGTCAGGAAATAGTCTCCCATATATCGTATCACGTCGCTTTTGGTATGTACAGGATTCAAGTTCCCACGTATAGGAAGCTCAGAAAAGATCACGTCATTATTAGAGTAATAGTACTGTAACGGTCCTCTTTTGTAAAATAAATTAGCTAAAATGCTACAGGAGATTCCGTATGTCAGCGGCAAGTGATGGTATGTCACGCCTTCAGCCACAGAGGTAGGTAGCTTCATGCAGACATAGCAATCTTCAATTTCCATAGTCTCTACATAGTGTATTAATAAGTTTGCGAAAACATTTAAGCGTGTCCTGTTTTTAATTCCATGATAATGTAGTTCTCCCTCATCTGATGCTTCTAAGTCTTGTTTTGTTTGTCTCAGTGCTCTCTCATGTCTGGCTACACTCTGTGTTGTCAGCTCCTCACTGTCAGTATTTACAATTTCAGTAGGGACAATATTAGTATCTTTGCTTTCAGCAAAGGGAATGAAAATTGTTAGTCCTACCCAGAGTAATATCAGGACAACTATACTACAGACACATACCTTGCAGCAAGTTTTGCAACCGCTGCGACTAGATCTACCATTCACGTTTGAATCAGACATTTTGGCTTCAGAAGAAGTTTCTCAACCCCTCTTTGTGACTCTACACAAGTATCTTACTTTGTGCAAATTCACGGTGGCTCGTCTTCTTCTTCGGCAGAGTACTCAGGGACGGGTTCTCCGTCGCTCTCGTCAGTTATATCAAGATCTTCAAGTTCTTCCAACACAAGTGTCCATTCAGGTGACTTGTACTTTTTGTTTTGTCTCTTTATTCGATCACTCCTTCTTTTGGAAGTGTCTTCTGGTTGTCCTGCTATGCGAGCACTTCTCCTTTCTTCTGCACGTTTTTCTTCTACTGTTTTTATTCTCAGTCTCAATTTCTTTATGTATCCAGGCTCAATGTGCTTTCTTTTCTTGAGTCTTTTAGTTGGTACTTGGACTTCGTTTTCTTCTCTGGCCCTCTTGTTCTCCTTAATTTGTGGCAATTCTGTTTCAGTTTCGTCTTCTTCTATCTGACTGTTTCCAGGGCTAGCATCTATTTCTTCTGCCTGGTTACTAATCTGGCCTGGTTCAGGAGAAATTTGTTTTTGCTTTTCAAATGTCTCTGTTTCTGTTTCCTGAACACGTTCTTCTAATCCTATCTGATCCTGTTCAAGCACTTCGATCTCTTGATTTTCTTCTGCTCGAACTATTACGCTATGTCTAGTCTGTCCCTTCCCGATATCAGGAGTCAGTGGAGGAGTATCAAACACTTGCTCTGTATCCTTCACCTGTTCAGTATCGGGCACTGGCTCTGTAGCATTCACTTGTTCTGTATCAATCACTTGCTCTGTCCCTGTCTGACCTTCTCCTTCCTCAGTTTTGATGTGAATCTCAAGATCCTGAGGTTCTTCGCCTGTGCCTTCCTTTTCCTCTCTATTCCACTCTCTACCTTCCCAAAGTCGCTCACTTGTTCGAATGGGGTCTTCAGTGAGATCAATCAATGGAATCCACTCCTCTGGCCATATGCTCGGCAGCTCGTCTTCAGCTACTTCTGGCTCAGCTTCTTGGACCCCTTCAACTGGCTGGGCTCCTGGTAGTTCGTTATCAACTATTCTTGGGCCAACGTCTGCTGATTCTGCAGCTCGACTGGTACTGGGCTGTACGTCGTCAGTTACTTCTGGTCTGGCTCCTGCAGAGTCCTCTGCTGGACGCCCTTCTTCTTCAGGCTCCTCGTCTGGTAATACCTTCTGGGTGTGGCTGGCGTGTACCCAGCGTGGAACCCCTGCACACTTTACTGCTGTGGTAGTTACCAGGATCACCTGACGTTTCTTTCCCCACCTTGGCTCCAGGCAGCTCTTCCGAGTATGTTTCTTTATCTTCACCCAGTCCCCCGGGACCAGTTTGTGGAGGGGAGTCGTTGGATTGAGGATGGCGTCTTCTCCGATCTGGCGAGAGATAGAACGCACTTGGTCACCCAATCTCTTGCAGTATTCAAGCACCAAATCATCAGTAATACTCAACAGTTTGCTTCCTGGCACCCATGCTTGTCTCATCACTCTTCCCATAATGATTTCATGGGGACTTAGGCCTGTCTTGCGGTCAGGAACACTTCTGAGTCCCATCAGAACCAGGGGCAGGGCCTTCACCCAGGTCAATTTAGATGCATCACACAGTTTTGCTAGTCTGTTTTTGATAGTTCCATTTATTTGTTCCACTACTCCAGAAGCCTCTGGACGGTAGGCACAGTGAAGCTTTTGTGAAATTCCAAAGGCCTTACAGAGTTCGTCGATCACTTCATTATGAAAATGTGAGCCTTGATCTGATTCAATAGTGACTGGAACCCCGAACCTAGGTATCAGTTCTTTCAATAAACACTTAGCTACTGTTTTTGCGTCATTTTGGGGAGTAGGGAAAGCTTCCACCCACTTTGAAAATAAACAGACCATGACAAGGACATATCGCTTCCCTTCACAACGGGGCATGGTGATGAAATCAACTTGTATTCTCACAAAGGGACCCCCGGACTTCCCAATTTTTCCCAGTTCCACCACAGTTTTCTTCCCTGGGTTCATCTTTTGACATGACAGGCACCTCTGGCAGAGGGACTCTGCTACTTTCCTGAACTTTTTACTGTACCAAGTCTGTTGGAACACTAGAATCATGGCGTCCCTACCAATGTGTGATCCTTCATGTATCAATCTCGCCATTGTGCTAAGTAAGTGTCTAGGTAACACAGGCATACCAGTTGGGCCCAAGATGACACCATCCACACGTCTTGGTCTACACCCATCTTCCTTCCACTTCTCTCTCTCTTGCCAAGGTGCCGCCTGCTGCCACTCTTTCACTTCATCCCATGTAGGCACTTCTTCAAACACCTGAAGTTGGCAGCTGGTTCCTGGCCCCCCTCGTTTTGGATTTACGATATACCGATCTCTGGCGCACCATTGGGCCACTCGATCAGCAAAATCATTTCCCAGTGATACAGTGTCCATGTCCTTCTTATGGGCGACACACTTTACCACTGCCAGTTCCTTTGGTAACTGGATTGCCTCTAAAAGGTCTTGAACAACCTTTCCATTTCGAATAGGGGTACCTGATGAAGTCAGGAACTCCCTCTGTAGCCATAATTGGCCAAAGTCATGCACAACTCCATAACAGTACTGACTGTCAGTATACACTGTTATGCGTAGGTTCTTCCCAATTTGGCAAGCTTTTATCATAGCAATCAATTCAGCTACTTGTGCAGACTTTATGTGATATAAATAACCTGCTTCTTCAATTTTGGTTAAGGAGACTACCGCATAGGCAGCACTCAGACCTCCTTGTTCATGTCTTAGACAGGAACCATCCACAAATAATTCCTTGTCATGCACAGGCAATGGTGTTTCTTTAATGTCTGGACGTGGCTTGGTATTGAATTCTGTTAAATCAATGCAATCATGCTCATCATCCACCCCACATTCCATATCCATTGGGTCGGGGAGTAAGGTGGCAGGGTTCAAAATACTGCACCTAACAATGTTTACATTTGCAGCACCCACAAGAATCCTCTCGTATTTAGTCAGCCGACTAGGGGTGAGATACTGAGTTTTTGTTCTGGTCAGTAAAATTACCACTCCATGTGGGACATACACAGTTACCGGATGTCCCATGACAATGGACTCACTCTGCTCTAAACTTGCGCAGGTAGCAGCTACTGCTTTCAGACAACCTGGTAATCCAGCAGCCACTGGATCCAGGGTGGCAGAGAAATATGCCACAGGCCTTCTCGTTGTGCCATGATCTTGTGTCAGGACTGACAACGCACAATTATCACGAGTGTCACAGAATAGGGCAAATTCTTTGGAATAGTCTGGCATTCCCAATGCAGGGGCTGTACACAGACAATCTCGCAGTTTGGTGAAGGCTGTTAAGCTTTCATCATCCCATTCTACAACATCTGGTGTTCCTCTCTTGGTCATTTTTATCAAGGGCCTAGCTAGGACTGCAAATCCCAGAATCCACTGCCTGCAGTATCCTATCACACCCAGGAACATTCTGATCTCTTTCTGAGTACGGGGTAACTGCATCTTTTGTATTATTCTCACTCTCTCTGACGTCACTTTCCTGACCCCTTTCTCTATCTGGTGCCCCAGATATTTCACTGATTTTGCACAGAACTGTAATTTGTCAGGGGCCACTTTATGTCCTTTCTCACTCAGATGATTCAGGAGGGCAATGGTGTCAATCACACAATCCCTATGACTTTTAGACGCCACCAAGAGGTCGTCTATGTATTGCACCAGGACAGAGTTCCCAGGTAAGACCAAAGTTTCCAAACATTTTTTCAAGATCTGATTAAAGATAGAGGGGCTCTCTGTGTACCCTTGAGGGACCCTGTTCCAGACATACACGTGACCATTGAAGGTAAATGAGAAAAGAAATTTGCTATCTGGATGCAAGGGAATGGAAAAGAATGCATGACACAGGTCTATCACAGTGAACCACTCAGCATCCCAGGGAATCTGATACAGAATCACTGCTGGGTTCGGGACAATAGGGCAGCAGGGGACTACTATCTTGTTGACTTTTCGTAGGTCCTGCACTACTCTGTACTTGCCACTAGGCTTCTTGATGCCCATAATCGGTGAGTAACATGGGCTACTCCATTCCTCCTGTATGATGTTTCCTTCTAACAATTTCTGTATTTCCAGAGTGACACCTGCTCTCACTTCTGCATTCATCCTGTAGGGTTTAGTATTGGGGTATACTGCATTGTCCTTGATTGCTATCTGTATGGGGTCCACGTTTTTCATTAACCCTACATCTTTCCCAGTAAAGTCCCATACCTCTGGCTTCACTGCTTCTTGTAGTTCTTGGGGAAAATCCTGCATGGTCATCCGTTTAATTTCTGAGTCAGGTCTGATTAATATTAATTTATAAATGCCGTCTTCATCTGGGGTCTGAATTTCAACACCCTTTGGTGTGCAAAAGATGGTACAGTTCATTTTGCACAGCAAATCACGTCCCAGTAAGTTCACTGGACTGGTGTCGCAAACGACAAATCTATGCATTTCCTTAAAGTTTCCAATTGAGATCTCCATGGGCTTGGTAACAGGAGTACTAATCAATTGATTAGATACACCCACTACTTGGATGGCTTCTCCCGAGAGGGGTAGGTTTGGAACGTCCACTGTTCTCACAGTAGAACGGGTAGCGCCAGTGTCCAACAGAAAAGTGACATCATTTCCGTCAACCTTTCCTTCAATGTATGGTCCGGACTGGTCTACCGGCAAGGAGGCGCCAAGTACGCACTCCTCGTCCTCCCCTCTCAGGCCCCGTCAGTACTGGTCATCACAAAGGAAGGTATCATTCAACAGATACTGCGAAGTTGCTGCATTTCTGTTCTCATTGCTTTCCCAGACTTCTATCTCATCACCCTCTGTCGCTTTTCCCCTATGTATTTGCTTAGAAGCTGGGGCACCTGAACCGTTTTTACCTGTGGTTGAGTCTTTCTTGGTTTTTCTTTCTGCGTCTGTGGAGTTAAATCAGGTGTTTTGGGGTTATCGTCAGGCAAATAAGGACACTCGTTACGCCAGTGTCCAATTTCTCCGCACTGGTGACAGGGAAATTTCTTCATAGCCTCCTCCCTGCTCATTTTGGGCCGGGGCTTACCTCCTCCCCCACCCCCAGGACTTTGGTTCTGAGTGTTTTTGACCATATTACTCAACTGTTTTTCCTGCTGTTCTGCGAGCTTCACCTGAGCCCACATGACCTTCTCCTTGAGTGCCTTTTTCTTTTCTGCCATTTCGTCCTCGCAGTACTTTGCGTACCACAGGACCTCGTCTATCTTTTTGGAGTGCCAACAAATTTTGTTATCCTTTATCCACTGACAAATTTCAGGCCTTAAACCGTTTACAAACCTGTAAATGAAGTGCGTCATATCCTTCATCTCGATGTTATCTATACCACTGTACGTTTTAAACACCTGCAACAGCCTTTCATAAAAGGAGTGCACTGTCTCGTCTCTCTCCTGCGTAGTTCTATCTATCCTGGTCCAATCAGTTTCCTTTGCTGGCACCTTATTTTTCAAATGCAGCATTACTTGTTCGTATTTTTTCATCACTTCAATCGACGGCTCCCCTGTGCAAGAGTCCCTCGGGTACTCCTCACTAGGCCAGCCTATGGCAATTTTACACTCGGTCCATAGATCTACCGGGACCACAATATCGAAAAATTCATCCAGGTCTTTCCACAGGCATTTTTGCACTTTTACGAAGCTTTCCACTTGCCGGTACCAGTCAACTGGTTTTTCGCGCAATTTCGGGAAATCGTTAGTAAAGGACACAATATCCTGCCTGGACCACGGGACGTGCACATACCTCCCACCTGGTACTTCACGCATGGGGCATAACGTTTCTGGCTTGTCTACTTCTCTCAAAGGGAACTCAGGGGTAGCTTGTCTGGATCGAGCCTCATCTTTCTTACGTGCCCACCTGCTTCTCCATTTTTCCACGTCTCCCCATTTCTGCAAAATTGCTAGCAGCTCTTTTATCTGCAACTTTTTCCCTGACACATTCAAGTTCTCTATATCTTTGTCTGAGAATTCAGCTCTGTAAGGCTTTTGCAAGGGCTTGGATCGGGAAATATCTACCCCCATACTAGCTGCAGTGTCTGTCAGTTTTTCGTGGAGCACCCTGGTACTTCTGGTAAGGCTTTTACACATAAACAGCAACTCTTCTTCAGAGTAGGTATTTAATCTGTCTAATCCCACATTTCCTGCCATTAATTCTTCTATTTCTACCCTCAGCTTGTAGAGGTCTAAAGGTTTCGTTTGCGGAGCCTGTTTTTCTAATTCACGACTCCAAATTTCAATTTCCTCCGGAGTTACCACAGAAGCACTCCTAGTACCTGACGTTGATTCTAATTTAATTTCTTTCGTATTAAAAGGATTATGCCTCTTCTGCACTCCCTTCCCGGTCTGTTTGTTTGGCAGGTCCAAAAACGCAACTTCGGACTCGCACTCACTGGACTGATCGTCTATCAGTAGGGGCTCCTGCCTCGGCGAGGCCATGATAGGGTTCATAACTGGAGGGTTTGGACTTCCTTGATTATTCCCATACAACGGAACCACTGGTCCGATTGTTACCGGAATAGTCAAAGCCTCAGGACTGGTATTTAACTGGGAGATTTTCTGAATTATTTCTGTCCTCTGTCTAGCTAGGGCCTCTTGCTCCCTTTCATCTAGTACTCTTCCTAATGTCCGGTCAGGTATCATCTGTGGGGTCAGGTGAGGGGTAAGACTCGGGGCAGTAGGATGTGTTTCACTTGGTCCCCCACCATAATTTGGTTTTGGGAACAAAGTTCCTGTGCCAAATGACCTGCGCTCCTCCCCATATGGAGGCTGCAAAAAGGCCATTCCTGAACTTAATGGCTTTTCTTCGTTTTCATAAAGAGGTCCGGGGAAAAAGGCTCTTTCACGGGAATATTTTTCCTCCGAGCTCACGGGCATACTAGGATATATATTTCGTACCTCCGCGGGTACAGGATTCTCAAAATAGGGCAGTACTTGACCACCTCCCCCCCTACTTAGGGATCTGTCCTCCTCCTTAATAGATGGACGCTGGGGATTCCCTCCTGTACTGGAAAGTCGGGCTCCCTCATCATAAGGGGGCGGACTTCTCGTAAAGATGTCATCTAACAATTCATCATCTGACTCCCCCAGGGCCCCCCAATGCTTACTCTTTTCTGTCCTTTTCTCTCCTGCAGAAGGGGTGCCCGCTGGCATCATGGGAAACAGACCCTCAACAATCATGCTCTGTCTCCACTGTTTCATCTTTTTATCCCTGGTCTCTTGTTTCAGCCTTGGGTACCATTTGGTCAGACCTTTGTCCATTCGGGGTTTCTCTCTTTCAAAAGCCTCAATCTCCCATTCCTCTAATGCCTCATACTGCGTTAGTCTCGGTCTGGGATGCAATTCATTCATGCGGGTTCTCAAATTAAATAAAATCCTGCCATTGAAAGTACCGTCTAACGGAAAAGCCAATATTGCGTCATCTTTTGTGTACTTCACCCAATTCTCCAACCACACGCAGGTATTGTACCCTCGGTCAAACATCATGAACGAGGCGGGAGTATTCGGTGGCGGGACAATAACGCCCTCTCTGGATTTAATCGGTTTGTCCGTTTTGAAATAATTATTTACCCTATTTACAAGGGACATCTTTCTCTTAGCTCCGTACATAATATCGTATCTATTGGCTTTCCACTGATCCCTTTCAAACCCTTGGCTTCTTGGATCGGGTCTAGTCTCTGGACAATACGAGTGCCACATACGATTTCTACGCTTAACTCTGTTTACAAAGTCACTTCCAATCAGACTGCGCCTTGCAGTTCCGTGCGACCAATGAGGTGCACGCGTTCAAAGAATCTCGGCCAATGGGTGCGCGGCCCCTTCGTGAGACTGTCCTCACGCTCCGGCGCTTCACCCCTCCTTTACAATTCCAGCCCCGCTACCCGCCCGCTGCTTCTACCAATCCCAGCGCGGCACGGAGTGACGTCAGAGGCGCTTCGCGACTGACTCCCTCCCTTCACAAGGTAACGGAAACTTTCTTTCTTTTTAAAGTGCTAGTGCTTGGTTATTTAACAACGAATACACATTCGCCACAGTGCTCAAGTGTCTAGACAGGACAGCGTTGTTTTACTGCAAGTAAACTACTTCCATTTACTTTTCACGCGCTGCGGGCAGATCTCTTCCGCCTACCCTTCACTCTAGCATCGGTGAACCTGTTATTCCCCTAAACTCATCCACTCTTCCGGGATATATCCGAGTCTAAGGTTTCCCAGCGGACCCCTCTGCTTTCACCCAAGCTCCGAGGAACCTGCTACTCTTCCGATGTGACCCTTACTAGGTTACGCCACTATGGGAATTTTGCCAATGAACCTCGTTACTGACATTTATTCACACACGTATTCAGAAAAACCCTAGTTAGTGCTTCCCGGTTATCCTAACCTGCACCTAACTTTCCTCGAGCCTGTGACCTCAAGACAATGGATTCTATTCACCACTTGCCTTTTCAATTCCCCGGGGAGTTCGGACAACACTGACTGACACGGTTTACAAATGCATGGATTAATACATATAACAAGATAAGAACAAGAATAACAATAATAAAACAGTTCATGAATTTCAGCAGCGTATTCACAAGAGAGTGATCGGGTCCCTCGGAACAGCCGCTTTTATAGCAGCATTAATATACTAGCAGCTACCGACTTAGCTAGCCTAACTAATCCTGCCTAACCTTCAACTAGTCCCTAACCATCCTCTGCTAGCCAGAAAAACTGATAGAGCGCGCGAGGTCACCCAGCCAATAATTTCGCCGTTTCCGGCTTCGGGCCCATATACTTTCAATTTACCATATACATTGATCGGGCGACTTCACGGGCTCTACCAATTTGTGTGTGTTTCCCTACTGTTATTACTCAGCGTACCCGACTTACCATCCACCGACACGGGTACCTATGACTTCAATGGATCAGGGAGCTAGCTGTAAAAGGAAAGGCAGCAAAATACCAACCCAAAATGACATTCAATACTGTTGTAAAATGACCACGGACAACTGGAAGTTTTAAAAGCTTTATCTAAAGTTCGTTTTCGTTGAGCATTAAGTTTACAAGAATGAGACAATCAATAACCAAGATAATGAAAAGTACATAACTATAGAGAAATAAAGTCAGGGTAATCATGAAAATACTAATATGATATGAAACATGAAACGCTATGCATTCAGGGTAGAAGTGCTTTAGACAAATTAATTAAGGCCGTTCTAGACCATATCAGAAAATGACAAACTGCAATGCAAAATATGATTTCTAAAAGGTAGGATAACATAAGAACAATTTAAGAAAATATGCAATTGACTTTATGATTCAATAGTTGCGGCAAAAGCATGGAAAATCAACATATGCAAAGGTATGTCTTTATTAAAGCAAAAGACAGAAAAATAGAAAGGTGCAAGTTTAAAGATTTTAGAGCGATATTTACCTAGACTAGTGTGGAAACCAAACCCTGGCCACGGGTCAGTTAAGGACAGGAAACCCTCAGGGAAGGATACCCCTCAAAGGACAGCAGGTGCAGAATGGACACCCAGGACAGGACAGGATACCCTCAGGACAGGACCGCTCAGGACAGGACCACACCCGCAGTTTGGAAGCAACGCCTGCGCTCCACCCTCTCTGCAGCTATCGATCAAGACCCCGATTGGATCAGCGGACTCCCAGCAAAGTGCTTCGCCAGCACTTTAAGGTTCAGTAGAACCTTAGTCTATGGTCAATTTCGGACAGAGTGCTCCGCAGCGCTCTGTATCTTCAGTCACCTATTGAGTACGATGGGTCAGTGACAGGTCAGCTAAACCAGACAAGTCGGACAATTTCCCTAGGTGAACCCAGGGTAGATATACAGTTTGGGGACGGTGTACCACCCCCCAATGTTGCAAAGTGTCAGAATCCCTCAATTTGGATTGGTCCTAAGGTAGGCTTTGGGTAACACACCAATCATAACACACTATTTGGATGCCTAATTTACATCTCTGGGTACCGCCTAGCAAGATTGGGGTTCCCATGAGAAACTGCAGGAAAATACAATAGTAATTTTACATTGCTGCGGAATAGGGACACATGACTCCGTTCTGCTGGGTTTGCAGGTCAGTTCTCAGGAGCATCTTGCCCATCCCTGCCAGCTGGCCAAGTTCCATCAGCCAAGGTTGTCAGTTCCCCAGACAGTGGAGCATGCGCAGAAAGGCCCTCCAAGATGGCATTTGGTTCAGTCAGACCCCCATTTCCCGCGGTACATGAAAAGTAAGCGAGAACAAATTAATACATAAAAATAACATTATGAAAACACATCACAGGGTTTGTACTTTCAACTTATCACTTGTAAAATATACTTATGCAGTCTAAATGTTATCTACATATAACAGGCACAAGAGCAGTGGCATGAGCAGTACCACGTTACAGGCAAAGCTATGTATTACGCATGCGCATAAATTTCCCTCCAACTCTGCAGACACGTCAGGACACGTGAGTGTGGCTGACGCATGCGCAGTAACTAAATACAAGCGGCAACCATGTTAAATGACTCGAGTAAATTATTTTAGTAAAACACATATGCAAGCGTCAGAAAACCTTGTTTAAACATAAAGGAAACGTTAGTAAAACGTACACATTATTATCTTGTTACACATAGACGAGGTTCATGAATACGGCAAGTCGCAAAATATGCGAAGCTTTGCTTCATCAAAGCCATCAAAATGATAAAAAGAAATAAGAGCCAGATGTAAAATGGCATCTTCCATGCGCAAAAGGGTCAGATTCACTGATCCGGGCCATTTGCGACTACAAAAAACTTTTTCTTTATGTATAAAATGTAAATTGTGACTCAGTAACATATTACTCAATTGCAATTCGGGTTTGCGACCAAAAGGGACATTTCTAGGGCATCCCTTCGAAATGCCAAATCAGATTGATATGTATTATTGTTGTGCGACCGAAATACCCAAGGGACCCCTTCTCCCTTGTGAATGTCGAAAAACTTTTTTTAAAGAGTTGGCAGTTGTTAACGAAAACAGGCTGCATTTAAACATTTTTTTATTTAAAAGCAATCACCATGTTGGTCTGTTGACCATCTGTGCGATGGTTGTGGTAACTAGTTGATCGCAATTTGCGAACTACCTTATTAATATTAATGAAGTAGGTCAAATTGAGACCCGCTGGAAATCAATATTTTAGAAACTGACCTTTCAGTTCAAAGGTCAGTTCACAAAATAATACATTGAGTGCAAAAATACTGGTCGCAAACTACGATCAGCATTTTTGCAACCAGCACTACATACATTTGGCCCTTAATGTACACAACATAAAAAGAGAACATGCAATAGCATGTAAAACTGTCAAGGCAGATTAGAAGTTTCCCCTAAATGTGTTAAAACACGTTTGTAAATGTACAGGAGTGTGTTTGGTGAAGCGACCACGCAGAGTCCCCCTCCATAAAGTTATCCTCTGCTATGGATAGTGGGTAAAGAGGTAATCAAAATATGTTTGCTACTCTGAATTTGCAGAACCCAACAACTAGCATGTATGCTATATACTGTATGTTCATGAGTGTGAACAGAGAGGGTGTGTTAGCTCCACAGTTTCTTTTCAGCTTTGTCTTAGGTGGCCAAACACCCTCTCCACCCACAGGGAGGGTCAAGTGGACGTGGGATCAAACAGCCACGGCCTGTGCAGGTAAGAGCAGTGGTGGTGCGGGGTTGGGGGGAGGGATTTTGATAGACGAGGGAAAAATTAAATTAAAAAAATGAATTTCCCTTGTTGTCGTTTGTGCGTATTTCCTGCTCAAGCATATCCGCATTGCCACCGTAGTTTACAAAGACACCTTCATACTCTCGAGGACCAATTAAGGAGCCCTTGCCAGTGGCTGCCGGGGAACATAAGGGAGTACTGACACCATGTTTGTAAGACATCTCTAGTGGCTTGAGCTTAGCTTTTCCGGGAGTGAGAAAGTGTTTTTCTCTTGCCATTCCGAGAACTGTTATGTTCCTAGCTGTAACTTCTACACTCTTTCTCTCCACCACACAAGAAACCGTATCAGCGCTGCCATTTAAAATATGCTTTTATGTTCTAGCTATGCATTCTATTTTAAATCAAGGTTCCATTCGATATTTCAAAGCCTGCTACACAGAGAAAGCAAGAAAGGCATGGACAAATGCATTACAAATTAAATTTCCAAATGGAAGGAAAGCCTAGCACACTGTCATAATGGGTTTGCTTTGGACTGAGCTCACGACACTGATGATGATGCTTTTCATGTTAGGTAGTAGACAGCATGTGAGGTGCTTCATTTGCCAACTGCACTTATTTTTGGGGGACGGCACTTGTTTTTCTGTATTAGACATTTACCGAGAGCAACAAAGGAAAAGACAAAGTGGAAAGATGAAGGAAAAGAAAGAGGAAAAACTGTCATAAAAGGAGAAAGCTGCAACCTGCAAGAGTCAGATAAAGTGTCAGGGTGTGCCTGGTGGCAGATTAAAGGGGCATGAGGCAGATTCAAGAATACGGAGCATTGGAATTAGCTGGATCAACATTTAATTTCACCAGCAGCAGGCTTCTGAGCAGGGTTTTGAGCACCTGCCCTGATTATTTGAAAAACTATTAAAATACAACAATGTCAAATCAGGTATCATTTGTAATTGTACTTCATAATTTTTACATTAACACATTAATATATTGTATAATGCCAAGAGGTCAGGAGAAAGAAAGAAAATAAAGGCTATGACCAAATAAACCCCCTTATGCAAAAGGATTATACAAATAATTTATAATTAAATGCAACTGCTGAAATGCATGTCCTTATTTAAAAAATAAAAACGTATTTAACTGAAGAGTGGCTAGAAACGCGGTCCGTATACTGCTGCAATTCGGCTCCGAACAACTCAGTTACGCCCAGTGCCTTTCCGAACCGAGGGCCCGATGTAGGTAAATCCCATTTACCGATTTTGAAATACCGAATCTTACCGATTCGGTATTTTAAAATCGGTAAATGGGATGTAGGTCCCAACATCTGGATTCGTTACCGAATCCTTAACAATTCTTTAATTACCGATTCGGTAAATACCGAATCGGTAATGCCCATTCTTTCCTATGGGCTTTGAAGCCCATAGGAATGATTAGGCATTACCGATTCGGTATTTACCGAATCGGTAATTAAAGAATTCACAAGGGTGCAGGGGGTGTCACTTTGACACCCTCTAGCACCCCCAAAACGGCCATGTGTGCAATGTGGCACACAGACATGCCCTAAGGGCACGTCTGTCTGTCACATGGCACATGTGTACATGCACAGATGTGCATGTACACAGGAATCGGTTTTTTACCATGGATTTGTATTCCATGGTAAAATACCGATTCTGTAAGCCATGTGCTGATGGAACATAGGCTACCTACATTGCATTTTCGGTAATTTTACCGAATTGTTATCATTACCGAATCAGTAAAATTACCGAAAATGTGCCCTTATATCTCCATAGCCCTTTACCGATCGGAAACGGCCGAAAATCGGTATTTTCGGCCGATTCCGATCGGTAAAGGGCTATCTACATCGGGCCCCGAGTCAGAAAGTTTGAACGCTTTCCAGCCATCGGAATCGGTCGTTGTGGAAGGTGTCCCAGTTGGTCGGAAAGGCGGGTTCCGAATCGGATTCGGACTAATCAAATGCCGTTTGGAGCCTTTCCGGATGACATCGTAATCGACTCCTATATGTTAAGTTACTTCCAAACAACAAAATACTAGTCAGCACAAAATTCCTGTACAGGTGCGGACATTCATATTTTTCACAAATGCTTTGGATAGCAGCCCTTCTTTCTTGCAGCTGCCCATATTTTACAATTGCATTTCTAATGTTGCATTGCCTATGACTGGCAAAACCTCATCAAACATAAGAGAGGGAATAGGCTCCATTTTTTAAGCACACATTTGAATTGGCTTTTCTATTAAATATACTGCTTTTGCTTTTTCTGAGTCTATCGAATGCTGGAATGTACTAGAGAAGCACTCTAACAAAAATGGTCATCCAATTGTCCAGAAATGTTAATGCAATTTGATCTACTGTAATTGTTTCCGCGCCATCCTCTTAATATCTTCAAAAATATCGGAATGGCAGCTGTCATTAGAAAATGAGGCAAATAGAAGAGGGAATATGCTTGTGGTGAGAAGACTTGAAAGGAATATGAGCAGGTGTTTTAACCTATTACATCGCTACACACAGCTTACAGTGCTTTGAAAGCAAGGGCAGGTCGGAGCTTAAATTGAGCAGCTGGTGGTAGGCACTAGCACTCATTTCTAGGAGCCAGGACTTATTTTGCATCATAATACTTGGACCCACAATATCCATGATATTGACGACATGATATCATCAAGGTAAATATATATGTGCTATGCCTAACTCCACATTTACCTTGACAATATGTTGCAAGTTGGTTTATTTGATACCATATTAACGGGGATCGATATTTCAACCACAGTAAATTGGTAGAAAACTGAAAGCAGGGATCAAAAGGGACCTGCAGGAGGAAGGATAGAGGAAGAGGAAGTATAGGAGGGTGGAAGAAGTATGAGGTGCGATGAAGAATAGGCAGCTTTGGCACTTGACAGCCCTGCCGTCCAGGAGCACTGGCATGAGATCCTGAGGGAAAACATTGGATCCCTCCTGTTTGTTGTACAAGTTGAGCTGAATATGCAGCTGCTCACATCACTAAGAGTTTGTAATGATCCCTGGTGAGATGCAGCATTCTCTAAAGTGTGTTGCCCTTTGAGTCCTATGTCATCAAGTGAAACATTACCCCCTCACATGTCTCTTGTCTTAAGCTCTCAACCTCTAATACAGTCAAGATCTGATAATTGGGGTACTGCCATGCAGCGTGTTCAATGTAACTGCAAAATCCAGCCATTAGCACAAAGGCCTTTTCAGCTCTGAATAAGAAAGTGGGAACAAGGGGCCAGATGTAGGAGCCCTAATACCGGTCGGAAATGGCCGATTTCGGCCGTTTCCGACCGGTATTAGGGTTTTCAGATGTAGGGGCATGTTTTTTTAAGAATCGGTAATTTTACCGATTCGGTAAATATACCGATTCAGTAAAATACCGAATCGGTATATTTACCGAATCGGTAAATCCATATGTAGCTGACACTCCTAAGAGTGCCACAGGCCCTTAAAAGTCGGTATTTTACCACAAAATCCTATTGTGTGGTAAAATACCGAATTCAGGTGTGCATGCACATCTGTGCATGCACACCTGCGCCATGTGACACACAGACATGCCCTTAGGGCATGTATGTGTGCCACATGTCACACAAGCCTGTACTTGGGGTGCTAGAGGGTGTCAAAGTGACACCCCCTGCACCCTTGCAGGATTCGGTATTTACCGATACGGTAAATACCGAATCGGTATTGCCCATTGATTCCTATGGGCTTCAAGGCCCATAGGAATCAATGGGCAATACCGATTCGGAATTTACCGAATCGGTAAATACCGAATCTTACAGATTTGGTATTCCTGAATTCGGAGTTACCTAAATCTGCCCCCTTCCTATTTACAGACTCTTAAATACCGAATCGGTAAAATTCGGTATTTAAGAGTCTGTAAATGGGAATTACCTACATCTAGGCCAAGGTTACAACACTTTAACAAAAACTGCTCTGCATTCAAAATGACGTGGCATAACTACATGCGTGCAATGTGTGCTCACAAATGGTCGTTAGCGTCAAGCTTGCACACAATTCGGTACACAGTAGGTACTTGGAGGCTAATGTAAGGGTTCTGCATGGGTTGAATCTACAATAGAAGTGAGGTATACTCTGAGTGAATATGATGACACATGGGTATGGCGCATGGATGTGAGTAGAGCTGGTTTGTTTATTAGTGAGCCAGGTGACATTTGCATAATTTCCTTTGTGAAAATGTTGCAACGTGCCCAAAAATTACACAAAATTACATGTTGTTATGCGGAAACACTGGCCCCTCATTTTGCTCCATTTTTGTGTGCAAAATGTGTCCTTGTGTCCATATTGTATTCCTTTTACGCTAATAAAATAGAACAGTCACAGATGCACATGACCAAAATAACAGTCACTAGCATTCTATTCTTTTGTGCTGTTCCCTTGCTGCTGCGATAGGACTTTTACCTGAACAAAAGCTCCATTATGTGATGTGGTGTTATGGCATTATCAATCGTTATGCAACATGCCAGACATTAGGCAAGATTACATCATCGTAAACAAAATGTAGTCAAGGCCTGAATATTAGTTGGTGCTGGTTGTGAATGCACTGATTAAGCACAATGAAGCAAATACAGCCTCTATGTTTATTAACAAAACTTCATAAATGAGATCATTTTTAGACCTGGGTGTAATTTTAATTACACCAGAGCAATCAGAGTAATTTGGGTAATTCTACATTACTCTTTGATCTGGAATCCCCAATAGTTAGGCGATTACGCCCACCTGTATAATTAAGAGTAATTTGGGGGGGAGGGGGGGGGGTTAACATAGAAACTACAAATTTAGCGAGTGCGAGTGGCTGCTCGTGCTGATGTTCGTGTTGTTTTGCATTTAGCGCTGCTTTCTTAATGCAAAATGCATTCTTACGTCCGTTGTGCCCTAAGAAACTAGTGGTATATTCCGGATATAAATTATGGGAAAATACTACCATAAAAGCACATTTAGAGTGTGCGAACAGCTGCTTGTGCTGCTATTAGTGTCTGTTGCAGCTTGAGCTATTTCTTAGAGCAAAATACATCTTTGTGTCCATTTTGGATGCAAGGGCACATTTTTATGGTAAGAAAATAGTGCTAAATGCAGAATTGCTCTTCACGCCTAATTCTGCGGAATCTGGTGGAATTTTTAGATAATTCTGTGTGATTAAGTTACACTGAAATGCATGAGTTACGCCCACCCCTAATCACTTCTTCTTTGCTGGAGTCCAAGGACATTGAAAAGCAGGCAAAAGATACCACTCATTCCACTGACCTGTTTTAAACACTTGATGTAATGCAAGATGCCTTTCAAAGGTACTACAGAAGTGTCAGGGAGACTGTTGAGCTAGTTGTTGCCTCCATCCACACGGTAGAGAACTAGGGGTTAACCAGTTATCCTGAAGCCATTTTTGCGTAGAAATGAATCTTAGTCCTCTTGCAGAAATTGTTGATTTCAAGATTTACTTTTCTAAACCATCAAATTAATTACAATTTCTCTTCATTGTAGCTGTATTAGCCAACAAGCATTTACCAAACCGGTACATTTGGCCTTTCTATTCTAACCCATGCAAGCACAGTTATGCACAGATCTGCACAGACTCGCTGTGCTCCTTGCCTCTTTCTGTGCCTCCTATATATGTACCCTATTTCTAACTTCCCAACTTTGCTGTACGGCACGACACCAGGGTCACAAGATTAGGAAATGAAAAATAGCCTCCCCACCGCCCCCTCCCCCCCCACCCCCCCCCCCCCGTGTTTACCCTAGCCCATTCTGACTTACTTCCTCTCGCTGACTTTGGGAACTCTTTTTAACTGACAGAACGCCATCTTGACTCCTTGCATTTCAGTGCCACCCCAAGAAGGGATTATTGTACAGTTTCTACCTTTTTATCAGATTCTTACACTTACATCATAAAGGTTATCTTTACTGATAACAAATTTGTTAATTGTTCCCAAGAAGCTTTCTTAAATTGTACATTTTGCCTTTTGGGACTTATTTTATATTTTTGTTATAAGGGTTTGACCTTGCCCCTGCTACCCTAATTATTTTGCATGCTCAATAGTAGCTTTATATGAGTCCAATAAAATTTGAATGTTGCTAATGTCCTCAATAAAGTGGCAAGCTATTTCATTTCTATGGAGCCTCAAGGTTACCTGGTTCTTGACTTTCACCTCTTTTTATCTGAAAGGTATGCCTACCCTGTTAGACTTTCATGTGGGGCCCCCAACCATAGAGTGAATAGACCTGGTTTTGGTGGAGCTGGAAATCTCTGTGGGGTGGTTTACTAACCTCACTGGGTATTTGTCTCCCCAAATTATTTTGATTTAGATTTTTTTTAAATATATTGGTGACATGAAAATGGAGTGTGATTACATGCACACTTTTATTTAGTTATGGCATCTAGAATGTCACCCCAGATGAATAACCTAATGCTTTGTCTTTATGGTCATTATATGACTGCAAAACCTTTTTGGAGGTATTTCATGACTTGCATACACTTTCTAAAGGTGCTAAGTGTTATCTTTAAATAGATAGTCTTATTTGTATATTCAGCAATCTTTTCATTCATTCTAAAATGGTATTGTTCTTAATTTGGATATTTATCTGGAAGGCCATAAGGTTGGCCTTTGTTTCTCTTCCGGACCCCTAGCTTACAGTTGTCATGTAGTATGTTGAAGTTCTGATGGTACTACTCTTCTTTAGTGAACAGCAGATCAGGGCGATATTTTTGTGATTCCAATTAGCAATCTTGGGATTACTAATTCCGCGCTGCTCCGTGGTACTTTGTGCATATGCTTTTTAAATAGCATTGGACAGACACAGTAGCCCTGTTTCATCTGTTGTTCCATTTCAAAGGAATCAGTCCTTGTGCTTGTCGACACTCTAACTCTAAATAATTAGAAAGTTGATGCACAGTATAGGGACTGTCTGAGACTTTGTAAATCCTAATATGTTTTAATAAGACTACGTCCTTGTGTGAATTAATTAAAACCTTCACAAGACAAGAAGTGAGGTTAATTCCATAAAGATGTATGCAAAATTAGGATCCTTACAGAAAGTAAAAAGTTGTTACTCAAATAGTGGAAAATTAGAGGATCAACATAATGTTTATCTCCAAGGTAAGCAAACAGCCAGAACCAAAGTATAGTTCAGTAGGAGGCCTGATGATCTTGATATCTACAGTGGTTTGTCTCTTTTTAAAGAACAGAACGCAAACAGTCCAGGTGAGCACTTTTAGATTGCGCTTCCACTTACCTAAATGTGGAGTCCCTCAAGTTAGAGTCCCTCAAGACTCTTCATTGAGCTTGACTCTTTTTAATATTTAATAATTATGTCTCTTCCCTAGCGAAAATTGTTTCAAGATCTGTTCATACGCAGATAACACCCAATTGATTATACCAAATGGTGAGAAACACGAGAAAACCCGAGACAAACTAAATGCCTATCTGAAGTAGCAAGCTGGATGACAAATCACTGTTTAAAACGAAACTATGACAAAACATATATATTGCCCTTCGAAGGGTCTCACCAGATTTGAGAAACCTCCTGGTGGCCTCCTTCACTAGGAATTGCTCCCAATCCCAAGAGTCTACTCCCTAGGAAGAAAGCCAAAGGCACATTTCTCAAAAGCATTATCTTTTATAGGGTTCTCAGACAATGGGAACACACAAAAACACAGCTTAACATTACGGTACTAATTAGAGGTGGGAGAGCCAACAAACTATAAGGGATAGCCAAGCCAAGGGTCTGGCTGGACTGTACGAGCCAGTGCATGAGCCGAGCCCTGTAAATATTTGCCATATAAATCATACAGCAAACATCATGTAAAAATGCAATAAAGTTCCTCCAAAATCCCCCAAAATGCATTTCTTTAACATGCAGAAGCCTTTCACCTTAAGTACATCTGATTATATCCCTGCATTGAGAGGCATTTATAAAAAGTTATTAGACATTCCTGGCCCTCCCCCACCCTGACAACTATGCCATTGGTGAACCAGGGGTCAAGTCACATGTAATATATATATATATTACTAGCAGCCCGTCCCGACGTTGTCTGGACATAAAAACAGAATGTCTTCAATGGTTCGAGTAGATAATAATAATTTATTTTAAAACCTTAACACGCTCCAGCCGCGAACGTGTTTGTCCGCTGTAGCCGACGCCACTGCAATATGTACCTTAACACGCTCCAGCCGCGAACGTGTTTGTCCGCTGTAGCCGACGCCACTGCAATATGCGAACTGTGTCCACTCCAGCCGCGAACGTGTTTGTCCGCTCCAGCTGACGCGTGTGTGTTCGCTCCATCCCCGAACGCGTTTGTCCGCTCCAGCCTACGCCACTTAGACGCACAACATTGCGTCAACGTCCAACGCCCACAACAATGCTAAAGGACACGCCCACTTGTATTGGAACGCTAGTCCCACACTGAACGCTTCTCGCAAGCGGTATAATCCCGAAGTCTTTTGCCGAATGCCACGCCCATCGCTTTACAGCACACACCCACAACGGACTACTTTGCACAAAACGTTCTTTTCCCCTTGTAATGTATATTTTGGGCTGCTGTATAGCCTATGTCCATCTGCTGATACTGTCTTTTGCAATGCTGTATTGGGTGTTCCGATTGGCTCTGTGGTTCCAGAGCTTACCCGACTTAAAGGTTTGGGATCTCTCTTTATAATATTAGTATGGATAAAATATGGCCTAGATTCTAAGATGGAGCAACATTATGAAATGGTAAATCAAACACAAGAATCTTCATACAGCGCACATACCAAACTTGTATATTTGAAAGTTTTCTTATATCTAATAATTTATAAAATTGGCTCAGTCAAGTAAAATATTTGTCAAGGATCAAACAGGTTTTATGAAGCAGGGAAGCCATTTTACATCAAAGGTTACTGTTTTCCCTATATTTCTTGCCACATGAGGGTAGAGTGTAGGTGGCAGACAGAAGCCACACGAAAGCGTGGCTCTCTTTGGGCTAGAGAGTCTAGGAGGACCTTGAGCTGAGCCAGAGTCTGGCCTCAGACTCAAGCCTGGCTCGAGCTTTCAGTGGTGCGCCTAATTCAAGCTAATATATTACTTTTATATACCAACTAATCAACCTATTAGTTTGAAGTCATTAAAGACATCACCAACTTCCAAAAGAGTGTGACTGGGTAACCTAGTACATGAGCTAACAACTAGAGGTGGGTAGAGTTCAAGGAGGTGCACTACACGGAATTTCATTGAGTTTCATAAAAACTCTGTTGAATTCCACGGAGTTCTGCTTCGCCCTACATATCACCATAACACCGCTTAGAGTTAGACTACAAGTCCCAGAGTGCATTGCAATTCACTAGGAGTCCAGGAATGGAGAAACTGACTTTATTCTACTGTTTCAACCCCCCTCCCGCACCCGCCTCACAGCCTGGGAGAGTCACAGAGCCCTCGGGCTCCTTCCACAGGTCACCCCTCATGCCACCCTCAAACGGCGGAGTTTCACCTTCACCCTGAAGCACAGGCTGAGGGCAGGAACCAGTCCTTGGGCGGAGGGTGCCCTTGTGTCCCAGGTGGCCCAGTAGGAGGTGGGCAGTGTGGCTCTCTGCCTGAGCCCTGCGGGCTCACTCGAGCAGGCGAGGTTTCCCCAGGGTACTGCACAAGGCCAGGGCCAGCCTAGGTTGGCGGTGCCCACAGGAAGCCCAGCATTGTGTCCCACTAGACCCAACTCCCAGTCACCTCGTACTACACATGTGTAAGAGGGGCATAGTGTCCTGGTGCGGCGGCCCTGTTAGATTCAGCTCCTGCATCGATTTGAGCGCAATAATGCTGGAAGAAGGCTGTGCATTTGATTCTGGAGGATTGAACTTGACGACCTTAACATGGCGGCTGTGCCTAGAAACACCCACTAGCGCAATCGTGTATTTTAGGTACTGGGAGGGGTAGGGTGGCCATTTTTGTTGGGGGCATCAAGCAGGCTGAGTAAGATGCCCCAGTCATGTTCAGTAGGACAGACTGGCAGGTGTGATGATTTTCCCTGCAGTATATTAATGGAGTTCCATCATCAGCCAGGGGTTTCCGACAAAAACAGAGGTAATTACTGTAGCAGTCCAGCTTTTTAAGATTATTTATTAATTCTTGCCATGGCTGCCTTTCACTTCCCGCCATTCTGTTCCTTTCATTAGCAACCTTCTGCAGCAAAACCTAGCTAGTGCGGAGGAAGAGAGGTCAGTGGTCTCAGGAAACCCAGACCAGCATGGCCGGACTGACCATAGGGGGCACCGGGCAATCCCCTGGTGCACCGCACGGGTGGGGGCTGGTTTTGAGCCTCTGGGGGCCATTTTTGTTACAGGGTCGTTTTTGCAGATTGCAAAATCGGCCCTGCACCAAAATCGGCCGAAAACCGGCCCCGGCAAAGAGCTTGGAGGCGCCTCCAACCCTCCTACTGAGTGGGGAGGGGGGGTGGCCGAGCACTGTGTCAGGGCCGGTTGTGGTTCCCAGTCCGGCCCTGCAGACCAGGGCATGTTGGAATTCTAAACTGAGACCAGAAGCGAAGGTCACATTATCGCACCTCAAAGAGATGCCTAGCAGAGACAGACTGGAAACCCAATTCAGACCTGGCAAAAACGTTCAAACCAGTCCCAGACTGCAGGAGACTGTGACTGGAATGGCACACTGGGTTATGGTTGAGTCACAGCAAAGCCTCCCGCCCTGAATGCAGCTCCCTACCCTCCAATGGACATGGGAAAGCCAGAACAGAATGACTAGACAGCGCTTGGTAATAGGGATGAGTGGGGGGCGGGGGGGGGGGGCAAACTCCGCCACGCTGTGGAATTAGAGTGTTTTTGCCAAACTCCACGCTCCCAGGTGAAGCCAAGTTCACCACCCACCCTTACTAACACCTAAAGGAAATAAACATGAAATTGAATATAACACAACAAGCTTCTTCTTCACATTCATAACAACAGTCATAACCTTGCAAATTATTACTTTTGTTTCATTTGAAGAAAGCTAGCAAACTGTTACTTAAATAAATATTACTTAATAAATATAAACACAGAGACCATGATTTGCCTTTGAAATAAAGCGAATTTCCTGAAAGAGAACACTTACAGGTGCCTCAACTAGTACACAAGTTAGGAAAGAAGCATTACATTTTTGCAATGCAACATTGCAATACAATTTCAGTTTTACCTTAACAGTTTAACAGTGACCATTCAGGAAAGTTTGAGATAGTCGCCTTGAATTGTTACAAAGACAATTGGCAGAGCACAAATTAATACAACTGTATTTTTTCAACAAGCAGCCCTGTGTAAAGAGCTTCTGTTTCTCTTATTTTTCTGAAATGGAATCTCACACAAAACATATGCAGGTGGAGAGGGTTCACATAAAATAAAAGTGCATATTTCTTTTTGCGAATACGAATAGAAGTAATGAAAGCTGGCTGTGGCCTTGTCATGTCGACAACCGCCTAGTTATGCTAACTAAAACACATCTGAAGTGAGCATTAACGTTTAATTACTAAAATCACTCCTACATGCTGTTTCTATACACAGTGCACTTTGTTTTGGGCCACCTTCCTTTGATTATACCATACTACTTCACCCTAGCCACTTTCAACGTGTTGTGGACAATTCTGATTTGTCACATTGAATTATGAGCAGCAGGGAAGCATACAAATGTTGTTATGTTTTGAGGATATGTGTAGGACACTAATCACCGTGAGAGTATCTAGGTGATTGAGCAGGTGTGTAGGCGTGTGGTCCCTATAGAGGTATTTGAAGAGCCAGGTATTCAGCTTCTTGTGGAACTCCAGATGTGAGGAGAAGACCCTGATGTGTTGTGGGAGGCTGATACGTGTTTTGGGAGGACGGTGGATGTGTGTGATTGAGAGTGATGCTGAGCATTGGTTTGTGGCAGGCTGTTGAAAGTGTATGCAATTGTTCAGGTATGCTGGCCCAGTGTTGTGCAAGGCAATGAATGTGTGCATGAGAAGTTTGAATTGGCTGAGTTTGTGAATAGGATCCAGTGGAGCTCTCTGAGGTGGGGTGAAATATGGGTGCAGCATGGGAAGTTGAGTGTGAGTCTTGTGGCGGCATTCTGGATGGTCTAAAATCTGTGTAGGAGCTGCTAGGAGATTCTGGCATAGAGTGCTTTGGTATAGTCGAGTCTGCTTGTGATAAGTGCTTACTTGACAGTGGGTCTAGTGTTCTGTGGCAGCCACTTTAAGATCTTTTGTAGCATACATAGGATATGGAAGCAGACAGCGCACACTGCGTTGACTTGTGCTGTCATGTTGCGTTAGTCGTCCAGATTTCTGGCATGGTTGTTGGACGTTGGTGTTGGTCCTAGCTCTATCTACCTCCAGGGGTCATTCCACAGTGAGGTCCTTTTTCCGAGGACCAGTACTTCCTTCTTGTTTGATTTGAGATTCAAGCAGTTGGTTCTTATCCCTTCTGCTACCATGGTCATTCGTTTGTTGAAGTTGGCTCTGGTGGTGGTTGTCTTGTCCATCAGTGAGAGGATGAGTTGGGTGTCTTTGGTGTAGGAGATGAGGGAGATGCCTTATGATCACATGATGTTGGCGAGCAGAGTCATGTAGACGTTGAACGTGGGCAGTGCTGAGAGAAAAGCCTGGGGGGAACACCAAAGATCAGGATCTTGGTCTCCGATGTGAAGAGTGGCAGTATATATCACAGACCCCGAGAGCACCGGCCATTGTAGCGGGGCAGCGGTCAGGATGTAGGTAATGGCCTTAACCACCACGGCAAACTAATATGTTTCTAGCCGAGGTGACACCACCCCCTGCCCTCCGATGCTAAAAGATACTACAATAGGAGTCTTTTTTCTTTTACTCACCACGCTCACCCAGTGTGGTTAGAGCTTTCACCATTAGCGATTTTTTGCTTACATGGTCACAAGGAGATAGGATTGGGTGCGCCTTATAGGGGGCGCAGACCGTCCACCTTCCTTGTTCTTGGTCCTGGCGAAAACCTGGCACATTCCTTTAAGGTTGAAACATGTAGACTAGATCACATACATAGATACTTTGGGTCATAATCTACCCTTACAGTATCTCATCACTTTTTTTTAACATTGTCCAGTTGCTTGTAAATAAAATTTATCTTCCTACTAAGTTAAACCAGGACAATTTTTAACACCCTTTTTTTGCACTTTACACCCACAACCTGCTCCACTGTAATTCAGGTGTTGCAGCACACCCTGGTGACGTTAGGTCATCAGGGTGGACCACGATGATGAAGCATGTCACCACTAGGTTGGTGAGTGAGGGTTTTTTTACAAAAGGATAAATCCCTTCCTTTTGTCTTCCACACACCCCATTAGGAATTTTTCGAATTCTCTATGGTGGTACTCCTCCATTTGTTTAATTAAGAGTGGCAGTGTAACATATTTGGTTCTTTCCATGAGGAAGGAGCAGATCCAGTTGAGTGCCGTTCCTTGGGTCTCAAGCATGTGGGGTTTTCTGATAAGTGTGTTGTGAAAGACCATGTTGATGCCACAGAGAGGTTGAGTAGGATGAGGGCCGCTGTTTCCCTTCAGTTCAGGAAGGTCTGGATTTCGTTGGTGACTACGATGAGTACTATTTCAGTGCTGTGTTTTTTTGTTAATCCTGATTGAGTGTTGTCCAGTAGGTGGTGATCTTCTACCTGGGCTATGAGCTGCATGGTTTCTACTACTTTGGCTGGGTAGTAAGGCAGGGAGATAGGACATAAGCTGCTCAGTAGGCCCAGGTCAGCCAATGTCTTCTTGAGTAGGGTGTTGATTGCTGCATGCTTTGAGTCTTCCAGGAAGGTGGCAGGTGTGATTGAGGTGTTGATGATCTGGGTGGGTGAGGGTGCTGCTGATGGGTGATGCTCCACGGTTGTAGATGTGATTGGGGCATGGGTCTGTTGGGGCTCCAGAGTGAAAGGTTTGCATTATTGTCACCATATCTTCTCTGTTAAGAGTTTTCCATTCAGCCAAGTGGCAAGCAAAGGCTCCCAACAGCTTTTTTCATTTTTTTCATTTTTTTAAGAAAGCAACTATGGTGCACATTCATCAGATAATCTGCAACACTTCTGCAAAACCCCTAAAACATAATTACAAGCAGAATCTACAAGCCACAGCTTTTTGTGGTCCTAGATTCACAGTGTTTGACTAATAGAGGTCAAATTCACTTCGGCCTACAATAAAATTGCAGACCTTACTTAGTACCCTGCTTGACTGTGGCTCTCCCACAACTGGAATGTCTTCTCATGAACTTATCTAAAAAGGAGCTGATGTTTCCTTTTGCCCCACAAACCCATGATATTTAAAAGTGTCTTCTGTATCGCAGGCACACACAGGGACCAGTGCCCTGCTGCTTTTCCTGCAACCCAAGGCTTGTGTCTGGCTTAAGTAAAGCTTGCTAGTGCCTTAAGAACAACTGCTTTCTTGCCCAACTGCTAGTTTTCAGTTTTTCTGTCTTTTTCCTATCATCCACCACTCAATATTTTTTCCTTCTATTTACTGAACACAGATTATGCTGTTGTAGCTCTGAATCACTATAAGGGCAAAGTTAAGAGCTCTGGTTGAAAATTAATCCAGCGTCAGCATTTAGAATACGTGAAATTAAAGAGTTCCCTCATTCTTTTTGCTTCACTTGACCAGAGCTTCCTGCAAATGTTTAATGAGAAATTGAAGCCAATGTGTTTAATGTCTCCATGTGTGCTGTAACCCAGGAGCTGGTCTGGAAGAGGAAATCGGAGCCCTTAAGAACTGTCCAATTAATTATTTACTTTGACTACTTAAGCGTTATCCTGGAAATATTTGTGTAAGACTGACAATACTCATCATTAACTAGTCACACTCTGGCTTGTCCATTATACAATCAGATAAGATCAGATAGATGTACAAGACATACATAGTGTAAACTAGCAAGTTTGAAACCTTTCTTGTGAGAGGAGGTAACAGTATGGGGAAGCATGGCTGTGACTGGATGAGAAAAAATCAGAGGCAAAACTGCTTGGCACTCATAACTCTTTGAGATGGTTATCAAGGGCAAAGTCTCCCCCCTGAAGCAGGAGGTTTTGGATGTCCATCAAGGGTCATTTCCATTTGTCTTGAAGACCAAGTTGAATGCAATGCCACTTTTTCCATGAATAATGATAGCTTTGTACAAGGAGGGCTCAATCACACCGAATTCAACAAAATGAGGATACTCTGGAATATATTCTTAAGCTTACTGTGGGCTCCAGAAAGAACTCAGTCTCCACATTTTCTTGAGTAATGCCTTTCATAGGCAGTTCCGGAAGGACTCCTCGGCGGTCTATTCCTATTCACTGCTCATTAAGTAACAGATGCAGAAAAAACCTACAAAACGATCATGATACAAAAGCGTCAGGACAAAGTAGTGAATCAAAGCAAACCCGAAGGAAGACTGTACAATGATCAGTGCATGCAGTGCAAACTCCGAGCACTAAACACATGCAGCATGTTTTTGCGCATTATTAACCTAAGTTACTCCTTGTTCACTCTCCCTTGGGACATTTCACAGATTGCACGAAGTGCACTCTCTACCACTCTGCACCCCATGCTGCTTGGCTGGGATTCTTGGTGTGCCATCCTATTGAGCAATGAGAAAGGCAGGATGCACTTAGATAGACTGGCTTAGTATTGTACAAGAAGCTTCTTTGTGACAGCCCAGTATACAAATCCGAGAAAGAGGGTGAAATCAAAACAAACCACACATGGGGGCCAACATACAATATTCTATTCCACAGGTAAGACACACCCAAACAATTGAGTACAAGAGAAATTCATACTGCTTGTACTTGAGGCTGCAAATCAGCAGCCATCACTTGCAGGCACCACTCAGCAGAGAGTCAGAGCCAACTGCAGTGAAAAGGAGAAAGGTGGAGAACATGGCCTTGGGGTTGCGATGCCGCCCACAGCGCACTCCTGTGGTCGCCACCTTTGAGATAGCTGGGCAGAGACGCAAAATAAAACAATGAATCAATTCAGGATGCTAAATGAGGCTGCTATTAATCTAGATGTGTCACTAAATGTACAACAGCATTATCAAGCAAGAGAGACAACGCCCTAAAGGTTCAGCATGAACCTAGATGAACCACCAATGACCGACCGGTTTATTGATGCTGGGCTATAGAGAACGCAAATCAGAGGAAATACAGGCAGACAGTACACTCAGTAAACAGCAGTCAAATAAGCTCAGTGGTAAGAACACCTGACCTATTACCAGCAGGCGCCTCTTAGTGCCAGCGATGGACTGTACATACCGCAAACCTCCCTGGCTCAGGCACCCTAGCTACAGTGGAGAGGCCCATGCGAGCATGCATGTGAACTCAGGACCCATCAGTCAATCAAAGCATAATCTAAAATAATAACCGTTTTAGCACAGGAGTAATACATAAACAAAGACTTTTTGTAGACAGCCATACTGCACCCCCACCACTACATGCCAACACCCGCATGAAAAATAATGTCCAGGAAGTTTGGAGAAGGAATAGACTCGGGTGACTGTGCTGTACGCCACACATTAGGTTTAAAAACAAATATTTTATATATGTCGTGTAAAGGCAAGCAGGAAAATATCCTTGTCTGATGTTGTAAACCAGAAAGTCTAATATCTTAGAATGTACATAATGTACCTCGTTGCCTTCCAAATTCAAAAGCAACAAACATTGACATAGCCAATAGGTCTCACCTTTGGGACCTTATAAGTGTTTAGTCAGAGCTATTGGCTTTGCCAATGTTTTTGCTTAAAGAGAATATGTTATGTAGACAAACAGTAACCAAAAGATGACTTGTGGTGCCAAATAAATGTTTTAAATAAAGAGATGAGATGCAGAGTGAAAAGGGACAAGCAACCAGCGCAAAACTGACAGGCAGGTGTACAACAGAGAAAAAAGAGGAAATGGTATGTAGATAAAATGAAAAAAACTTCCATGCAGAGACAAAAATGGAAATGCAGAGAAAGAAGAGATGGACAAGCTGAGAAACCGAAGTGCAAAAGAGAGAAAAGTGTCCTGTCACTGAATCGCGTAAATTCGCATGTAGGGAAATTGACGGCCCAATGTGCGCAACAAAAAACACTAAAAGGTCATGTGCTCCATTTGGTGATTGCAACATCCTATGAAACACAATTGCCTGTAACAGTTGCTGTATCCATGCCCCCCTACACCCCACTGTTCTTGGAAGGAGACGTGTGCATCAGGGTGCCTTACCAGTAGTATGCATGAGGTATGGCTTGGAACCGTGGCATTACTGCGGTGTTAATTACATAGGCACACCCCTTTGAGATATCCCCCAGTTTTTTCATCCCACATCAGTGGTCGAAGTGGGAAAAAAAAGTAGGGGAACTGTGGTTGGAGAATCAGGAGGCGAGAATAACCGAAGATTGAATCAGTGGGCGGAGTCAGTGGTGTGGCTAGAAATAGCAAAACATACTAATTTTTTGTATGTTTAGCATTTCACTGACCAGTTACAGCTAATAACGTTATTTAATTAAAACAATGGATAAACATGATTATTTGAGGTTTAATTCAGGAAAAAGCAAACACTCATAGGGAATACAGGTTTATGTAAAGCGTGTGAAAAATAAGCAGGAACAACATGTCACCTTAATGCTTTTACTCTCATTGTTCAGAAATCCATGATTATTTTTTGTCTCAGACATTGAGGTCATGAATACAGGGCTCCTCCTGTACACATGTGTTAAGCAGGGCTCAGAAGAGAAAGGGACTCTTCAGGAGCATCTAGACTCAAGGAAACCCACAAAGGCTCCTTC
The DNA here is from genome assembly GCF_964261635.1 of Lissotriton helveticus. NCBI lineage: Eukaryota > Metazoa > Chordata > Amphibia > Caudata > Salamandridae > Lissotriton > Lissotriton helveticus. The sequence continues at coordinate 1,008,690,076 of NC_136071.1, read as the reverse complement.
ATATTCATGTCAGCCAGGTAGCTGCTCGATCATAATATAGCAAAAAGAACAAATGGTGGACAGAATGCAGAACAATATCATACATTCACCCCAGTACAGAGATCTGGGTCTAAATCCATTGTTTCTTTGCTCACCATGCCATTCCAGTTTTGACCCAGACATATGCAAATCAGTCTTGATCCTGCACCCAATGGGAACAGTCCAGCCCGAACTGCAAGGCCAGGTCCGCCCTGGACTGGAAACAAGCATCCTAGGACCGGTTTCGGGCTTTCAGCCCTCATCAGCCAGGATAGCTTGATTCCGGTGGCATGGAGAGCACGGGACTCATGTCTGAGCATACCTGTCCCACTCGGGGTGACAAATGCAAAAAGAACAATTGATGGACAAAATGCAGAACAATGTCATACATTCACCCCAGTTCAGAGATGTGGGCTTAAATCCATCGTTTTTTGCTCACCATGCCATTCCAGTTTGGACCCAGCCATATGCAAATCAGTCTTGATCCTGCGCCCAATGTGAACAGTCCAGCCCGAACTGCCAGGCCATATGTATTCAAGTGTCCTTTCATTCGGGAAGTGAACACAAAGCAGTACCCACTGAACTATGCACATAACATATTGCTCTTTGATATGCATGGTACATGTTCTTTGCAGCAGGCATATTACCCCTCTGCGCTACCTTAGATGAGTAAAACAGCCACTAGACAAAACATGCTCCCATCTTTTTCCAGCAGGTACATTGGTCACCAAAGTTATCTTGGCACTTGTATTCTTGACTGAAACCTGCTGAATATACAAAGAACTTTGCATTTTTTTTTTTAATTCCTGCACTTGTACAAAACCGGTCCCCCCAAACTAAACTGGCCCCCTACTCTTCCAGTCGCCCTGGGAAACACCTGCTCCTGCCCTTTCACTGCTCCTGTTCAGTCAGTACTCCTGCTCGATCAACACTCCTGCTTCATTTATTCCCCTACCCCCTCCCTTCTCCTGGCCTGTCAATTCTCCTGGCCCGTCACTTCTCCAGCCGGTCACTGCTCCTGCCCTGTTCACTGCTCCTGCCCTGTTCACCGCTCCTCTCCTGTTCACCACTCCTGCCCTGTTCACCACTCCTGCCCTGTTCACCACTCCTGCCCTGTTCACCGCTCCTGCCCTGTTCACTGCTCCTGCCCTGTTCATGGCTCCTGTCCATTCAACGCTCCTGTCCGTTCACCGCTCCTGTCTGTTCCCCGTTCCTGCCCGGTCACTGCTCCTGCTCATGCCTAATCACTGCTTCTGCCCCGTCACCTCTCCTGCCCCATCACCTCTCCTGCCCCATCACCTCTCCTGCCCATCACTTCTCCTGCCCATCACTTCTCCTGCCCAGTCGCCTCTCCTTCCCTGGCGCCTCTCCTACCCTGGCACCTCTCCTTACCTGGCGCCTCTCCTTCCCTGGTGCCTCTCCTGCCCTGGCGCTTCTCTGGCCCTGTCCCTTTTCCTGTCCCGTCACTTCTCATGTCCTGTCACTTCTCCTGCCCCGTCACTTCTGCCCCGTTCACTGCTCCTGCCCCGTTCACTGCTTCTGCACTGTTCACCGCTCCTGCCCCGTTACCGCTCTTGCTCATGCCTAATCACCGCTCCTGCCCCGTCACTTCTCCTGCTTCCTCACTTCTCCTGCCCTGTCACATCTCCTGCCCCGTCACCTCTCCTGCCCCGTCACCTCTCCTGCCCCGTCACCTCTCCTGCCCTGTTACCTCTCCTGCCCCATCACCTCTCCTGCCCCATCACATCTCCTGCCCCATCACGTCACCTGCCTGTCACTTCTCCTGCCCGATCACTTCTCCTGCCCGGTCACTTCTGCCTGGTCACCTCTCCTCTCCTGCCCTGTCATGTCACCTGCCCGTCATGTCACCTACCCGTCACGTCACCTGCCGGTCACTTCTCCTGCCCGGTCACTTTTCCTGCCCGGTCACTTCTCTTGCCCGGTCGCCTCTCCTGCCCTGTTACCTCTCCTTCCCTGTCACTTCTCCTTCCCCGTCACTTCTCCTGTCCCGTCACTTCTCCTGTCCCATCACTTCTCCTGTCCGGTCACTTCTCCTGTCCCATCACTTCTCCTGTCCCGTCACTTTCCTGTCCCATCACTTCTCCTGTCCTGTCACTTTTCCTGCCCCGTTCACTGCTCCTGCCCCATTCACTGCTCCTGCCCCATTCACTGCTCCTGCCCCGTTCACTGCTCCTGCCCCGGTCACTGCTCCTGCCCCGTTCACTGCTCCTGCCCCGTACACTGCTCTTGCCCCATTCACTGCTCTTGCCACGTTCACTGCTCCTGTCCGTTCACCGTTCCTGCCCGGTTACCACTCCTGCTCATGCCTAATCACCGATCCTGCCCCATTACTTCTACTGCTTCATCACTTCTCCTGCCACGTTTCTCCCCTGCCCCGTCACCTCTCCTGCCCATCACCTCTCCTGCCCATCACCTCTCCTGCCCATCACATCACCTGCCTGTCATGTCACCTGCCTGTAATGTCACCTGCCCGTCACTTCTTGTGCCCGGTCACCTCTCCTGCCCTGTTGCCCGATCACCGCTTCAGCCCCTTCACTTCTCCTGTCTGATCACTTCTCCTGCCCGTTCACTGCTCTTATCTGTTCACTGCCCCTATCCGTTCACTGCTCCTGCCGGTTACCACTCCTGCCCATGCCTAATCACCGCTCCTGTCCCTTCACTTCTCCTGCCCCATCACTTCTCCTGCCATTCACCTCTCCTTTCCTGTCACCTCTCCTGTCCCGTCACTGCTCCTGACACGGCAACTCTCTTGCCCCGTCACTTCTCCTATCTGTTACTTCTCCTGCCAGTCACTTCTCCTGCCTGTCACTTCTCCTGCCCTGTCACTTCTGGCTGGTCATCTCTCCTCTCCTGCCCTGTCACGTCACCTGCCCGTCATGTCACCTGCCCGTCATGTCACGTGCCCGGTCACTTCTCCTGCCCGGTCACTTCTCCTGCCCGGTCACTTCTCCTGCCCGGTCGCCTCTCCTGCCCTGTTGCCTCTCCTTCCCCGTCACTTCTCCTTCCCCGTCACTTCTCCTGTCCCGTCACTTCTCCTGCCCCGTCACTTCTCCTGTCCCGTCACTTCTCCTGTCCCGTCACTTTCCTGTCCTGTCACTTCTCCTGTCTTGTCACTTTTCCTGCCCTGTTCACTGCTCCTGCCCCATTCACTGCTCCTGCCCCATTCACTGCTCCTGCCCCGTTCACTGCTCCTGCCCCGGTCACTGCTCCTGCCCCGTTCACTGCTCCTGCCCCGTACACTGCTCCTGCCCCACTCACGGCTCCTGCCATGTTCACTGCTCCTGTCCCTTCACCGTTCCTGCCCGGTTACCACTCCTGCTCATGCCTAATCACCGCTCCTGTCCCATTACTTCTACTGCTTCGTCACTTCTCCTGTCCCATCACCTCTCCTGCCCCGTCACCTCTCCTGCCCGTCACATCACCTGCCTGTCATGTCACCTGCCTGTAATGTCACCTGCCCGTCACTTCTTGTGCCCGGTCACCTCTCCTGCCCTGTTGCCTCTCCTTCCACGTCACCTCTCCTGCCCTGTCGCCTCCTGCCCCATCATTGCTCCTGCCCCGTCACTGCTCCTGCCCCGTCACTGCTCCTGCCCTGTTCACTGCTCCTGCCCCATTCACTGATCCTTTCCTGTTCACTGCTCCTGCCCCATTCACCGCTCCTGTCCTTTCGTCGCTCCTGTCCTTTCACCGCTCCTGCTGGTTACCGCTTTAGCTCATGCCCCGTCACCTCTCCTGCCCCGTCACCTCTCCTGCCTGTCACCTCCCTTGCCCCATCACCTCTATCCGTTCACTGCTCCTGCCGGTTTCCGCTCCTGCCCATGCCTAATCACCGCTCCTACCCCTTCACTTCTCCTGCCCCATCACTACTCCTGCCGCGTCACCTCTCCTTTCCTGTCACCTCTCCTGTCCCGTCACTGCTCATGACATGTCAACTCTCCTGCCCTGTCACTTCTTCTATCCGTTACTTCTCCTGTCCGTTAGTTCTCCTGCCCATCACTTCTCCTGCCCGTCACTTCTCCTGCCTGTCACTTCTCCTGCCCAGTCACCTCTCCTGCCCAGTCACCTCTCCTTTCCTGTTGCTTCTCCTGCCCTGTCACTGCTCCTGGCCCGTCACTTTTCCTGCCTCGTCACATTTCCTGCCCCGTCACTTTTCGGGCCCCGTCACCGCTCCTGCCCGTTCACTGCTCCTGCCCGTTCACCGCTCCTGCCCGTTCACTGCTCCTGTCCGGTCAGCACTCCTGCCCGATCATCGCTCCAGCTCCATCACTTCTCCTGTCCCATTACTTCTCCTGCCCGTTCACTGCTCTTTTCTGTTCACTGCCCATATCCGTTCACTGCTCCTGCCGGTTACCGCTCCTGCCCATGCCTAATCACTGTCCTGACGCTTCACTTCTCCTGCGCCATCACTTCTCCTGCCAATCACCTCTCCTTTCCTATCACCTCTCCTGTCCCGTCACTGCTCCTGACACGGCAACTCTCCTGCCCCGTCACTTCTCCTATCCGTTACTTCTCCTGCCGTTCACTTCTCCGGCCTGTCACTTCTCCTGCCCTGTCACATCTCCTGCCCTGTCACTTCTCCTGCCTGTTACTTCTCCTGCCTGGTCACCTCTCCTGCCCTAGTACCTCTCCTTTCCTGTCGCCTCTTCTGTCCGGTCACTGCTCCTGCCCAGTTCACTCTGTGTACAACATTGACAAATTACACAAGGTGGCAAGTTACCCACAGTAGTCTGTCTGGGGAAAGCTCCTATGTAATCACCAACCCCGATCTCAGTGGCACTTGATATGCTAAAGGCAGAGGGCGGGCGCATTGTCATTCAAAAGGGGATAATCAGCCTCAATCAGAATGACAATGGGCCTACCCTCGGTCTGTGCGAGCTCAGGGAGGGGCTGCTGCAGCCTCTGGAGTTCATCAGAGAAGTGTGAGCAGCCCCTGGAAGCTGAAAAAAAAAGTACTCATTTTTAAGTAGGACTATTCTTGCCGTCCCGGGATGCTGTTTTGAAAGTAAGAAGTAGGGGAACGGACTGAAATAATTTTTAGAAGTAGGGGCACGCCATGCCCTTCCGATCCCGCCCACTTCTACCAATGTCCCACATAAAGCCGTGGGTGGCTCAGATGTCTGAGCTGCATGAAAGAGTCAAACAAGGCATGATGGGGCTTCTGCAGCTTTGTTTGCAGTATGCTGACAAACGGGGGCTTTTGCTCTCAAAAGGCAGGCATTATTCCACAGAAAATAAATGTAAACGTGTTCTCAAACCCTTTAACATTGCTTTCAAGGCGCTTTCACTTCTGGAGGGGGAGGGGCAAGGCGGATGCATGGTAAAGGCTTTCTGGGCATAGGCATTCTGGGCCTTGTAGTTTTGTTTTCCCATTTGATAAATCGTTGCTTGATTTCATTTATTGATTTCCTAATAATTTGTATCTCGCCCACTAAGTTTAGTTTACAACACTCACTCAGCTGTCGGCATCTCAGAATCTAAATGCAATGTCTCTCAGACACTAAAGTCTACCGCAGAGCTCTCCGGGGGATAGGCGGTGCGGTGCACTAGCTCAGCTCGAACTTTGGCATGGCTCACTCAACTATTCATCCTTCCGGGGCCAGTACACTATGTATGCAAGTTGTCGACTCTGTGGTATGTTCTGGATCAAACCAATAGATAGTGTATGTGGGTGTGGGGGGTATGCCTCTCACACTCAAATTTCTAGGACTGGACTTAAAATGGTAAATCTGGTAAGCAGAAGTTATTGCAGGTCGCAGCCAATGCATTATCAATGTAAAGGTCACGTCAGTCTGGATGTCTAACACTGTACTGGTTGTCGATGCAACATATATTCATATGAACACAATGCTGAAATATTTTCTATTTTTTAATGTTCCGAGGCCAAGATAACAAAAACACCCCCAGCTAGCACATTAAAACATCATGCGAAAAGAGAGAAATTCTCCCCAAAACATGACATTTATTTCTAAACACATAATATTTGGAAAGCGAATACTCCTGTAAAGTTACAAAGACCTTTGCTTATTGACGGTATTACACTTTTCATGATATTGGTTTGTGGTTCCCACATGGGTACATTTTAACCAGCTATATTGTCCCCAGGACAGTGATCCTGAGTTCTGACAATTTCAAATTAAGTCCTTCATCAGGAGTTAAGGTCTGATTATTAGGAAACAGTCTTTAACCTCAAGTCAAAACGTGGTTCAACTGAAATGCTGACTTCACAAGAGAAATATTAAGTTTCTGTTAAACTTAATGAAAAGGCTATTGGTCTGAAATTGATCTGCTTTTAATTTTGATCAACCGCGAGAGAAGTGACTAGCATTAAACGTGAACCCACCGTTACCTCTTCTAAGATATTTTTACCTCAGACTTGTATTTCCAACCACCCTATTTGTGTTCAGTAGGAGAGAAGGATTAAAAAAATTAAAGTGCAAAAGATCAATCAATCAATCAATCAATCAATCAAACAATGCACTTGTAAAGTGCACTACATACCTGTGAGAGTCTCAAGGCGCTGGGGGAGGGGAGGGTGCTGCTACTGATCGAAGAGCCAGGTCTTGAGGAGTCTTCTGAAGGCCAGTAGGTCTTGGGTCTGCCATACGTTGTTTGGGAGGGTGTTCCAGGTCTTGGCGGAGAGGTGGGAGAAAGATCTGCCGCTGGTGGTCCTTCTACTGATGCGGGGGACTGTGGCGAGGGCGAGGCCGGCGGAGCGCAGCTGGCGGGTGGGGATGTAGAAGCTGAGTCATCTGTTGAGGTATGCTAAGCAGGTGTTGTGGAGAGCTTTGTGTGTGTGGATGAGGAGCTTGAAGGTTACCCTCTTGTTGACCGGGAGCCAGTGCAGGTCTCTCAGGTGGGGTGTGATGTGGCAGCGGCAGGGGATGTCGAGGATCAGATGTGCCAAGGCGTTCTGGATGCATTACAGTCGTCTCAGGAGTTTGGCCGATGTTCCTGCGTAGAGGGCGTTTCCGTAGTCCAGCCTGCTGGTGACGAGGGCCTGGGTGACTGTTTTTTTCGTTTCGGTGGGGACCCACTTGAAGATCCTGCGGAGTATTCGGAGGGTGTTAAAGCAGGATGAGGAGACGGTGTTGCCCTGCTTAGTCATGGAGAGGGTGGAGGCGAGGATGACCCCTAGGTTGTGTGCATGGTCGGTGGGTGTCGGGCTGTTCCTAGGGTTGTTGGCCACCAGGAGTTGTCCCAGGCTGAGGAGGTGGAGCCGAGGACGAGGACTTCCGTCTTGTCCGAGTTCAGCTTCAGTCAGCTATTCTTCATCCATTAGGCGACGGCCTTCATTCTGTCGTGGAAGTTGGTTTTTGTGGTGTGAGGATCTTTGGTGAGGGAGATCAGCTGGGTGTCGTTGGCGTAGGAGATGATGTTGAGGTCGTGCTGACGGGCAACGCGGGCGAGGGGTGCCATGTAGATGTTAAACAGTGTCAGGCTGAGGGAAGAGCCCTGGGGTATGTCGCAGATGATCTCGGTGGTGTTGGAGCGGAAGGGGGGGAGGCGGTTGCTCTGTGTTCTGCCGGAGAGGAAAGATGTGGTCCAGTCCAGGGCCTTCCCTTGGATTCCGGCATCGTATAGGCGTGTTCGCAGTGTGTGGTGGCAGACCGTGTCGAAGGCGGCTGATAGATCTAGGAGGGTTCTGATGTTGTCGGTGGCGGCAATGAGGGTGGGTTTGGTGCTGTGGTTGCTGCGGAACCCAGAATGGTACGGGTCCAGGATGCTGTTCTCCGCGAAGTAGCGGGTCAGTTGTTTGTTGATGATTTTCTCTGTGACCTTCGCCGGGAACAGGAACAGGGATATGGGTCTGATGTTCTTGAGGTCCTTGGTGTCCGCCTTAGCGTTTTTGAGTAAGGCATTGATTTCGGCGTGCTTCCAGCTTTCCGGGAATGTTACTGTCTTGAAGGAGATGTTGATTACTTTCCAGAGATGGGGTGCGATGGCTGTGCAAGCCTTGTTGAAGAGGTGGTGAGGGCATGGGTTTAATGGTGATCCGAGTGGATGGGGTTCATGATCTCGCTGGTGTCCTCGTCGTTGGTGCTGGTTTAGGATAGCAGGCGGTTGGTGGAGGTGGTGTTCGTGGGGGCGGTCGTGGCGTTGAAGCTGTTGTGGATGTCGACGATCTTACGGTGGAAGAAGGTGGCCAGCGAGTTACACAGGTCTTGCGAGGGCGGGATGTCATTGGTGTTGGAGCTGGGGTTGGAGAGTTCCTTCACGATGTTGAAGAGTTCTTTGCTGTTGTGCGTTGTTATCTAGGCGGTCTTTGAATGAGGCCCTCTCGGTGGCTCAGATGAGTTGATGGTGTCTGCGGGTGGCGTTCTTTTGGGCTGCGTGACTGTCCGGTGTTGGTTTGCGAAGCCAGTTCTTCTCCAGTTTTCGGCATGTTTGCTTGGAGGCTTGGAGGTCTTCGGTGAACCTGGTGGCTTTCTTGCTGGTGTGGGTGTTGAAGGGTGTCTTGAGTGGGGCAAGGGTGTTGGGGCAGTCGTCGATCCATTTTCTGAGGTTGCGGCGGGCGGCGGTGTCTGGGTCAGTGGGGTCGGAGGGTGGGCTCTGGGCGAGGGTGGTGGTTAGTCGGTCTGCTGTACCTTTGCACCAGCAGGGCTGAGGCATCTGTTGGGTGCGGTAGTGCGTGATGGGCTTCCTGCCTGAAGCTGAATTGGATGCAGTGGTGGTCGGTCCAGTGGGGTTCGGTGGTGTGGTTAAAAGTGACGTGGGGGCTTGCGGTGAAGATGGGGTCAAGCGTGTGGCCTGCAGCATGGGTGGGTGTTGTCACGAGCTGTTTGAGTCCGAGGTTGACAAGGTTGTTGATCAGGGTGGTGGAGTTGGTGTCGTTGTTGTTCTCGAGGTGGAAGTTCAGGTCCCCGAGGAGGATGTAGTCTGTGGAGGCGAGGGCGTGAGTGCTGACGAAGTTGGCGATGGAGTTGCTGAACTGTGGTCGGGGTCCGGGAGGTCTGTAGGCAAGGATTCCTCTGAGGGTGGTGTTGGGGTCGGTGTGGATCTGGAAGTGCATGTGTTTGGCGGTGCCGAGGGTGTCGTCGGTGTTGGTGGAGACTCTGAGCGTGTCCCTGTGGACGATGGTGATTCCTCCTCCTACGGCGTTGGTGCGGTCCCTGTGGGTGATCTTGTAGCCTTCCGGGATGGCTATGGCGATGTCCGGAGCTGAGGTGGGGTTCAGCCAGGTCTCCTTCAGGAAGGCGTGTCTGGGAGGTAGTGTCGAGAAGGTACCAGAGTCAGAGACAGCGTTTTTGTGGGTAGAGCGGGTGTTGAGGAGGATGCATCTGAGGTAGTTAGGTTCATTGGTTGGCTGTTTGGCAGGCCGGGTGCTGGTGCTGGTGAAGCTGCAGCTCCGGCAGGAAAAGGGTCCATGGGTGTGCTTCGGGGCGGCCAGGCAGCAGGTGCCTGATTGTCCGATGTTGAGTGCATGGAGGGTGCTGGAGTCGTAGTGGAGGCGGTCGTCATGGTTGTGGCGTTTGCGGGGTCCAGGGGTCCTGGTGCTGGGTGATGTCCAGGTGCGGACGGGCGCAGACGGGCTTGCCTTCGGCACGCCAGCGGCGTGACCGCGCAGTGGTCTGCATTTGTAGGGGAGGGGAGGGCGCTCAGCTGGGAGGCGGGACAACGGGCGGGAGAATGTGTGCGAGGAGAGGGGAGGGGCTGGGAGAACAGAGGCGCGAAGAGAGGGGTGTGGACGGCGAGGGGGCCAGAGACCAGAGGGCGACAATGGTGTCAGCAAAAATGGCAGGAATAAAGCAAGAACAGGGCATACAATAATAGTCAGACGAGGCAGGAGACCAGAGGCAGCAGCGGATCGCAGGAGCTGTCCGGGGGAGAGCGGGACTGTGACCAAGTTCAGGTCTCACGAGCGCTCCCTTGCAGCGGTTGGCTTTTGTAGGGGAGGGGAGTGACGCTCAGCTGGGAGGTGGGAAAACGGGCGGGAGAACTGGCGTGAGGAGAGGGGAGGGGCTGGGAGAACAGAGGCGGGAAGCAAGGGGTGTGGACGGCGAGGGGGCCTGAGATCAGAGGGAGACAATGGGGTCAAGCAAAAATGGCAGAAATAAAGCAAGAACAGGGCACACAATAATAGTCAGAAAAATACAATACAAGTCAGAGCAAGAATTTGGCAATAGCTCACAGCAGCCTTGAACCCACGAGGCAGGGGACTAGAGGCAGCAGCTTATCGCAAGAGCTGTCGGAGGAGAGCAGGACTATGACCGAGGTGAGGTCTCACGAGCGCTCCTCCTCTGCTTTTGCAGGGGAGGGGAGGGACGCTCAGCTGGGAGGCGCAAAAACGGGTGGGAGAACAGGCGCGCGGAGAGCAGAGGGGCCGGGAGAACAGAGGTGGGAAGTGATCACACATTCTGTCCAGAAATGAACAAGAGGCCTGTGACAATGCCGTTGGGAAAGAAAAAACAGCACTTTCCATGGTACTGATACATATGCCTAAACAGAAACGAAAGAATACAGCTGCCTTAGCCACGTGTATAGGATATCCTGGGGTCTCCTGATGTCACCAGCAATTGTATTATGTCACTCAATAATGTGATTGAGGAAGAGATAGTTGGTCTATTTTCAACAGCCATATTTACTAGATTATGGGTTGGGACTTGACCGCAGAAAGTCCAATCTCAAGAACACAGATCATTAACATCACCAAATCTTTTTTCCTCGAGTTGTAAGGGGTATTGATTCCAACGCTACGAAAATACTAATATAGTAGGCAAGCTGCTCCCTCGGACAGATAACTTGCAAAACATCCTTTTTGGGAGACTTTCTCTGGAGAAATCGCTTTTATTAAAAAGTGTATACGTAATTATCCTACAGCAGATGTCAAAACATTGATCTCCTAACAAGTGGACTTGAAAACTGCTTAGGACAGCGCTGCTCACATGACCTGTGCTTATATTTTCATGAACATAGATCTTGCATCTGCTTTCAACCGTATTAAAACACACTGTCAAAAAGGCACTGGCTTGAATAAAGACAAGCGCGCGCGGCTCGCGCTGACGAGTAGGGGAGGAGACAGCAGGGGGAGGGGAGAGAGTAGGGGTCTGCACCTGTTTCCCTTGCAGGAGTGAGAAGGAACTATATGCTTTCAAAGCTCTATCCTGCAAGGGAATCGCCAAACGTGCACGCGTTGCCATTGAAAGCAATGCAACGTGTGCACGTTTTTGGGGCCAAAACTGAATCCATTACAATAGGTATTTTTCCTATGCAGCGCTGCATAGGTGAGACCTGAAAAGGAGTACACATGGTTGTCACTTCACATCTCTAAAACTTAAAACTAACTGGTGAAGCCACTACTATTAACTAAAACTGGATGCAATAGAACAAACAAGCTAGCTGTGCCTACCACAACTTGAAGAAACCGAGGAACTAACAGAAGCAGCTTGGAAGATGATGGGTAATTGATGCAAAAACTCAGTGCGAGAACGAGAAGGCGCTCCCCGAAACAACTCAAAGCTGGAGACAGGGTCCAAAGTAGGCACATCATATCCAAAGAATCACTAACATATCCCCTAATTTAAAATAAACGTATAATGAAATCCTGATTGGTGCAGCAGGAATAGTCACTTGTGTATTTATAGTGCTTTGAGGTCCGAGCCTGTGTATGTTATTTTTTTAATACTGTATTACGGAGTACAAAATGTGCTGCTGCAAAATGCAGTATTTAAGATAAAACAAGTGATTTAAAAATATACACTTTGTAATACTTAATCAGACTGTATATAGTGTAAACATTTGTAAGTGTCCATTAAAAGGACATGCTACAGAACTCCACTGATACCCCCTTTATATTACCTCTCAAAAAGAAAATTACTCACCATGACGCTTTAAGTTACTCCATAAATTAAAGCATATACTGTCCCCAAAGCAGGCTTTATAGTTGGTGATTAACCAAATGAACACATTTACATTTCTTACAAGTAGAAGGCACCTGGTGGGAAGGCATGTTTCTTCTTTAACTCTCTATCTCTCTCTTTTCTTCACACCACAGATAAACCTCCACCCTGCCGAACAATGAAAAGGGGTGTAGGGGCTTGGTGTGCTTGCTAGCATTAGGGCCCAGGTCACCCTTACTGCACATGGAAATGGGCCCAAGTAACAGGGGGAGGGGCAAGATGTGTGCATTTTTTTAAACACAAAGCATCAGCAAGCCTTCTTTGAGTGTCGGGCCTAGGAGTGATGGTCTCTGGGAATTCCCAGCATAGACAGCCTGCATAGCATAGCTGTAGGTATCACCGATACTGCAACTGCAGAATTAAACTGCTTTACTATTCTTCCTTTCTTGCATTAGGGGATCACTGCATACTTATTGTATCAGTGCTGCTTTGGGCCTTGGAACAATGGCCCAAGGGAGGGGAAAATTGAACCAGCAGAGACACCTTGGTTTGGTTTTCAGAGAGATGGGAGTGAGAGTGATGGTGGAGACAGCCTTCTTTGCAAGGCATTAGCTGACATTAGTGAAGCAGGTGCAGTGGCACTAGAGCCCAGGGGTCCGAGGTCCACGGAATCACAATTATGAATGTTGTACTTTAGAAGGAGGTCATAAGGGCTAATTTTCCTTGCTGTTTTATGGCAGAAAGCACCCTTGCCGCAAAAATGGGGGCAACATGTGGGAGCTCATTTATTTTTGGAAAGGGACAGACAGCCTCTTTCAAGATTGGAAGCATGGTGTAGAAAGGGGAAAAGAAGAGGAGGAGATAGTCTGCTTCTCAGGGCCACAGCCATCATTAGTGCATCAGCTGCAGTTGCTTTGGGGCCAGGATTGTAAGGGGCTCACAGCACCCCAACTATGGGGAATAGTGTTTTTTCTTTACAAAATGTGTTCTTTTATAAGTCTTACATTTAAAGTAAATTACGAGCTCAGTGTAAAAAGTTTGAAGGCCTCTGGTGTAGGCTGCCCCTACTAAACCTCAAAACTTCAGTTAATTTCTTTCCCCCCCTCCACACCGCTAGTTCCAAGCCCTCGCTCATGCCCTGCACCTCATCCCCGTGTCAGCAGCACTGTATTTATTGTTCTCAAGCTCCCTTGTTTGCTCTATTTACAACTCTGTTCATTATGCCTATGTGGTTTCTGAGTGGCTGCCTGTCTGGTGCTTTTCAATAAATTCTTATTGCTACTCTGTGGGATGTCCTTATCTATGATGTATGATTGGATTTGTGTGTCCACAGGCAGCTGCTAACACTAAGACTTCCACAGTTATTCGAGAACAGGTGGTCACTAGCTTTGTATATAGTTGTGATACAACTCTTTGATAAAGTGCCAGGTTGTATTGTTTCAACATTACTAATTGCAATCCAAAGGTGGTGTATTTCAACATGTCATTATTTATTTTGTCTTGTCACATTTCCTTAGCTGATTTTTTTTTCATTTATTCCTTTTAGAACTTTCCAGTGGCTGATATCGGTAGTTTTTGGAACTCTTTGTGCATGATTATCAGCTTGTGTAATCTTTCTAAATTACGGTATTTACCAAGGTATTTGGATGTTTGCAAACGATTATTTCTAAACATATTATTCTGCGATGTGAACGTTTTGTACTTCCTCTTTGGCATTCACGTGGCTTCAAAATGGAATAGAAGAAAATACTTCTTCAATGTTGTTATGTGTTCACGGGAAATAACGTAGCCTTTTAAAGGTCACTCTGGAGTTTCACATGCTCAAACACACAAGCACAAGCTTCTCCAAATGGAACACATTGCGCTGGAAGGCAGCGTCCACAAAGGAACCCATGAGTGTGGTCTGGTCTATGTCTCCTTAAATACTTTGGTTACTACACAAGTTGTGCTGGAGATAGACTCTCCCACTAACAGCTGGTGAAAAGTGGGGGGATCCAATCCCAGCACAATTGTGAAGGTAAAGGACAGAACCAGCACATCTGAGAAACATTTAACAATTCCCACAGTTCCTCCCACAGCACTCCAACCTCATGTGCCTCCACCTGAGCCTGTTGCGAGCTAATTGTAAAATCTACAGGCCTCATTTACAAAATGGTTGGTGTAGGGCAGCACAGCAAATCTTTTTGCTACGCTGCCCTATTCAAGGTCCAAGGTGCACATCCCTGTCCTTTCTGCCTGCGCACAAATTGGTGCATAGCTCCAAAGCAGGCACCCTTCACCATGGTAGAAGGGTGTCTGCGTTGTTGGCATGATTTTTTTTTCTTCAGAAAAGGCACCTTCCTGGGCAAAAACCATTATTATGCATTCTCTGTTGAGGTGCATGGTTTTGACACATTTCAAGATTTACGCTGTGTTGTAAATTTGAGAATGTGTCAAATAGCATGGGTGTTGAGAGGGAACACCCGCTGCAAGCCCCATGGAATGCCTCCCCGAGGCAGTGTGAAGCAATGCAGTGATTTTTGCCGCATTGCCATACGCCATATCTACTAGACCATGAAAAGCCAGGCAGATATGGCTCTGAACTCTGAGCTGCTGGAATGTCAAAAAAGTGAGGTTTCGGTGATGTTCAGGGCTTGTAAATAAGCCCCTACATGTGAGCAAATAAAGAAATGTAAGTGTGACCAGATTGCTCCTTCTGCGACTGGCAGTCAAAGATGTGCACAAAATATTTCTGACATTACCAAACAAGTGAGAAGATGATGTCTGTGAAGCTACGACTCCAAAGCTGTGCCCTTAACTGGAGTACAGGCTTTTCCCCACAACCCTGTTATGCTCCTGCCTGAAAAATGAATCAGTAGGTGCTTCCCTTCACATTATGAGCATTCATGTTTGAAGCTACATAGGTATCAGAGGCAGTTTCCTTTATTTATATTACAGCATGTTCAATCTATCACTATTTTGTATTGAGGCCCCACCCTAGAGCGAGACTGGCCTGAAAGAGCATGTGTAGGTTGGTAACCCACTCATCATGAACACTGATGGTATCAACCTCTTCAGGGTAATATCCTACCGCCACAGCTCTTGGTCTACTTACCACATGATTTTTGTCAGTTTTGGTCTCACCTTGCTCTGAATTCGTCATCATACATGCTCCATGCTACTGTTGTGTGCTGTCCTAATAATATCCATGTACTTAAATAGTACCACGTTGCTTTCTGGCTGCTTCTCACAGAAAATGCGAGCGTATATCATAAATGCTGCTATCCATGATTTAATATTGGTAGGATCTCTCAGCCTTTGAAACAGCTCCCTTTTTCAGCCTTGGACACTTGTTTAATCCCCGTCTCCCTGTAGAGTAGCTTCTAGATGTCTATGTACTCCTTCAGGCAGATTTTATCCTTCACCCTAGCTAATACGTGCAACCCTAACAGAGCTCCAATGCCCATTTATGGTAAGCATACTGGACAAGACTTATATTTTGCTACCTTGTCTTGCCTTTTGCTGCATTTTGAAATGGTTTAGAATATACTACAAACGTTGAGGGATATCGAATTGTTCTTTTTCTACAGATTGCATTGCTAATATCTTGGGATTCATATTTAGAAGACTATGACACAATCGCAGTTGTTCTTATTGCATTGTTTAAATGAATTACGTAAAATCTTAGTCATTTGATTTTTAATTATGAAACAATTCTGTGACCGATTGAACATTAGGAAAATAAGTGACATTTCATATTTTTTTGTCTCTATTTTTAAGATTATCTATTTTGATGGCATATCTCATGTCTATTCCGGATGGTGTTGGAGCGCTGACTATTTTTCCCATGTTTGAATTTATTGGAAGGAACCTGCATTCACTTTTGAACGGTTGCCACGTACCACCGCGTGCGCCAACGCCCAAGGTGCATTGAATGGAAGTAGTGTGGTGGGCTACTATAAATATATATATCTATATATCAATATAATATTATTGGGTCGTGACAAAGGCCCAGAAGAATTGAAACGTGTAGCCATTAAACAATTGGTAAAACCAACACGCTGTGTGAAGTCCTCTGAATCTTGTTTAGTGTCCAGGATTTGCAATTACTCAGTTTAGCATGTCTCACACTCGCTGACTTGCACTCTCCCCCATATATATATATGTATGTGTTTCCTATTTTCGCCAAGAATCCCACTCACTGATGAGATGGGTGCCACTACCTCTCAGAGGTAAGTCCGTGTAAATTTACAAAACCAAATTCTTGACAGGAAAAAAGTGTAGAGCACTCAGGAGTCCAACCAAATGTAGCTTTTATTCCACCATAGTTAACAAACACTTTCGGCTATGACAGCCGTTGTCAATGTCAGCGTTGCTTCTGGCTTGTTTTTTTAAATAGAAATCCCCACCACCTGTTGTCAACGTCATAGTAGATGGACTTCATCTGTTAAGTGAAAGCAAAAAAGGCAAACCAGCTCGGCCATCTTGAAACAATCACAGGTTCACATAGAATGGTATTGTAACACGTTATCATGCATTCATTTGGGTATCATAGCAACAAACTCAAGATCTATCTTATGCATAATAAACATAATCATTCCACTAAAATGCAACATTTATGCAAGGGGGACGACAGAGGGACAAACATCCGAGGTAATCTCTGCTCTTGATCACCAGCTTGAGGCCCTCCCAATACAGTTGTCTATTATAGTAGGTGGAGATTTTAATACAACTTTTGAACCTCTTGGACAAGAGGATCAGTTTCTTGCTGCTGAGGAGGACACTAAATGGGGCGTCCCTCAGCTTGAATTACCTGCCGTAAGAAGATGGTCAGTCGTAGCCTTACAGCGTAAGGCCTTATGCTTAGTGAGAGGGCTTAGAGCAGCAAATGGGGGTACCCCGTCTGACCGCCTGGGAGAAAATACATTTGATAATGGCAGGTATTCCAGTCGCATAGATTACTTTCTGGTGGATATAAGAGGATGGCAATGTCTGATAGACATGACTGTTAAATCTAGGATGGAAAGTGACCACAATCCACTTTGTATGGAATTTCAAGCACAGAAGGGGACTAGAGAACCGAAACCGGGGCGTGGGAAAGTCACCCTAGATATTGTTGCCTCTAATATCATGCGTCACATTAAATGGGGTAGATTCATTGAGAACCCTGAGAAATTGGAGGTCCTTAAAAATATGGTTGTCGAAGAAGTGGTTAATCTAAACACTCACAAAGTAAGCATGACTTTCCCTAAATAATGCTTGAGGCACATATCCACTTTTTGGCAAAACTCCAATTGATCTTCAGGAAGACTACAAAACCAGACAAGGGAAACAAAAAACAACCCAAGGTGGGGTGGTATAACAATGCTTGTAAATTAGCCCGCCAAAACCTGAGCATAGAAATAAAATCTAGGAATCCCTCAGGAGTGAGAGAGGCAAGGGAGACATATAGGCAAGCTCAGAAAGTAGCAAAAAAACAGTGGGATGAGGATCAGTGGCGTGATCTGAAATCAGCCTGTGAAGCAAAGGACTCAAAACAATTTTGGGCCATTGTTAAGTGGGATAGAGGAGGTGTAGCTGAACCCCCCCAAAACAATGTTGCCGAAACAACAATGGGTAGATTTGTTTAGACCACAATAAGCTCGTAACCCAGTTGAAGAAGAGTGTCCACTACCCCCAATGAGTTTTTATCAAAGTCAGCTTTTCACAACTAAAGATTTCAGAATAGCGTTAGACTGCATGACCGGGGGAAGAGCTCCAGGCATGGATGGCATCCCAGCTGATGTGTTTTTAAGTGATAGATCGTCTTGGTGCCAGTACTTTGAGTGTTTAGCTAACTCTGTGGCTAGGGGTGCGCCAATCCCATCTTCATGGAAAGGCGCTGAAATAATTCCGGTTTTTAAAAAAGGTGACAAATCTCTACCCAGTAACTATAGACCTATCAGTCTTATAGACTCAGCCCAAAAACGTATCGGTCGTTTAGTGCAAAATAAATTGCAAACATGGATAGAAGAACACAATATCTTGTCCCCATATCAAGCTGGCTTTCGTCCATGCACTGTTCAATTGACCAGGTCTTTTACTTTATAGCACTCTATTGGAGGAACGTGGCCTTAACCAATGGGACACTTTATGCGGTCTTTGTAGACCTGAAATCGGCTTTCGATTTAGTCCCCCGTTCCAAACTCTGGAGGGTTCTCGCTGAAGCAGGGATGTCCCCGGAACTATTGACTCTCCTCGTCCGCCTGCATGAGAACAACTATGCCAGAATCAGATGGGGGGCACAGGGTGAGGTGACCGACTCATTCCCTGTCGAGCGTGGTGTTCGGCAGGGGTGTGTTCTGGCACCCACGCTGTTCTCATTATACATCAACGGCATAGTGGATCATCTTAGCCGTTCCCCCACTGATGCTCCCGTTCTGGCTGGGGCCCGCGTGCCTGTCCTCATGTTCGCGGACGACACGTTGATTGTTTCCCGGACCCCAAGTGGGCTCCAGAAGGCTGTGAATGCGTTTGGAGAATTTTGTCAAATGCGTGGACTTGAGATAAACACCTCAAAAACCAAGTTCATGTCCCTGAATCAGCGGAAAACCTTCAAAGGTAAAATGTATTTTAATGGAACTCCACTAGAGCAGGTAGAGGCATTTACGTATTTAGGAACATCTCTCCAGAGTAACATGGGCTGGAAAAGTCATATTGACATGGCTGCTTTAAAATTTCACCAGCTTGCGGGTGCCTTAGCCACCAAGCATAAAGCTTCTTTTACCAAGCCAATTACACCTGCCCTAGAGATCTACAATATGAAGGTTATAAGTGCTTCTTTGTATGGTTCAGAACTTTGGGGATTTAATTATTTGAACCAACTAACAAAGGCGGAGAATACATTTCTACGCTGTTTAGTTGGGGTCCCCCAAAGTACTCCCACTGTTCCGCTTTTATATGATCTTGCAGGAATAAAAATTGAGGATATAGCACGGTTACGGCCTCTATTATATTGGAGACGTATCTGGACAACCCAGAACTAGCTCACTATGCCCTTGCATTAAAGGATATTATTAGGGCAGATCGTTTTCATTCTATCCCATGGCTTAAAGAGATAAGGGGTTTATTAACAAAGCTGGAACTTGACCACCTATGGGAAGACTCAGACCTCTCAAGGTTTCCATCAAAAATAAATCTGAAAAAAAAGTATTGGGAAATGATCTGGATGTCCACTCATAGTACCTGTGTAAAACTAATCTAACAGGATGTTTCCTTGAATTTAAACCTCGCCCACTCTGTGAGGCTTATTGGGATAATATAGAGGGTCCGTTTGACCGAAAACTGTATTTCCAGTTTAGAACTGGGACTCTTCCTGTAAAAGCTTTCAGCTATAAATGGTCAGCAATCCGGGATGATAAATGTCACAACTGTAAAGATTTGACTGAGAACATAGCCCATATGTTGTTTCTATGTCCCCTTTATACAAGCCCTCATTGTAAGTGGCTAAAACCAACGTGTACCAACTTGGGCACCCGGAGGTATATTGAGGCTCTAAGGATACTAGAGTCAGACTGTTCACCCTGTATAGCGATTGCCGTTGCAAAATTTTTAAGGTGGACTTGGATCATACGCATTCGCACTTTACAGTCTCTAGAAGTTAGCTAAAGAACTCTAAGACATCTAAAAACGTAAGAATGATCTTCATTTTATGCATAATTTTAGTTGATCTAAAATACTCTCTTAAAAATTTTAATTCTGTAAATGACAGCAATTAAGATTTAATAAATTTTTAACATTGTATTTTGGTATGTAGTATTTATAATGTTTGTGATGGGATGTATATTTTGCTTTTATGACATGCTGTCGAATAAAGCTTTGAAAATTGAATTGCATATGTGCCAGTTATTTTTCTCTTCTTAATTACGCCCTGTATGGGCAATGTAAAAGATTGGATAAAGCTATTTAACTAGTTCAATAAATTAACTCTTACCTCTCAATGATTTTTAAAATTGATAATTTTTTTTAATTATATTGGCATCATTACCTCCTGCACCAATCATTTGGTCCCTATCATTATAAAGTGCAATACTGACTGAGAGCTCGTATAAAGTGCCTGTGCTTGCGATTGCTATCTCAAGTATCCGTATTCCTATAAAGAATCACTATTTAAAGTGGCCATGTGCCCCTACATTTAAAGTTACTAAGTGCCTACCAGTGACCACATAACTATCCTATAAATACAGTACCTACATTTGTGGAAAAAAAAACTTAAAGGAAAAAGAGATTTTACAGGGGATCTGACTTAATAAACAAGACTACCCAAAGGCCAAAGAATGTGTGGGGGAAGGGGGGAGAGAGAGGTATGGAACATAAGGATGGAGGAGAGAATGTAGAAGAAGGAATATGCAAGTAGAGAAAGATACAGATGTATGTGTATCTATGTATGCAGGAGGAACATGATTATTGGAGAACAGAGATAGCTACGAGTATCTTGCTAATCCTGCTTAGTACATTCATTAGAAAAACTCTTCTACTGCAGGTCTCAGTTAAAGAAGCCACTGACACGCTCACCTGTGTCACCTCCTTTACCCGCAACTCAACACTCATTAAGAAAACGATAAACAAACACTGGGGTATAGTGAACACAGGGGACCTGAACATCCCGAATCCCAGGTTTGCCTTCAAATGTACGCCCAACCTCAAGGACACCCTGGTGCACACCAGACCTAGTACAAAGGAACCGGGTGTCCAGAAGACACTTTGGGACTTACCACCGGTTACCGGTCACTATCCTTGTGGGGGTTGTTCAGTCTCTAACTAGACTAATGTCTTTAAGGAGATCTAACTTTCTGACGCTTTCACCTTGCACCTCAAGAGGCACACAAATTGCAACACAACCAGGTGTATTTACCTCCTAACATGTCCTTGTGACAAAAAGTATATAGGAATGACAATGAGACAGGTCAAGCTACGGATTACTGAACATAAGAGTAATGTTAGATGCATGAAGACTACTACCAAACTATACACGCACTGCAAGGACTTTCAGCACAAAGCAGAAAACCTTAAATGGATGGAGCTCGAGTCGCACTTCAGCATCATACACCAAGCACTTTTAGAATTGAACAGAGATGGGTGCACTGCCTGTCTACTGACATTTGCGGTCTCAATGAAAACATACCCTGGGCTGCTTTGACTAATAAGTTGTCTTCCCCTTTGATCCCATACAGAGAGTTACTTTTCAAACTCTACCAGTGACCCCAGTGTTACCTTGTGTATACATCATTTCACAATAACTGTAGACTTCCCCATATTTTGTAATTTTACTAGCCCCTCTGTAACTGGACTGGACCCTATCATCTGGACACACAGCAGCAGATCCCTATTTTGACCCGCAAACTACTCGCTGTTACCCACCAGTCAGCATGGGCAAAACCCGACCCTTAATCTCCACAACCTACATCAGAATTCATTTTCCACCCGGTGGTCCGCGTGATCTAATGGAGAGCGTCTTTTCACGGGGTAACCTTTTTTGCCGGCTCTCTCTTCACCCCCGCACCCCCGCCCAGAGATAGAGTATACATCTCTGCAATACCCAGGTTTGGCATTAAACACACTCTAAGATGGCCGACTTACTTGCGGGGCCGCCACCCAGTGTACTCTGCGTCCTCTCGCTGGGCACCGCGTGTCCTACGCTAGACCACGCAGGCATCACACCACCTGACTTGGCGTGGCTACAACCTTGTATTTATTCACCGCAAAACGGACTGGACACCGCTCCGGCTTTTCGGCTCCAGCGCAGGGGTAGATTACCGGCGTTCATCGGAACCAGGACAGGGCACCCGAATAGAAGGTGCCATTTGCCGGAAAGACCCTGAAGCAAGCGCTTCCACCTAGTTGGGTGAGACGTGATG
Organism: Lissotriton helveticus; assembly: GCF_964261635.1. Classification (NCBI taxonomy): domain Eukaryota; kingdom Metazoa; phylum Chordata; class Amphibia; order Caudata; family Salamandridae; genus Lissotriton; species Lissotriton helveticus. The sequence continues at coordinate 1,008,668,325 of NC_136071.1, read as the reverse complement.
TATTTGTCTCTCATCAAGTTTGTTTGCGTACTCCTCCAGTCACTTATATTTTATTATTATATTTTTTTTTATACACACTTATAGTTAAGAGCACATACATCTGACCCTTGCTCTTGATAGATGAACCGCGTGTCATGGGACAGTAATGATGACTTCTCTGACCACTTTGCCATTGTTTTTATGTCATCCCTGTCTAGGTTCCACTAGAATTGGCGGGACTACGGGCTCGCACACTAGATCAGTGGGCGGTATGAACTTTTCCTCCAGACCACTTAGTGTAGATAGTTCTTGGTCCTGATGAAATGCACTGTATCACTCTCAACATACTGCGTGAAACATGTCGACCATTAAAGTAGAGTAGAGCATTGCTCCCGTGGACCTTAGAGCCAGGGAGCAGCATCTCTTTTGTTTTTTAACAAGGTGGGTTACCACTCTATTAAAATTACTTTGTGGACTATCCAACCTTTTTAAACCACCCACATACATCTACACACTCCCTCCTCTAGGGCCCTCACACCCACCGCACCACACGGCAGGAACAGAAGATATCCGCTAAAGAGCCCCTTTATGGGTGCCTGTCGGGTATTGCACCGTCGACCCGACGAGGAGCGAGCCCATATGATAAAGCATGACACCTAGCTTGCTGGGTGTGTGAGGACTCTAGTTCCGACAAGGAGGATTACCCTTCTTTGTGCCTCCACTCACGTTGGTTCATCCACACTTTTCCAACTAGGGAACTGTGTACTCTCTCTTGGGTTAATCTGGCCTCATATATCAGGGTTACCCAGAACTTTTTAAGACTACTTGAGGGTGTCGTATGGGAACAAGACATGCTCTTTATTACCCTGGACATCACCAGTCTTTTTACCTGTATAAACCATTCAGATGGAATCACAGCTGCTAAATGGTTTTTAAACAAAAGACCGCTGAAATTTTTGAAACACAATGAAATGCTTTTGCAAATGATTACCTTTTGCCTTACTAATAACATCTTTACATTCGCAGGACAACTGCATCGCCAACTATGTGGGACCGCCATGGGCATCTGCTTAGCCCCCAGCTGCGTATATCTTTTTTGGGCTGGTGGGAGAAGCACGTGGCTCGAGGGAAAACCAATGATCACTATATTGATAAAATAATTTTGTGGGCAAGATACATAGATGACACAACAAAGAGAGGAGTACCCCCTGCAGGCGTAACAGAGAAAGTCTCTGTGCCTAAAGCTTAAGGCTTTAAGAATAGCTTGTGCCCAACCCATATGTGGGACAAAGCATGTCCTTTATGAAGACCCCTCACTCACCAACCTAGTTGGTGACATGCTTCATCATCGGGGTCCCATCCCGTAGGCCTAGTGCCAACGGGGTGTGCTTCGACACCTGATTACAGTGGAGCGGGTAATGATTTCTTTTATATGTGCAGTAATAAAACAGTGGTAAGTGATTTAAAAAAGGGCCAGTACTATTCACTTCAAGACTTTATTCCTGAGTGACTGGACACCTTATAAAAAATTTGTAACACCTATGCCTAATTAGGTAGACTTCGGTGTTCAAGACGTATGGTGTATTAAAATAGCGACGTGTGCTATGTGAATTAAAAAGTCGGTCTACATGTTTCAACCATCAGACAATTGTAGGTATTCGTCAGGACCAGTGACAGACCGGGGTGGTCCGCACACGCTAAGGTGCGTCCTGCCCTTGGTCAGTGAAAGTTGGAAACACAAAAATTATGTTTCATATACAAAATTTCCCCTTCCTGGTTCTGGAAGAAAAACCTAGGTAAAAAAAGGTTCCATAGTAGTGGGTGGTTGGGACCACAATACAAAGGACATACATTGGTACACACAACATAAATAGGCGGTACATAAAACATATAAAAGAGAGGGGATGCCAGCCCTCCATTGTGCGTAACATGTAAATAACATAGTCATGCTCCGCCCTCCCTATAGTGCCCTGCAAGTGCGTGGACATGTAGGTGGAGTGGGCATGGATCAAAAACTGTTACGGTATTGACAAGTCGATATCTGGCTACTGGCACCGTATTTCACAATATTGCCCTCGGGAGAGTTAGTTGTTTGCAGATTAGTAATAGCACTTTAAAAGAATAGAGACTATTGGTATTGCACTAAATGCTGGACCGCTAGGCCTACACGGACTGTTAATCTAACGAATTTCTATGTGGGTATCTAAGTCTAGATGAGGCGCCATGCTTACTTGATTTGCGGGGAGAGACCGCTTTACAGGCGTCCGGTTTCCAAGGGCGATGCATACATCACCTGGGAAGTGACAATAAGAATGGGCGCGTAAACGCCATTAGTGAATACTTTACTCATCACGAAGGCGACAAAATCCAGAGGGATCATGTCTTTTGTCACTTACTTATGGCTTCTGCTCCTTGATCGGTAAACCTACTTGGTTACCACGACGGTACGCCCGTGGGAATCCCTGAAGCGTACTGAGGCTAAGAGCTAGATATCGGGGAAGCCGTCTTCCTGGAGTGGGTGTGGTTAGCCCGGTCACGTGAGTTGGGGGTACCAATCACTGAGCTACGGTTTCAGAGTGAGGCTTGGAACACGGTAGCTATGGTAACCAGGCACGCTCATGGCTAAATGCCGAGATCGGGTGGCTTCACCGAGGTTCAGTTAGACCGTTCGTTTTCACTAAGCAAAAACGCGGTATCAGTTGGGAGTAAGCAAAATGGGTGGGGGAGTGCTCAACACGGAGTGTGTGGCACCTACAGTACTTTACTAATGGCAGTATTTGATGAGGCATTTTGGCTACAGGTATTCGGGAGGGGACAATTAAACCATAGTTTGTAACAAAAACCGTATATAAGATGTATGTAGACACATTAAATCTCGTAAAGCCTCTTAGCATATACGGTAACCCTCAGGCTCTGTGTTAGAGAGTGAAAGCAAACAATCACTGTATTTACAAGTTTACACCACGATCGAACCCCACGGGATATTGTCATTCAGACCTGTCCTGTGGGTTGACAGCCTATACACCCATCTTTGCTCTTTCTCAAATAGACGTTGAGTCAAATTGTGACCTGGGTTTACTTGTTCAATGACTGTCCAATGAAGGTCATCTGGTGTATGTCCTGCAGACAGGTAATGTTCTGTTAGCCTGGTCATGGACTTTCTGCACCTGATCGAAACATAGATGACCTTGTTGTGGTCTGGTGTGGTAGTCGCTCCTCGGGTGAGGAGTTTGTGGCTTCTTTAAACAACAACAAACTCAATCTAAGGTTCACAGGGGAAATTAGTAATACCTCAGTCACCTACTTAGACCTTGAGGTCTACATAGATTATGACACACTATCGACCAGGCTGTTTAGAAAGCCTACAGCAGGCAAACACTGTCTTGTATGCCGGAAGTCACCACCCTAGAAGTGTCATCAGAAATATACCCTTTGGTGAACTTCTTCGCCACAAATGAAACTGTTCCAATAATCAAGATTTTGAACAGGGTAAAAATCAGGGCATCAAGAGATTCAAGGATAGAGGATGTACTAATTCTGACCTCATCCTAGCAGAAGCCAAAATCAAAAAGATTAACAAGAAAAGATCTCCTTGTAACTAAAGAACCTACAAGATCAGAGGGTAATGGGCTAGTTAGGATGATTACCAGTTTTAATGAGAAATACAGTCAGATTGTAGAAGAACTCGCACATCTTACAAACTGAAAATATCCTTAGAACTAACCTACCTTCTCGCCCACAATTGACATATAAGCGCAGTTTATCAGTAGGGGACTATTTAATTCATAGTCACTATGACCCTGTCCCCAGAGCAAGAAACCAAATAGGCATCCCAGGTTTCCTCCCCTTCAAACGCTGTAAGGCCTGCAAATTTAGCGAAAAGGTCACATCTTACAAAGGTAGACCAGGTGATCCTAGACCCACACGAAAGATCAAACAGCGATTAAATTGTAACTCGGACTTCACAGTCTATTGTCTAACTTGTCCATGCCCCAAACGTTATATTGGGAGCACTATACACCCCACCAAAAAGCGCATCCTTGAGCACAAGCGCGCTATTGCAAACAAGGACCCCACCTATGCGGTTGCTCGTCACTTAGAAAAATTCCAGCCGAGCAACCGTGATTTGTTAAAATTCCACTATATCGATTAAGTGGACAAACAAGAGAGAGGAGGGGATAGGGTGTGTAAGCTACAGACCTTGGAATCAACATATATAATTGATCTCTAAACATAGGCACCAGTTGGATTAAATAATGACGAGGAGCTTTGGGTCCACCTATAGTGACACACTGTAATAATTGGGAGTGATACAGTATACATATCATACATATCAAGTCAACATTGTACCATCAGGGTGTCACCAGGCGCCACTTTCCCTCTCATAAGCTGGTCTAATGCCCATTCAGGGCTTAATAAACCACAGAGGGGCTACACACTAGCGATATAAATTAAGGTTATAGGATATGAGCCTATAGGAGACTTTACACAATTCATGTCAGCTGTAAATGTATGCTTAGATATGGGTGTTTATGTATATGGTGTATATATTGTATATATGTTCATATATGAAGTTGACAAACACTATGCCCCCCTCCCATTTCGTTTGTTTCTATATTTAATGAACAAATTGTGAAACACTGTTTTTAAACTTGCACTATTGCACTTTATTCTAACACAGAGACAGCACCATTTGTAAATAGGACATTTAAAGATGGCCGCCATGAATTTATTAACAATGAGATTTAAGTCTGTCTTTAGTTTTGATTAAGAACCATGTGATGCATGTAAACTTTAAATGCTTCCATGTTTGCACTAAAAAACTGACATTGAAAAAGCCAGTAGGCAAAAGGCATCTCTCAGTGCAGGGGGGTCTGCACAAATAAAGCACTTTGCTTTGAATTTCTTCGAGTATGCTTTCCATCTGTGATGTTATGGCGTTTTTGGTTGTTTATATGTATATATTATCAAATATGCTGATATCGACAGGGCGGCATTACTTATTGAGATAGCAGCCATATATGAGCAGCTTGAAACCATGGGTGAACAAGAAGAAAAAACACGATCAACCAATGAAATGAATACACGTTTAAAAAAAAGAAGAGGACAAAATCAAAGAAAGAAAAGCGTATAAATTTCAAAGGGATCGTAACGATTATGAGCACTGACAGATTTTTACATTCTCCAGGAAATACGATGCCATGAGGGGATCTGCCCCTAAATCTCAACCTAAATTCAAGCAAATCAGAAGGCAAAAGGATCAAACGGACTCTTATGCCTCAGCGTTGAGCTCCGAAGTAGACACTGATACTGAAACTGAACGCTGCAACAATGCAAACATTGGCACGCAAGTAAAACCATCATTGGGGCAAGAGATACGTTTTTTATGCCAAGAAAGGCTGCAAACTTTGAGACCATGCGTTCATCGAAACTACAGAGACAACGGGCCAACTACAAGCGGCGGCAGAGGTGCAGGGCGATGCAAAGGCGGGAACTATCAAAAGTCAAAGCGGGGCAGGGGACAGGGAGTAATGAAACAACAATGAGTGATCAAACAAATTTGACAATAATCAACCTGACACCCCTAAACCTCTCAAATGATGAGAAAAACATCTTGAACTTGGGCCTTTCATATGCACCTCCACGTAACTTCAACTATCCTGCCACAAGATGTGATCTGTACAAAGCGGTCAGAAAACTTAAACTGCGCAAGTTCTATGCCCTGACGCCAAAAAATAGGGACATGACCCAACAACCATCAGCGACTACTTCGATGGACATATCAGGTACCCCCATACCAGAGGATATTGCTGAGCTATGGGTTACTGAAGGGGTGGGCTACGGGCCACATGAGTTGAGACCAAACTGTATTGGGAATGTTGATGAAGTTGGCAATCGTATATCAGCCATCTCCCCTTTCAAACCACCATCAGTTTTTGACCCCATTCTCCCACGTGATGCGATAGACATTTTCCACGAGAACACAGTCAAACAACTCAAGGACTTACATATAAATACCTGTGCGCAGAAGAAAAAGTATGACAAACAGACACAGCAATACACAGCCCTTGTCTCACGCCTCACGAAAGAAAAGAACATTGTTATTCGTGAAAGCGATAAGGGGGGAAACATTGTTCTTATGACGAGAACTGATTATGACAAGGAGGCATACCTCCAACTCAACGATCGACTATGTTACGAACGGACCAACATAGTAGATCTCAATACCATCAAGGCTGAATATCACCGTAAACTATTGATATGGAAAACAAGTGGCATGATTTCAGATATGGAATTCACATTTTTGAAAATTGTGAACCCTGTTACCCCCCTTATTTACTTTATACCTAAAGTGCATAAAAATGTTGAGAACCACCCTGGCAGACCTATCATCTCAGCCAGAGAGGGTTTGTTGGAACATACATCCATGTACATTGACTACTTCCTTCAAGGATATGTACGATCATTGGATTCGTATGTACAGGACACGGGTGATTTTTTACAGAAAATCCAACAGGTTGAATGGGTAGAAGGTGATTAGTTGATGGCCCTTGATGTCACCGCCCCCTATACCAGCATAATCCATACGGACGGTTTGGAAGCTGTAAAACATTATTCATCACGCCGCCCTCCAATGTTTAATGATCGTAATGATACGCTGCTACAAATGTTGGAATTTTGCTTGTCCAATAATGTTTTTATGTACAACAACCTACTTCACAGACAACTACAGGGTGTGGCAATGGGGGCCAGCTTCTCCCCGAGCTTCGCATGTTTACACATGGGAGCCTGGGAGGAGCTGGTCCTCAGTACCACACATAAGGAGGTGTTTGAGACAAATGTACAGGGTTGGTATCGTTTCATTGACGGCTTGTTTGTCATCTGGAGAGGTAGTGAACTACAGGCTAAGAAATTTATCAGTACTATCAATACCAATGACCTCAATCTTGCGTTTACAGCTACATTAAGTTAGGAATCAGTCACTTTTTTAGACACTGTGGTATTTGTTCAAGATGGCAAGCTAGAGACTAATCTCTACAGCAAAAGTACAGCGGGGAATAGCATCCTACATGCGAGCAGTGCCCATCCGACCCATCTCATTGCAAGCATCCTCTATGGGGAAATGCTACGCATAAGAAGGATTTGCAGTAACCCAATCGACTTAGAGGCTGCCCAACTAGCCAGCAGGGAGAGATTCCTGGAGCGTGGTTATTCTGCTCAGCCTATAGATTGAGCCCGGGTGAAGTCTATGGGACCCAACAGACAGGATCTTTTTAAAAAGTATGACAAGGACAGCAGTCATAATGAGTTGGCGCTGACGAATGATGGTGAATCCAATCTCAATGGCAACAAGACCTTTAGAATCATTACTGGATACAGTAATCAGCACAAGGCCATATACAATATAATCAACAAGAATTGGCCGATTGTTGTCAATGATCCGGTGATTGGATCTACCCTACCAAACAGAGCTACCCTTACTTTCAGTAAAGCGCCATCTCTTAGAGATCAGGTGGTCGATACCTGACCTGAGACCCTGGAGAGAACGACCTGCTTACACAATAATAGCGGCTTTTTCAGGTGTAAAACCTGCAAGTCGTGTACTCACTGGGCCAACAAAAAGTTTTACAGGGACGGTTTCAGTGAAATTGAACACCCGAGCACACAGGTCCTAACGTGCAAAACCGAGTTTGCCATTTATGTCTTACAGTGCCCCTGCCCGTTAAGTTATGCTAGCAGCACCAAACTAGCTGTACACAAGCGTATACTGCAACACTTAAGAGCGATAACAAACCAAGATAATACTTACCCGGTGGCACAGCATTTTCGTGACCATCATCAGAGCGATAACACCAGCTTAAAGTACTTTGTTATCGATTCAGTTAAGGCAAGTCGACGAGGAGGTGACAGGGAGGCCAAACTGCGGAGACTGGAAACCCGGTATATATTACAGTTGGACACTAAGACACCAGGTGGCCTCAATATAACGGGGGACATGTACACATGTCTACCATAATAGTTAAGACACCTTCATTAATCATTAGAAGTCCACTATGAGGCCCCCACGTCCAATTGATGCCATCCAATTGATGTCTTCCATTCGACTTAGTCATCTGTTATGATGTTGATACTAGTTTGGCTTACCTGGCATCATTTGGTTATTCCTAGGCCTGTCTGATGTGACATACTGGTATCCCCGGCTGGGGATTACCTGGTATCTGACCATGATAAGAATTCTGACCATCAACCACTATGACTCGCCCTACATATATATATTTATTCTGCTATAGACAATGAAGCAGGTATATACATTCTTTTATGGTCTACAAGACAATCACAATATAGATTAAAAATGTCAGTTTTATACGTGCAGCTGCAGCTACTATTGATTAAAATCTGATTTATATGATTATATTATAGGTTTTAATATTACACTTGGGTTAAGCATATGTCTACATTCCACTTTCACATTTCATGATTGATAATTTGGACTTATGAAATTGTCATTAACTGACATTGGATCAGGTACCTATATCAGTTACACTACACTCATTCTAGTTTGTGGGAGAAACTGAATGAATTAATTTAAAAGCAACCATTAAACATCTGTTAGCCTGATATTTGCAATGTACAGATCTCGCATTTTCTGCCTAGGCAATTATTTTAGTATTTTAGAGTAAACCTAGACGGTTGTGTTTGTACACGAAAAAAAGATGAGTGTCAGTTTACTATTGGCGTATTTTGCGCATTCATTTAAATTTCATCAATGCGAATTTGCATGATTTGCGATTTTGCACATTATGAAATGGAGTCATACTCTTGATAACCACAATAAGATTTGGTGGTAAGAATTTGTTTACATTGCGTACTTTGCACATATTGCGATAGTTTGCACAGAATAAGATCATTTTTATAATGCGAGTAAATCTGACAATGATTGCATGGGAACTTGTTCAGATGTTTGTATATATTTGGGTATTATACCAATATTTTACCACAATCAGAGAAGTTGCTACTGAAAAATGTACCTTACTTAACTATGAATTGTATTTAACTGCAAGTATTTTTTCCTTGTCCATTCGAAATTCACGTCACGTGGTGTTGATCCAATCAGTCACTAGCACTTTAAAATTGAGCAATTGTATGAGGGACGTTGTCATGTGAGCAAGGCTCCAAGGAGCCGAAACGTCATGCGGCATACTCTGCTTTGAATAAAAGTCTGAGCACCTAACTGGTCCGTGTCCTTGAAATCTTTGACGTTCAACTGGCGTTGATGTGGTGATATATATATATATATATATATATACCAAAACTTTCTCCCAGGTAGGGAAAAAGGGACGACACAGCTTCGGGGATTAAAAAGACTTTATTAGCTCTTGTTTTGCGCAAGTAAGTGAGGTCCTTGAAACACTTAGGCAGACGCATTTCAGCCTTCAAATGGCTTCATCAGTGCCGGTTTCAATGGCTCCTTCTTTCAGGGGGGGCCAAACGCACAGATTGAAATATCTTGGCCACTCCCCATCTGGTGGTCTCTCGTCCCTCCTCAGCCCAACGATGTTCAGGTGTCCTGCGCTCAAACCAGCCATAAAATAATTCTTTATTGTTTGATTACTTAAAATCTTACAATACAACATTATACATATAATATCTACTGTAATGTAAAACAACTAAAAACAACATAAAAAAGTAACATCAAATTCTTAACTAGTTACAATAAAAATATACCAAAAGTGTAAACAAGGTTTCGTACTGTGCACAAGTTTTCTTAACTATAATCTCCCAGTTTTAATCTTACTCTTAATAAAAACTTTACAAAAGCAGAATTCATACTTATATCATTAGAATGCAGACCCCTTATCAAAGCTTGCCTACATGTCCGTATTCCTCGCGCATTAAAATGTGTTTTAAGTATAGTTTTTTTTTCAGTTTGCAGTTCAGGGTAGATACACAACAAATGGACAATATTCTGGTCTCCGGTTTTACACAATCTGCATACTGTATCCCCCTCCGACTTCATCCATGGGAGAAGATCACATAGTCCAGGGAGTACACCAAATCTTGCCTTTATAAATATGTGTTTGTTTTTTAATGTCCATGGTATTTCTAAATAAGCTTGAATCTGCTTTTTGGTAAACCCACTAATTATTGGTCACGCATGTTTTCTTTTTGCCAATATATCATTATCTCATATAATTGATAGATGATTTGTTAATCTGCTGATTGCCTTTTTGAATGATTCCTTGTTTATTGTATTGTTCCAGATTGGCATCACAGCAAATTCTTCCAACGCTATTTTTAGATAAATCCAGGCTTGTATTCTGTTGATATTTATTTCTTAGAGAGTATCAGGTACGTGGCACTGTCAGGCTTTTGATAAAAAACGCATCTGCCGAGCGTAAGTTAATGGAAACCGCAAGAGCAGAACGCGAGAAGATTAAATGTAGTGCTCCGAGGCAAGAAATGTTAAGGCTAAAATCGCATTAGCTGCGCAATGTTATAACGAATCCGAACTAGCCCAGCTTAGAATGATAAGATAGACGTGAACTGTTACGGGATATGTTTTAAAAAAATCACTGGATCTCGCTCCGTAACATTTATCACCCGATTCCTCTTAATGAAAAAGTCTCTCCAATGGGGACTTTGCCCATTGTAGTAAATTAACACTTTAAGGTGACGAGCGGTTTAGAGCTAGGAGAGGAGACCTGCGGAATAGGTTTTTTCAGAAAAAGTGAGAATTGCTTAACCCCCTTTGTGCTCACTTTCTTCTGCATATCCAATTCCTTGTCCAATTCAGATTCTTCTTGTATATTTATTGGTGGGCAAATGGTGGTTACCGTGGTTACGGTGATTAGATCTTTACTGGTGATTGGATCTTTACTGGTATTCTCTCCTGGTAAAGCTGGTTGCTGAGTGGCTGCGTCCGGGCTATCTTCCTCCACTTCTCCCTCGGAACTCTCAACTGTGGAATCCATGGTATGAGGAGGGGGGTGCTTTCTAATCCAGCTAGGCGGGCCGCTTTCTTAGCCTCTCTTGCTTCTTTTGCTAAGAGCCGCTGAGCCTTAACCTTGGCGAGGCGAGTATTTAGCAGTTTCCCCATCTCTGGAAGCTCAGGCATATAGAGAGCTAGCCCTGCTTTGTCTGCTCGGTCGTTAAGTCACGGCCCGTCTCTCGCCTCAGTCTCAGCCTGCTTTCAGCCCAGCTTGCAACCAGTTTTTTTTTTTAACCTCCTCTGGCTCTGACGTCCGCAGCCCCCAGCCATATCAATCCTTGTATAGGGACCCTATACCAACACTGGCTGTAAAGATTAAATACACCTTGCCTTGCCTTGCCTACTGAACTTTACTTGACAGTCCGCCACTACCCGCAATCTCCTCACTTCCACCTCCTCCACTTTCAAATGCCGGCCACCTCCTCCACTGCACCGTGCCGAATTTTCGTGAAACTCCGCAGGGCTCCACAATGCCTTGTCTCTCTCTGCCAGACAGCACCGCAGTCCGCCGTGTGCAGCCTCCTCACTTGTCAAAGCCACAAAATATGCATGCAGGGAAAGCAAGAGGTGCCGACAGCCCGTATTCCGCCAATCCTCCTGAAAACGCCGTCTTGAACGCCTTCAAATCGGAGCAGTGAGAACCCCGTCAGGTACACTCCGCCATTCCAGGGGGCGGAACCGTGAGTCACCTGTGACTACCCGGAGGCGTGGCTCTCCGTAGCAGCCATCTCCGAACTAGCCCCTTCAATAAAACATGTATATAGCGGCATAATTTCAACCGCAAGATTGTTATCAGTAAAATGGTTACTAAATCCGGTTTGCGGTGATGCTTAAACAGAAATGATTGCATGTTTACACCATAGAGAAGATTGAACGTAAAGGCCTGGCTACTCCGTGCTCAGCGGCTTTATGTTATACGATAATACCATTTTTTTGCAGATATTACGCAAGAGCAAGGGAGTCCTAATATCTGTTTTATAGTATACGGGGCTACAGTAATCGGTTCATAGGAACTGAATCATGATTAACCTGAATAGATGTAGTCATTTTGTTAAACAAGGCTACCATGAATAAAAGATAGACTCAGCCTTTTCCAAGTTAGCAGTGAAGGGGGATTTTATTAAGTAGGACATAAGATACAGGCTAATCAGTCCTTTAATCCCTACTTTAATATGAATATGCGATTGACACAAAATGCACTTTGTTTATAGGTGGCAAATTTAAAAGCCAGATGAGGCGGATTCTCAAGACTGAATAAACAGGCAGTCGTACTCTTATACAAGCACATTAGCCCAAGTTCTAATAATCCAATTGCGCCAGCAGTGGTGGTTGTATTTACTATTTTACTTGGTAAGTCCTGGGAACTTTGACATGTAACCTTTGGGTAATATAGTCACTGTATCATGAACATTCAACAATATATATTTTTTCAGCACACCAAATATAGAATTCTACGGTGGCTCCAGTGTACATATATACACCAAGAAGACCTTGCATCAGAAGATACTTCTTTTGTTTATATATTTTTTTTAAATCCATATATTATGCCACTCCAATAAATAATCAGAGTGTAACTAGTAGGTAAAATCAGAGTATAACTAGTAGATAAAATCTATATATTTTTCCCATATCTTTTTCCTTTTTAAAGGTGGAAATTCTTGAGAAGGTCATCATTTATGTCTTTTGTTTTTAAATACAACAATGTCATTTTACTAGAAGTGGTTGATAAATTGCAGGATATCATCACATCCACTGTGTTTAGGTAGGGTTATTACTTGTTTGCAATTTTTTGCATTTGAGATAGGGTACTATGTTTTAAGATAATTATCCTAATGAGGATTAGCAATACTTTGGATTTTATTTTTCAAATTACTTGTGGTTTTTGCTGATGGTCATGTCAATTATGAAATGTTTAATCAATAATGGAACAAAAACGAAAATGCTTGTTGTGTACAGCATGCTCACTGTCTTCAATGTTGACAAAATTAAGTAATGTTGTTAACATAAATAGATTTTAATTGTATGTTTTTTATTACCTAGAAAAACTGTCCCGAAGAAGGTGTTAATTACAATACCGAAATACCGAAACAACTGTATTTCCAAAATATTTTTCATGTATTGTTTTTATATAACGTGCACATAATTGTATTGCATGGAATAAATTTATTTTTGTAACATGATTTGTTATTGTTAATTTTTAATTGTAATTCTTTTGACATTGTAGCACTATTTGTTCCTGTTGTGTTATGTAATCTCTTTGATCACCAGCATTACGTATAGACTGTTCTTACATCCCTATCAAATGGGCCTGTTTTAGGGACACCTTTTGTTTCATTCAGCTATTTATTTCTTGCCATAGTAACTGAGACAATTGGTTGTCATGATGGTTTTTTATCCTGTTCCATGCTTTGATAAATTGACCCTTTCGTGCGTACAACTGTTTATTTAGACCAAACTTCAACCTTATTTGTGCGGGTGATGCATTATTTGGTAGATGAAAAAGGGATTTAAAAGTTTTTGTGACTGCTTTATTTATAGTCACAATATCTTTCCCACCTAATGCCTCACTACCATATGTAAGAGTGGGGAGGAGTTTTGCTGATGGAACCTTTAAAAGAGGGCGATAAGTAAGATTTCCTAGTGATTTCTGCAGTATCCTGAATGCTACCGTCAAAGCATTTGCTTTCCTTTGTATATCTAATTTTTGTGGGTGAAAATGTCCTTTTTCATCGAATAATACTCCCATGTATGTTTCAACTTGGTCTAGTTGGATATCCTCCATAAACCATTTGGATTTATGTTTTAATCTTAAATTTTTAGTAATAACCATAACTTTTGTCTTGGTTTCATTTATCACCATTCCGTTTTCTTTCGAGTATCAGGATATTCGATTTATTAGGCATTGTAGACCCACTTTTGTTTGGCTTAGAAGTATGACATCATCTGCATATAGCAGATTGGAAATTTGTTTGCCGGCTAGTTTTGGTGGGTGTGCATTTATTTCATCCAAGGCCTCCGTTAAATCTGCTAGAAACAAGTTAAAAAGTAAACGGGCCAATACGCATCCCTGCTTAAGACCTGCTGTTGTTATTATTTCCTTTGTTAGTGTATGGCCATCCCCCATCTGCACTCTGACCCATGTATTGGTGTACAAAAGTTGGATAAGTTTTAGCAATTGGTCTGGAATATTTTTTTGCTGCACTTTTCTCCATAAGAGGCATCTTTGGACACAATCGAAAGCAGATCTAAAATCTACAAAGCACAAGTACAGAGACTGTTTTATTAAAATTGATTTTTCCATTAAAACTTATAAAGCTAATATATTTGTTGTTGTTCCAAGTCCCTTAACAAACCCGGTATGATTTGGAGGTAATGCCTTGTTATCTGGCGCCCATTCAGTAAGATTTGTAAGTAAGATCCCTGCAAACAACTTAGCATCTGTATCTTGTAATGTTATTACGGGTAATTTTCAGGGTGTACCCAGTTTCCTTTTTTATAAATAGGGGATATTAACAACCCTCTCTAGGATTCCAGTATATTTCCTGTCCGTACTATTTCTTCAAACACTTGCGTGAGGTATTCTGACCATAAATCCGTTTTTTCTTTATAGAGGGCAAACGGAATTCCATTAGGTCCTGGTTCCCCATCTTTCTGTTTAGCAATGAATTTAGTTACTTGTGATTTTGATATGTCAATTTGACCATCAATGTCGTAATTTGTTGTGTTTGTTCTGCTCTGGCTACCTTCCTTTTTTTAATTTTTACTTTCAGATCAGAATTTAGATGTTTTTCAAGAAATCTAACCCATTCTTTTTCCGATAGATTAGATGTCACCACTAACTTATTCGGTCTCACTAAGCCATTTATTGTTTTCCCAAATTCCCTTGAATATGTTTGATTGCTTGTATAAAAAAGTTTTGACCAGAAGTCTTGCATGATTTCTTTCATTCCATATATGTTTCCTCAAATTCTGATTTAAGGTTTTTAGTTTAATTGATAATTCATCATTATGCGGAAAATGTATAATCTGTCTTCTTAAGTTATTACAAGTACTTTCCAATGTTTTTTATTGTGTAAGGAAGATTAATATATGATTTGCTTTTCTCTCCTTGTGTAATTTGATTCTTCTTAACTTCAGATATAATGACCTGAGGTTTGATAAGTTTGCAAGTAAAGTTTACCCATTGTTCAATTGGTGAAGTCA
The DNA here is from genome assembly GCF_964261635.1 of Lissotriton helveticus. Taxonomy (NCBI): domain Eukaryota; kingdom Metazoa; phylum Chordata; class Amphibia; order Caudata; family Salamandridae; genus Lissotriton; species Lissotriton helveticus. The sequence continues at coordinate 1,008,653,153 of NC_136071.1, read as the reverse complement.
AGCTCTTATCTTTAGGTTTAAAGTAATTTTTATTTGGCACAACATAAAGAGACAGATACAAAAGGTATGAGGCATCCAAGCGGTGCGGACAAGGCCACGCCCACAGCGTGATATCTCCAGAGAATGATTCGGTCGCGGGCCGGTCCACAACGGCATTAACGGATAAAAAAGTAAAGTAAAAAAAAAGTTAAAAAAAAGTCCACATTTGTAAAGCGCACATTCACCCGTAAGGGTCTCTAGGCGTTGGGGGCCGTCGGGAAGATTAAGCGAGCTATTGCCCAGAGTCACATGGTGCTGGGCTAACCTGCCGCCGGAGCCGGGGATCGAACCGTGGTCCCCAGATTCCAGTGTCAGTCGCCCTGGCCGCGGCGCCACACCTCTCCCACCATTGTTGCAGTGATTAAGTAACCTTCCCGTCTCAAACTCCCCCCCAACCCTAACAAACCCCAATACCCCACCCCTCCTCCCCCCACACCCCCAGCGTCCAGTGCACAGGGCGTCTCCAGCCGTCTACCTTGGTCGCTTTAAGCGAGAGAGGTGGATCCTTTTTCCCCTCAGGAGGTTGGTGCCGCCGGGCTCGTGAGCCTCAAGAAGCGGAGGTATTTAGGACAAGTGAGCTCCCGGAATTCAGTAATCAGCAGAGAATGGAACGGTTGCCATAGTTCATTAAATTGCTCTATGTCCCCTGCCATTGTGAGTGATAATTTTTCCATGCCCAACACATGCCATAACTTGTGCAGCCAGCCCGTGAGAGAGGGTAGTGTGGTTGTGCGCCAATGTAATAAAATGTTCTGCACAGCTGAACCCAGTGCTATGGCTATCTTTCTGCCCCTGCGGGATTTGAGGGGATACATCAGCCGGTTCGGGAGCCCCAACAGGGTGTATGCGGGGAAGCGTGGCAGTTCTGTGTTAAAATGTGAATCTACTTCATCCAACACTTCCTTTCAGTAAGGCCCCAGGAGTGGACAATCCCATAGTATGTGTGTAAGTGTGCCCCGGAGTCCGCACCCCCTCCAACAGGTGTTGTCCTTGCTACGGTCCATTTCATGGACCCGCTCCGGTGTATAGTACCAATAGGTAGAGACCTTAGTCAGCGTTTCGGTGAGGCCCATGTGGTACGCCAAGTGTCTCGCCTTGTACGATGTCTGCTCCCATTCCTTGTGGCTCAGTGTCCTGCCCAATTCCCTTTCCCAGAGCTCACTTCCCGGGTTGTAGAGGTGCGAAGAAAGCGGTTGCAGGAGCTGATAAAGATCTGTGATTAATTTTGAGTCTGACGTTCGCGTCATAAGCCAACGCTCATACGGAAGGAGCTGTCTATCGGCCGATTCCCGTACCTGCAGTTGTAATGCCCAGTGGCGAGCCTGCATATAGCGGAGTCTCTCAGATTCAGGGAGTGAAAACTCCTGGCGAAAGCGTGTGAAGGGGATGACCCCTTCTGGGACATACATGTGACACAAGGCTCGACACCCGGCCGCCCGCCAGTGGGTAAAGGCTCCCCGTTCCATCCCCGGAGTAAAATCCGGGTTGTCCACCAGCGTTGTAAGTGGCGACGGGAACGTAGTAAGAGTATGCGCCAGGTTGGTGGCATCCCAGACCCGCAGAGGCACTCTGGTGACAAAAGAGGCATACAGATTCTTGGGCCGGTGAGGCCGGCGTAGAAACAGGACTTCCTGCAAAGGTCGGCCCGCTACTGCCTGGTCCTGGAAGAGCCAGTGCTTATCTGATTCCCACCTGCTCCATTCAACCAGGTAGCGCAGCTGTGCTGCCTGAAAGTACTTACGAAGATCCGGTATTCCCAGCCCTCCGGGGCCAACATAGAAAGAGTCCTGCGCATTCTAGGTTTCTTGCCTTGCCAGATAAAGCGCGAGAGGTCTGCCTGTAACTGTGATATTCACCCGACCGGTGGCTGGAGCGGTAAGGCTCGGAACAGATAAAGAACCTGGGGTAGGATTGTCATCTTGACAGCAGCTATCCTGCCTAGCCAGGAAAGTGTGCCGCGATTCCAACGCCCTAGTTCCTCCCGGACCTTCTTGCCCAGTGCAGTGTAATTAGCCGTCACCATGGCTGGCAAGGTAGGAGCCAGCTGGATCCCTAGGTAAGGCACCGGCCCTGACGACCAGAGCATGGGGAACTGGTCTTGCAGATGAGATCTAGTGGCTGGTGTAAGAGAGATGTCTAGAGCCACAGATTTCCCCACATTTATTCTAAAACCCGCGACAGCAGCAAAGGAGTCCAGCTCCTCGATGCACGCCGGAAGGGCCGTCGGGGGCTCGTCTAGCGATAGTATGATGTCATCCGCATAGAGGCCTACAGTGTGCGTAAAGCCCCGAAACCGCACCCCCGTCGCTGCCGGATTGTTACGCACCCGTCGGGCGAAGGGTTCCATATAAAGGGCGAAGAGCAGAGGCGAGAGCAGACATCCCTGCCTGGTGCCCCTCTCGATGTTAAAAAACACAGTTGATGGACAGAATGTAGAACAATGTCATACATTCACCCCAGTACAAGGATCTGGGCCTAAATCCATCGTTTATTTGCACTCCACACCACCCTGGGTTAGACACTGGCTATATGCAAATCAGCTCTGACCCTGTGCCTCATGGGAACAGTCCAGTCCGAACTACCAAGCCATGTCTTTCCCAGACCGGAATCAAGCATCCAAGGACCGGTTTCTGGCTATCAGCCTTCATTCAGCCTGGATAGCTTGACTCCAGTGGTGTGGAGAGCCTGGGACTCACGTCTCGATGTTAAAGCTCTTCGAGTTGTAACCGTTCACTCGCACTACCGCCGTTGGAAATTGGTAGCAATTGAGGATCATGGCGCGGAACCTGTCTCCCATGCCCGCCTTCAGCAATACCTGTTCGAGATAAGGCCAATGCACTCGGTCAAACGCCTTTTCTGCGTCCACCGCCAGCATCATCCTCTCACCAGAGATCCGCGAGGCCTTCTCCAGGAGATGAACAATTCTTTTGGTGTTGTCCACCGTCCGCCTTCCCGGGACAAATCCCGCCTGGTCTGGATCAATCAGTCCTGGCAGGTTGGGGGCCAGTCTGTCCGCAAGAATCCCAGTGTACAGTTTTAAATCCACATTCAGAAGGGATATCGGCCTGTAAGAGCCACAGTGCGCCCGATCTTTCCCGGGTTTGGGGATAACTGTGAGGGAGGCTCTCAGGAGCTCAGATGCTATGGCCCCCGGGACGGCGAACGAATTAAAGAGGCGGGTGAGTATCGGGGCCAACGTCGTGCAGAACGTTTTATAGAAAAGTGAGGTATACCCGTCCGGTCCCGGAGCTTTGCCATGCTTGAGTCTGGCAATAGCGGAGATCACGTCCTCTAGTCAAATGTCTCTATCCAGGTGCTCTGCCTGCAAAGGGTCCAGGGCGGGCAGGGTGACCGAGTCCAAGTATGTGGACATCGCAGTGACATCCGTGGGGTCTCCGGCATATAGATCTGCGTAAAAGCTGCGGAACGTGTCAGCTATACGGGTGTCTTCGGACACCACAGTCCCCATGGAATCAGTGATCTCCTTTACTAGCTGGCGTTGGTGCGCCACCCGGAGCCTATTAGCTAGTAGTCTGCCGCAGCGGTCCCCCCCAGAGTAGTATGCATGGCGTAGACGAAGCGCAGCATACTCCGCCCTGTCCAAATCTAGGACCGCCAGGAGTTTCCTCGTCTCCTTAAGCTGCTTCCATATTCTGGGAGCTCCTGTCCTGCAGTGCATCTGCTCAAGCTCGCGGACTCGCTGGGTAAGTTCATCTCTCTTGGCCTGCCGTTCTCTATTTTCAGCAGAGGAGATGGCCAAAAATTCCCCCCGAAGGACCGCCTTCAGGGCCGCCCACTGTGTTACCCGGGTGGTATCAGGGTTATCGTTGTGGGATAGAAACTCTCGGATCGCCCCCTCGATGCGATCAACCACCACTTTCCTGTGAAGTAAGGTGTCGCGGAGGCGCCATATTCTGGGAGGAGTGGTCACCGGTGGCAGGTCTAAGGTGGCGGAGACCGGGGCATGGTCCGACAAGGACAGCACTCCCAAGTCCGTCGCGGAAACCAACGCCCGTTCCGGAGTTGTGACCAAGAGGTGGTCCAGCCTCGCGTACGTCTTGTGTGCATGGGAGTAATACGAATACCCTCTGTCAGTGGGGTACATGTGTCTCCAGAGATCGTGAAGGTCCAGCTCCGACAACTGTGCCTTACACTCGGTTAAAAACTCCCCGACCTGTGGGGAACGCTGCGCGGATCTATCCATGGCGAAGTCAAAGACCATATTAAAGTCTCCCCCGATGATGACATGCCTATCTTGCGAAGCAGTAACGTCCGTAATCGCGGACCGCAAGAAGCGTTCTTGTTGTTCATTAGGGCTGCATAAGGACCCAATCGTAAAGGCGATACCCCCGATCCGAAACCGGTATGCTAATAGCCGACCTTTGAGTTCAGTGTGTTTGTGAAGGATGTCCCCCCTGAAGTGTCTGGCCACCAGGATTGCCACTCCCGCCGTCTTAGTGGTGCTAGAAGAGAAGAATTGTGTCGGGAACTTATGTGAGCGCAGTCTATGAGTGTCTCGGGGTAATAGGTGTGTCTCTTGAAGAAGACAAACATCAGCCTGGGTGTTCTCCAGGAGAGACAACACTGCTCGTCTTTTGACCGGATTGTTGAGACCCCTAACATTAAGGGTCACCACCTTAAATGTGCTGGGAGGCATAAGAGAAGGCATAGTGAAAGCGCAATGTCCTCACCCGAGCGAGCCAAGGTATATGAATGCTGTTAACGCACGCAGGACCTGTATAGTGCACTGGATGACCCACCCCCTCCCTTCTAGCTCTCCAACCCCTACCCAGAACTCCCCATCCCCCCTCCAGCCCCCTCCCCCAACCAAACTCCCAAAACTCCCCACCACGCTCCCCTCCCTCTCACCCAACCTCCCCCCCTCAGAAAAACAGCCCGCACACCCCTCCAGTGCCCCCCTCCCGCCCCCAACAAGTTCCAGAACGGCATAGTCCCAGGCCGGTCCACAAGGGACAAGTCCGTGGTAAGTCACTGAAGTGGACGTCCAGCCACTACACCCCCGCCCGCCCCCCCACCCCCAGAACCCCCAAACCTGCAATGCGAAGGAAGCTGTGGTGATCTCCCCCCGGAGTCGACTCAAGCTGTGAGTGCGATATCACTCGAGGCAGTGTGACCGGCCGTCTCCCGGAGCGCCCCGTCCATCCCGGCCCGGATGGTAGGCGAGTCTGGTCGAGCAGAAGAAGTAGAGGATCGGCGCTCAGAGACCCTCTGCCAGCCATCTCTGGTGATGCGCCTCCTTCGTAGTGTGCGGGCTTCTTCGTCCGACGCGGTGATCCCCAGTACCTCGCAAGTGTCCTGGAGCGATCGGAGCTGATGGAGGACGCCATTCCACCGGAAGATGAGACGGAAAGGATGTCCCCAGGAGTACTGCACCCCCTGGGCTCTCAAAAAGTCTGTTGCTATTTTGAATGACTTGCGTTTTTGCAGCGTGATTGTTGATAAGTCTTGGAAAAGCGCAACTGCGTGCCCACGGAATTGGAGTGATTGTCGTTTCCTCGCTTCACGCAGGATTCGTTCCTTAAGTGGGAAGTCTGGCAGGAAGGTTAGAATATCCGGCGGGGGCGCCGAGGACCGGCGCGCCATGCCCACTCTATGTGCCCGGTCAATCCTGATAGGAAAGTCCTCCGGCTCTCCCAATATCTCCCTGAACATGTTCTGCAGGTAACCAGCAGTGTCCTCTCCTTCTTCTTTGGATGGCACCCCCCGGACGCAGATGTTGTTCCGGCGGGACCGGTTTTCAAGGTCTTCCGCATGGGCCTGGAGGTCCAGCTGTTGTTCTCGCAGTTGCAACACCTCCTGCTGTAGATGTTCAACCTCTTCATCTCTCGAGTGTCCGGTTTCCTCTATACTAGCCACTCTTTCACCTAGACTATCCACCTCTCTCCGCACCTCCCGGACTTCACCGGCCACCTCCTGCTTTAAAGTCTGGAAGTCCTCCCGCAGCGAGCTGAAAAGAGATTCCAGGAAGGACCTAGTGACTGGCGGTTCACCTCCTCCCGTGTCTGGCGGGCTGCGCGAGGGGCCTGGTGAATGTTGTCCTTTATCCTGTTTTGAGGACCCCCTATTCAGCATCTCTGGCAATGTCCGCTCTACCTTCTTCCCCCCTCTGTTGCTGCCCATCCCGGAGGTAGAAGCTGCTCGGGAGGGGCGCGTCGGGTCCTCGGCCCTTGGGGACAGCCAACAATATGCTGGGGTCACTGTGAGTCCGGAGTGTCCGCCCCGCCCTCCACCGGCGGTCCGCCTGACCTCCCCGGCGGGGCCGTTCGGTTCTACCCCAGAGCTCGAGGGCACTCAAGCGCTCGCCGCGTGGAGATGCACAGTGATGGCCGGTGTGCCCCTGATTTGCCACTTGGTGGTTTGCGCCGATTAGCGTAGAACAGGTCCGTCCCTCTACGAGATCCGGACCGCTGTCGCGACCCCGGTGGGCACCAAATGTGTCCGGCGAGACGTCCATTTTGGGACTCTCCGTCCCACACCAGCCTGGCAGTGATCTATGGGTGGTCTTCACCGCTGCGGACAGAGACTGCGCGGTCTAGATGTCTGCTCAGACCCCGTACAGCACTCGGTCGGCTCCTGCCGTCCCCCGCAGCTGGTCCCAGTGGTAGTTTATCGGCCGCCTCAACCGACCGCCATCACACCCACCATCGCGGGTCGCTCAGGGATGCGGCTCCCACGGGCTCCTGCGGATAGCTCCTCCAAAGCGCCGCCGCCCCAGTCAGCTGTCGACGCCGAACCGGTGCGTGTTCTGTGCCTGGGCCTGTGCATCTCTACGTCCGCCTCCGGGCACCCGCCCTCGCCTCAAGCTCGGGCCGCCCTTGGTAGCACCCCTGTGCCATGCGGTGGAAGGCCCAGTCGCTGTGCCCGTCCGTCGAGCCGCCCTGCTCTGCAAAGACCACTGCTGGGAAGCCTCTCCTCATGTACTGTCCCGAGGCTGCTCCGCCGTGGGGGGCCCAACGGATGGCGAAAGGCAGGGCCCCACAGCCAGCCTCACACTCGGCTAAGTTCCAGCGGTGGGGCCTGTTCAAAGCGGGCCTCGGCGCTCCGGCCTCTCTGTCCCCACTGTCCACTCACGCACAGCCGCTGAGGCAAGCGCCGCGCCCTTCCGGTCCAGTGCGGGGATCCAGGGAGCTCCGCCTCCAGGCCGCGTCCCCGGCCTTGCGTAGAAGCTCCCGGCCATTGGGGGAGCCGCGGTAGCACCGCAGACCACTTCCGGTCGCCTCGCGGTCCCCGGCCGCCGTACGCTGCTCTGCAGGAGCCTCCGTCGGGCAGTCGACCAGTCCGCTCTCCCAGGAATCGCCGTGGACCTGGTCACTTCGCCTCCCGATGCTACAGCAGGCCGCAGGTCACAGCCCTTCTGGCCTCTGGCGTCCGCACCGGCCTGTGTTGCAGAGAGCCTCCGGCGGAGACCCCCGGTCGGATGTGGACTCAAGACGGATCAACGGCAGCACCGCCGCTTCCGCTGCAAGTTGTGAGCCGATCGGGGGGAGATCGGCGTGAGAACAAGGCTCAGGGGTCCAGGTTCCTGGGAGCTCGCAGGGAGTGCGACCGCTCACTCCGCCATCTTGGCCACGCCCTCCAAGCTCTTATCTTTAAAACAATCTTTAATGTGTTTTTGCACCAATTCATTGGTCTCTTCTTTATTATGTACAGTCCAGATAAGTTTCCTGTAGTTGATCGTTCCCGTCTGACCGTGCATGGCCAGGTACGTTTGATGCTTTTTACTCATGAAATTTGTAGTGATTATCTGCTGACTATGATCACTATCTGGAACCTTCCTCAATTGGTACGAGGTAATATTGTTAAAAATGTTAAGTGATGCAATTGTATAATCAATCCTTGTCTTTGCATTATAGGACTGGAAAGTAAATGCTGGTGGTGAATCTAACATAAATCTCCCATTTAGTATTCGTAATCCCATTGCTTCTATGTCCTTTACAAATCGTGTTCCAATTTTACTTCGAGGGGTATTTGTATCCATTTCTAATACCTGGTGAGGGATAGCCCATTGATGAACTTGTGACTGTGTGATGTTGTCTCGGGTAAATGGCATTAAAAGATTTAGATTGAAATCCCCGGTCAGTATAAAATCTACAAATGGGCTCACCAACATTTGTTCCAACAGAAAACTATTAAGGGTGGCACACATTTTTCCCCTTATACTTTGGTGTCGATTCCAATCCGGTAAAAAGCGCTCCGAATTGCTGTTCGGAGCGTTTTTCCCCGTACGAATCGCACCTGTAGGCGTCCCCGTACGATTCAGCAAGTACGATCACAAATTAAAGCGTCACTCCGTACGACTCGTAAAAAACACCGTACAAATCGGAAATCCATACGAATTGCAGTCGGCTGACGCACCACGCAGCGTCCGTACGTAAATAGACCGCGCCTTCCGACCCAGGAAGTACGATCCGTGTTGAACACACTCCGTACGGCTCTTTTGCTACGAGAGCTCTAAACTACCGTAAACCCACACTCCGGCAAAACCGGCACCCGGTACACGACAAGCAGGACATGAACGCCATCGTCCGTGTCATCTCTATCCTGTACGCCCACCACCTCGTATTTAGAAACCGACGACGGCGCAGAAGGTGAGTACAACGAACTCCAACATACCTGTACGTGTTGCCACACGGGCACATCTCCATTGCACGACTGTCATGTCTGGGTACGTTGCACCACACACTCCCGCACTTCACCAGTGTAATACGGAGACGTACCGCACCTACGTCATCGACATCGGGGTACGGTACGTCACCGCACTCCACCAGTGTAATACGGAGACGTACCGCACCTACGTCATCGACATCGGGGTACGGTACGTCACCGCACTCCACCAGTGTTATACGTACCGCATGTACGTCATCCAGCTCGGGGTACGGTACGTCACCGCACTCCACCAGTGTAATACGGAGACGTACCGCACCTACGTCATCGACATCGGGGTACGGTACATCACCGCACTCCACCAGTGTTATACGTACCGCATGTACGTCATCCAGCTCGGGGTACGGTACATCACCGCACTCCACCAGTGTAATACGGAGACGTACCGCACCTACGTCATCGACATTGGGGTACGGTACGTCACCGCACTCCACCAGTGTTATACGTACGGCATGTACGTCATCCAGCTCGGGGTACGGTACGTCACCGCACAACACCAGTGTAATACGGAGACGTACCGCACCTACGTCATCGACATCAGGGTACGGTACGTCACCGCACTCCACCAGTGTTATATGTACCGCATGTACGTCATCCAGCTCGGGGTACGGTACGTCACCGCACTCCACCAGTGTAATACGGAGACGTACCGCACCTACGTCATCGACGTACGGTACGTCACCGCACTCCACCAGTGTTATACGTGCCGCATGTACGTCATCCAGCTCGGGGTACGGTACGTCACCGCACAACACCAGTGTAATACGGAGATGTACCGCACCTACGTCATCGACTTCGGGGTACGGTACGTCACCGCACTCCACCAGTGTTATACGTACCGCATGTACGTCATCCAGCTCGGGGTACGGTACGTCACCGCACAACACCAGTGTAATACGGTGACAGGCCGCACCTACGTCATCGACCACGGGGTATGGTAAGTCACCGCACATCACCAGTGCAATAGACGTATGGGACATACGACTGCTATATCAACGTTTGTCTAACTGGTGTAAAGTAAACACATCCACCACTTCCCCCCACTGCCCAGCATCAGAGTGCCCACCACTTCCCAGCATCAGAGTGCCCACCACTGCCCAGCATCGGAGTGCCCACCACTGCCCAGCATCAGAGTGCCCACCACTGCCCAGCATCAGAGTGCCCACCACTTCCCAGCATCAGAGTGCCCACCACTTCCCACCACTGCCCAGCATCAGAGTGCCCACCACTGCCCAGCATCAGAGTGCCCACCACTTCCCACCACTGCCCAGCATCAGAGTGCCCACCATTTCCCACCTCTGCCCAGCATCAGAGTGCCCACCACTGCCCAGCATCAGAGTGCCCACCACTGCCCAGCATTAGAGTGCCCACCACTTCCCACCACTGCCCAGCATCAGAGTGCCCACCACTTCCCACCACTGCCCAGCATCAGAGTGCCCACCACTTCCCAGCATCAGAGTGCCCACCACTTCCCAGCATCAGAGTGCCCACCACTTCCCACCACTGCCCAGCATCAGAGTGCCCACCACTGCCCAGCATCAGAGTGCCCACCACTGCCCAGCATCAGAGTGCCCACCACTTCCCAGCATCAGAGTGCCCACCACTTCCCACCACTGCCCAGCATCAGAGTGCCCACCACTGGCCAGCATCAGAGTGACCACCACTGCCCAGCATCAGAGTGCCCACCACTTCCCAGCATCAGAGTGCCCACCACTTCCCAGCATCAGAGTGCCCACCACTGCCCAGCATCAGAGTGCCCACCACTTCCCACCACTGCCCAGCATCAGAGTGCCCACCACTTCCCACCACTGCCCAGCATCAGAGTGCCCACCACTGCCCAGCATCAGAGTGCCCACCACTGCCCAGCATCAGAGTGCCCACCACTGCCCAGCATCAGAGTGCCCACCACTTCCCACCACTGCCCAGCATCAGAGTGCCCACCACTGCCCAGCATCAGAGTGCCCACCACTTCCCAGCATCAGAGTGCCCACCACTTCCCAGCATCAGAGTGCCCACCACTGCCCAGCATCAGAGTGCCCACCACTTCCCACCACTGCCCAGCATCAGAGTGCCCACCACTGCCCAGCATCAGAGTGCCCACCACTTCCCACCACTGCCTAGCATCAGAGTGCCCACCACTGCCCAGCATCAGAGTGCCCACCACTTCCCACCACTGCCCAGCATCAGAGTGCCCACCACTGCCCAGCATCAGAGTGCCCACCACTGCCCAGCATCAGAGTGCCAACCACTTCCCAGCATCAGAGTGCCCACCACTTCCCACCACTGCCCAGCATCAGAGTGCCCACCACTGCCCAGCATCAGAGTGCCCACCACTGCCCAGCATCAGAGTGCCCACCACTTCCCAGCATCAGAGTGCCCACCACTTACCACCACTGCCCAGCATCAGAGTGCCCACCACTGCCCAGCATCAGAGTGCCCACCACTGCCCAGCATCAGAGTGCCCACCACTTCCCAGCATCAGAGTGCCCACCACTTCCCAGCATCAGAGTGCCCACCACTGCCCAGCATCAGAGTGCCCACCACTTCCCAGCATCAGAGTGCCCACCACTGCCCAGCATCAGAGTGCCCACCACTGCCCAGCTCGTACATCAAAAACATACCATTGTCAACCTCATTACCCTCAGGAGATAGACACATTTTAGTAGACCTAAATGTGAACATCACACCAGCTCCCAGGCACCCAGCAGTCACAGACATCATCACACAAACTACAAATCTGAAAAGGAAAACATTTGCTTTATTCAGCGGAATCACAAAAGAAAAGCAAATGAGAGTCCTCGCTCATTAAAGGCCAATGGCCAGTCCAATAGAGTCTCTGCAACAGTTTGTGCCTCCATGGGTGTCATCTCACCCAAACCTGCCTGCACATGGCGTTTAATCAGCTGTGCTGACTATGGGGGCACCATCTGTGGAATCCTCCGGCACCGCATGGACAGGAGAGGGAAGGACAGGTGGAGTGGGTGCAGGTGTAGTGGATTCATCCACACTGGTTGGGGCATCGCCGAAAGTAGATTCAAAAACCTGGCTGCACACCTCAGCCAGGGCGGAAAAACTACCACCTGAACCCGGGGACACATTGGGGGTGGAGGGACAGGGCTGTGAGTCTGTCCTACTGGGTGTGTGGATGCGTGTGTGAGGTGTCTCCCCTCTCCCTGTGGGTGTGCCTACTTGCCCTTGAGACTGTGTGCGTGGAGCTTTGAGCTTCTTATGCTGTGTGTGTGCGCTGGGTGTGTCTGACCTGTGGCGTGTGCGTGTATGCTGTGTAGGTATGTGAGAGGCAGAGGTGGATGGCTCTGAAGGAGGGGGGGGGACAGATGGTGCTGGGTGTAGAGAGGTGCCATCAGTGTTGATTCAATGGCAGCCACACTCCGACGCAGATCAGACATGGCTGATGACATGCCCTCCATGAATGACACCACCTGTGTTATCAGTTGTGTATATCCATGGAGGACAGACAGCATGGATGTCTGACCTACTGCAATCTGCCGGAGTAGGTCCACTGTCTCAGCACTGAGGGCAGCAGGGGACACAGGGGCAGGGGCTGCGGTGCCGGGAACAAAGGAGACACGGGGGCTAGCACGGACCCTAGGCACACCAAGGACTGGGAGGTTGGAGATGGGACTGGAGGAGGGGAGGGCAGCCAAAGATGAATGAGTGACCATTGCTGCATATTCCCCCCCTCCTGAGAGTCTGTCTCGGATTCGTCGGCATGGTAAGATGTGTCAGTCACATGTCGTCCGGCCTGCAGACTCTCCTCCCACTCTGTGCCACTGCCTCCCTCTGACACCTCAAAGCAGGTGGCACTGTCGGTGTGTCCCTCCGCCTGGTCCGCGCCTGTGTCTCCTCCAGATTCAGATGATGATGCTGTGAGCAAGGAGAAGAATGAAAACATATCAGTCACCTGTACACATCAGACATATCAGCTGCAAATCATTTGGCCTCATTCCTCAACATGGCATGCATCATGAGTCACATGACACAGAACTCTGCATAATGACAATTCTACTTGTGGACAAATGTCAGAGACACAACGCTCAATGTAAGGTAGGAGACAAGGTATAGGCAAGGAAAATACTTGTATGAGAGACACAATCATGATCCACTGCCTGACAACAGGATAGCTGATGATGCATAACAGTTCATTAGCCAACCCTGCCACCCAAATCAAGACCTGGTCATGTTTGATTCGCTTTGACTCTGTGCCACATTAGAAAAGTCCTGGGCGAACTGCCATGTGATGCCATCCTGGGACCTGAAACAAGTCTTCCATCACCTCACACTGCCATCACCGCTTTGTACATCCAAAGTCACATTGTGTGGCAGACCATCAATACTATGTACAAAGAACATGCAACAGATGTTGAGAATATGCACACACGCACTGCCCAGTGTGAGTATGCAGAAGCCCAAAATATAGCACATGTACATTGTGCACCTGTAGCTAACACAAGATAATTTGAAAGTGTACCATGGACAAAGGCCACTGAGGCAGACTTGTGCATAAAACACTTGTTGAGACTCAAGAACAGTGCCACAATATGAAGAAGGGCAGACATAGTGCACATGTGGTGCTACATTTAAGGTACGAACAGGTGTCACATACCCCCCTACAACATGATGATGTGCAAAGGAAGATGCAATCTGAGACACTGCCCCATAGGAGTACATGTCGAAAACAAGCATTAGCCAAAGCAAACCTCTAATGTGGAGTAGGGCAAGGCATGTAAAGAAGCAGCTGCTGACAGAGGGACAATCAAATTCCAATGCATGAACTGCCTGTCTGACCACACCACTCAAACTATGGGAGTGTGACCATGCCTTAGAGCTCTTCAGGTACCATTTCACACACACATGACTACAAACAGACATGTACATACCCCCTTCGTGCTGCTGTCCCTCCTGCAACTGCCTATGGAGTTCTGGGAACACCACTTCCAGGACCCGGAGCATGTTGGGGGTGAGGTGGCGGCTGCCGCCATGCCGGCGTGGAGCTTCCAGCTTCAGCTGGACTCGGGCGATGCGGCGGCTCCAGCACCGGATGTCCTGCCACCTCTTCTTTATGTTTCGAAGCCTCCTGCGAGGCCCCCCCTCTCTCCGGACAGCCCTGGCGATGTCCACCCAGATTTCACCCTTCTCATAGGCAGATACCTGACACAAGTGTAAAGTTACAGAACATCAGTATACCTGGTGCATGTTCCCAAGACACCCATATGTGCACAAAATACATGAGGACAACAGGGCATCGTATGCCACACACATTTGCATCATTGTCCAGGAGTATGTGGCCTGTGTGCAAACACAACTGCTTTGCATGACATTGAAAATCTACAGATGACATGAGGGCTGCAAAACACTCTTTGAGCATGGCACTCACTGAACAATATATGCTATATCTGGGTGCAATGCAGCACGTGACATGCTGTCACACACCACACTACAACAAATAACTCTCTTCTAACAACACTGTGCACCCTGGCACTCACTCACAACAACATTGCATCTATCCACTATTACTACACAGTGGCTATGATGTCACACACACAACAGGTGCACACTCCAAGGTATTGCACACATCACTCACCTGATCCTCTGGTCTCCCATACAGCTTGCTGAAGTTTGGCAGGAGGGCATCCAGCAGGGCCTTGTTCTCACCATCTGTGAATGCAGGTGCCCTCTCCATGTTCAGCTAATCAGGGTCCAGAGGATTCAGAGACAGCAGCTGTGGTTAGCACACCAATGTTGTGCAGGCAAGTGCCCTCCCACAGCCACATGCTGCCTTATATCTGTGCTGCAGAGGGTCTGTGAGTCCAAGGAGTAGTGTGTGATAGGCCACCATAATTTGCATCCTATGTTCCATCCAATCACATCACACCTAAGCCCATGACACACATATGCATGGTTTGAAAATAGAGCCAGAGCTGAACAACAACTTTCGCAACATTGTATACTTTTTCCTAACTGATTCTTCCAGGACACCTGTAGGAGTTTAAAAACACTCCGTATCCATGACAACCGGGTTGCATTTTGAACAGTACACTGTTCCCCTAGTTGTTCCCTATGCATTTTTTAAAATTCACACACAAGTACGGTGACATTGCCATTGCCAATGCTACACATTGAATGGTGTAACGATGCGTACACACGCACGTACCATTGGGGTACGCTTAGCTCGCGTAGAGCCGAACTGCGATAGGGAAACGATGCGTACACACGCACGTACCATTGGGGTACGCTTAGCTTGCGTAGAGGCGAACTGCGATAGGGAAACGATGCGTACACACGCACGTACCATTGTGGTACGCTTAGCTCGCGTAGAGCCAAAATGCGATAGGGAAACGAGGCCGACACATGCACGTACCTATTGGGGTAAGCTTAGCTCGCGTAGAGCCGAAATGCGATAGGGAAACGATGCGTACACACGCACGTACCATTGGGGTACGCTTAGCTCGCGTAGAGCCGAACTGCGATAGGGAAACGATGCGTACACACGCACGTACCATTGTGGTACGCTTAGCTCGCGTAGAGCCGAAATGCGATAGGGAAACGAGGCCGACACATGCACGTACCTATTGGGGTACGCTTAGCTCGCGTAGAGCCGAAATGCGATAGGGAAACGATGCGTACACACGCACGTACCATTGGGGTACGCTTAGCTCGCGTAGAGCCGAACTGCGATAGGGAAATGATGCGTACACACGCACGTACCATTGGGGTACGCTTAGCTCGCGTAGAGCCGAACTGCGATAGGGAAACGATGCGTACACACGCACGTACCATTGTGGTACGCTTAGCTCGCGTAGAGCCGAAATGCGATAGGGAAACGAGGCCGACACATGCACGTACCTATTGGGGTACGCTTAGCTCACGTAGAGCCGAAATGCGATAGGGAAACGATGCGTACACACGCACGTACCATTGGGGTACGCTTAGCTCGCGTAGAGCCGAACTGCGATAGGGAAACGATGCGTACACATGCACGTACCATTGGGGTACGCTTAGCTCGCGTAGAGCCGAACTGCGATAGGGAAACGATACGTACACACGCACGTACCATTGGGGTACATTGTGTCAGACATGGTCAAGTGAACGATTGTGAACGATTGTGTAGGCTGCGTCCCTGTCCACCTTCATGTCACCATTGGGAGAGTTACACCAGGAAATCACACAGCAGGGATGTAGTCTACACTCATGTCAACGATGTGGATGCATACATCAGCATGGCACACATACATCAGTATGTGCCAGGTGTGGCAGACATTGAAGAAGCACAGGGATTGTGACCCTGTGCCTCAGTTGATGTGTGAATAGCTTGCACAACATGTCATCAATCATGATGCACATGTGCATCACATGCATTCAACAATTTCAACCCGATTAACGTCAGCAACATGTAGCGAGTCACATGAACACTCGAATGGCCCACAATTCAGTACAGGGAACTGGCACATGATGACAGGAACATGCCCACTGTCACAGAGGTGTCATAGCCGCACAGCATGACCCTGTGTGACCACGTCATGTGTGTGCCATGTGCTACATTGTGCATGCTGTTAGCATATGCCATGAACAGGTCAGTAACGTATTACTCACCTCAGAATATCCCCACATGTCATCCTGGACATGGCAATTTCCGTAATACCGTACACTTGTGTGTTGGTGTGTAAATCCTCTGGCTCTGCAAGTATCCTTGGCGTTGTGTGTGCCCTGATGACGTTATCTGAGTAGTCATATGTCACCTCTGCGTGCACACGTCAGGTCCTCTGTTTGTTTCTCAACACCAACGCAGGTCCGGTCTAAGTTAAAGCTTACACATTTTGTACCATAAATCATTGTACTAACACTTCTGAGCATTTACCTTTTATTGTCATACTCAAGACCGTGCCAATAGGGATGTCACTTACAAAGCCTGTGAGGAATGAAAACGCCTCATGGTGAGTGACCCTCACCGTCTGTGTCTCCACGGTTTTCACGTCAGGCACAACAACAAGAGCTGCTCCAATTGCGGGGACCAGACATATGAATCCAGGTGTGATATGTCCCACAAGCCACTCAGACTCCAGCAGTTGGCACAGCACCACAATAGCTCATGGTTGGGATGTAGGACGAGTGCATGTGTGTGGGTGTGGAGACATGTGAGCCCCTTGTTAGTACATCATTCCCCAGGCCAAACTCGTCAGGTAAACAAATGAAGTCAGAGATGTGTAATTGCATTAACAAATAACCACGATGCAAGTGCAATGCTGCATGGGATTAGGGTGACAGCGACCACACGGCTCCATCAGAATTGCAGCCGTCGTAGCCAGCACCACGACCTACGGTCCCAGCCCTGCATGTGACACAGGAGGAGTAAGTGCACTTCCTCATGTCCATGATGTCCCTCACCCCGCCCACTGACTCTGCGTCAGCTTCTGGCCCACCGTACCCGTCTGGGGGCAGTTGCGCCTCTGTTGATATGCCCCTGACGCCATCACTCGCTGAGTGACGGACGCAGGCGGTGCATACGTCCCAGAACCGCTGTGACAGACATGATCGGAATGTTCATCCTGGTCCCCGCTGGTTCAACTCACAACCTCACTGCCAGATCTCCCCCAGGTGTCAGCCGTGGCGCCATTCTGGGGTGGTGCTGGCCCCGATACCACACACTGTACGGCTCCGCTGTGGTAACTGTGTGGCAGAACACCGCTCTTAATGCTGCATGGGAATGTAAACATCAATGAGCTGGCCACACCTCATTACAATTGGCGCTAATGAGTATTGGGAGGGTAATGAAGACCCACTGGTACGTGAGTGTCAGTCCCAAGACCACAGGACAGGTGGACTGGGGGATGCGAGTGTTGTGGACACCTAGCCAGACACTGGTGATGTCTCAACTCAAAAGATGTATTTGGATGATTGGGCAACATTCAGTGTAGTGTTTATGTGGGCGGTTGGAACCATGGCCCTTCATCTCCCTGTTGCTGCGGTGAGGACCAACTTGTCACTCAGGTCCTTCAACTACACTAACGCTACGCTGAGCCTCTGCAGGCCTATCTTGATGAAAGTACTGTATGTATATTGGCAAGCATGTACAGCCACGCAGCATGTTTGTCTGTAGATAGGCACGTTGTCAGACCCCCACTGCCCTACCCGGACTGACCATGTTCCCTGTCCTACCACCCCATCCCAGGAAGCATCTGCATCCAGGCCTCAAAACCACAGAACACATTCCCGTTAGCTACGCTGTAGAGGGTATCCAAGAGGTACAGGCACTACGCAAAGATGTCATCATCCTCCCTGACTCTGGGAGTGATGTTTAGCTACTTGACATCCATCTTTGCCTGCTACCCACACTCTCTGTGGGATATGTTTGTGTAACAGCTGCCAGTGTATGCGTTGTAGGTACGGCCAAAACGTGGCCACGCCCTTGTCGGATGCCAATCTACAACACTGGTTTTGTTCCGGTGTGGCCTGGATAGCCACCACTCACTGGTCAGATCAATGTCACCCAGGGAGGCTAATTAGTCCTAAGCTATGTATGTATTGAAATGTGACACTTTGCTACTGCCTACTGTTCCTTACCGATATTGGTTTACAAAAGGTAAGTAACTAGTCCTTGAAAGTTCTGTGCATCTGCTGTAGGAGCATCTATGTTGTGTCCTTGCTGTGATGGCAGGGTGACTAATGTACACACACCATGCCACGTGTGTTAATGACCCGTTCACATGTGTGATGGCATCACAGACCATCAGTGACAAATGTAATTATCATGCTGTATGATGATGGTCATGTAATTGTCACTGAAAGTACACACCGCAACATGACTAAGGCTGAACAGTGCAAATGATGGCACATGTGGTGTGTGTGTGTATTGCAGTCAGCCGTCTGGATGTGCAGACAACCTCCTACTGACATTGACATGACGTGTCCCACTGACATGATACATTGTCATGCTCACTAAGACCTTTCCATCTGATCGTTTGTATGCATGTCACATCCATTCCACACACTACAGGTATTTTCCTTCTCCACGGAGGAGTGTGTGGGAGCTGGCATCAGTGTGTATCCCACGCCACACTCCAAATTGTCTACAGTATTTGAAGCAGCGTTGCTTGTGCCATGTACATTGTTATAGTCTTAGTCAGACAGTTGTAGACATTTCCTTAAAATTGTGTCTTGCAGGGCACCCCCTCTGGAAAGGCCGTTGCCTGACTTGGAAGCCATGAGGGAGCGCAACTGCATCCGTCGATATCGGTTCGGCAGACAGTTGATCAAGGACCTGACGGGCAGGCTTGAGGCTCACCTACAACCACGCCACAGGTATCCAACTGCACTGACACCCAAGGTAAAGGTGATGGCAGCCCTCCATTTCTTTGCCACAGGTACCTTCCAATTTACCATAGCTGATGTGGGAGGGATGTCTCAGACCATGTTTAGCCGGGTATTGGGTGATGTTTTGGGAGCAATGTTGCTCCACCTTGATGAATTCATTACATTCCCTACTCCAGAAGAGTTGACAGATGTCAAGGGGGAATTCTATGCCCTGGGCCGCATGCCACATGTAATTGGTGCAATTGATGGTACACATGTTACTCTTGTCCCACCACAGGCTCAGGAGCAAGCGTATCGCAACAGGAAACACTACCACTCGATAAATGCCCTGGTGGTGTGTCTTGCCAACATGATTATCTCACATGTTTGTGCACGTTATCCAGGATCGTGCCACGATGCTTTCATCATGAGGCGTAGCAGGGTACCACAGATGATGCTGCAGCTGCACAACAACCGGGCATGTCTAGTTGGTGAGTATACACTGTGAGCTCTGTATGTCAGTATGTCACAACTTCATGATCTGCATCATATGATTCACTCTTGTACATGATGTCAAATTGCAGGAGACGCTGGATATCCAAACATGCCGTGGCTAATGACTCCGCTACGCAACCCCAGGACAGCTGCAGACCAGCGTTACAACAATGCTCATGTGAAGACCAGGCAGGTGATCGAACGGACCTTTGGACTCCTGAAGAGCCGGTTCAGGTGCCTGGACAAGACAGGCGGAGCCCTCCAATACAGGCCACGCAAGGTGTGTGACTTCTTCACCGTGTGCTGCATGCTACACAACATGGCAGTGGATAAGGCTGTGCCACTCTACCTGGATCCTGATGAGCTGGAACATCCGCCCGTTGAGGATGAAGGCCTTGGCCAGGATGCCAGTGACGAGGAGGGTGAAGATGATATCCGCGGTCACCTCATCCGCAACTTCTTTTCATGATGGTGAGTCATTTCATCTTTTATGTAAAAGATGGACTATAGAGTTGCATGGGTAGCATGCTGTGTATGCAACAGACTGTAAGCAAGATCACTTGGATGTGTGTTGTGCTGTGTCACATGTTCAGTTGTAATGCTACACACATACGTGCTATGTGTGCACTTGGAATGTACAGGTGTCATACTACATCTGGCTATTCAACAGACATTGACAAAATGACATTATACAGAACTTGACCCCTTGTGTGCCACTCTCATCCACAGCTCGCCCTGCCTGTTGTCCGTTGGGGTACATAGTGGTCATCCTGCTACTGCTCATTATGATTGCAACGTCAGCCACATCAACGGAGCATGCTTGGACATGTGGAGAAGTCAATTTGGGTAAGGACTCATATGAGGCTGTTTAGCGTTGGTATGTGTAGAAACGTGTGGTAAATGTTCATGTGCATGTAGTGTCACCTTGCATACATGCTACTCCATTATGTACCTTATGACATGTATGGCCACTCCCATGACAGGATAGTCACCCCTTCTGTCATCTGTTGTACTTTGATACTCTGGTGAATGCATCAATGTGTGTAGACATTGCCACAGCAACATTGCACATACCATGGCATGACATTGTGTCAGAGGTCACAACCACGGACTCTGTGGGGGATTGCAGCCTCACTGTGTGCATTAGAATGTGACTGGATCCTCACCTCCAGCTTGTGGGGCAGTCCAGTGTGATTACCATGAAACCATGTGGTGTCGGTGTTGCCCAGTGTATGTTCCACATCTTAAGACAACTGTCCTGTGAATCAGTTAACATGGATGCATTGCCCCTTGCAGCAGTATATCATGTCACTGTCATGTCGTTACCTCAGTGCAGGTTGAGAATACTGCTACGCCAGCCTTCACAGTGAGTAGCAGTGATGTTTAGATGCACATGATGCCATGTATGTTTAGCATGACTAAGTAAAAAGTGTGAAAGATGCATATGTGAATTTTTGTGTTGCACCAGTGGAGTGCGGTCATTCACATGAATCTCTGGTCGCCGGCACCATTACTGTGCTATGGTAGGGTCTGATTATGTAGCTTGGATGGACATCACTTGCACTTAATATTTATTGTACATGCATATCATGTTTAGCATTGTGATGCATACTTGACACACCAAAAGACTGGCTACAGAGTGCCTTCATTGCATGTCGATCATTAGCTTCCTCATCATATGTGAAACTAACAGCTGTAGTGGATTAGCTCAAGTTAGCCTACATGGCCCTTATGGCTAACCAATATCAGATACAGACTTTAGAGTTAGCGGTAGTTGAATTTCCATATGTTTCCATTTGTTACTGAGGTCCACCTCATCTGTGCCTGGGAATGTGTTTATACTACATAGATCTTTTTGCATGGGTGCTCACTTGTGAGCGTTACACATGACTCTAATGGATGACAGACTGTCTCAGTTTTTATGTGTCTGTGTCACAGCATCGTATCTCATGTGATGGCATGATTAATCATCATTATTTTTCACCAGACAGTACACTTCACAGGTGTGACTGGTACAGTGTAGCTAATGAGGTTTTTGAAGTGTCTGTGACATGAGAATGTTGTCCTAATGCTTATTTGCCTCTGTTTCAAGTCTCCCTCCCAGCAGTTCCCATCCTCTCCTTCCCTCGCCTGATCACCCTTCTGTGTCTGTTGTGTGTACTCAGACCAATGGGCTATTTGGAGGTGGAACCCTTAGAGCATCACACCACTCTGATGAAGAAAGGTACGGCCAGTCGTTGACAGCCTTGTAGGTATTCGCAAAGCGGCATTACAGGTGACATCATGATTAGTGTAAATTGGACTTCTTGACAATGCACATGTATGTTTGTGAAAGCTCCATGGGCTCACAATGTAAATTATCATGTTGTGCATGACGTCTGACTCCTACAGAATATAGTGCCTGCTTGTGGCTCAACACACATGTCCGTCTAATGTGCACATATACTATTTTGAACGTAGTTACCTCATGCTTGTTAGGTGTGTAACTGTATATTGACCACACGCATGGGGTGGGTGAAGGCTAGAATACTATGTTGTGTGTGAGGTAGATGTCTTTGTTGGTGCAGTTTGGATTTGAACACACTAGCTCTTGTACACACCTGCTGACGCTATGTTTCTTGTGCCCCACTTGACCGTAAGGGCCCTGATCCAGTGACTGTGATGTGTGGTGATTACTGTGCCATTTTGTTGTCAGTGATCCTGAGTGAGGCAGACACTCCTGCCTTCACATCCACATGTCACTTTGTGCATTGCGGGTGCCCTTGTGTTATGTGTTTGTTTAGCAATTAGTCACACCCCTCCTGCCGTCATGTCTTCACTCATTGCTGCAGCTGCATACACAGCCAACATGAAGCGCACACTATCCAGGAACACAGACACCTACAGGATGGCCCTCCTTCCATCCATTAATAGAGCATGCTCCTGCCACCCTACACACAGACAACACCAGACATTCACCCTCGTGCTATAAAAATGCTTTGTACTCAGCCATAGCTGCTGCTATGCGTGTGTGTGCAACACATACTGGCACGACTATGCAGATACACATGACATTGGGTCTACGTACCACCAGGTCATGTGCCGTGTCCAACACACACACACACCTTACATAGGCACAATATTGTACAGTGTTAGCTTGTCAACACCACTAGATCAGAAAACTGTTAGCTTACAGTCACGTGCCAGAACACAACATGCTCACACCACTTCAACATTGCTGTCACAGTCAGTCAAGTTGGCACATGGGACACACACCATGACCCTGTCTCTTGGGTGTGGTGTGATTTGGCCGTTCAGGGGTAGGTATTTGTCTGATGTGTGTCGTTGTTCTGTATGCGTTGCTCCCATTACAGTAGTATAGTACTTGTAGCTCCATAGGGGTAGGTCACCTAATCAGGTGTGCTTGTCTAGAGTGCTCCAGCCCATTGCCCACAGTCTGTCCTGCCACCGTTATCCTGTGCGGCATTAATCACATACACAGTAATGCATCATGCTGATGGTAGCTCACATACCTGAGGACACAGTTGTAGGTACTCCCTACATGGACTACTACTTTTGTGACACAGACATGTACTCCTCAAAGTGACTCTCCTGGGCCTGCCTGTGCTAGCAGTATTGGGATTCAATCCCCCCTCCAGCATTGACTGTCCCACACAGGTGTGTCTTACCATCCATGTATGTAGTTTGTGGAAATTTCTGACCAATGTGTGTCCTCACTCAGATTCTGATCCAAGTGTGTGGATGACTGCTGTTTGTTGTATACCTTGCATTTTTGACATTTGCAGACACATACATGTATGCTGTTTCAAAGATTACTCACCAAATGCGTATGATGTTTACATTATTTATTGGGTGATCTTGTGCATGAAACGTGAATAGGTGCTGTACAGAAAGGGGGGGAATCCAAAATTCACAGCTGGAGATGAGATGCCTTACAGTTTCAGTCAACAGAGTCCAGGCCACAGTGCCTGACATCATTGGGCAGACTGTGACCAGCAAGTCCATGTGGGAGAGTCTCATAGGGGATGCTGTTGCACCCAGGGGCTATATGCCAGGTCCAGTGTCCTGGGAGAAGTCCATGGGCCACAGGCCCTCAACGTCTTTGCCGTGGACGACCCACCTTCCTTGGGGGACCCTCATGTGCAGGCATGGACGGTGCATGGGACGCTACGTCAGAGGGTTCCTCCTCCTCCTCCCTCTCCTCCCTCCCTGTGGCTGGTGTTGCACTTTGCCGTGATGTTGCTGGCCTTGTGACACAGGGAGGGGGCTGCATGTTGGCAGCCATCTGACGTAGCACATGGACAATGTCCCTATGCACCATCAAGAGCTGAGCCTGGTGTGCCTCCACCCGTCCATAATGCAGCTCTTGCCTGGCTATTTGCTCTGCCTGCTGTTCTCTGAGCTGGTTGAGGGTCTCCGCAAGCTGGCTTACCTCACTGGTGTCCCGCCGGTATGCCTCAAGGATGTTACTGAGTTCAGCCATACCGGTCCCTGCAGCTGACTGGCCAGATTCTCGCCTCCGCCTTGCGCCACTCCCACCACCCTGACCCACATGAGCACGGCCTGCGCTTGTGGGCACATCCGATCGACGGCCCCCCCGAGTGCTGGGAGGGTGGAGGTTGTTACCAACCTCAGGGGCGCCCGACAAAGGGTGTCCCTCATTTTCAGACTGGCTCTCTTGTGAATCATGGGCAGGGCTCTGACCTGTCTGCTGGGATGTGGTGGGAATAGGTCCGGTGGTTGGCAGAGATGTAGCTGGTACAGTTGCTGCAGGGGTTTGGGATCCAGAGGAGCCAGGTTGGTTGGGGACATCCACAGTGCGTTGAGGGACGGCGCTGCCGGTGGGGTCTGGGTCCTGCTGAGCCTGGGACTGGGATCCTTGGCCCCCCTGGCTGGGGGGGAGATCCGCACGTTGCCCTGTGTGTGGGAGACACAGACACTGTTAAGGCAATATCAAGTGACATGTGGTTTGGTTATCCATTATCAGCATCACTGTTCCACAAGCTATACATTGTTGACATTGTACAGTTGTGTATTTAGTGGTGGAAAAAACAATTGTACGATGGGGTATTTACATTCTTCCAATCTCTTGACAATGACTGACACAGCCATTGCTGTGTCTTGTGTTGCCGGCACCACACGTGTAAAGCATTCGTAAGTTTCACGCAACATCCTGGATACGGTGAAAATTCTTATGTGTGCGTCAAGCATGCACAGAGTTTAGATGCAGCATGTTGATGTAAGAGACAGAGCATCATTATTTAGCATGTCAGCTACTACTTTGGATGTCTTTTGCTGTTCCATGCTGGCCAAACAATGCCAACACCGCTGGACCTGTACACCCACTTCTAGATCATGGCTTTAGAACTTGGCACTTCTCTAAGACGCATCACCTTGTCAATACCCATGTCCATGTTGGTACTTATGTGCATCCACAAAGGTAATGAGATGGGGCACGTGCTTTTTTAGAGAGGCACAATGGACTGGAGCTTCTGTTATGTGCATGTATGAGTTGTATGCATATTCATATGAGTACGTGTTTTGTTGTGGTACATGGCAATTGGGACAGTGTTGCAATACAACGCCTGTCCCCCGGGGATGAGTTTCTGTAAGGGGTGTGTACAACAGGCCATGCTATTACTTTGTTTGTGAATTGCAAGCGTCCATTGTTCATGATTTGGCTGTCCCCTCATGTGGCATGCTGCCATAATGGTGGATTTGTGTTGGTGCACAGGATGTGTGACCTTGTCCTGGTGTTTGTGTTTGCAATGAGCACAGGAGGGACTTGTGCTGCCTACACCTGTGCCCATTGTGTACTACAGAGCTTTCTGAGATGTGTGTCCTGACACAGTACAGTGTTGACAGCAAATGGTGGGTGTCTTACAGGCACATAGCAGATGTTTGCTGGTACTTGTGAGACATCCCTTAACATTCTGCTCTATGGAGTTTGTGAGGCCTGTGCAGTGCTTGTGTGCAACTGTGTGTGTGCCCCAGGGATGTGCGTTGAGGTGACAGAGGGACGAACACTGACTGATGGAGACAGAGGGAGATGGAGACAGAGGGAGACAGAGACAGAGGGAGAGGGCAACCGAGGGAGAGGGCGACAGAGACAGAGGGAGACAGAGACAGAGGCCGACAGAGGGAGAGGGAGACAGAGGGAGAGGGAGACAGAGACAGAGGGAGACAGAGGGAGAGGGCAACCGAGGGAGAGGGCGACAGAGACAGAGGGAGACAGAGACAGAGGCCGACAGAGGGAGAGGGCGACTGAGGGAGAGGGAGACAGAGATAGAGGGTGAGACAGGGATGGAGACAGGTAGATTGTGCTTGCTCTCTTGCTACACTGCCTTACTTTGTCACAAAATGATGCATCTCTGTAAGGTGTGTCAGCAAATAGTAAATATTTAGAAGCTGTGGTGTAGTATCTTGTGTGATATTTACCTATCCCTGTGCATTGGTCATTATGCTTGTGTGTGTCCCTGGGACATATGGCATGAGAGCAGCCTCTTACCCTACACATTGCACCCTATGTGCCTCCCCCTTGCAACTACCACCATTTGGTAGTGTACTGCTTGGACTCAAGGCCACCCACCCCATGCTGCTGGGCACTGTTGTTAGTCTACCCATGTAACTTGTGTTTTTTGTACACTCACCAGACTCAATGGCTCCTTCTATTCCATGTACTCCCACCGCTGGCAGTAGGACCATGACCTTCTCCTCCCAGGGCTGGTATACAGGAGGTCTGCGGGGACCACCGCCTCCAGTGTGGTGTGCATTGGCGTAATCCTGTGCCATCTTCTTCTTCACCATCCTCCGCAGATCGTACCACCTGGCCTGGCATTCATCCCTGGTGAGCCTGATGGGTGCAACAGCATTGACCCGGTCTACAATCCTCTCCCACAGGCGTGTTCTTTCTGCCAGGCTGGTCTGTCTGACCAATGCGCCAAACAGCTGCAGGTCGACTCTGATGACTTCATCAGTAAGTATCTCCATCTCCGGGTTAGTGAATTTTGGATTCTTGTGTGTGGTCATGGTGTGTAGTGTATGTGATTGAGGGGTTGATGGTGTGTATGAATGAGGGTGTTTGGGTCAGAATGTGAAGGGGGTGGTGTGGGTGTAGATGAGATAGGGTGTATGTGTGAAGGTATGTGTCTGCAATAGTTTGTGTGCTCTCAGTTTCCTCGCAAGAATGGGTATGTTGCAAAGGATGATGGGTTGTATGTGTGGTCCCTTTTATTGGTCAAATGGTGGGTGTGGCTTAATTTGAATTGTTGTGGTGGGTGTTATATGGGGTGGGTGTTGGTGTTGTCCTCTGTTAGGCTGTTTGGCTGTGACCAGGACATTGATTGTCAAAGGTGTGTACACAGGAGACATGTTCAGTGTGGTAGTGCGACTCATTAGCAAGGTCCTTGTGGTCGTTTTGGTGTTGGCGTTATGTGTGCGTGCGGTACTTGTGCGTGCGTTTGAGTAGTACGGGCCGTTGGCGGTGTTCGCGTACGCTTGTTGGGGGGGGTGCGTGTCGTACTTGTGCGTGCGAGTGAGTAGTACGGGCCGTTGGCGGGTGGGGGTGTTCGCGTACACTTGTTGGGGGGGGGTGCGTATCGTACTTGTGCGTGCGAGTGAGTGGTACGGGCCGTTGGCGGGTGGGGGGGTTCGCGTAGGCTTGGCCGAGGGGTGTGCGTGTCGTACTTGTGCATGCGAGTGAGTGGTACGGGCCGTTGGCGGGTGGGGGGTTCGCGTAGGCTTGGCCGAGGGGTGTGCGTGTCGTACTTGTGCATGCGAGTGAGTGGTACGGGCCGTTGGCGGGTGGGGGGGTTCGCGTAGGCTTGGCCGAGGGGTGTGCGTGTCGTACTTGTGCGTGCGAGTGAGTGGTACGGGCCGTTGGCGGGTGGGGGGTTCGCGTAGGCTTGGCCGAGGGGTGTGCGTGTCGTACTTGTGCGTGCGAGTGAGTGGTACGGGCCGTTGGCGGGTGGGGGTGTTTGCGTACGCTTGTTGGGGGGGTGCGTGTCGTACTTGTGCGTGCGAGTGAGTAGTACGGGCCGTTGGCGGGTGGGGGTGTTCGCGTATGCTTGTTGGGGGGGTGCGTGTCGTACTTGTGCGTGCGAGTGAGTGGTACGGGCCGTTGGCGGGTGGGGGGTTCGCGTAGGCTTGGCCAAGGGGTGTGCGTGTCGTGCTTGTGCGTGCGAGTGAGTGGTACGGGCCGTTGGCGGGTGGGGGGGTTCGCGTAGGCTTGGCCGAGGGGTGTGCGTGTCGTACTTGTGCGTGCGAGTGAGTGGTACGGGCCGTTGGCGGGTGGGGGTGTTCACGTACGCTTGTTGGGGGGGGTGCGTGTCGTACTTGTGCGTGCGAGTGAGTGGTACGGGCCGTTGGTGGGTGGGGGGGTTCGCGTAGGCTTGGCCGAGGGGTGTGCGTGCCATACTTGTGCGTGCGAGTGAGTGGTACGGGCCGTTGGCGGGTGGGGGTGTTCGCGTACGCTTGTTGGGGGGGTGCGTGTCGTACTTGTGCGTGCGAGTGAGTGGTACGGGCCGCTGGCGGGTGGGGGTGTTCGCGTACGCTTGTTGGGGGGGGTGCGTGTCGTACTTGTGCGTGCGAGTGAGTGGTACGGGCCGTTGGCGGGTGGGGGGGTTCGCGTAGGCTTGGCCGAGGGGTGTGCGTGTCGTACTTGTGCGTGCGAGTGAGTAGTACGGGCCGTTGGCGGGTGGGGGTGTTCGCGTACGCTTGGCCGAGGGGTGTGCGTGTCGTACTTGTGCGTGCGAGTGAGTGAGTGGTACGGGCCGTTGGCGGGTGGGGGTGTTCGCGTACGCTTGTTGGGGGGGGGTGCGTGTCGTACTTGTGCATGCGAGTGAGTGGTACGGGCCGTTGGCGGGTGCGGGGGTTCGCGTAGGCTTGGCCGAGGGGTGTGCGTGTCGTACTTGTGTGTGCGAGTGAGTGGTACGGGCTGTTGGCGGGTGGGGGGGTTCGTGTAGGCTTGGCCGAGGGGTGTGCGTGTCGTACTTGTGCGTGCGAGTGAGTGGTACGGGCCGTTGGTGGGTGGGGGGTTCACGTAGGCTTGGCCGAGGGGTGTGCGTGTCGTACTTGTGCGTGCGAGTGAGTGGTATGGGCCGTTGGCGGGTAGGGGGGTTCGCGTAGGCTTGGCCGAGGGGTGTGCGTGTCGTACTTGTGCGTGCGAGTGAGTAGTACGGGCCGTTGGCGGGTGGGGGGGTTCGCGTAGGCTTGGCCGAGGGGTGTGCGTGTCGTACTTGTGCGTGCGAGTGAGTGGTACGGACCGTTGGCGGGTGGGGGGGTTCGTGTAGGCTTGGCCAAGGGGTGTGCGTGTCGTACTTGTGCGTGCGAGTGAGTGGTACGGGCCGTTGGCGGGGGGGGGTTCGCGTAGGCTTGGCCGAGGGGTGTGCGTGTAGTATGTATTGGTGGAGCTTGCAGTGAGGCGAATGTCCCGTACGAATCAATGTTGAAGCGTGAATACTTTGGCCCGTACGTATCTCGCTCAGGCATTTCGTTCCGAATCGGAATAGTGAGTTTGTACGGACTGATAACGAATCGTACGGTGGTCTGCACGAGGCTTATTCGTATGGGTAAACGAATGTCATTCGTACGGGTCGTAGCAAATCGTACGGAAATCAACGGAAACGGATCGGAATTCGCTGGTCGGACGGTAGTTTCCCATTTGTACGGAATCGGCTACGAATACGATTCTTACGCCGGATTATTTTACCAGATCGGAATCGACGCCTTTGTGTTGGGTGTATATGTACATTAAGCAATATTAAGGTCTTTAACTTATTTTGATTATTTGCTTTGTATTTCAACTTTACTGCTAGGATATTAGGACTTATTGTATCTAGTTGCTCATGATCAACTAGTAAGTCGATGGATATAAATATTGCTAACCCCCCACCTTGGACGCACATATTTATGTGCTTTGTTTGCAGGATCAAAGTAGCCTTTGTATCCCTGTAGTATGAATGGATTGATTTCCCATGTTTCTTGCAGCAAAATAATTTGGAACGAGTTAGAGATAGAATATAAGTGGGCATTGTTAACCATACTTCCTAACCCGTTTATGTTCCATGAACACATAATGATTTTTTCAGTGTCCTTTTTTTCTTCTTTTGTTGATATACTAGATATATTCCATCATAGGTCTTTATTACCATGTAAAACCGAAGCTATCCATTTTTCATTTATTCCCGTTGAGTTTTCTGTTTTGCTTTGTGCCAGTATTACCTCAATATTTTGCTCTGATCTTCCAAGGGCTTTTTTTAGTATGGAGCGAATTTGCTTGTTGTTCTTTCCCTTCTGTGCCATACCTTCATCATTAATGAGAGGGGTTGGATATATCTTTGGAACTGGCTTACTGATTATTATACCCCAGCTGTTGAATATTTGTTGTTCATTTATGACTTGTTCTGCGACTAAGGCAGAATTTACAGTAGTCAAGGTCGATGCCTGGGTACCCTCGATATTTGATAAGAATCCTATAGATTCAATATCTTTACTCGTCACTTTTGCTAAAGACGGGATTGATTTAAAAAGGCGAAGGATGTTTCCTCTATTTAGTGTATCTTGATTACCTCTCGAGTCAAATTCTGGTCTAAAAATCAGCTGCACCTTCTCATTAGTTGACTGATATTTATTCCTATCTTCTTCTATGTTTGTATGGCCCTATATGTAACTTGTTTTTCCCCACCATATCTTTCAATGACCAGATTATCCGAGTTTGGTAATCGCCTTGTAATTTCAGCCTGTTCTATTATATTATTTCTCCCCTCAATAATTGGAGTTAATTTTTGCTTTTCTATATTTTTCCCAATTTGTTGATTCTGTTGTTGGGTTATTTTTTAATTTGTAATATGGGGTATGTGATAATCCCAAACCTGAGGCTTATGTACTATCGGGAAGATGTAGGTTTCTTCCTCACCTTTTTCTTGTATTCTATCTTTAGATTTGGGAGGAATAGGTCTTTAACTTCACTAAATCTTCTGGTTGTTCACTTTTTATATACTCTGGTGCCTGATCTATGATACACCCATTTCCCGTTGTCTTCAGTTTCTTCTCACTCATACAATCCTCCATTATTTCCAATTCATTCTGAGTATGTTTTATATTTTCTGTTGTGGTAAGTATACTTTTCTGTGAATCGTTTGATCAGTAGTTTGTTCTTTTTTGAATATAGCGAAATACTTTTTATTGTTTTTGTTCTTTGTTATGGGAGACCACTTTTTGTTCGAGACTTTTTCTTCTTTCCTAGATGTTTCCTTCCATAATTTGTTTCCTTGACTCTCTACAATTGCTGGTGCTTTATCTTCGGACTGTTTTAGTACAGTATTTGACTGTTTTGCCTTTTTTCTCGCTTTCTGTGTTTTTTTCCTATGTCTTATTGACATTGTAAATAATGGAGAAACTAGTTCTTTGACTTCTTGATCGTCCATTATGTTTTCCCTTCGAGCAGCCGAAGATTTTGTACCTATCATCTTTTGTCTTTCCTGGTCTCGTATCTGCAATGTTGCCAGTGTTGATAATTTGTGGTCGACTTGCTGCAAGATCCGCAATTTTCTAGGCGTTATTTGATCCAGGTCATCCACATCTTCTAGGCAACTGAACTGCTCTGTATCAGTAACTATAGTGGTGTTGTTCCTTTCTTTTTTTCTACCACTGTCCTCTTTCTTTTCCCTCCAGATGGTCATTTTGACATCTTCTAGTATGGTATTAAAAACCTCTGGTAGACATCTTCTAGTATGGTATTAAAAACCTCTGGTATTGTGGCCAATTTGTCTATTATAGGTGCACAAGTACAATCAGTGCTTATTTTGGCACTTTCGCTTTGAGCTCTATCAAGCCATTCAGCTGGGCAAGTTTTTGATCAATTCCAGCAACTGCAATTGCCATAATTCAAAGTAGATCTATTTACATGTCCATTTTATTTGATTGATATGCTAGTGCTTCCAACGTTAATGATGAGGTTTGGTAGAAGATATCCCAGATAGACCCCATATCCTGGTTATCTGTAGTTTGTGTCTTTTGTTCATTTAGTTGATCATGAACACTAATAGTAGTTCCTTTGAGTAGAATACTCAGGTTTTCATTGTTCTGCAGTTATTTTAGTGAAGTTATCCATATCAATATATCTGTTGAAGCCTTGTTCTTGTCCATTATATTGTATCTTACTATTATTTCTGGTGCTTTTAGATAATATTCCTGCTTTTATTCCTAAATTTTCAGTTATTCTCGATCGCTGTCTTGCCTAGATTCTACCCTTTGTTCCTCGGTGGTCATTGGATTTTGATACCCCTCCATGTCCTCATTTTTTATTTTTGGATTGATTTCTCCATTTAGTTTAATTGTTGAGGCAGTCTCCAAGTTGTGATAATCCTGATTTTCACCTAGATTCTCCTGAGTCGGTTCAATTGTCCCCAAGCCACAGTTTTGGTTGACTAATTGGTTATGGATTGTAATATCACCAGTTGCTTGTATTATTTTCCGTATTTCTACATTCACTTCTAAAGGTAACATGGACCTTGGGGTCAGCTTTCTTTGATATGCTTCTCCCTGATATGTCTCATCCTGCAGTATTCCTGACATATCCATATCTGTATCTTTTTGACTTATATTGGTAGGTGATGTTATATTTAGCATTTCATGGTCAGTAATTTGAGATTCATTGTCAACAGCTTGATATGTCTGGTCTTGTGATTGTCGCTCCTCCTCTTGTTGACTGGTTTGTATGATTTGTATACTTTGTATCTCATTACTAATTGGTTCAATTGGAGTTTGTAATTACATTTTTTCCGATTCTATTGGCATTGTAATTAGGGCTCCAGACGGATCTTTTATAAAATCAAATTTATCTGGGACTTTGGTGGATTTTTCAAACATCCGTGCTATTGGCAAGATTAATGATTGATTCAATCCTATTGAATTAGCTTTAGATTTTTTGATCACTTTTGGTATTTGTATTTTCTTTGTTTGTCTTGCGGAAGGACCTGTCACCCTCTCTTTTTCTGAGCGCATAATTATCTCTTTATTCAATGATAATAGTTGGCCATCGGTCGTCCTTCCTTTTCTCATGCAATATCCTTTGGCAACAGAAACTGACTTCTCCCTCAGCACCTTCTTATTTTCCCAGGCTGAGGGAAAAGGACGCCGGGGATGATCCGGCTGGTGCGGGCGAGCAAACAAGCTGAGTAAGCAGAGTAACGGCCTTGCCCTGCCAGTTCCCTGACTGAAAACACTCTGCGCTTACCAGTACCAGCTCCAGCACAGCACCAGCAAAGTAGGCGGGTGAGCAGGCGGGCAGTTGAAGGAGCCAGTGAGCGAGCAGGCAAGCAACGGTGTCTGCCTCACCAATCACCAGTCTTGCTCAAGCTCGAGCTCAAGCTCCGTATCCTGTGCTCCGTACCCGTGCCCACTTTTACGTGTCGCGTCTTACTCCTTCTGTGGCTGCTGCTGTCGTGTTTCCAAGCGTTTCCGGGTCAATGTTCACTTTATTTCTAGCTCAAGGCTCCTTGCACTGGGGAGCAGCTTCAAGGGGAGCATCTTCATGGGGAGCTTCAAATGAGAGAATTCCAATTTGGCTGATTAAGGTTACCTCTCCCCAAAATTCCCTCGAAATTCCCCCCAAAATTCACTGTGAGGCAGTAAGCAGCTTCACCAACACAGAACAGTCTGTTGTTGGCCCCCCTCTGTCCCCCTCTGCCCTTTTCTGGCACCCCGCCATGTAGCTCTGGGACACAGCAGGCTCTGACAGGTCAGGGGCACTCTGTGGGATCTCGTGTTACACATACCCCAAAGCACAACCCAAACCTCTGCTCCCCTGATTCCACAAGAGGCACCCAATGTAAGCGTCTACCGGAGCGCAGGGTAGGGCAGAGCAGTACAGTGCAGAGTGGGAAAGCAAGGAACACAACAGACGAGATAGAGGGCAGCACTATGAGCCGCTAGACTCCTGGGCTTTCAATTTGCGCTTAAACGCTTTTCTCTCAAGGTCCTTGTCCTTAATAGAGTCCTGTTAGGGCTTTGTGGCCCCCCCAGCGGCCCTCCGCGGACCTGTCTCCCTTGCTGGTGCCTGCCTCTGATAAAGATCACTGGTGAAGATCACCCGCAGCTCCCGCTGCACGGCTCAACTGCATGCCTCTGGAGGATACAGGGGTTTGAGGAGATTACCCGTGACTCCACGGCTCCAGGACACACACAACTGCCGATTTGCATGGGGAGAACACCCGCAACTCCCCGCTGTACGGCTTGGATCGGCTCGGCTCGGCTCTGCTGGCTTGTGCGGCTTGCGCGTCACGTGCTGGTTTCCTCCTCCTCCTGCAATGGGCGTTTCTGTGCTGTGAAAGAACAGTACAATCAAGACTAGCTCAAACCAACCAGTCAGATGCATGCTGGGGCTGGGAGTTCTCAGAGGAAGCCCATTCAGTGACAGGGCATCTCCTAACAACATGTGAAGTCCCAACTGGTTGGCTAAGGATCCCAACACCGCCACAGGTACCTGGAATGATTTTGTGATTTTGCCTTCCTATGTCCCCTTCTCAGGCAAACAGTGTTGCCTCCTCTCTCCCAAAGTTTGGGGGGCGATGCGTTGCAGTTTCATACAGCTACCAGAGTTCACAGGTTCTCCACATTGCTCCAGACCGAGAGGGTGGGCATCAGCCAGCACCTGCTTGCTGGCAAAACATAGACACCAAAACTTTCTCCCAGGTAGGGAAAAAGTGACGACACAGGTCCGGGGATTAAAAAGGCTTTATTAGCTTTTGTTTTGCGCAAGTAAGTGAGGTCCATTAAACGCTTAGGCAGACGCGTTACAGCCTTCAAATGGCTTCATCAGTGCCGGTTTCAATGGCTCCTTCTTCCAGGGGGGCTAAACGCACATCAGGTGGTCTCTCGCCCCTCCTCAGCCCAACGATATTCAGGTGTCCTGCGCTCAAACTAACCAGGCAGATGCATGCTGGGGCTGGGAGTCCTCAGAGGAAGCCCATATATATATATATATATATATATATATATATATAGGGCTTGATTCACTAAGGTAAGCTGAAACGAAAGTCTTACTTTACGACTTTCATTATTCACACAGGACATTTACGAGTAGAGTTAGTCTTTAGTCTCAGTTTAACTTAAGTTTTGGTCTTAAGTCTAACTAAGGATAAAACTTAAGTTAAACTGAGACAAATGTCTAACTTTACTACACGTAAATGCCCTTTGTGAATCGGGCCCATAGTGAGTTTCAAATGTGTGTTAAATGAAATATAATTTCAATATTAGCTAGATATCTTGTAACATACATAAGAATGCACTGAAATAATTTATTATATATCAAGTGAAGTGCTGACAAAAGTAGTCACACATTAGAAGTGTAACTGAGAAATGCATCTAAACAGTCTGCTATATAGAGATTTCGATAATGAAACAGACACTAAATAAATGTATATTCATATTTGTAAAGCGCGAACTACTCACCCTTACGGGTCTCAAGGCACTGGGGGCCGTCGTGGAAATTAAGTGAGCTATTGCCCAGAGTCACATGGTGCTGAGCTGAACTGCGGCCGGAACCGGGGATAAAACAGTAAACCTTGTGCTCCGAAGTCAGCTGCCCTGGCCGCTGCACCACACCTCTCCACCTTAAGAAATAGAGTTACATAGCGACTCATGTAGTTCAAATTAGGTGATTGAAAACATTATTAGTGATAGATAGTAGTCAAGTGAATGATTTTACCTTTACATCTAGGTTCATTAGGTTATCTGCAATTGGTGCATTTATTTTATTTGTAAGGCTATACTTCTGTTGTCTAACTGTGCTCAGAGCTTGGCAAATAAATAGTACTAGACGCAGACGACTTCTGATTGGCCAATCCAGAGAAGTAGACCTTCAAATATGTGTGAGGCGTGTTACTCCAGAACCTGAGTTTTCATTTTAGACTGCTATGTTGAATTGAGATTTGTAATGTGTTCGGAAATGTTAAGGTTATCTTTTATCACATGTAAGTAATTGGTAAGGTAACCTTTGTTGCCAATAGGGGACGAAGGTATGTGTTTAAAAGGTAAAACATGTAGTTTGTAAGTTCAGTGAGTTATAAATACAGTTACATACCAGTATGCCCATTTAAACATCCACTCATCTATCTATGCACTTACTGAGAAACCTATTTAGAAAACCATACAGCCACTTACATACTCAGTCAGGCAGTGAGAGACGTAGCTACATATTGACTGATATAGCAACAAAGTAGTTACGTATCTAGAGGTAAAAGAGACACTTTTACATGCAGATACATACACCAGTACTCACTAATACGCAAAGTAAGGAATCCAGACAGGTACTTACATGCACATTTACAGAACTTTGGAGTTAGTAAGATAGTCATATACTGACATAGTTAGTTACACATCCAGTGACACACTCACAGACGGACTGATACACTCACTGACATGTATTTAAGTACAGACACTCCTAGTCACCCATCAAGACAAGTAGTCCTTATAACTTGTCTTGGGCCTGCTACAGCAGAATATGTATGTGCAGTTTTACTTCTAGTTGAACTTGGCATGAAATACCGCTGAACTTTAAACTCCTCTTTTTCTATATATCAGGCATCCCTGAGATAGTTTGTAGGTAGGTCATTGACCAGGGTGTTATCTGTTTAAGAAATTGAGAGATGTTATTTGAAGTTTCAGTGAGTTACATTGTAAGGCTATACTTCTGTTGTGTAACTGTGCTCAGAGCTTGGCAAATAAATAGTGCTAGACACAGACGACTTCTGATTGGCCAATCCAGAGAAGTAGACCTTCAAATATGTGTGAGGCGTGTTACTCCAGAACCTGAGTTTTCATTTTAGACTGCTATGTTGAATTGAGATTTGTAATGTGTTCGGAAATGTTAAGGTTATCTTTTATCACATGTAAGTAATTGGTAAGGTAACCTTTGTAGCCAATAGGGGACGAAGGTATGTGTTTAAAAGGTAAAACATGTAGTTTGTAAGTTCAGTGAGTTATAAATACAGTTACATACCAGTATGCCCATTTAAACATCCACTCATCTATCTATGCACTTACTGAGAAACCTATTTAGAAAACCATACAGCCACTCACATACTCAGTCAGGCAGTGAGAGACGTAGCTACATATTGACTGATATAGCAACAAAGTAGTTACGTATCTAGAGGTAAAAGAGACACTTTTACATGCAGATACATACACCAGTACTCACTAATACGCAAAGTAAGGAATCCAGACAGGTACTTACATACACATTTACAGAACTTTGGAGTTAGTAAGATAGTCATATACTGACATAGTTAGTTACACATCCAGTGACACACTCACAGACGGACTGATACACTCACTGACATGTATTTAAGTACAGACACTCCTAGTCACCCATCAAGACAAGTAGTCCTTTTAACTTGTCTTGGGCCTGCTACAGCAGAATATGTGTGTGCAGTTTTACTTCTAGTTGAACTTGGCATGAAATACCGCTGAACTTTAAACTCCTCTTTTTCTATATATCAGGCATCCCTGAGATAGTTTGTAGGTAGGTCATTGACCAGGGTGTTATCTGTTTAAGAAATTGATGTTATTTGAAGTTTCAGTGAGTTACATGTGCACTTGGAGACACATACACCAAGTTATACATCTAGTCTGTCACCTAATACTATAATTCATAACCCTATTACAGAAGCATAGAGGCACTCACACACCCAGTCAGACAGAGACAGAGGCACATAGACATTTACTCACACAGCCACACAGCACTTACGTATCCAGCACTAACAGAGCCAGTTGCATACACAGTTACATACCTCAACACTCAGTAGCACAGCCAGTAAACTATCGATACAGCCACTTGTATACACACTAACAGACCCATAGAGTTACTAAGAGAGGCACTCATATACTGATATAGTTATTTACACATACAGAAATACACACAAAGAGGGAATGAAACACTAACTTAGTAAATATGTTCTCAAGTACTGAGACACTCAAGTCACCCATCCAGACAAGTCACTTTTTAAACATGTCTCGGGTCAGATACTGCAGAAGCTTTGTGTGCAGTTTTACTGCCAAGTCAACTTGGCATTTGGAACCCCTTTGCCAAGCCTTACACTCCCATTTAAGTGCATATAAGACACCAGCAAAGTAGCCTATAGGTAGGTATAGGGAGAGTGGTATGTGCTTAAAGGTTCAGGCATGCACTTAGAAGATTTATTTAGCTTCATGTGTGCTTACAAACTCAGATGCCCAGTTATGCATCCAGTCGCCTACCCAATGCTACAACTCATAAATGTATTTATAGTCTTTTTTTGTCTGCAATGAATCAAGCTACAAAACAAAAACAAACTGCCCCTTAAAAGGCTTGGAAGTACTCTTCATGTGACATTTATTGCCCCACATTTTAGAAATTAAAAAATACTTGTCCCAAATCATCTGTAACTACTCTTGATGGCTGAAATACATTGTGGAGTGGAAACACTTCAACCATCCCCCACTGCTTTGTTCCCCCTGAAATAAAATGTTCCAGACCTGGCAGGGGTGCATACATCCCTGGGAGAAATACGGCACCCTCCCACAAGGTTAGAATTGGAGTTGTGCTTCCATGCAGCTGCAGAAACTTTAAACATGTCTATTTCAAAGTGGAATAGTCTGCTAAAACAGGTTCTATTGATTTAAGGCTGAAAAGGAATGATTACAAGTTAAATAAAGTGCTGTAATAATGTTCAAAATTGTACTTTTTGTGCCACAAAATTTGCACATTTATTCCGCACTATCCTGGGAGGTCTGACTATTGGTGGCACTATATTTAAAGAAGGTAGGTCACATGTTGCATTGTCTCGAGTAAGAACATTGTGCACTTTGTTTTTTGTTGATTTTGATGACAGGAAAGTTAGTGCTGATGTAAGATGAGTCAAAGAGTGAAATCGGTTAAGAAGTGTGTACGCTTCCACATTTAGGACCGTATTCCATTTATGAAAAATGGATAATCTGTCCAAAGCAGAAACTCAAAAAAGAATCGACAGATGTTACCAAAAAGGAGGAGAACAAGGAAGTTGTTAAGAAGAGAAAACTGGAGAATGAGGGAGAGATTGTAGGTTACCAGTTGTCAAACACTTCTGGTGTCAACTGCTATGCAAATGTTGTTCTCAATGTACAGCTTCATTTATCACATTTTATAAATGCAATAGAACAGAAACCACAGAAGAGATTATGTTCTGCACTGTGTAGTTTACTCCAATGTTTATATAGTGATATGACTATAATAGAATGTATGAAGTTACTACACATACATTCGTCACACATGGCTTTACAACGCTGTTGTTACAATGACCGCATTGTTACCACGCATGCCATTACATCGCAAGTCGTAACAACGACTCGCTGTAGGGGGTGCGCTGGATTTAGGAATAGTATTAATTACTATTCCTACTCCAGTTTGTGCAACAGCAGGGAGGGTGTTGGATTTAAAATCCAACACATTCCCTGGTGTTGCACGCCCCCTACATCAAGTTGTTGTTAGACTTGCAACGTAATGGCGCACAAGGAAACAACGCGGTCGTTGTAACAACTGTGTTGTAAAGTTACTGCGTTGTGCTAACAGCGTTGTAAACTCTGTTTCCCCTGTAATACATTGTGCTTCAGGCATTCAAGATATATGTTGTGAATCTGTAGTATTTACTCAGAACACTCAACAAGATGCACAGGAATTTATAATGGTCATCCTTGGAGATTTAGAAGAATAGGTAATAAACATAAATGAATTATTTGGACTGACTTACACATGGAACCATGACTGTGAAGATTGCTCTTTTACATCTACTACTCAAATAACCCATGAGAGATTTCTGTATCTAACACTACCGGATTCCAACATTGTGCAATTTGACGGATTGATTAAAATGGCTAACCAAAATATGGCCTAACCAAATGGGAGATCAGATGTTATGTATACATTGCACAAACAAAACGTGGAAAATACCTTATATTAATGCTGCAAAAATGAAGAGCACATGGATATAAATTGGAAAACCGACATTGCAAACTTCAAAGCAGGACAAATACTAATTTCTGCAAGCACTTATGCTACTATGGCTATCATCTTTCATGAAGGAGGTAATATAATATCTGGACACTATACTGTCTATTTTAAAGAGTGAAACTGGATGGACAGAATGCAATGACAGCAACCTTAAGTTCAAACCTAAACTTCCTTTCATATTAGATCATTTTTACCTCTTGTTTCTTCAACCAAAGTTCTAAGGAGTATTTCTGGCAAGAAAATTATGTACAGTGTTTCTTCTACATGGATAATCAGTGTTTTGAACATCATTCGGCCTATCAGGGGTGATGTCGTTAAAAAGTTCTCCAAAATTCAAGAGTGCTTTTATCTTCCACAAAGGAGTTAATATAACATCTAGATACCACACTGATCAATTAAAGAGTGAAACTGGATAAACACAACACAATCACAGAAACATCAAATTGAAACCAAAACTGCGTTTCAAACTACAAAACTGTCACCTTTTGTTTCTTCAACCAAACCTCTATGTACTATTTGTGGAAAAAAGTAATATATGGGATTTTGTATATATGGATCATCAGCGTTTTAGACATTTTTCAACCTACCACAGGTGATGTTTTCCAAAGGATTTGCAAAATTCAAGTGTGGTTTATATTTATTGGTAGTTTCATTTTAAGTTTATTGCTTGGTTAAGTAAAACCATAACAATGTTACTAATACACATTCATGATAAAAACAGTAAAACTACCTGGTATCTTAAGACCATATTACTATAGTAATATAGACACAGGCTGATCAAAACATTGATTCTGTAAATTGAATTGTAACAGTGAAAAAGATAAAATCCTTGGTGTCAGTTCGTCATCACAACCAAACTAGTGTGTGCATTGTTAAATTATACAAGTAAGTATACATTTGTGCTCAAGCATACAAGGACTGGGTGATGGTGATATCAATAAAATCAGCTAAAAGCAGTGGACACATCCTCTGGGTGCAATTCTACGATCTTCATAAAACCTATGTCTCAGATGTCAATTTTGGACTTTGTCACAGGCCCATCTGATCATATGTTATTACTAAGAAATTTGGCAATGCAAATGTGCACTATAAAGTCAGCTATATACATTGTGCATGTGTGCTCACTCATCCACACAGGCACTAACACATGCACTCAATCACCTATACAGCCACTCACACATCCAGTCACTCACCCATACATACACTCACATAGGTACTCACTCACCAATACATCAGTGACATGTCAACTCACTCACCCATAATCCACTCACAGACCCACTCACTCACCCATACGACCACTCGCACACCCTCTCACTACCCATATTGGCACTCACTCACCCATACCAATACTTACACGGGCACTTAAAGACCCATAAAACCACTCATACATCTACTCACACACCCATACAGCCACTCGTACATCCCCTCACTTATACATACAGCCACTCACAGATGCATTTAGTCACCCATACATGCAATCACACATACACTTATCCATACTTCCACTGACACAAACACTCAGTGACTCATACAGCTACATATACACCCACCCATATACCAGTCACTCATCTACTCATTCACCCGTACATCCACTGACACATCCACTTAATCACTCATACTCTACTAATGCATCTGCGCACTCTCTCATACAGCTACTCACACATCCACTCATACACACATACAGCTACTCACACACATACTCACTCACCCATACATGCACACACGCATATTCATTTACCCATGCAGTTGTTCATACACCCACTCACTCACCCATACAACTTCTCACACAGCAATACATACACCCATAAATGCACTCACACATCCACTCACTTATCCATACAATCAATCACACTGGCTTTCACTCACTCACACGCATACTCATTAAGTCATTTACTTACCTATATACCACTTATGCACCCACACACTCACCCATACACCACTCACACATCCACTCTCTCACCCATACAGCCAATGAAATACCCATTCACTCACCCATACTCTACTAGTGCATCCACTCACTCACCCATACAGCACTCACACACCCACTCACATACCCATACAGCCACTAACACACCCAGTTAATTAGCCATACAGACTCTCATATACCCACTCATACATCCATACACCCACTCACTTACACATTTACTCACCCATACAGCTACTCGCACATCCACTCAATCACCTATACATGACTTATGTACCCACTCACTCACCCATACTCTACTAGTGCATCCACTCACTCACCCATACAGCACTCAAACACCCACTCACACACCCATACAGCCACTAACACACCCAGTCAATTAGTCATACAGACTCTCATATTCCCACTCATACACCCATACACCCACTCACTTACACATTTACTAACCCATACAGCTACTCGCACATCCACTCAATCACCTATACATGACTTATGTACCCATTCGCTCACACATACAGCCACTCACGTACACACAGTCATTCACCCTTATAGTTACTCACACACCCAGTCAACTCACACACTGACACACACAACAAAACATATTCAAACTGTTACAAACGTACCTACAACATTTAATTACTCTTACTTAACCCAGAACTGGTGGTTCTAACATGAACCATTCTTTCTTTCTTTTTTTAAAACTTTTTAAAACATGTTTTTGTATTTTGTAAAGATTGTGTTTTTTATGGTTTTGTTTTAGTCTATTGAAAGAAATGTTTGAAACATAGTGCTTGTTACCGAAAAGAACAAAACATGCACCAACAACTTGGAGAAAAAAACTAACACTTATGAGTGTTACTGCTCGCAACAATAGCAGGGATATATTCCTACCCCATGCTCGATATTGCCTTACACTTGAGGCAAAACTTTCCAACAACTTCAAACTCCTGGACACTGACTAGAGGATCTAAGGATAACACAGGAGCAGATGAGGTTCCCGGTTGTGCACCGTTTCCACCAGATGTTTGATGGCTGGTTTCCCTCTGTCTCTGCTTATTTGAAGCCATGTCGAGTACATTGCTTGAAGGTGCTTCATCATTGATGAAGTGCCACAGAAGTATTACTTTTCAGACCCTGTAGAGAGGATCTTTTAGCAAATTGTTCTCGCACCTTCCTCGCATTCACCTTCTCTCCCGGTGGTATTGAGAAAAAAGTCCAAATAATACTCGCCTTTTTGTTTTTACTAGTTCATCATCCTGAGAGGAGTTGCCATGGTCCTATGGTGTCTGAGCAGGACCAGATGCTATCTTCATCATGAAAAAATAGGGACACAAATGCCAAACCAAAGATTACACTTGTCAGACAAAATACAGCCTACTACACACAGCCATCATCTGAAACAGAGGTCTGAAAGACGAGGGTAGTTCATGTTCACACCCTACTATGCACAGTCATCAACTGAGACAGAGGTGTGACAGATGAGGCTTGTCCATGTATACACCTTACTACGCACACTTGTCATCGGAGACAGAGGTCTCAGTGGAGAGGCCAGTATTTCTCCCCACAGTCTGCTACCCACACTCGTCTTCTGAGAAAGAGGTCTGGAAAGAGAGAGTAGTTCATGTACACACCCAATTACACACAACCACCGTCTGGGATAGAAGTCTGACAGAAGACACTGGTCCTTGTATACACCCTAATACATAGCAATCTGGAAGAAAGTACTTAGTGGAGAGGCAGTCTCTCCCCATACACCCTACTACGCAAGCCTGTCATCTGAGAAAGAGATATGGAAGGAAAGGGCAGTCCATGTACACACCTTATTACGCACTTATCTGGGAAAGAGGTGTGGAGAGGGCAATGCACCCAGACACTAATAGGCGCACCTCTACTGTAAGAGAGAGGTCTGAGGAAAGAGGCTAGTCTCTCCTCACACCCTACTACACCCTATCCACCTATCCATCATCCAAAAGAGGGGTCTCACTAGAGAGGCCAGTTCCTCTATTTACACTGCTATGTATACCTGTCATCTGAGACAGTGGTCTATGTAGAGAGGCCAGTCTCTCCCCACACCCTAATACACACACACCTGTCATGTAAGAGATTGGTCTTAGTAGAGAGAATACACCGGCCCACATACTACTATTTCCCTACATTTTTGTTACAATTCTGCAACACTCTCATAAGAGTAGCTCAAAAGCTTCAGAGATTGAAGCTTGCTGCTTGGAGACATGCAATCTCATGAGAGGCTCGCGAGACCTGAGGAGAAATTACTGAGCCTGCCATGAGGTGTTTTACGATCCCACAAGCCTCACACGAGACCCACATGGAACATTACTGGGAGAACCACACATTTTTTTACTATCCTTTAGGAGTCACACAAGCCTGTTTGGGGGAAAGTAAAAAAGGGATCAAGGATCAACCAATAGTTACCATTTTTATTGCATGGTTGGAGAAATGTTATGATATGATTGGGTGCAGAACCAGTGATAGTTCACATTTATTTTGGCGATTTGGAAGAAAAGGAAGCCTGTTAGAGTTGTGTTGAACAGAAGTTAATGAATTTGGAACTGAGATAGACTGATGTATTCAGCTGCATATAAGAAACTGTTCTAGGTTCAGGTAA
Source organism: Lissotriton helveticus (assembly GCF_964261635.1). Taxonomy (NCBI): domain Eukaryota; kingdom Metazoa; phylum Chordata; class Amphibia; order Caudata; family Salamandridae; genus Lissotriton; species Lissotriton helveticus. The sequence goes on along the minus strand of NC_136071.1, from coordinate 1,008,609,050 downwards.
TTAAAAACATACTTTCTGAACTTTTTGGAAACAAGCCAGTTATTCCGCTACTGTTGGTAAACATATTCTACACAAGGTTTAGTAAGTAAAAAGCTGTTTGTAAAAGTGTGTGTTTTTAGACATAGGTTTTAGTAGTACAGTTTAGAAAGTAGAGAGATTTCACCAAGTATCGGACATTGTGTTAAAAAATGAAATGTTCAATCTGTAGGTAGTTGTAAGTGAAAGAGGAAGTGTTTCTGAAATTATAAACAAAAGATGTAGCAATCTGTTAATACAAGGCCTAGTGTTTCTATGATCCTTACTGTACACATAGTTTACCCCTACGAGATGATTGAGTGGAGATATTGCTATTTCTAGAGTAAAATACTGAGCCCACTGTTAGGAAAGGTTTGGCTAGAGGAATGTGTTACTTTACTTTATCAACTATTATGGTACCAAGTTTAATGGTATGTTATAATTTCATTGTGACACAAAATGCACTGGTTGAGGATGTTGAATTCTTCAAGAGAAAAGAGCATGAAGATAGTAGTAGTACAGTACATATAACTATGTGATTGTGGGAGAATAATGTAAAAACACCTTTAGAGTATATAGTGATCTATCACTGTAATCAATTATTGATCAGTATGTAACTTAACATTTTTGTTTTTTCTTTTTTAAGGTGAAAAATAGAAGTTTTTGAAAAACAGAAGTATCATGTCACAAAATATATGAGGAGAAAACAAAAATAGTTTACTTTGGAAGAAAGAAGGAACAGTAACTGTGTGGAAAGCCTGGAAAAAAATAAATTGCACAACTGATGTTGTTACTGCATATAGCAACATTTGTACCTTTGAAAAAGCTTGTTCTGTGTAGCTCTGCTTGTTTTTGACGGCAGAATGATCTGCTTACTAAAACAGCGAAAAGTGCTTTATTTAGAAAAGGAGGGTTGTTATCTGCTTGAGCAGGTTTAGATTCCTGTAATGGTATAACACACTCGTAGCTTCTAATTTCCAGGCTGAACTCCTTTTGGCAAATCTTATTTTAATTTAAGTGACTCTTTTGCCTCCCAGCCTACTGGAAAACGACTATTAAAGCAGATACTGATTGGCAGGCTAAGGTGGCGGACACAATGGAAAAGAAATTCTACATACATCAATATCCAGCAGGCAAATGAAGCAAAAGGGGATGAGGTATTGGTGCCAGAGTGAAAAAAGTATATTTGCTGTTTTGTTTGTTGTACAGTTTTTGTTGCAGGTTGTTAATGTAGCTATTGTTAGTTGTAATGTTTTTAGATTTCTTTCCTTAATAGTTTGAAAAGATTTTAATATTATTACAGTCTTGGAATGCTGACTCAAAGCGGCAGTTCCATCTTCAAAAATTTTAACTATTCTGCTTGATGTATATGTATGTATAAGGTACTATTGAAAGATTAGTGCTTCTTTTCAGTGTACTATAAAAAAAATATTCAAGAGAGAGGTTTTTAGTGCAGAGGCGAATGGATCCTTATATTATACTATGCACTGCTGAAAGCTGGTGGAGATAACAACTCTTTTGCACATCTTAGTAATTATATTCCAGTCCCTCAGGAGGGAAGTTTCAGCACAGAGTTCTTTCTCTGTGTACACCTTACTATACAAGCCTGTCCCCATATGGGGTGTCTGAGAGAGAGGTGAGTGTGTCCCTACATTCGAATATAAATACTGGTTGTCCAAGACACAGCTGTCAATGGAGAGTAACCTCCATTTTATATTCTACTATTGACAATTATTATCATAAAGATAGTTATGAGCAGAGAGAGCAGTCTCTAACCACAGACTCTCTGTATAGAACTTAATTTCTGTCCACTCAATAGTTTGTACATCTGTCATTCAACAGAGATGTCTCAGCAGAGATGCCTTAGCAGAGAGGCAGGTTCATACCAATACACTACTATGCATACTCATCATCGAAGAGAGAATCTAAAGATAGGGGCCAGTCCCCCCACACACCCTACTACATGCAGCCGTCGCCAAGAAAAAGGTCTCAGAGGAGAGGCCAGTACCTCCCCACACCCTCCTATGCACACCTGTGATCTGAGGTCCCTTCCATGATCCGAGGCCCATGAGAGGTGGTGCGCTGTGCCAGCGGGACATGGCAGATTCTATGAAGCGCACTCTCAGAAGGATTGCAAAATCAGAGGTTGTTTAATCGTTTCTATAACACGTTTCGACAGTGTGTACAGTCTTGTTCATACACAGAGTTACAAGTGAAGCAAGATTCACATACCCTAACTAGACATTAAAAATGGACTACCACATGTGAGCATTATCAAAGGTAAGGTATTGGAGGTGGCCATATTGTAATGTACATATAAATACATAAACAGAAGGATCGGTCATGTGTGTTCCTTTCCGTACAAGAAACATTGAGAAATCTCAAATTATACAGATGTAATCACGAATAGATCTGCAAAACCGTTGCAAGGTTAACAAGAAACGGGCTGCACATACCAATGATATCAATCAACCGAGTGAGAGCCTGACATGCCCTGTAATGTGTCTGGAGCAAGCATGGAACCATATGTCTAGATAGAACATGATAATTTACTTAGAAAGGCAAATAGTGTCATAGTCAAACAGGCGGCAATCTTCTAATTGTACACCAGTGTAGCCATTAACAAATTAATTATAGTGCACTGGGTAAAGGGTAACAGCACCCATAGTCTCTATGTTGTTACCGAGTGGTCTGGAAATCTCAGATGGTTTGTGTAATTGTAAAACATGTAAGTGTCTGGGATACAATATTCCAATGTTGTCAAATCTGGTCCACTGAATTGCCAAACACATGTAAAACCCAAGTGGGGTAACGAATGACAATAAAGTATCGGAGTGTTCATCAGAAGGGGACCACAGCAGAAACCGAATGCAATTACATTCAAAGTAAAGCAAAATCAACATGCACAAACAGTTGGGGGTATATCTACAGACCAGAAGCAGAACCAACCCAGGAGATAAGAACTCTGCAAAGTCATACCCAGGGTAAATAAAACCTTCACACAAAAAAGTTGACCATAACAGTAGAAAAGCCCATAGTCTCAGCCGATACATAGGAGGATGACTTCCTTATCTCTATGGTGCTGTTCACCCATGGGAATCTTGAAGAAAAGGAGAGGGAACCCAGTGCCCCGTGAATCCAGTCATGCAAAGGCCCCCTCCTTTCCTCCTGAAATAAAATAACATAAAGAGGATATTAAAATCAAGCATAGACATAATTACCTAGAAAAGATTGGTAACTCAAGCAAAAACATAATTACATAATGAGATTATGTCCTATATATCATGTTAGATCGAACAGTGCCCAGAACAATGGTAAGTATCAGATTCATCAACACATAACTAAACACTCTTAGTCTATGTTGCATGTTACTCCTGCAAGTGTATACCCAAATCCTCTTCCTGGTTGTGTCTGACAGGGCTTTTGGTTTCTAATTCCAAAATTAGTTTGACCTCCTTTCTCCGTAGCTTAAGTACTCTATTGTCACCCCTAGGGTCACCCAGTACTTGCTCAACAGCAAAATACCTCAGGAGGGAACTGTTGGAAAGGTAATATTGTTCGAAGTGTCTTGCTAAAGGGTAGTGAGTATCCTTGTTATTTATAGCCCGCATGTGTTTCGAAAGTCTTTTTTTCACCATAAACGTTATACTGCCCACATAGAGTAAGTTACATGGACATCCGAGAATGTCCACCACAAAGTTGGAACTGCACGTCAGATATTGTGTGATTCTCCTATAGTTCCTAGGTGTGGTGTATTTTTTCCATGTAGCTACTGCTGTACACGTTGCAGTGACCACATGGAAAAAAAACCTGAAGGTTATGTTCATTGCAAGGATGTTTCTCAGTGATGTCACCATTGACAAGGACATCACGGAAATTGCGACCCCTTCTGTAAGTGACCCTAGATCTTTCCTGAAGGGTGTGAACAACGATGGGATCACTGGTCAAGATGTTCCAGTTCTTTGTCAGGATTTTCTGTATTTCATGTGAGTTACTATTGTACGTGAGAATAACCCTTGTATTGCTTGAACTATCACCTTGTTCCCTGATTGTATGGTCAGTCAGTGTGTGTTCTCTTGTAACTTTGCTGGCTTTGGCTGACACTTTAGCGAGTACCCATTGAGGATAGCCTCTTCCTGAAATCTTTTGACCATGTTGTTCTTTGTCATATGCTTCATCTCTATTACTGCATTTCCTTGTTCTGAGCAGTTCTCCAAATGGAATACTCCATTTAAGATTGTCTGGGTGGCTGCTGAGATCATGAAGGAGACTGTTGTCTGCTGTGGGTTTGTGGAAAAGGTAGTTGTGTAAAGTATTGTTCAAAAGTCTAATGCCTACATCGATGAATGCAATGCTCTCTCTAGTCATATTACATGAAAGTTTAGGATTATATTTATTAGTTGTTGACAAAAATTCTTGCATTGTCCTCACTGCCTCTCCAAATTATGAAGAGATCCTCGATGTATCGTAGCCAAAGGGCTACTTGGCCATCAACCCCTTTTTCGCACATGTAGCAAATACCTCCTCCTCCCATGCCCCCAGAAAAAGATTAGCAAAACTGGGGGCAAAGCAGGTCCCAATCTCCGTCCCTCGTACGTGCTTGTAAATGGCACCATTAAACATAAAGATGTTGTTGCTAAGACAATGTTTGATCATTTCCAACAGCATGTTTGTATGTTGCAAATATACTATATTTCTATTTTTTAGAAAATGATAACATGTCCTGATGCCTAGATTGTGGTCAATGATAGTGTACATTGAATTTACATCCAAGGTGATGAGAAGGAAATCCTATTCCCACACCACCCCTTCCAGTTTGGCCCAAAAATCCTTGGTATCCCTGACATGTGAAAGTAAGGCCGTATCAAACTCCCTATGGAAGTGATCCATATTTTTGGAGATATTTTGTAGTGCACTGCCCCTAGAAGATACAATGGGTCTACCTGGAGGATTCAGATGGTTTTTGTGGATTTTGGGGAGAAGGTATAGTATGGAAGGTTTAGGGTAGTCATTTTTGAGGTAACAGTATTCCTCCCACTCTAGGATCCCCCTATCTTTCCATTCAGTGAGTTTCCTCCAGATTTACAGAATGCTATTGCTGTAGCAGTCTTTGATTATCTAATTGCAAAATCTCGTATCCTCAAGTTGTCTTTGGGCCTCAGAGTACTTTGGGTAGTTAGTTCCCAAGTTTAGATGAAGAGCAGCTCCTATATAGAGCACCCTACAACACCAGCGACACTCTGAGTTTGCTCACCTCAAATGTTTGCTTTTCTATCACAGTTTTTAAGCATAGGATTGGGACAGTGCCATCCACGCCGAGACAGAAAAGGACAAAGACATTTGCCATTTTAGAGCAAAGTCTTTACGCATAGGATTAGCACCGTGCTATCAATGCTGAGCTGTAAAATTACCAAAACCTTTTACCACTCCAGGCACAGTACTACAGATTTGAATTGATAAAATACCATCCAAGCCAACCTGAAATGAATAAAAGCAACCCATAGCTCTTCAGATAGATTTTGTTTTGACCAGACACAAGTGAGCACCCAGTATAAGTCCAAATAATACCCTTTCAGGCATAGAGTGATGCATAAATTATGCAAAAAAAATCAGAGAACTCTGGGTAGTTACCAAGTTTAGGCATAGAGCAGCTCCTATATAGAGCACCCTACAACACCAGCGACACTCTGAGCTTGCTCACCTCAAAAGTCTGCTTTTCTATCAAAGTTTTTAAGCATAGGATTGGCACAGTGCCATCCACACTGAGATAGAAAGAGATAACGTCTTTTGAAATTTTAACAGCAAAGTCTTTAAGTTTGGGAATAGCACAGTGTTATCCATGGCGGGCTGTAAAATTAGCAAAGCCTTTTACCACTCCAGGCACAGTATTATAGCTTTGGATTGGTAAAATAAACTTCTAAGCAAACCTGAAATTAATAAAAAATAACCCCTGACACATGTTTCGGTATCATTATAGCTTTTCTGAGAGGTTTAGCTGTGTTCAGACTCAAGGGAGCACCTAGTATGTCAAAACGATACCCTATATAGATAAATTATGCAAAAAAAGAAGAAGAGAACTCTGGGTAATTCTCAAGTTCAGAAGGGGAGCAGCTCCTATATAGAGCACCTTACAGCACCAGCGACACTCTGATTTTGCTCGCCTCAAATGTCTGCTTTTCTATAAAAGTTTTTAAGCATAGGATTGGCACAGTGCCATCCATACAGAGACACAAAGGGTCAATGTCTTTTACCATTTTAACAGCAACATCTTGAAGCATATAAATTAGCACTGTGCTATCCATGACAAGCTGTAAAATGACCAAAGCTTTTTACCACTCCAGGCACAGTATTACAACTTTGGATTGGTAAAATATCATCCAAGCCAACAAGAAATTAATAAAAGCAACCCCATACATGTGTTTTGCAATCATTAAAGCTTTTCAGAGTGGTTTGCCTTGTCCAGGCACTAGGGAGCACCCAGTGTCAGTCAAAATACTACTCTTTCAGGCATAATTATAGTTAGGAACTAGTTACCATAAGAAAAGCATTTATTGAGTTGCCTATATCTTTGGCGCTGTGTGACGAATCTTCACAAACTTTTATCAAAAAGGTGCCCTGCTGTGTCGTATCGTGCACGGTCAGTTTCAGAGTGATCTGTCAAGCATGAGTTGAGAAAAAGGGGGGCATCAAAAGTGCATTTCCCACGTTAATTCTCATAGGGACTTTTGACACGACTACAGCCCGAACCACTGAACGGAATTACACCAAATTTGGCAGAAATCTAGCTCTCGGTACAAAAAGAGCCCTTTTTATTATTTGGTCTAAATCCATTCAGTAGTTATTGAGATATTAATAGGGAAATCAATTTGTATGTCTAGAACTGCGAACCCTTTGAAAATCTGACTGATCTCAGCAGAGATCTGATAGGCTGCCAAAACTTCAACCAGGAAGAATTGGAAGCCATTTTGGGACTCGGCATCAGCTTAGTCCCAAATAACAATGTAAAAATAAAGAAAAGGGGGCAGGGTAGGAATACCCTGAACCTCTAGCCCTGATGCTGGAGTCCCCCTGGGATCCTGCCAGGGCAAAAAAGCATTTTTTAAAAAAATATTTGCTGTGAAGTTGCAGGGATCAGCAAACTCGTGGCACAAAATGTTTTTAAAAAAGAAGCATGGTCTCCCTCGCTTCTTTAAAACTCAGCCCCAGGGTGGGCCAGGTCCCTGGGAATATTTAAATATTAATAATGGTGAGGAGCATATGCAGCCACCCTTCCCAGGGCCAGTTTGAGCTCCCGGTACCTCCACGAGGCAGGCTGTTTCAAGTTTTAATTGGTTGGGGCTGCACGGCCCTCTCCTGAGAGCCCCAGGAATCAGTATCTCCATAGGGCTTTATTACAAATATTGGAGGGGTCGCGCTGACCCCCTCCATTCTTGTGGATTGCCCTGGGGACCATCACCTCTTTGGGTTCGAAACCATTTTGAAGGGGGAGTAAGGCCACACAGCATATTACAGAGAGGGGCCCCCTACCGGGCCATTTTCGACCAAGGGCATGTTCCTAAGCATCAGAGGAGTACGGCCACCCCTCCTGCAGCCACTAATGGCTCTTCGGAATGAAACCACCCAGGGCTGGCTCCTGCTCTCTCCCGAGGTGTCTACCCTTGGGAGATAGCAGTTTGCTTTTGCTTGGGGGGAGCTGTGAGAGCTCCTGCCAAGTGAGGGCAAACAATACCTACACTACCAGCAGACAGGAGCAGGAAGACTGCTCCCACTCAGTGTCAAGCGGGCAGTAAAACATATGGAAGGATTGATCCTGCACACAGGGAGCTCCATATTTAGCAACTCCCTGCTTGTGGGAGCAATGCTGGCCTGTGCTGGAGGCGGAGAGCTGGCTGGGGATGCGGGGGCATTGGGGCTCACCCCACAGTCTTTTTGTAGTATTGTGTTCTCTATAGGAGGATACATGTTATCACAGATTTCTGCATGAAGACTCAAAAGGAATAATCACATTGCTGAAATGCACCAAAGGTCACGGAAGACATTTCCTTGTGGTCCATCAGACAATTGTGGCGTGAAATACGCACTAGTCATTTACCCAACTAGGTAGCACTTACTAATTAACCAGTAGAAACTACTCAAGTTGGGTAGGCTTTTTGTGCAAACCTGTGGCCTTAAACAGGCAGGTGAGGTTCCATTCTGGCCCTGATGCTCATTTCACAGAAATTACACCTCAACAGGAAGGACTTACAAATATAAACATAGCAGTTGCTCCAGTTGAAAGCCTATTTCTGTAAAGGACAGATGATCCTAACTTCCTGGGCTTGGCAAAGGCAAAGCAAATGTGTTTTCTCAGCAATTACGAACTGAATTACTTGGTAAAGGTGAACGCATTGTTGATCGGTGGCAATCTGTAGTGACTGTAACAAGTGGGTTCTTTCTTGGCCTCTCCTGCTGAGAGTAGAGTCCATGGTTCTCCCTTTGCATTACTAGGAGTATGCAAATATGCAAGTCACTTATAAGCTTTACCTGTTTGGCCCTGTCCACATTAGTAGTATGCAAAGGTTGTCCTGCCTTTTGCCAGGATGATGGACAGCTTAACAAGAGGACCCCCTGCATGTTTCCTGCCCATTTTGACATGCTCTTGACGCCTAGAAATATGAGGAGATCTCCATCAAACAAAGAAGCACTGGCTTCATATAGTTAAGAGGAAGTATCCTTGTTTGATGGAGATTTACCTCCTTGTAGTCTCACCGTCTTCTCTATACGAGGATTCATGTTATCACATATTTCTGGATGAAGATGCATGAGAAGCAATCACATTGCGAAAACACTTATAAGGCCACTGGACACATTTCCTTGCAGTCCATAATGTAGCTGTAGTGTAGAGTACGCACTAGACATTTACCCAACGAGGTCGCACTTACCAATTAACTAGTAGAAAGTACTCCAGCTGGGTAGACATTGTGTACACAGCTGTGAACTCTTGTAGGATAAAGGGGCAGGTGAGGTTCCATTCACACAGCTGCTGATACACCCATACAGACACTCAGACATCCCCTTAAACACCCATTCTGCTACTTTCACATCCACTCATGGACCTAAACAGTCACTCACACACTCACTCATCGACACATACCACCACTTTCACACCCACAAAATTACTCAGAGTAATACTTACCAACCCATACAGTCACTCACACACCCACTCACAGACCCATACAGCCACTCACACAACCACTCACACAACCACTCACCGACCTATACAGCCACTCACACACCCACTCTCAAAGGTTACATGTTACTGTTAGGAAATAAAATGTAAAAAACCTTTAAAATTCACTAAAAAATCCCACAGATACAGGGTTCATTATAGTTAGGAAATAACATTACAAAACCATAGATATTCACTGAAAAAAACAAAGGTTAGAGGGATGTCATAGTTAGGAAATAGAAATAAAACAAACTAGCAATTTACTGAAAAACCAAAGGTTACATGGATCTTAGAGTTAGGGAATAGAATTAAAAAAAACGTAGACATTCACCGAACAAACCAAAGGTTACAGGGATGTTATAGTCAGGCTCAGATTTCACTAATAAAAAAACTGTGAAATTCAGCAGTTATAGTTATCTGAGTTAACTATAACTGAAGCTCCCTGTTTTCCATTTTTACTGATTTTCACAAATAATTACAGACAGAAAACCATTTTTTTTGTCTGTTTTTATTTTTAAATGTGGATAAAAATGTAAATTGGGTTGATTTTTGCGTGATTCTAAAAATACTGTCTGCCATGACTGACAGGCCAACAGCTGTCTGCATTGATAGATAATGAGGGTAAAAAAGAAAGGAATTTTAGAAAAGAGGCTTAAACAGCAGTTGACATGCACAAGGTTGAGACTGAAATTAACTTCTTTTCACATAAGTGCATTGATTTATTAGGTCTCGCCTGTCGATGCGCATGCGCATCGAGCAAGCGAGACTATAGGGGCTCATCCAGACTTTATCTAACTTGCAAGGAATCGTGGCGATTCCTTGCAGTGCCCGTGACTTTTAAGCTCAATGCGCATGTGCATTGAGCTAAAAAGCGCGTGCACATGCCCCCAGCCGCCTGCCTTGCCTACTCTCTCTCACAGCCTCCCCCAGCTCCGCCCCCTCACTACTTGATTGCGGCCGTGCCTCCCCTACTCTCCTCCCCCCTCCTCCTCTCCTCCCCTGCCTGCCTGCCGCTAGGCCGTGCCTCCCCTACTCTCCTCCCCCCTCCTCCTCCTACTGCCGTGTCGCACCTCTCCCCTCTCCGCCCCCTCCCCTGCCAGCCGTGTTACGGTGAAAGGCTTGTCTGGCTCTTGGAACTTGTAACATCACGAGCACACCGTCCTTTTCACACAATCTCCCCCACAGTTCTGAAATGAGGAACAAACAGCAGCTAGTGTCCGGCGCCGCAATTTTCACCCGTTAAAGATTTAACAGCAGCAGCGATGATAGTGCGACCATGATATTCCCTTACCGTGAGCTCGTAAGTACACACACATAACGGGAGGCAGAGGCCAGGTGCCGGTTTCCGACGGACGCCGTCCGCCTCAGCCTGCCAGCAGCAATCCTGACTCAAAGTACGGCCCCTCCGGGCGGCTCGCATAGGACTCCGCCCTCTCCTCCCTAATGCTGCTATGTCTAATCTCACACTCACCGTCTCCCCTGAAAGCTCCTCCTCCCTGTACCGCCCACCTCATCTCAACCGAGCTGTCATGCCCTCCACAGCCCGCAGCCGGTGTTCTGCATCTGGCTTGCTTCAAGGTCTCTTTCTTCGAACTTCACTTCTCTCGCCTATTCCCTCATCTCCCTACTTTAGCCCAACCTGCTCACATTCTTGCAGTTTGCGCCTCACCCGGTCACTGCCTCTTACTTTCTCCTTGTGGACACTCTTTCTTTCCGCATCGACTCTTCGCTACTTGCCTCAACGTGTCTGACCCTCCCATTTCTTCTAATCTACCTCAATATACATTTGCTCCGCCCTGTTTGCCTCCTCTGTCTCTCTCGTCCCCTTTCACCGTTACCTGCGCCCCCTTCTCCTCCCCCGCCTGCACCCAGTGCGCTTGCGCAGTACAATTGAGTCTGATAACTGTACCGCCGCCCCAGGTTTTAATTTGGGTAAGACTTCGCCTGAGTAAATAACTTTGCTGACCTAAAACTGAGATTTTTCAGCCGTAAACATTTTTGAAAAAGGCACAAGGCGAGTTAGTTGCAAAGGACCAGCTTGCTGCCTGATACTTGAGTTTACTCCGGGTCAGTCGGGGATACCTAAAGATACAAGACATCAAAACAAAACCGACACAGCATAACATGGCTGCTGGGGGATGAAGTCTCCCATTAAGTTTTGTACTATTTGTCTGTTTTCTATGTCGCTTACCATGAAGTTGAATAAAGCAAATGGACAATTATGCTTATTATAAAGCTTATAAAGGGACAAACCCTTTCATTAGGTATCACATTTAAACAAGCATTGAAAATGCAATAGGTCTCGCCTTTGATTAAGTTAAAGTCATTTACTTTGCTAATGGTATTGTATAGCAAAGCAAATGGCTTTAACTTAATGAAAGGCGAGACCTATTGCATTTTTAATGCTTGTCTTTGTCAGGTGCTCCACTCCCCTGTGCCTAGATCGGTGCTATAAATACAGACAGACACTCAAAAAAGAATGAAATAAAAAACTTTTTATATACTAACCAAAATGAAACGTTACTGAAATATAGAAACAAAGTTCTGAATCACTGGAATTTTTAGCATACTAATAAGTGATATTAGAACAGTTTAGGCGGCATCGCCAAGTACTTCTGCAAATCATATTAGTAATAAAACTCCTAGATAAGGTAATGGCTGCAAGGAAAGTGAATTAGAGGTATATGAATTTTAAGCCTCCTTTGTGTGTGGCTACTACCAGTGGCGAACACAACATTTTGGTAAAGACAATTTTAAAACCTTAGGCGCATTACGTTATTTCGTTGTTTTTTTACCACACAAAACACGGACCACAAAATAATGGCTAACAGACAAACTCATATTTAACTTTTCTATTTTCATTGGGAAAATGGCCAAAGAAATGGTATAACCCAGGCTGACAACCCACAAATCTTATTGCTCACAATTAATCACTGTGTTTCGGTATGCTACTTTATTAAAAAAAAATAGCTTTTAAATATTTAAGTTGTGTCAAAACACAGTAGGGTTTAAAAGACCAGGATGGTTGGGGAACCAGATATCTCCGACACCATGTTTTCTATTACTGAACATCCATATAATACTACTCTAGAGTCCTAGCCCAATTAACTCAGCACCCCGTCATGACTGTCAACCAATCCAACAGATCAAACACACTGCCAATAATAATTTATGCAAACTCACAACCCTATACACACAATACTTCTCTTCACAGCACTAACCCTCATGTGTCCCATAGTCCAATTAGTAACATACTCTGTGGAAATGGGGCACTCTCTACCCTCACAAACAAGTGTTCCAGCCCAGAATGCATCCTGCCTTGCAAGATAATAGAGAGGATGTAAGTCATAGGATAACACTTTGTGCAAGTATGCTCTTTTTGTGCAAATCCAGATGCCATTCTCACCAGGGCATCTCCGCCCTGCAAACCGGTCACCAGAAACTTCTAAACTCAGACACAGCAGCACTTCAGGAAGTAGCAGAAGTACACAAGGGTTCTCCAACTTCCTCATCTCCCTTTTATGTCAGCACTTCACATTTTTGGCTTGGGTATTAGAACACACCCAAGAGTATGATGCATCTCCTGTAGTCTTTGCCAGTTGAGATGCTCTCTCATTTTTCAAAGGGTTTCATGAATTAATCAAAGATCCACAAAGTTTTCTGCAACACGCCATTGGGTGACACTCCAACAAAAGCCTGAGAGCACTGCTTCTGTTATCCTTCACGTTTAAGGAAAGCCAGTCAAGCCAGGAAGTCAAGGGAGAGCCCCTGGTTGCCCGATAGACTTCCCTCGTTGGGTCCCTGTAAGTCAAACAACACCATGACCATACACTAGGCAGAATGTTGGTGCTACTGGCACACCAACTATGGTCATGTAGCTAGGTCTCCATCTTGCATAGCATCTAGAGCCAGACTCCTAAGTTCATCGATGGAAGGCTATTTTAACGACTCCTACTTTGCAGCCTGTGTAGAATGTTGGTTCTGCATATTAACCTTTAACATGGTAATTCTAATAGAGATGGAAAATCCAGGACCTGCCATCATTATGACCAGTTTCAGGCGATTGTTGCCATACTTGCTTCAGATGTCCTGAGATTCTGGACTACTTTGTAGATCTTAGGAATAGGAGGAAAGACCATAGAAATGTCTTTGGCTAAGAAATCAAAGTGAGGTTCTCTACACACTTTAGAGCTTGAAATACCGATGCAAAGCTTGTACATTTGGATATGAAGAATGCATCCATTTCTGGCAATCCATTCACTGAAGACAGTCTCTACATTTAGGACTGACTGATGCTCTTCATACAAAAACCTGCTAAAAGCATCAACACTTTTCCCAAAGTAAATTGCTTTTAACAACATGTTATATAGTCATCGTCAAGTAGTAGACTGAATGACGGGGCCGAACAACCTTCAAGCCCTATGCAACTATGTCACAGTATTAGGTCCCCGCTCGGGATCATTGGTATGCCAAGTCCATCGGCAATGAATGATGTGATGTATGTAATAATTAAAAATGTTATATAGAATTAAATGCTACAGTGCATAACCGGCTCTGAACAGAGGTCTCTTTCTCATCCCTCGGTTTCCTAGTGCATGGGACAGTATTGTGCAAGTACGACCAGCACAGGGTTTCCCTAGATCAGTGAGAGGAAGGCTTTCTTGGACGATTTAGGTAAAGCATGAGTGGGTATCATCTCTGGCCCTCAAAAGAGACAGACTGAGTGGTCTTCATGGTCAGAAACTAATCACTATGAAAGAGTATCCCTCAGAAGAAACAAACATTGGTAATGGCAACAGACCTAGCTTATAACAAAGTGTCTATTAAGTCACAGATGAGACTAGACACACAATAGGTTATTCCACATGCACTCTGTAACTCATACTTACACTTAGACATCCATTTATCCAGCCACTAATTCTTGAATTCACCTACTTACACATCCACAATCAAACTGACACAAACTCAACAAGCATATGCATGCAAGATAAATTTGAAGTAACAAAAGTAAAACAAGTGAGCCAGTAAGCCTACAAAAGAAGTACTCAGTAGGACTAGGAAAGAAAGAAACGGAGCGTCCCACCATCCCATGCACTAAAGCACACTCATTTTCAGGTGCACATGTGATTTAGCAATATGCCCTCACTCATAGGGAAATTGAGCAAATGGTTGAAATGGGATAATTATTATTATTATTGTCAAAGCTATTATTTAACAAAATACTTGTCTATAGACTTTAACACAGTGGAACAACAATACAACCCCAAAGGTGGTCTAATAAGTATGATCAAAGTGCACATCTTCAACCCCAAGGTTTTTTTTTTTAGCGTAACCAACATCAAAGCCCTTGTATACCAAGTTAATCAGTTAGATTCCAAGTAACAAAATATAGATGTACAAACTTTAACACAGTGTAATAACAATCTGTCCTTAAATGGCTATTGGATTTATAAATGTATTTAGTCAGGCCTACTACCTTTATTAGGTCTCGCCTGTCAATGCGCATGCGCACTGAGCAGAGCGAGACTATAGGGGCTTAAACAGAGCTTACCTAGACTGGCGATTTGATGCAGTGCATGTGTACTTTTAACTCAATGCGCAAGCGCAATTAGTTAAAATGCACGTGCACAGCATCAAATCGTCAGCTTGGTGCCGCCAGCAGCTCTTCCTGCTCCGCCCCCTGCTGCATCAAAGGCTTTGCGCTCTGCCTCAGCCCAGCCATTCTCCTCCCCTAATTACCCCCTGCTGCATCAAAGGCTTTTTCACGGCCGGCTGGCCGTGCTTTCAGTTTCACGGCCGGCCGGCCATGTCTTCTTTTTTTTTTTTCATTAATTGAATGCGCCCACAGCTGCAAAGGTCTGCGCCCTGCCCTCCGTCACTGGTAATCTTCCCATCTCTTGCCCACAACGAATGGATAACCAAAATGTATAAAACCGCCTCATGCGAGACCTATTGCATTTCCAATGCTTGTCTTCTGCAGGTGTTCATGTCACTGAAACCTGGCAGGCATTCAAGCATGAGTGCATATATATCGGTTTATTAAATGTGGAAATATACCAGTTTCAGCTTCATTTTTTTCACAAAACCCTAAATAAATATAGATAAATACAGACAATATTAGCAAAAAATTAAAATTGGATAAATACAGATGGAAAAGTCAAAAAATAAATACCATAATACTCGGAGCCCTAACTATAACTTATGACCTCACATATTATATCACCCATGATGACATGGTGTGTGACATGACTGGTGACATCACTGCAGACATCTCAAATTACATCACTGATAACAGCATCCACTGAACCACTCACACTGCCATACAACCTCTGGTACACCCCTTCACACACTGACAAAACCACTCATATACCCATTCACAAACCCATACAACCACTCACACACCCACTCACTCATCTATTGAGACACTCAGACACCTACTCACTTACCCATACACCAATTCACGCAGCCATTCACTCACTGAACCCATATAGCTACTAATAGAGCTCCTCTCTCACCAATACAGCCACTCACTCACCCACAAACCACTTGCATACCCATTGACACATTCAGGCAACCACCCACACACCCACTCGCTCATTCATATAGCCACTTACCAACACACTGACTGCAATATAGCCACTCGCTGTCAAGTTCTCACTACGTCGTCCCTTACCTTATCAAATCTGGAATCTTGAGGATGACGTAGTAGATTTCGCAGAGACGCAAGTGACCAACTTCCCAAGTAACTAACTATAAACTTGGCTGACTCTAATTCACAGCTAAGATTTAAAACTAGAAATTTGGGAGGAGGGCCGGTACTGGACAGTGATGAGTTGGATTATACTTGCTGTTGACCTGCGAAACAACAAGTGGGAATGATTTTAGTTTACCAGTACCTTACGTCCACCTTCCTTTTCTACTGTTAAGATTGTGTGGTCTCTTCTAACAATATGAGCAGATTTATCTCTAAAAGACTCCTACCTGCGATCAGAGCTGTTCAGTCCTAAGTCCAGTATTTCGTTGTCTTTGGTTGTCGTGAAGTCGTCTGATGATCTGGTTGGGTGTTCTTGGATTAAACCTGGAGTTAGGGTTTTTGGATTATGATCTAAAATAAACAAGAATATACTTTAACCAATATTCTAGTGAAGAATAGTCTTTTCCCTTTGACACCTTAACTTACTTGCAAATGATTTCAATAGGTGACTATGTGGATTCTGTGAATACTCTTGTGTCCCAATACCTGTTGAAAAACACGAAGAGAAAAAGGCACTACCCATACAAACTCTTATTCAGAGACCCTTTCGACTTTGGCTTAATTAAGAAATAAACTTTAAAATAATCATTTTCATTACAATGTTTTCTTGCAATTATTTATCCGTGAAATACAACTCTTGCTCAATGTTCTTTTCTTTCCTTATTATGTCCTTAAGGTTCGTTATTCCCAAACTTTCTAGTTCCAAATCGTTTCCATAACTTGCTGAAAACGAAAATGTTCCAAAAATTATTCTAGGCTTTCTTGCGTTGGGCGCCTGTTCCTGCAAAGATTAAATGTACTTATCTTAAATTGTCATCTTGTCTTTAACAGGTTTTCGGATCGCAGGATGTGCCCAAAAGACGTTTCCAGAAGCCGGATCTCTTCTACAAGGTAAGTCAGCCAAGCAGTCTTCAGACTCGACCTTTCCTCTTGCTGGAGTGGAAGGCAAAGCAACTTCGAGAAGCCTGGGTGCGGTTTAAATAGCCGACTGCACCCAGGAGATAACGTGCGCACGTCACGTTTAAGCCGCTACGAGTGAAAATGACTCAAGCGGCTTAAACGTGCAGGAAGCCCGAAATGAAAAGACCTTTCCTAATGCTGAGCTTGTTCTGGCTTTCCGCATCTGTTACTTAAAAAGCTAACATCACAAAAATAAAAGCGATCCTCATCAGTTACTTAAAAAGCAAACATCACAAAAATGAAAGCGATCATTAGTTAAACACAATTCCACAGATCGAACATGTAATCAACATAACGAGTCTGCATTATGCTTAGAATCAACTCCCTGAAATATCTCCTTAAACACATTTTCTCCTTAAACACATTTTCCTCATACATACTGGAGTGCTGGTGCACGGGAAAGGGGTGGGTTTTTAAGGAGACAGATTAATTAACCTCAGATGAGGGGAGATAGGGTCATGACAGTACTCCCTCCTCAAGATCCCCCCTAAAACTGGTGAAACAGGTTTTGGTTTATCCGGATATCTTACATGAAAGGATCTTACAAGTTTAGGAGCATTCTTTAAGTGTTCCAGAGGTTCCCAAGATCTTTCTTCAGGACCAAAACCCTTCCAATCTACTAGATAGAAAAGTTTTCCTCAAACTCTCTTTGAATCCAAGATCGTCTTTACCTCGTATTCAGGGTTTCCATCTATAATTACAGGTGAAGGAGGTTTGATGAAACGAGTTTGAGGGTGAATGGGTTTGACTAAAGATACATGGAACACTGGATGAATCTGGTATTTTTGGGGGAGAGTCGATTTTACGCAGACAGGATTAATAATCTTTTCAATAGAAAAAGGACCTATAAATCTAGGGTTAAATTTACGATGGCCTTTACTCCTCAAATTCTTAGTATTTAACCATACCATGTCTCCAGGAACGTAATCTGGTTGTTTAGATCTATGCTTGTCTGCCGATTTCTTTTGATCTTCCTTAGCTTGTGCTAAATTGAAAGTGGCTTGTTCTTGGATGGAAGACAATTTGGAAACATAATCTGAAATTGTTGGTACAGAACAACCTTTTTTAATGTCGCTAGGAAAACTCTTAGGATGAAAACCAAAGTTACAAAAGAATGGAGACATTCCTAAGGAAGTATGATCGACATTGTTGTAGGCAAATTCCAAGTGACTCAATAACTCAGACCAATCCCCTTCTTCTGTTGTTAACATACAACGGATAAACTGTTCAATTGTCTGATTGGTACGTTCAGTTAAACCATCCGTTTGAGGGTGATAGCTTGATGATAATCGAACTTCCATGTTTAATAGAGAACTCAAATTTTGCCAAACACGAGAAATGAATTGAGACCCTCTATCGGAAATGACCACAGAAGGAATTCCGTGCAAACGAACGATATTTATCATTAAAAGATGTGCTAATTCCATAGCTGTTGGTAATTTCTTTAGAGGAATGAAATGAGCCATACGAGAGAACTGATCCACTATAGTTAGAATGGTCGAATAGCCTTTCTTGGTTTCTGGAAGTTCTACTATAAAATCTAAGGAGATAGTGTGCCACGGAGGAGGTGGAATAGGAAGAGGAGTTAATAAGCCACTTGGTGCCTGATGAGAAGGTTTATTTTGTATGCAAACACTACAGGTTTCCACAAAAAGTTGTACTTCCTTAAACATAGTTGGCCACCAAAACGTTCTCTTAATTAACTCTTAGTTAACTATTAGTTAATTAACTATTAGTTTTCACTATGCTGGGATGAGCTGAAAGAGAAGTGTCATGATGGAAATGAAGTATTTCCTTTCTAATAGAATCTGTAGGTACAAAAATTTGATCATGCATAAAAATCAGATTTTCTCTTTCTTGTAAATAAGGAAACTCTTTTTTCCAAAGATCAAAACCTTTCTTATCGAATTCTTTTCTAATCTCAGCTAAAATATCACAAGTGGGTAAACTGGCTTGAAATCGAGACGATGGTAAAATAGGTGTACTTTCTACCGAAGGATCTAGAGTATTGTAGCCCATTCTGGATAAAGCATCTGCCTTTAAATTTTCTCTTCCTGGTCGATATGTGATAACAAAATTGTAATCATTAAAAACATTGACCATCTCAACTGCCTAGCTGATAACGCTTTCACAGACCTTAGAGCTTGAAGATTTCTATGATCTGTAAAAATAGTTACAGGGTGACGAGCTCCAAGCAAGTAATGACGTCATTCTACAAAAAATGCTTTTATTGCTAAAAGCTCCTTATCAGCTATAGCATAATTTAATTCAGCTTCAGACAATTTTCTGGAATAAAAAGCTATTGGATGCATTTGGCCAGTATCTTTATTTCTTTGAGATAAAATTCCTCCTAGAGCAAATTGAGAAGCATCAGCTTCCACAATAAAAGGCTGGTTAGGATCTGGGTGACTCAAAATTGGAGCAGAAGTAAATTTTTTCTTTAAGACCAGGAAAGCTGATTCTGCCTGATCAGACCAGACAAACTTTTCTCCTTTTCGCAACAATTTTGTGATGGGTGTGATTATTTGAGAAAAGTTTTGAATAAAGCGGCGATAGAAATTCGCAAAGCCTAAAAAGCTTTGTACCTGCTTTACTGTAGAGGGACTGGGCCAGGAATCAACTGCCACTATTTTTTTGGGATCCATCTCTATTCCCTTAGGACTGATGACATATCCTAGAAATTCAACTTTGGAAACATGAAATAAACTTTTTTCTAATTTTACAAAAAGTGAATTTGTCAGTAGTTTTTTAAGAATGGCACGAACTTGCTGTACATGTTCTTTTTCTGAGTTGGAAAATATTAAAATATCATCGATATAGACTGCACAGCAAACATCGATGAATTTGTGCAGAACTTCATTTATAAAAAATTGGAATGCAGCTGGAGCATTGCAAAGTCCGAATGGCATGACTTGATATTCAAAGAGGCCGAATTTTGTGCGGAATGCTGTCTTCCATTCATCTCCTTTTCAGACTCTCACAAGATGATAGGCTCCGCGTAGATCCAATTTCGTATAAATGGTTGCGTTCTTGACCTGATTTAATAATGTGGGGATCAAAGGCAAACGGTACCTGTTTTTAATGGTGACATTGTTTAAGGCTCTATAGTCTATACACATGCGCAATTCGCCTCCCTTTTTCGGAATAAAAAAAGAGAAGATGACACTGGTGATCTAGAATGTCTAATGAAACCATTTGCAAGATACTCGTCAAGGTATTCTCTCAGATGTAAATTTTCATTTTCGGTGAGAGCGTATATTCTGCTGCATGGTAGAGTTGCTCCGGGAACTAAATCTATTCGACAGTCGAAATCCCTGTGTGGTGGTAGGGTATTAGCTTTCTTTTTGTCAAATACGTCAAATAGATCTGAGTAAATGGAAGGAACTCCCTCTAATGCCAATACACTGGAAGAATCAGTACTAAAATCAAAACCCTGAATAACATCTTTAGTCTTTTCCAAAAGGAAACATTGATTGGTGCAATGAAAGGAATTAAACGTTAAAGTCTTTGAAACCCAATCAATGATCGGATTGTGTTGAATTAACCAAGGAATACCCAAAATTAGTTTGAACTGAGGGGCATCTATTATGTCAAAATGTATCTTTTCTCTGTGAATGGGTGAACAGTCCATTTCCAGTAATTCTGATTGTCTTTTGATAGGTCCAGAAGTTACTTCCTTACCATCTACTGCTCTTACTATTTCAGGATGATCTTTTAGAACAGATTTAAAACCTAATTGGGAAAAGTAATGTGTGTCAATAAAATTGCCTGTAGCTCCAGAATCAATTACTGCTTCAACTTTCTTATACAGAAATGTTTACATCTTATAGGTGGAACAGTAGAGGCCAAACTGGAAATTACACTCGATGAACTGACCTCATCCTTCATCGAGTATTCTCGTTTTCCGAAAGCTCTTGAATTAAGGCAACATCAGAGGATTTTGGCTTAGCTTTAATGGGTCGTGCAGGACAGTCCCTGACAAAATGACCTGTCTTACCACAATAAAGACATTGATTCATCTTACGTCTCTTGTCTTTTTCGTCCTTTGATAAGGGACCTCGAATAGAGCCTATCTGCATTGGTTCTACTGGGTCTGACTTAGGAGGTATTTCTCGAGAAGATGAACTTCTCTCTTTGACAAAAAGAAATTTGTGATCACTCTTTCCTCTTTCTCCTTTCCTTTCACCAAGGCAATGATTTAATTTTATCTTTGGGTGGTTCCAGAATCTGTGTCACCATATCTTTCAAATCGTCTTTTAAACCTCTGTAAAAAATTGAAACTCTCTTATCGTAAGGCCATCTTGCTTCTAAAATTAAACGATTAAATTGAGAAATGTAATGCAACAAATCAGATGATCCCTGTTTTAAATTTAGCAACTCGTTATCAGCAGATTGTACAAAAACGTGTTTAGCAAAGATTTTTTTTAAAGCATGTTCAAAATTCTTCAAATTATATAAAATAGGATCATCATTTTCTACCAAGGGGACAGACCAAAGAGCTGCATCCCCTCCAAAATATGATAACATAAATGCCACCTTAGAAGAATCATCAGGGAAAGCAGACTTTTTAGCTAAAAAGTGTAAGTGACACTGTTGCATAAATATGGAAAACTTGTTTACGTCTCCATAAAACCTTTCAGGCTGAGCTAAAGGAGTAGGTATAGGTGTAATTACTTGAATTTGAGATTGAGCTCCTGAATCAGAAGATGCACCTTGAAAGGTTGCTGGTTTTAAAATTGGTTTTTGTTGGAGAGCAGTTTGTAATGCTGACATGTCCCTACGAATGGACGCATTCTCATCTTTTAAGTCATTCAAAACTGCTGCTATGTCTTGTAAGGTAACTTGGTCCATTGCGTCTGGGCGAAATAAAAACTCGTGGGCTTTGCCTTCTGTCAATTTCTCACTACGTCGTCCCTTACCTTATCAAATCTGGAATCTTGAGGATGACGTAGTAGATTTCGCAGAGACGCAAGTGACCAACTTCCCAAGTAACTAACTATAAACTTGGCTGACTCTAATTCACAGCTAAGATTTAAAACTAGAAATTTGGGAGGAGGGCCGGTACTGGACGTTGATGAGTTGGATTTTACTTGCTGTCGACCTGTCGTACAACAAGTGGGAATGATTTTAGTTTACCAGTACCTTACGTCCACCTTCCATTTCTACTGTTAAGATTGTGTGGCCTCTTCTAACAATATGAGCAGATTTATCTCTAAAAGACTCCTACCTGCGGTCAGAGCTGTTCAGTCCTAAGTCCAGTATTTCGTTGTCTTTGGTTGTCGTGAAGTCGTCTGATGATCTGGTTGGGTGTTCTTGGATTAAACCTGGAGTTAGGGTTTTTGGATTATGATCTAAAATAAACAAGAATATACTTTAACCAATATTCTAGTGAAGAATAGTCTTTTCCCTTTGACACCTTAACTTACTTGCAAATGATTTCAATAGGTGACTATGTGGATTCTGTGAATACTCTTGTGTCCCAATACCTGTTGAAAAACACGAAGAGAAAAAGGCACTACCCATACAAACTCTTATTCAGAGACCCTTTCGACTTTGGCTTAATTAAGAAATAAACTTTAAAATAATCATTTTCATTACAATGTTTTCTTGCAATTATTTATCCGTGAAATACAACTCTTGCTCAATGTTCTTTTCTTTCCTTATTATGTCCTTAAGGTTCGTTATTCCCAAACTTTCTAGTTCCAAATCGTTTCCATAACTTGCTGAAAACGAAAATGTTCCAAAAATTATTCTAGGATTTCTTGCGTTGGGCCCCTGTTCCTGCAAAGATTAAATGTACTTATCTTAAATTGTCATCTTGTCTTTAACAGGTTTTCGGATCGCAGGATGTGCCCAAAAGACGTTTCCAGGAGCCGGATCTCTTCTACAAGGTAAGTCAGCCGAGCAGTCTTCAGACGCGACCTTTCCTCTTGCTGGAGTGGAAGGCAAAGCAACTTCGAGAAGCCTGGGTGCGGTTTAAATAGCCGACCGCACCCAGGAGATAACGTGTGCACGTCACGTTTAAGCCGCTACGAGTGAAAATGACTCAAGCGGCTTAAACGTGCAGGAAGCCAGAAATGAAAAGACCTTTCCTAATGCTGAGCTTGTTCTGGCTTTCCGCATCTGTTACTTAAAAAGCTAACATCACAAAAATGAAAGCGATCCGCATCAGTTACTTAAAAAGCAAACATCACAAAAATAAAAGCGATCATTAGTTAAACACAATTCCACAGATCGAACATGTAATCAACATAACGAGTCTGCATTATGCTTAGAATCAACTCCCTGAAATATCTCCTTAAACACATTTTCTCCTTAAACACATTTTCCTCATACATACTGGAGTGCTGGTGCACGGGAAAGGGGTGGGTTTTTAAGGAGACAGATTAATTAACCTCAGATGAGGGGAGATAGGGTCATGACACTCACACGGCCACTCACTGACCAATACAGCTACCCACACAGCCACTCCCTCAGCCACAGAGCTACTCATACACCCATGTATTCATCCATACAGCCACTCACACACCCACTCACAGACTCATACAACCACTCCCACTCCCATTTACAGATCCACACACCCACTCATAGATCCACACACCCACTCATAGACCCATACATCAACTCACACACCCATTTACAGACCCATACAGCCACTCACAGGCCCAAACAACCACTCACATACCCATTCACAGACCGATACAGCCACTCACACACCCACTCACCCTTCCATACAGCCACTCACAGCCTTTAACACTGGAGAGGGTCTTAATGGCCAGTATCGCCCGCTACAATGTACTATAAGGGTACAGTAATTTAACTTATACAGTAGCTTAGTATATATCTTTAAGTTTAAGAAACATTTACGGAACACTTTCACTCACTCAAAAATGTCATGAGTTATGTCATGAGTGATGTAATTTGAGATGTCATGAGTGATGTCATATGTACAGCTTTGAGCAGTGTATTGCGGGGGCATAAGTTATAGTTAGATCTGGAAATTATAACTGCTGAATTTATACGGTTTGTACTAGTGAAATCTGAGCCTAACCTTTCTTTTTTCAGTGAATGTATATATATATATATATATATATATATATGGAAAAAAATTCTATATATATCAAAATATGTTCTATATATTACAATTGTGCCTACATACGCATATATGTATACATACATAAAAATATATACACATATATATGCACAGATTTGCATACATACAAAATTAATTACACATTAAATAAGCTTTAGCACTGCAGAAAAAGCCCAAATTTGACTTTTAAACAGTGTTTATAATATGAAAATGTTTCTGTGTGTGTGCATAACTTAGCATTTACACTGCAAGATATGTTTTATATCACGTTTTCTTTGCACTTAGTTTATAGGTGGGGAGCGGCGTGTTCTTGCTTGGTCCATAATGAGATAGCGTGGAATCGAGGGAGTGGAGAGGACCTCACGTCAAAGCACCAGATATTGGGATTTGAAGACTCTGGGACTTATTTACAACAATTTGATGCACGTCATTTGCTGCGCTGAGCTGTGTCAAAAGAAAAGGGCAGAAATGTGCTGTGTCTATAAGATATGGCGCATTCCTGTCCTCTTACACTGCGCTGGCACACAAATGGCTGCCTAGTGCCACTGCAGGCACCCATGCAGCATAGTGCAAGGGTGCCTGCAATGAAATAATGTTGCTTTTGTGCAGGAAGGGACACCTTTCTTCACAAAAGCAACTGTTACGCCACCCCTGGGGAGGTGGAAGCTTTTGATGCATTCCCAGGTTTACAGCGTGTTGTAAATCTGAGAATGTGTCGAATGCCATGGGTGTTACGTGGGAACACCCACATTTTCACCCGCCAACATACCCTTCACCCACCTCCAACAACTGATCAGAATGTAGAGGATCTTCAATATGTTATCTGTGGTTCAGCCAGAACAAGGGCCAAAGGGATTGATGAAAGAACGAAGTACCAAGTATGTGAGTCTCAAAGGGCAAATATGTTTTTATCTGAAGCTAGTTTCTTCCAAGATGAAGTTTTCAGCTGAGCAGCTGATCTAAACAGTGACGTGAATGTATTTGCAGAGGTATTGCATGCCCACCAGAACTGCATGCGTGCATACATTCAAAAGTATGAGTGAACAATGAGCTCCCAACAGCAATGTAAGAGCCAGCTTTCAGTTAAGTTTGCACCGTTTGAAAAAGCAAATTAAGTTTTAAAGCCACTCTTGGGTGCTAGCTACGGATTCACACGCAGTGAGATCTGAGAAAATAATGGCCAGCATTGATGAAACTTTATTGATCCATAATAATGAAATTAAGATTTTTCTGGTGAGAATGTACAATTACACAATTTGTTTTTTTCAGTCTAAAATAAGAATGAGCCACTTATGGTGTTTTCAACTAATTTGACTTCTGAAGTTTTTGCTGCCAAAATAAGATCACAGGATGCAGTAAAATCAGCAGGAACCATTTTAAGAAACATCCTGAAACATTTAGATTGTGGACTTACTAACACATTTTTGATGCCCCAGAGGTCCGCAAAACATGGGAGTCAACAAGAATGCCTGATATTGTCTTAACATTTGTTACATATTGTTCAATTTCACCAAAGCAAAACGATTACAAACTAAAGTTCTTGAGTTCCGAACAGAAGCTGACAACATTGATGTTGCCTTTGAAGATATAAGCAAAGAAGTGGAAGACGACCCATGAACCGACAGGCTTATGCTGTGCAAATGTACTGTGTTTTTCAAATCATGATTTAAGAGTTACATCACGGCAAAAAGAAAACTTTGCTACACATGATGACTGCTCACGCAATCTATGACAAGTGCAAAATTAGAGAGCTAAACACTTCAATGAATAGGTAAACATTGATGGGGGTGCACAACTTTACAAAGTCCAGTAGACCAAGGATGTATGAAAAAAGTCACTTCTTTATTAGATCAGAGTATTTCATAATTTTAAAACCAGTTGAAACAGAATATCAGCCAACGCATTTCGCTCCCACATTGAGAGCTTCCTCAGGGCACAAAAGTATATCTGCAATCCTTCAGTTTCATAAAAAGAAAATACGTAAGTTGAAATTGCTATTACAGTCCTAGGCAGCGAGATCGGTAGTATTGAGGTCTGTCGTAATCCAAAAGGATCCTTAGAGTTTGTCAGCGGTCAGATAAGGTTTCTGCGGTATGTGACAACAATAAAAAAGCTCTAGCTCTAGTCCTTGTCACACTGATCCCGCACTTTTGGCAGTCCAGCCCAGAACATCCATAGGCAGTGATCGACGTCTTAGCGATGCTCAAGGATTGCACTAATTTATATTCCTTTCAAACAGCAACCTCAAAAAAATGTTTTTTTTTCTAATGAGTATATAGGGAAAAGGGTCCAAGGTGTGGGCTTGCGGTAACAAGCAGGGATTAATATCTTCACGGTGTTGATCCACAGGAAAAAGTAACTGTAGTGAACGGGATCTGCGTATGTTATATCGTGTTGGCCATCACTTCGAACAGTTTCAGAGTGGCGCGGCGTGTCGTGACGTGTTGCTCCCGTGGACACTTCAATGAATAGGCTTGGTGTATCAACAAGTAATAATGATAAAGTATGGAGCAAGAACTTGTTAGCAACTTATCTATAAAAATCTTGTGAATCCAACAGCACGCCACTTTCAAGTCACTTTACCAGGTAAGGATTTACAATTGCTGCTCTTGATCATTTTGATTCTGAAGGCAGCTCTTCTTTGTCTGGAACATCCAGCACACATGATACTGCCACAGTGCTTTCTCAAGACTGTACCAATGAAGTAGCTGCTGGAAAACAATCTGTGTTAGCTGTAGGCATAAACTAAGGGCGGGCGGAGCTTGAGGAGTTGCACTATGTGGAATTCCGCGGAGTTGCACAAAAACTCTGTGGAATTCCGCAGAGTTCGGCAAGTGAGCGTAGTTGCACACTCCACTCGCCCACCCCTGATTAAGGCCCTGTTTACAAGTGCCAGACAGTTATAAAATAATCATCGCACCTGTTAATGTCTGACAGGTAGTTCACACTTTTCCACAGTAACAACTTTTCCAAATCAACGTAGGGATAACATGAAGTTAATTCCACATCTACCAGGCTTTTCCCCACTTACATTGTAGCAGGTTTCGCTCAGACACGCTGACTGGAAATTCCTGCCTCTTCTTCTCCTTGAAATACTCCTCTTTCCACAGTCCACTCGTAGCTCGTAAACTACGCAGTAATGACTGCTTGTGAAACGGGCTGACCAGGTGCATATGTAGTGAAGCGAGTCCAGCAGCTCACTGGGTCCCCAGGTGGTAGTGCACATGCCGCATTTGAATTAATAGGAGACACTTCCTTCTTCAGCTCGCTGCCTGGCTGGTACTATGACTGCTGACACAGTTGCCCTCCCTCCTGCCCTAAGCTCCTTTTCTCTTTGTTGCTCGCCCACTTTCAGCCTAACCACTGCATGGCAATGCACAGTACATCATGATGAGGTGGGTCACTCACCTGCAAGGCACAGAGTCCTTCCTGGCCACCTGCAACCCCCTGTGACTCTCCCCATGTGCTCCTCTGGCCACCGTCAGCGTGTGTCAGCCGTCAGGAAGGCAACAGGCACGCCCCAGTGTACTGTTAGGCAGCCGGTCGTCCCCGGTCACGCCATTGCTGCAGGCCACACCACTCCGAAGCCCCTACGGGAGATCCCAGCAAGGCAGCTGTCGATTGGACGCCACACTGCTCACAGCCCCTCAATCAGGGCCACGGCCACGCACAGGAGCTGGTGAACGCCGCTGCTGCTGCTAGCATGCAGCCTCGCCCTCTGTTGACTCAGACTCCCATCCTCTGCGTGTCCTTATGAGGAAGGATTTGGCGCTGGAGTACGCTGGCTGCTGAGTTAAGGTGTCTGCTACTGTGGGTAGGTGCAGGTCAACTCCGCTAATAGCGTAGGCATCATTTTTGACAAACTCTGCCCTCCAAGTGGAGTGCTCAGTGACAAAACTCATGAACTCTGCTGGAGGAGCGGAGTTTGCCGCCTACACTTATTATCAACCCAATTTCTCTGCCAATGTGTGCAAAACCAATACAAGCTATCAACAAGTCTCAGTCTCCCACAAAGTTTCAAAGTGGCTGAGGACATAGATCTTCTTCTACCTGATGCTGCGGTCAGCAAAGCTGATTTAACTGAATTTATCATATTGATTATTCAGTGCAGACTGAAGGATGATGAAAAGCTAGTTCCTCTGTGGTCTGGAATTCATGCTCTGATCTCCTAAAATACCATCCCACTGTAGAAGGTTGGGTTTTTACCAATAATACCATCTCTACTCACAAACTATGCAACAGTATACGCAGTTCTAAAAAATTTCCAAAATGTGCGGTCTCAGCTTGAAGACCAGCCTAATCTGCCAAATTTCTGCGATGAAGATGTTTTCTGTATTGTAGTTGGCATTTTTATGAGCAATCCGGTAGAATTTGATGATCTTTATCCAATGATGGGCATTTTCCACATGACAAAAGTTGTGTTGCAGTGTGCAGGAAGTTATCTCAGTGGATGTGGCATAGACAATGCACTTAATGAGGCTGAAATCATTGGAAGCAAAACTGTCTAGTGAGTTTTGAGCGGAACTCATTATGATAGTTCGTTACAAGGTATGCTCATCATATCTGAGGTTATAGAAACTTTGCATTGGAATGCTTTCTGGAACAAGAATGACAAATTAGGTTTTACATATCTCATCTCAGAAGTGAACAAGGCACAGGGTGCACTTCATTCAAAAGACATAATGCAAAGCAAGGCAATGTTCAATACACTCAGGGCCTCATTTATGAGGTCCCTTGCGCCCCGGAACGCAGGAGCCTGCTCCATATTTATGAGGCAGCACTAAGACACTTTTTTTGGCTTAATACTGCTTCGTAAATATTGTTCCCTTTAATGCAATTTTCTGTGTCAAAGGGGCGTGCAATGGGCATTGCTGGGGGCGTTCTCAGCAACATCCATGGCTTTTTGATACTGCCCCAGATTTACTAGAAATCTTAACACTGAGGCAGAGCCAAAAACGTACGCCTCCCAGGGGAGGCTTAAGGGAGATAAATATCTTTATTTCTCCTAGTTTTTCCTTTATATATGTGTGCTGCATTCTGCAGCACACATAGAAAGATGAAAAAGCCTCTTGTGATTGTTTTCGTGCAGGAAGGTCTCCCTTCCTGCACAAAAATAATCATCCCTGTAACACAGGCACCCTTGCACCATGGTGCAAAGGTGTCTGCGTTGACACACAGCAGACATGGTGCGCCGGCACAGGGGAAAAGGCAGGAATGCGCCGTATCTGATAGATATGGCGCATTCCTGCACTTTTCCTTTGCCATAGGGCAGGGCAGCAGGAAGGCCTGCGGTGCTGCCCTACGGCAAAACCTCATAAACAAGGCCCTCAGTTCAAGATCAGAAAACCTGAAAACCAAGGGTCATATGTGCAACATACTGATGTAGAAAAGCATTAAGCAAAACTTGCTAATGCCATGCTCTGCCATTCTGAAAACAAAGAGATGCACCATTTTTACAAAGATATGGTGCACCTCTGTGTTTCCCCTAGAGTTGGTGCTAAATTAAACTGCCTAGCGCCAATGCAGGCACCCATGCACCGTAGTGCAAGGATGCCTGCTTTGGGCAGAATGAGTTTTTATGTGAAGGAAGGTGCCCATTCCTGCACATAAACAATCACATTTTGTAATTAGTAACTCCTATGTGTGCTGCATTGTGCAGCACTCATAGAAGTTGCACATCGGAATTGTTTTAATGATTATTTATGTGCAGGAAGGGACACCATTCATGGTGTTTTGCTTTTTCTATGTGTGCTGCACAATACAGCACATTTAGTAAAAGCAAAAAAGAGGAGAAATAAAGCATTTCTCCTCGTTTTGACATGTTAAGACCAGGTTTTACCTGATCTTAATTTTGGCACTGCCCCATATTTACTCCACCCTTGTAAATATGGGGTAGCGTCAAAATCAATGGGTGTTGTGGCGGACCGTCCACCGCAACACCCATTGCCCACCCCTTCTACGCTAAGTTTAGCATGAACGGGTGCCTTATTTACAAGGCGGTGTTAAAGCACACGTTAAGTGGCTTAACACCACCTTGTAAATAAGACAAAGCCCCTATCGCCACAGAAGCATCGTAAAAAGTGACGTGTAAATGTTCCCTTATGTTCGTAGAGTTTGTCAAAGAATGTGATGAAAAATCAGAACTTTGCAAGTACTGGAGAAATGTTTTACACAATAGCTCTAGTGAAAAACGTGGTACATGCTGATCGCGAAGGTGATTGGGAGCTGCTCGTGAAGACTATGGAGTCACTGAATACTGAGTTTAACAAATGTGATTCCATAAACTACCTGAGAAATGGGGTCCTGGTATTTGGAAAGAGTTAATGAGCTAGAGAGGGAAAAAATATAACTCTACTGAAAATGAATCCAAAACCATTTTGTGATGAAAGACAGAGAGGGAAGGTTCAATGTTGTGCCTCCAGATATGAA
The DNA here is from genome assembly GCF_964261635.1 of Lissotriton helveticus. Classification (NCBI taxonomy): domain Eukaryota; kingdom Metazoa; phylum Chordata; class Amphibia; order Caudata; family Salamandridae; genus Lissotriton; species Lissotriton helveticus. Next base: position 1,008,578,591 of record NC_136071.1, on the reverse strand, counting down.
ACTGGAACAGATGATCCAGAGATCACAGAAAAGCTCCAAGGGAATTGTTGGTCAGAGACGTAAAAGTGAATATGTTGCTCAAAGGCAGTTAGTTTACCATGAAGTCCTTTCTATTTGCAATCTTTTCAGAAAGATGACAAATTCAAAATGAATGGTCCATCGTGACACTGTTCCTCACCACAAACATGTGGGAAAGAAAGGGGATCATTTTAATAAACATGTTGACAGCCTTCTTCATTTCATGCAGCAGCAAGGAAACCTCTCTGAAATGACTGAGCCTATGTGACTACATAACTTCGTAACCAAACAATATGTGGATAACGATATAAAGACATGTTTACTACATGTCCTGGAGCATGGATCGAACCTGTAAGCAGATCTAAAGCAGGAGAGATTTGTATTGAAAGAGAAAAAGCTGTCTGAAATAATCACTAAAGCTAAACGTCCATGTTTTAATTGCCATAGCAAGAGTTTCGTCTAACCAGCTACTACAAAACAGGCTCACAAAAAAACAACTTTAGCAAGCACATAGAGCGATGGATGTAGCAAAAGGAAAGGGTGAATTTGTGTTGCACAATCTTCTTTCAACAAACCCATTATTTGATAGAGAGGCTGGACCAAACGAGTGGAGCAAAAACTCATACAAGAGCTCGAAAAAAAACTTTCACCTGAAGAATTTTTATTTGAAAAGGTGTCCTCACTGAAAACTGCTGTTATTGTGTACTATATGTTACAATTATGAGTGGTTAGGATTTCACCCATGCAAAACTTTGGAGCGGTCGTTCAAACTGTTCTGCAGAAATCAAAGTCAGTGTGCGCCTTGCAAGAACTGCACATTTTCTTTGACAGTTATCTTGAACTATCTGTCAACGCATGTGTGAGATTCAGACAAATGTCTACAAGTAGAACAACTGACCCTGCCTACAGCAAAGATTCTACACCTATACCTGTGCAACCTGATAAATTATAGTCATCAACATCGAACAAGATATACTTGGAGATGTTAGCTCGCCAAAATATTGCTGATGCTTAAGTGAACACTGATTTCCAATTATTGCAAGTGGAATGATTGTCAATGAGGAGTTGGTGCCTGCAGACATATATTCAAAAGGAACAGGCCATATTGATCAACAACTCAACAGCAAATTGGAGGAAACTGCTAAATTATGCTACATTATTGTTTCATTGTGCACTGTCTACACCTTTTTGTGTTACCTATGATTTGACTTTCCATTTACACTTTAAATATATATTTGTTTTCTTGAGACATTATTAGAGTTTTCTGTATTCGCAACTCTGTCTGTCTGGACATTGATATCTTCATTGCAACTGTGATCATTGTGTTTCACTGTAAAGAGCCTCACCTTGCAGCTCGTCAGCCAATCTTGGGCTTGACTGGTCATCCACCTTCATCCGCCGAATGAACAAGGAGGCCTAGATAGGCCAACTCACAATTGCAGACCCACAACCTGAATCCTTATTTAGGAGGGGCCCCCACTAGTCTCATTTTTGAGGGCTTGCTTGCCCATGTTGATTCAGTCCCCTGAGAAAAAGATTAACACCATTAATCTGTTGGAAGGAGTATTGACCATTCATATTTCAGAGATCCAAGGATTATTATAACTTAGAATGCTTTTTCTTTAGTTGGTTGATCAACCATAGTGAATTTTACTCTTGCACCCCACTACAACACAGTCACTGTTGGGGGTACAATAAATTAAACTGAGCTTCTGCATAACTTATCGTTCTTCTGCTCTCACCATTCCTGGTCCCATTTCCCCTTCAAATTGTACACGGCTCCTCTAGGAGTTGCAAGATGCGCCCAAGGTGGGCCCATCACAATCACGCATTCATATAGTCGCCAATCTGGTCTTTTGCCTTTTTGTCTGATATTGTTGGCATTGCTGCTTTCTATTTTTTAAAAACCACCTACTTTCTTCTTATTCATTTTGATAACTTCTTTGTCTTTCTTAGTGGAATTTGAATTTATGGTGTTTGTATAGCTCATAGCTGCCTGACCCAGGATTCCCAGGCTGAAAGGCAGACTGACATGAAATGTGGAGTCAACCAGGTGGACTAAAACAACCATACTTTCAAATTGTTTCGCTAAATGGAGGCTCATATGGGATGGATCGAAGATAAGGGAGTATGTTCTAGAGTCCAGAGGCCAAGTAAGCGAAAGAACGCCCCCCTTCTCTCATGTATTCTGGGATAGCTTACCTTTTGTAGCTCTTGATTAATGCCACCACTTTACCAAATGCCATTGTCTGTTCTCTGGTTTAACTGTTATTACCGATTTACCACCTCTGCTAGGCCAGTGTGCTTTAGTTTGGAGCAACTCACTGTGCTGAGTTCTGAACAGGGGCGGCTCCTCCATTAGGGCGGAGGGGGGTCGCCCCACTGCTTTCTCACAGTGTAAGAAGCAGTAACTTAAAACGGTATAAATATCATTTTATGTTACTGCTTCTTGCACTGTGAAAAAGCAAAAGGGTTTGGTTTGGGTCGGGCGGTCCTGCAACAGGGTAGGGGAGGAGTGACTTGCCCAATGTTGATGGGGCCCTGACTGTTTGGTCGGCCCTCTAGGGCTGACCAAACCAGTCATGGGCACTCTGCCATTTTCTCCATTTAGACTGCATGCAGCCTACATGGAGAAAATGGCATCCCCTTAGGCACCTGGCTGGGCACCTTCCCCACCAATCACAACGCTGCCATTGCAGGGTTGTGATTGGCTTAGGGGGGGGAGGGAGGCTGCCTGCCTCCTGTGCTGCGAGGAGCGGCGAAGCAGAGACGACGTGGGACCGGATCGGGCCATCTAAAAGCATTCTAAATTATAATAATCCTCGGATCTCTGAAATATGAATGGTAAAAACTCCTTCCAACAGATCAATGGTGTTAAGCTTTTTCTCAGGGGACTGAATCAACATGGGCAAGCAAGCCCTCAAAAATTAGACTAGTGGGGGCCCCTCCTAACTAGGGATTCAGGTTGTGGGTCTGCAATTAGTTAGCCTCACTAGGCCTCCTTGTTCATTCTGCGGATGAAGGTGGATGACCAGTCAAGCCCAAGATTGGCTGACGAGCTGCAAGGTGAGGCTCTTTACAGTGAAACACAATGATCACAGTTGCAATGAAGATATCAATGTCCAGACAGACAGAGTTGCGAATACAGAACACTTTAATAATGTCTGAAGAAAACAAATATATATTTAAAGTGTAAATGGAAAGTCAAATCATAGGTATAACACAGAAAGGTGTAGACATTGCAAAATGAAACAATAATATAGCATAATTTAGCAGTATCAACAGGCCCTCCTGCAATGCACGCTATATCATGTGGCTGTCACTAGAAGATCATGGACATTGGCCCAATCCTGCAAGTGAAAATCACAGTGCCACAAAGAATGTAGCTATATACCACTCAAATGGATAAACAGTGTTCACAAACGACTGGTAATCAGGATAATTAGTTGACCCCCAATCATTACACCTCAAAATGGAAGAATCCCAAACTCTCCTTCTTAAAGTGATACTGTGTTGCCTGTAGATAATGTTTACTGTTCATGACCCTAGTTGTTTGTGAACACCTAAAACACAACAGAAACACAGGCACACAAAAGGCAAATTATCCAAGTGTGCCTAACCAGCACAGAAGGGAATAGTTTCTCAAAGCTGAGGGCGTTCCCGGCTCTATAGTGTTAGACCTATCTCCTGGGTTTTGGGTTTGTGATGTTTTTCTCCCAAACTGTAATGTCTTGCTGCCTAGGGAGCCTAAAAGCTTCCAATTAGCAGCTACACACATAGTGGGTCAGACCCCAGGCTGTTCCACAGAAAGGGGATGGGAGTTCAAAGGCACAAAAGATTCCTATCAGTCCAACTCGCCTCTCTCAAACTGGCTAACAGGCAAGTCATCCGGGAGGTAGACTGTTGCAATAGTAGGGTCAAACAAGAATGAAGAAAATAACAAAAGCTGGTGCAATGAGGCAATATGTTCTATGGCAGCAATCAGCTTCACTGCACTTACAGCTTTTCAGTCAGCCCTCTTCCAGACTTTGTAGGATAGCCTTTCAGGTGCTGTGTGTGCATCAATGGACTCCTTGGATTGGCTGGGGGCTTCCACATAGGCGAAACCAGCAGTGGAGCAGCCCAGCAGCAGGTTCCGTATGCTTCTTCCCAGCTATGAGGAAATGGGCAGCTCTCAGAAGCACACTCTTGTAAACAACTATAGCAGCAGGGTCCACAGAGGTACAAGTACAAAAGCATTTTCATTGAGATGCAGGGAAGCTCCTGTTTATACTCACATGATCAGTCAACTAGGCATCAGTCCACTGGCAATCAGGGTCAGTATATTCAGCTAACGTGTGGGGAGACCAGGTTACGCTCTCCCCTCTTCACTTACACCAGCAGGATGACTCTGAGTCACAGTCATTTTCAGAATATGAGTCTCTCAGGATCAGGATCCTTAAAAAAACAAGAGAGGGAAACTTTCATTGGTAAAGGATAAGCGGAGGGATGGCCCCGCTGCCAAGGCGGCTGGGGACGTTTGTCCATGCATGTGTCAAAAATCTGTCACCTCTCTGTGTTTTGACTTCCCAAAAGGATGATACTGCTTCAGCAATGTAAACACCCAGAAATCACATCCTTCTAATGCCGTCCAAGCATATGTGTGATACATGTTAAGAGATATGAGTCTTATGACTCTTTTTTTCACGCCCATAAAGCTTGCCTTTGAGGGTGCACCTGCCTGTAACACTTGAAAATCCTTACCTACTTCCTCAAACCCAAGAACTGAAATATTTCATCTAAATTCTTGTAGCAAATAAGTTGTGACAACATACGCACAAAGTGGATGTTACCTCATTCTCCACATCTACTTGCACCGCCAAATTGTTTAACCACTAAGTGTCAGTTTAGCAATGTGTCACCTCCTTTAGTGCTAAGGCAGCAGGTACAAATTAAATGGTGAATGAACACTCAATTTGTGGCAGATTTGGTACAAATTACTAATGTGCTGGGTTACAAGCGAAGAGAATGAGGTTGAGGTATTTACCACACCCAGAAAAAATATAAAGACAGGGCAGTAGCGTAGAGTAGTGGGGAGACAGGCGGTTGCTGAGGGAGCAACATTTTTAGGGGAATTCTTAGGGGCACAAAAGAGAATTGGAAGGATACTTGCCTGCCCTGGGAACTCACGCTATGCCGTTGAGATAGGGGTCAGGAGTTACTATTTGTGGTAAATACCTTCAACTCCATTTATTTTTTCTTAAAACGAGGAATTACTTCTAGAATTTGGTGACTTCTCCACCAAATTCAGCATGCATCTTAATTTACTGTATATTTCACCCAATAAACTTTTAGGAATTTAACATCAGAAAATTTCAGGGGTGGGCAATAACCGGGATTGAATAGGCAACTTGTCTAAGTATTGGCTGACTGACTGGGCCACTTAGTTAGTGCTTTCGAAATCTATTAACATTTACAGAAATGTTTCAGCATTTCTTACTAATCCAAGGTGTTTTGCAGATCTGTTGATATTGATATTATCATACTGCTCATCAATGTTCCTTTATGGGGGAGGGGTGTGCGCAGATTTTTACCCGGGTTTGTCTTACTCTTGTTTTTGTGCTTCTGCAGCAGTGACGTAAGCTCCAGATTCGGTTGCTAACAGCGCTCAAACTGCCTGATAAATAAAACAACAGTACAGCCACAGCCCATGGGCTACCTCGGCGGGCTCTTCGGTCTGATCCACCCGGGCGTGGCCCGTCGCTTCCGTTACATTCTGTGCTCGTTCACTTCAAGCTTGAGGTTAGATGTCACATGATGAAATGGCGTCAGTCGTTCGGAGATTTAGGAAGTGAGAGGCTGAAAGGGACAGACCGTTTCTATGCAACTAACCGCGGGAAGCACATTGGCACCACTCTCCCACCCCTGAGGAGCTAGAATTTGAATCCTTCGCTTCTCGTTGTTTTTTAACGAGTTTTTCTATTGGAGTTGCGCAATTTACACCCTTTGCTATTTCTCGTCTCCCTGTTTTGTCAGCAACACATTTGTTTGCCTTTATTCAAACCTAGCAGGCACACCTTTCTAATGATTGTCTGTCCGCCAGCATCTGTCTTTAGTCATATAATTGTAAATTTAAATTGTATTTATGTCGCGCTTTCTACCCATGATGAGGTGATGAAGCACTTTGCAGCGGGTAGCACGCTACTCTGGATCGCAAGATTATGATTGCTCTTGGCAAATGCCTGAGAACACGATTATGTAAAACCACAAACCCACTTTCTACCCGATGGGATGGGCGTTATGGATTCCCAACTAAAGCGCTGCACACTCAAGCATCTGAAAATATTCTGTCCCTGGTGACATTCGTGCATTTGGAAAGGTGCAGTTGGGTAGACCCCCCCCCCCCCCATCTTCTCTTTGAAGGCAGCGCATTAGTAGACCCACCAGAGGCCATGATATTATCTCACCTACTACTCAGTGCACAGCGGCTATACGGGCAGGGGTTGCCTCTGTGCTTTGACACTCATTCTGTGCTTTGACATCCATTTCTTCACACTCTAGGAGCGTCAAGGTGGTAAATAAAAATGTAAACAAATGTGCAGCCTTGCTGTTTTACTCTGGGATTGCATTTCTCTGTTTATAACGATTGAACGCATTCCAGTGATTCTATTGCTGTTTTTTTCATTGTCTGTGACCCAATAAATGTGAATGTGAGTATTGTGGTATGCTGGTATTATGTGGCTGAGCTCTGCATTTTGTTCTTGAATCTTGAGGCAGAGTCTACATACTTCATCATAAAGGTCACTTCTAATGTTGAACCTCTGCACCTAGAGGACGCTTCTTGCAAAAGTTATTACATGAATGCATCGTAAAATTAGTCCTATAGCCAGCATAGCATTCAACATTGTAAGTAATTCAGCTATACATATGAGCATCGCTCGAAATCAATGAAAATCGTAATTAAGAAGTGTCTCCTGCTTTCCCTAGTCTTATAGTCGTGGTTTGACAATATACAGAGATAATCAGAATGTCTATGGACAGGAAAAAACATGCAAATTAACTTACTCCATATTTTTGCCTCATTGACAACGTTTTCCATAAAGAGAACTCCACTGGCATAAAATCATTTCAATATAGTGACATTAGACAAACTTTTGAACTCCAAATGCACTTACTTGAATTTTTACTAGCAGTTCTTTAGGTCTCGCGACCAATTCAAGTCGGCAAAATCCTCGTCAAACCAAAGGGCTTTCAGCCGCGGTTTTCTTGCAGTTCACGTGAATCACGTGAGCAAACATGCACGAGCATTCCCGGCCAGGGCTTCTCCTCCCCTAGCAGCACTCCTCCCACACCAGCAACTCCCACCTCCCACACCAGCACCTCCCCTCTCTCTCCCCGCAAACACAGCCTTGCCGTAGCAGCACTCCTCCCACACCAGCACCTCCCCCTCCCACACCAGCACCTCCCCTCTCTCTCCCCGCAAACACAGCCTTGCCGTAGCAGCACTCCTCCCACACCAGCACCTCCCCTCTCTCTCCCCGCAAACACAGCCTTTCCTTTCATTTCTCCTCCCCCTCCCCAGCCCGTAGCAGCACTCCTCCTTTTGCCTTTTCCATCACCTCACCTATTTTATTAAAACGCTTCCACCTCAGTCTCGTGCTTTCTATGACGTTGTATGTTTATCTGTCTCTTGCCATGTTCCTCCTCAGCGTCTGTCTGTCTTTCACTGTCTCTGTTGCTTTGTCTCTGTCTATATGTCCACCTCTCACTGTCTCTGTTCGCTTATCTGTATAGCCTGTCTCGCTGCCCTTGTCTCGCTCTGTCTCTGTCTATCCCTGTCTATGCTTGCATACCTATCTATGTCTGTCCCTGTCTTACTGTCCGTGTCTCGCTCTCTCTGTCACTATACATGACTTTCTATGTCAATCACCCTCCCACAGGCTTCCCCAGCGCTGCCCCGCCCCCTGCTTCACGGCCAGGCCATCTGTTCCCTGCCAGACACGCGCATCGGCAGCATTTCTCCAGCACAAGGGGCTAAAAAATAAAATATCTTTCACGGCAGCAAAGGCTTCACGCCTCCCCAACGACTGCAGTCTCCTGAAAGACCTAGAAATATCACAATGGCGCTAACTGAAAATAATTGAAGGTTTTGTGAGCATTTAATGCAACAGCACGGGCAAAACGAAGCCTTACATAACTAAAAACGGACAGCAAACCAATGAACTAATAAAAACGAAGAAGTCCAAACTTCGAATGCATCACTGAGAAAATTATTTTCTTTAGTGGCTCAGAAATGTATACTAGCATGAACACGAGTGAGGAACGTAACAATACCTTACTACCAACAACAATGTAACAATATCGCATTAGTGAAATATTTAGAGATCATGAAACACATTAAAAACCATACCTAAAGGTTTTGTTGACGCCATAATAATTCTGACAACTACCTAATCTCATAGAGCCCTTTTTTATCAATTAAATGCTAGGACAGGAAAATAAACATAATATCTACTTAGAGTTTGATGAAGAAATCTATGCCCACTGTATTGCTAGTCAGATCTCATTTTTAAATTAAATAGTGCTGGATCTTTTGTCTTCTATTTTATACACAACAAAAATATGTTTTTTAAGAGTGGGACTTGATAAATCTTTAGTGCATTTCAAATGCTTTTTTAGACTCTACTTAACAAAAGGTGCACCAGGCAGCATTTCTCCAGCACAAGGCTCGCAAAAGGCTCTCCTCCCTCTCCACATCAAATGCATCAATCACCCTCCCACAGGCTTCCCCAGCGCTGCCCCGCCCCCTGATTCATGGCCAGGCCATCTGTTCCCTGCCAGACCTCTCACACCTCCGTCACAGCATGTCGCCTTCTCTTCTCTCTGCTCTCCCCTCAGGCTCCGTGACATACTTCAAAGTCTTATCACTTCACACGGCCGCAGGCCGTGCAACCAGAGCACTTCAGTTGGTGCACAGCCCCCCTCCCAGCACTGCCTTGTTACTCTCGGCAGCCGTGACTCCCTAAACACTTTTTATTTATATTTAATTAGCAGCAGTAGCATTTCATATAATGTGTTTCCAGCATGAGATATTCGTCGCTTTTTGATCCTCGCGCCTTTTCCCTTTCAGTTTGAAGGCTCGAGGTCTCCTTCACGCTTCACTACTCACAGCGTATTTATTTTACATTAGAGACTCGTGCTGCTCTTCGTGCTGCCCTTCGCGCTCCACTGCACGCAGAATATTTACGTTTGGATGGCTTAGCTGATGCACACACACGCAACACCACACACACGCAACACCACTCACTCACTCAACGCCACTCATCCACGCAACACCACTCACACACGCAACGCCACTCAGCCACGCAACGCAACTCATCCACGCAACGCCACTCACACATGCAACGCCACTCACCCACGCAACACCACTCACACATGCAACGCCACTCACCCACGCAACGCCACTCACGCAAAGCCACTCACACCCACGCAGTGCCACTTTCACCCACACAGCACCACTTTCAGACACGCAACACCACTCACACCCACGCAAGCCCACTATCACCCACGCAATGCCACACTCACCCACGCAACGCCACACTCACCCACGCAACGCCACTCACCCAAGCAACACCACTCACACACGCAACACCACTCATCCACGCAACGCCACTCATCCATGCAACACCACTCATCCACGCAACGCCACTCACCCACGCAATGCCACTCACCCACGCAACGCCACTCACCCACGCAACGCCACTCACCCACGCAACAACACTCACACATGCAACGCCACTCACCCACGCAACGTCACTCACTCAAAGCAACACCACTCACACACGCAACGCAACTCACTCACGCAACGCCACTCACCCACGCAACGCCACTCACACACGCAACCCCACTCATCCACGCAACGCCACTCACACATGCAACGCCACTCACACATGCAACGCCACTCACACATGCAACGCCACTCACCCACGCAACGCCACTCACCCACGCAACGCCACTCACCCACGCAACAACACTCACACATGCAACGCCACTCACCCACGCAACGCCACTCACCCACGCAACGCCACTCACTCAAAGCCACTCACACCCACGCAGTGCCACTTTCACCCACACTGTGCAGTGCACAATAGGTCTCGCAGTAGGAAAGTTGGAGCTATTGGTTTTGTAAATAACATAGCCCTTTATGTTTTTAAAATGAAAACAAAAATAAAAGGCATTGTTATGTGCAATTGTAATAGCTCCAACTTTCCTACTACTGCGAGACCTATTGGCAACGCCAGTGCTTGTTTTCATTATCCTTCAGAGTGAGAAAACGCAATTGGGATGTGGTGAATAATCCGTGTTCTGATTTTGCTAACATTTGTATGACCAGACCCTTTGCTCCTCCAGTGGGGACTCCTATTTCCCACTCCTTTCCTAAATAGTAATATGTTCAAAATGGAGCCAGCAGGTGAGTTTTCACAATTTGTAAGTTCTACCCGAGAGTGTAAATATGATT